>NC_133658.1:322609388-323212513 GCF_037893015.1 Macrotis lagotis | reverse complement strand
TACATTAAATCAACTCTTTAATGTTCTGGGACTCCATGCAGTTGATATGAGGACAACTACTGGCCAGGTGTGTACCTGGTGATTATTTCCCCTTAGAGAGAGAATTTCACATACAATAAACCCTAGACAGACTTGGTTTATTACAGAAGTCATAATTGCCATTCAGTCTGACAAAAAAAGGCATCTATTGTTCCTGGAAAGGGCACCCCACTGTGCAAATGTTCCCCACTTACATTCTTGGACAAGATATTCCGTTCATGTGACAATGTTAAGGTTCCACGGACAGTAGTTTTTCATTAGCACTAATATCCTTTCAAAGAAAAGAAGGAAAATGATCTATAAATACTTTTTACCATGAGCTAATCCTTGGATATATTGCAAACCATGAGTCACTAGTATTTAAATTTTGAAGGATGTTTAAAAATCCCAAGCATTGATTCTGAACTGTAATGTTTGCCTGTATTTTCATGAAGGATTTTTGTTTTGTTTAATGTGGGAAACCCACCCACTGAGGACACATTAATTTTCTTCCCCACAGCTTACTGAGTCTGTGTTTTGGGGAGTTTGATTGCAAGGAAAGGGGAAAAAAATCAAAGCTCCATGTGGAAAGAACAGGGTGGGGCTTTCTGGTGAACAGAACAGAGGCAGCTTCTTGTGGCTTGCCCCAAAGAAAGCCCCTGGCCTCATATTTTGCTCCAAGTACTAGTGCTTCCTCCAAAGGGGCATTTATGTAGATGACAGAGCAGACTTAGTCCCTGGCTCCTTCCCCAGAATGGGGATAGCTTGTGGGGGGGGGGGTTGGAGGAGTGGGGAGGGGTGGGGAGATCAGGAGTCACCACAATAGAATATTAGAAGATCTCTAGGCAATAAAAGGTAAAGTGAAAAATCTGCTGACCTTCAGTCTAGGCTTACCACTGATATTTTATAGAGGGGTGACTATAATAAGTAAATCACAACTTTTCTGGACTACAGTTTTCTTTCAAATGGGAATAATGTCATGTTTAGCTCCCTTACCTATGGTGAGAAAACATTGAATATTCCCTAAAGTGCTATAGAATTGGGAGTTGCCCTGGCTCTGAGTATCCTTCATGTGGAACCTGTTAAGATAAAGCAGAATGAATACCAATAGCATCTCATAGTTGGAAGAGGCAGAATCATGAGATTTCACAGTTGGAAAAAAGGGACCTCAGTGACCATATAGTCTGATCATATATGAAAAGGAAAACCCTTTGTAAAACACTTAGCAAATAGAGAAAGTCTTTCTTTTTTGAAGACTACCAGTGACAGGCAGCTTACTATATTCCAAGAAAACTCATTCCATTTTTGGATAGCTCTGATTTTTCAGTTCCTATTTGTCTCTCTATGGCAGAAATTTGTTCTCCTGGTGCCAGGTAGACTAAATCCAATTCTTCCAGATGACAACGTTCAAATACTCAGAGAATCTTCCCTCTTTCTGGCCCCTCCTTTCCTGTCCCCTCCATCACCACTTTCATATCCTGAATTATTCATTCTACTTTCATACCATCTCTCTTTCCTATCTTATAGTTTGTCTCTCTGGCCATAGAATTAGGAAAATCTGGATTCAAATGCTATCTTCAACACATCACTAGTTGTATGATCCTGAACAAGTCATTTAACCTCTATTTTCATCAGTTTCTTCATCTGTAAAATAGGGATGATAGTAGGACCTACATCCATAGTTGCTGTGAGGATAAAATGAGATAATAAAAATGTTTTGCAAATCTTAAGGGTCTATATAAATATTAGTTTATTAGTATTATTACTGGTAATGATTAGAACAAGAATGATGACCCTGTGTATAAATTTTGGATATTGGTCTTAATTGAGTCTGAAGGAAGTGTGCTGAACCAAAAGAACATTGTATACGTTAACATCAGCACTGTAAGATGATCAACTATGATGGCCCACAGCTCCTCTCAGTGGTTCAGTGATCAAACCATCCTGAGAGTTCTGTTAAGGAAAATGCCACCCATATCCAGAGAAAAAACTATGGAGTCTGAATGTGAAGGAAAGCATACTTTCACTTTTTAAAACTTCTTTTATGTTTTTTCCTTCTTTCTCATGTTTTCCCTCTTAGTTCTAGTTCTTCTTTCATAAATTAACTAATATGGAAATACATTAAATGCAATTTTACATGTACAACCTTTTGCTTTCTGCCATGGGAAGGAGGGTATGAAGGGAGGGTGATGGAAAAATGGGTAACTCAAATGCTTACAAAAATTATCTTTGCATGTAATTAGAAAATAAATACAAAAAAGATAGAGGTCATGGAAATTGAGTTTAATGAGCTGGGAGACAAGATGTTCAAGGGCACTTCAATGTTTATATTTGCATCTATAAGTATGAGGACTGTTTGGGGGGTAAAAAGGAAGATTGCCATACCAATGTTGAATTCATTAAGAATGTTGGAGGGAAGTAGATGAAGCTAGTAGATGATTGGGATGAGAATTTGGATCAGTTGTAAAGGCTGATAGAATGAACCTCAAGGGGGGAGGGCTTCCTGAGCGATGGTGGCAAAAGAACTGTATGGACTTGGAAGTGAGGGACAAGGAGTATACTTAAAGACATACAAGAAAAAGGAAGATGAATACATGAAGGATATATATACAAGTAGCAATGTAAAATAGCATAAGACTAAGGGGTAATATGAGCAGTATAAGTCATCCTAAGGACTTTGTAAGTTGTCAGGCTATAGTTATGTTGGCTGGGCAGCTATGCTGATAAAGAAACCACCAATGATGACATTTTGATAATGAAGGGCAGCAACCAGTTGTTAGAATTGTAAGAATTCCTTATTCAGGATTGTAGACAGAACAAGGACTAAGTCCAAACCCTTTTACCATTTATGGTAAATGATAATGATGATGATGGTTGCCCTTCATTCTCAAAGAAGACCATGACTTCAGGGAGGTGATGCCATAACAAGCATGTGAAATCAATTTGAGTGAGGGGGTGCTCTGCAAAGTCAACAACCTAACATTCTCCTCCAGAGGCCTAGGTCCAGTGGCCAGATATGAATCAGCATGACTGGAAATAGCCCTGGATGACAGGCAATCAGGGTTAAGTGACTTGCCCAAGGTCACACAGCTAATAAGTGTCTGAGGGTGGCTTTAAACTCAGATCCTCTTGACTTCAGGGCTGGTGGGAAGGTAAAGAGAAGGAAATAAGCATTTATTAAACCCCTTCTATGTCTCAGACACTGTACTAAGCACTTTAAAATATGAACTCATTTGATCCTCACAAATTTTTGGAGGTAATTACTATTATCATCTCCATTTTAGAGTTCAGGAAACTGAGGCAGTCAGAGATCAAATGGCTTATTCAGGGTCACAAAGCTAGTAAGTATTTAAAGCTGAACTTGAAATCAGATCTTCCTGACTCCAGGCCCCCCATGCTCTCCACTGTGCCATCTCAATTCTTCTAATTGTCAACTTAGTTTATAGTTTTCAGCAAATCTCTTAGTCTCTCTGAGCTTCATTAGCAAATGGGGCATAACATATAATAACAAACACCTAACCTAAAGTTGTTTCAGGAAAGGTGCTTTGAAAATTGTAGCATATTATATATAATATTATTCCAGCTCTACCTTTGCCTGTTAACTCCAACTCCAATTCTTTATCAATTTGATGACCTCCAAACCCTCAGCCCCTTGGCAGTCTCAAAGACCATCATCCCTGCACTGGCTACACTACACTCTCTTCCCCTTCCTATCTTGTCCCCTTGGGGAAACTAGTTCAACTCTATTCTTCTCTTGAGTATAGAGTTGTCTCCTTTCTCTCATGTCACTTGTGCCCATACCATATGGCCAGTCTTGCTCTGCCAAGTCTTGGATCACTCCAACCATCTGTTCCTTTACTCCTACACACATGAAGCTGAACGAAGTAGTAGAAAATCATGCAGCTATCCCAAATGGATCCACTGTAGTGGCCTCTAATACTGCTACCACCCTGTGCAGGCCTTCAGCTCCTCACACCCAACCTGTAATAGTCTGCTGATTGGTTTCGCCACCTCAAATTTCTCCCCACTGCCACCTATCTACCATTTAGCTGTCAAAATAATTTTCCTGAAGTAAGTATCTAACTATGTCTGTCTGTCTCTCTGTTCTGTCTCTGTCTGTCTCTCTGTCTCTCTGTCTCTGTCTGTCTGTCTGTCTGTCTCTCTCTCTCTCTCTCTCTCTCTCTCTCTCTCTCTCTCTCTCTCTCTCTCACACACACACACACAAGCACACACTCAACATACTCCAGTGGCTCTCTATTGTCTTCAGGATCAAATACAAAATGTTCTGTTTGGTCTTCAAAGCCCTTTATCATCTGCCCTCCCCACTTTCCCATTTTCTTACTCTTTTCTTCCTTTCCATGTCTCTGCAATCCAGAGACATTGGTCTCCTTGCTATTCCTCAAACATGATATTCTATCTTCCACCTGCAGGCCTTTTCACTGACTGCTCCCTATCACTACTCTTCCTTCTACAAGGAGCCTTTCCCAATCCTTTTTTAAAAGTTATTTTATTCTGAACTTGAGACAAAACAGGAATTTCCATAACATGGTAGAATAGGGAAAAAAAAGATTGTATATGAAACTGCAAATCTTTTATGTGTAACTTGCTGTTACTTTTAAGCATATAATAAATTTATCACATAGCTTTCTTTTTCCCCCATCCTAAAGAGGCTATCATCAGACACAAATATGTGTGTGCATATATACACACAAATCTATGTGTGTGCTTACATACATATATGTAAAATCATTCTATACATTCTTCTACTTACCAGTTGTTTCTCTGATTCAGTGAGTAGAGTGTAGATCCTGAAGTCAGGAGGACTTGAGTTCAAATCTACCCTCAGGCATTTACTTGCTGTGTGACCTTGAGCAAGTCACTTAACCCCCTATTATTGCCTTGCCTCCTGGACCATCTCCAATCATCCTAATTCATATCTGGCCACTGAACCCAGATGACTCCAGAGAAGAAAGAGAGGCTGGTGATTAGCACAGCAACCCCTCATTCAATTCCAATTCACATGCTTATCTTGGTATCACCTCCCTGATATCCTGGCCTTCTTTGACAATGAAGAGCAAACATCATCATCATCATCATCATCATCATCATCCTTCTCTGGAGGTGAAAGATAGAATATCTTGTTTGAGGAACATCATCATCTTTCTTCATAGACCCTTTGTAGTTAATTTGGATATTTATAGTAGTCAAAAATTACTTAGTTGCTCAAAGTTGATCTTAAAACAATATCACTGTTACTGGTTCTGCTCATTTTTCTATTCATCACTTCATGGAAAAATCCATCCAAGCTTTTCCAAAATAATTGAGCTCATCATTTCTTATAGTACAATAGTAAGTATGCCATCATGTTCATATATCACAACTTGTTCAGCCATTCCCCAATTAGTTCCTCTTAATTCTAATGCCTTCCCTTCTGCTGATCTACTATTTCCTTGCTTTCCTCCCCATTAGATTATAAGATCCACAAGGGCAAAAAAAATTGCCTTTTACCTCTCTTTGTATCCCCAGTGCTTAGCACAGTCCCTAGCACATAGTAGATGATATAATATGTTTACTGACTGGCCACCTATTATTAATGTTAGTATTACTTAGAGAAAGGAAAGATATAGGCTGGAGAAGTGACTTGAGATGGTCTTTGAAGGATTTTACTAGATGACAAAGAGAAGGGCAAGACATTGACTCCTGTTCATTTATTCATTCAACATCTACTAGGTCTGCTATGTTCAAGGAACTTTTCTTTAGGGCATTCAAACAGATATGCTTTATTAGCCTTCTAAGAAATGGGCTGAAGGAGAAGGAGGACCCAGAAGAGTGCAGTGGATTTTCGGGACAATAATGTTTGTCCTTCATTTTCAAAGAAGACCATATCAGGGAGGTGATGTCATGACAAGCACATGAATTGGATTTGAGTGAGGGGGTGCTGTGCTAAATTACCAGCCTCACTTTCTCCTCCAGAGCCATCTGGATCCAGTGACCAGACATGAATCAGGATTATTGGAGATGGACTGGATGTGAGACAATCAAGGTTAAATGACTTACCTAAGGTCACACAGCTAGTAAGTATCTAGTATCTGAGGCTGGATTCGAACTTGGGTCCTCTTGACTCTAGGACTGGTGCTCTGTCCACTATACCACCTACCCTTTAGGACAATAAGGAGGACACTTAATGAAGAGGCGGGGAGGGTCCACCTCCAGGAACAGTGGGAGATGAGTTTGTCATAGGATCTGATTATTCAGAACCCTAGAAATTATACATAGGAGTCTAGATTTGAATCTATAGTTTAAGGTCACTCTAGCATAAGACCATGTAAGTAGTAAAAAAGATCCCTGGTTGTGAAGCCAGGTGACCTTGCTTCAAATCTCAGCTCCTAATTCTTTTTTTTATGATGGAATACTATTATTCTTTAATAAATCATGAGCAGGTGGATTTCAGAAAAACCTAGAAAGAGTCACATGAACTAAAGCTGAGTAAAGTGAGAAAAACCAGGAGAACATTATACACATTAACAGCAATATTGTGTAATGATCAACTATGGAAGACCTGGCTCTTCTCAGTAGTTCAGGAATCAAAAACAATTCTAAAAGAGTTGTGATGGAAAAAAACAACCACAACCAGAGAGAGATATGGAATCTGAATGCAGACTAAAGCATACTATTTCATTTTTTAAGATTTTTTTCTTTCTCATGACTTTTTACTTTTTTATTCTAATTCTTCTTTCAGACAAGACTAATATGGAAATATGTTTAAAAAGATATAGATTTCTAGTTAACCACAAATTCAAATGAGTATATAGTATGACATGTCAGTCAAGGAAACTGATAGAAATGATAAGGGTAGTCACAATAATAGCTATTACTTAGTGCTTTAAAGTTTGTAAAGCACTTTATAATTATTATCTCATTTGAACTTCACAACATCCTGAGGTAAGTGCCATCAAAGTCCCAATTTTGTTATTTATTTTATATTATTACAATTATCTTGTTGTGAAAGTAATCATAAACTCCCCTCCCCCCCAAAAAAGATGAGAAAAATCAAGAATAGATAGAGAGAGAGAAAGAAAAAGAAAACTGTACTTCAGACAGATTCCAATGGTTCTGTCTCTGGCATGAGTTACTTTCCCCATCATAGCCACCAGAGAAGTTGCTTCAGTATTTTTCCCCACAGTTGCTATCTCTAGCTGTATTGTATTTCCCTCCACTCTATTCCTCTCCCTCTTATCTATTCCATTCTCTTTCTCCTTTCATCCTGTCCCTGTTCAGAAGCGTGTTGTATCTGAGTGCCCTCTCCCACAATCTTCCCTCTCTTCTATCACCTATTTCCCCCCTTCCCTACTCCCATTCCACCTGCTCTCATCCCTTTCCTCTCATTTTTCTCTAGGACAAAATAGATTTCTATGTCCTATTAATTGTGCATGTTAATTCCTCTCTGAGCCATTTCTGATGAGAATGAAGGCTCACTTACTCCCCCTCGCCTTCCCCATTCCACTCCATTGTCAAATCTTTTTCTTGACTCTTATGTGAAATATCTTAGCCCCTTCTTCCTCTCCTTTCTCTTCCTCCCAGTACTTTCCTTTATCACCCACTGACTCCATCTTTTTACTATATTATGCCATTATATTCAACTCCTCCATGTGCCTTGTCTATATATGCTCCTTCTAACTGTTCTTATGAATGAGAAAGTTCATATGAGTTATCACTATCTTCTTCCCATGCAGGAATACACACAGTTCAATATCATTAAGTTCCTCATAATGAGTCCTTCTTGTCCACCCCCTCTATGGTTCACCTGAGTCATGTACTTGGAGATCTAACTTTCTATTCAGCTCTGGTTATTTCAATAGGAAATTTTGAAAGTCCCTTGTTTCATTGGAAGTCCATCTTTTCCCCTGAAAGAAGATGGTTAGTTTTGCTGGGTAGTTGATTCTCGGTTGTAAACCAAGATCTTTTGCCTTCCAGAATATCATATTCCAAGCCCTACAAGCCCTTAAAGTAGATACTGCCAGATCTTGTGTAATCCTGACTATAGAGCCACAGTAGTTTAATTGCTTGTTTCTGGTATTTTCTCTTAGTTTCTTAGTATTTTCTCTGTCTTGGGAGTTTGGGAGTTTGGCTATAATATTCCTGGAAGTTTTTCTTTTGGGATCTCCTTCAGGAGGTGATCAGTGAATTCCCTCTATTTCTATTTCGTCCTCTGCTTCTAGGATCTTGGGCAATTTTGCTATATTATTTCTTGAAAAATGAAGCCTAGGCTCTTTTCCTGGTCATGACTTCCAGGTACCCCAATAATTTTCAAATTATCTCTTCTGGATCTGTTTTCAAGGTCAGTTGTTTTTCCAATGAGACATTTCACATTTTCTTCTAATTTTTTTTTTGGCATAGCTTTATTTCTTCCTGATTTCTTGCAAAATCATTGGCTTCCTTTAGTTTCATTCTGCATTTGACGGAATTATTTTCTTCAGAGAACTTTTTTATCTCTTTTTCCAGCTAGCCAATTCTGCTTTTTAAGGCATTCTTTTTTTTTTAAAGAAATAGTTTGGGCGGCTAGGTGGCATAGTGGATAAAGCTCCGGCCCTGGAGTCAGGAGTACCTGGGTTCAAATCCAGTCTCAGACACTTAATAATTACCTAGCTGTGTGGCCTTGGGCAAACCACTTAACCCTGTTTGCCTTACAAAAAAACCTAAAAAAATATAGTTTATTTATTTTGAATTTTACAATTTTCCTCTAAACTTGCTTCCCTCCCCACCGCACCCCACACAGAAGGAAGTCTGTTAGTCTTTATTTCCATGGTATACATTGATCTAAGCTGAATGTGATGAGAGAGAAATAATATCCTTAAGGAAGAAAAATAAAGTATTAGAGATAGCAAAATTACATAATAAGATAACAGAGTTTTTTTTATAAATTAGAGGTAATAATCTTTGGTCTTTGTTCAAACTCCACAAATCTTTCTCTGGATACAGATGGTATTTTACATTGCAGATAGCCCAAAATTGTCCCTGATGGAATGAGCAAGTCCATAAAGATTGATCATCACCCTGATGTTGCTGTTAGGGTGTACAGTGTTTTACTGGTACTGCTCATCTCACTCAGCATCAGTTCCTGCAAATCCTTTCAGGATTCCCTGAATTCCCATGCCTCCTGGAATTCCCATCCCTCCTGGTTTTTAAGGCATTCTTCTCCTAATTTGTCTTTTATGTTGCTTTTTCCATTTGGTTTAAACTGGTTTTTAATGTTTTCTTCAGTACTTTTTGTATTTCTTTCACCAAGTTGCTGACTTGGTTTTCATGATTTATCTGCATCTCTCTCATTTCTCCTCCCAATTTTTCCTCTACCTTCTTTAATTGCTTTTCAAAGTCTTTGTTGAGCTCATCCATAGCCTGAGCTCATTTTCTATTTCTCTTGGAGGTTTTAGATACAGAAGCTTTGATTTTGTCATCATCTGAGTATACATTTTGGTCCTCCATGGAACCAAAATAATTTTTTACCTTTTCTGTTGTTTACTCATTTCCTCAGCCTATGACAGATTTATTGCACTTCCAAGGCTTTGGGGGGGGGGGGTTGGGGACAACCCACAGGGATCTTAATTCCTCTCAGCTCCTAATTCTTACTGCTAGATGATCCTGGCCAAATACTTCCTTTCTACTTTATGCCTCAGTTTCCTTATTTTTAAAATGGGGCTGATAATACTTTGTGACCTAGTCCCTCAGGGTTATAGAATAGGCAATAGAAATGGACTTGTGAATTCCTTTCACCCCTGTGCCTCATTTTGTTAATGCAGTTGAAGATCATGTATTGCTTCTGGCATTATCACTGCAACTAAGAAAGGATGGGAAATGTAAGAAGCTTGCATGGGACCAATACTGCCAAGTCTCAGAGTATGAAAAAAGTTCCAGTAGTTTCAGCTGTAGTTGTTGTATCTCCTTTGCACACAAAAAAAACCATGTGTATGCATCCTAGCCTTGTCATAGAAAAAGTCACAGACGGGAGGGCTCTGAAGATAGGGGAACACCTGAGAATAAAAATTGTGAGGTATCTTTCCTTTGCAACCCTATTTCTTCCCAATAATGGCTAAGTGATGCTGTCAAATTTTCTAATTTTATCAACTACTTTACCTGGTTTAGAGAAATATAAAATAAGGGAAGGTAGAGGAGATGATCCCTCAGGTCCCTTTCAGTTCTAAATTTTAGTGTCCTAAGATAAAAATTACCTCCAAATCCTTTTTACTCATGATTTCCACCTTTAATTCAATATATATTTATTATGCCACTACTTTATACCCTGGGTTTGGTGTTAGCTAATACAAAAGTGAAAAATGATTTAACCCCTGACCACAAGGAACTTCACTTTAAAAGGCAAACATGACATTTATTCAGATATGTTTTAATTCAAGAGAGGAGTAAAAGGAGAGATGCAGATTACTCAAGGGAAATGTACCAAGGGAGGGAACTTGTTTGGTGGAGTAGATAGAACCTCAACAGGCAAAAATGAAGAAGGAGGGAGAGTCTGCCAGGAAAGGGAATTCTGGTCAAGGGGCACAAGTTTGGGTAATAGCAGGAAAAAATTTAGGGAATAGATAGAACTGTTTGACTGGCACATGGAGGGAGTGGAAGGAAGTGAAATAAAAACTGAAAGTTAAAGCCAGATAAAGGAAGGCAGGCAGGCAACCTTTTCCTATACTACAGATACTACAGCTGATCTAAAGTTTGCTTACTACAGTGTGGGAGCTCTCCAGACTCCTGTTTCTCCCTGTCCTCTATAATTTGTATTTAAAGTTGCTTGATCCAAACCTGGACATGCTGTCACCTTGATCCTGTAAGCTGAAAACACAGAAGTGAGGTGCATGCAAGGTCTTGACAGCCCTTGTAGCTGTTAAAGCTCAACTGGAGGGAAGGGTGTGGTTTGGTGTCCCAGGCCAAAGGAAAATTTCTTCTTCCATCCTATGGAGCCTTGGATAGCTGCCTCTGCTCCTCTGGCTCAGTGTGTTAAGGGGAAATGATTGCGGTGTCTGCTTGAGAAATCCTACAAGGTTGTTGTTGACAGCCTCATCCCCACACAGTTGACAGAATTATCTAAGAAAGGCCTATTGACTCCTTGGAACATAATCTGAGGTTGAATTGAACCATTGGAAATAACTTCCCTGCTTCCCCTTCCTCCACCTTCTACTACCAACCCAAGCGCATCTAGATGGTACAGTGAATAAAGCACTGGCCTTGGTCTCAGAAAGTTGGGAGTTCAAATCCAGCCTCAGACACTTGACATTTACCAGCTTTGAGACCTTGGGAAAGTCACTTAACCCTGATTGTTTTGCATCCAGGACTATCTCCTGTCATCCTGATTCATATTTGGTCCCCAGACCTAGATGACTGGAGGAGAAAGTGAGGCTGGTCACTTAGCACAGCATCCCTCTCACTCCAAGTCCAATTCACTGACTTGTCATGGCATCACCGCCCTGATGTCATGATCTTCTTCAAGGATGAAGGACAAAAGACATCATCATATCCCCAACCCAAATTAACTTCTAGTACTAACAACTGCACAAGCTTAGAATGTGCTTCCAGAGTAACCTTGGAGTTTTCTGATGTATTGACTTCTATTTGCCCACAGAAGCATATCCAGACAGACTGCAGACAGCAGACTCTGGATTCTTGTATAAAACTCTTACAACAAAAATTCATAATTTCCCACAGGTTGGCTCCAACTTCTGAATGGCTTCACCATTTCTATAATCAACACAAACATCTTTCCCTTCCCAAGTACAGAACCTTAAAGTAAGAGAATAGTAGTATTTCAAAATTGGTATTCTGGGACCCATAAAAATGGAACTAAGTAAAGTGAGGAATTGAATTGGGGCATACTCCATGAAACATGCATAGAATGGGGTCTGTGGGATTCATCCTGTAGGTAGAGCATATAGGGAGATGAGCCTGTGACCATCTTACTGAAGGGCAAAGACCCCTTGATCTCTTGATCCATGATTGCCATGATATATGGAGAGCAGTGACAAATAGCTGTGCCCACTGAGGTAGGAAGAGACTCCCATTCAATCATCTTTGGAGTAACTCTTTCCTCCCCATATTTATCTTTCTCTTTTCTTCTCTCAAATGTGTGACTTAGGACTCTAATCATTCTTTCTTGGAATTATGAGGCAGAAGAAGGTGTGAGAAAATTCTCCTTTCCCTTTCTGGTGGCAGTTGTTGGTGGCTACATGAAGGTGGCAACAGATGCTTAGAAGAGGACCCAGACTGGGCTCTCTTTTCCTATTTTGTGTATAGGTTATTGAAGAGTGATCCTGAAATGGATGTTTTTAGCCTTAAAATCAACTTCATGGGGTCAAGACTTCCTCTGACATCCTTTGGATTCACTTGAGTTTATCATTGTTCCTCCTAAAATCGGGCACCAGGAGTTGAACACAAGATTCCAGAGATGTTCTTACCTGGATAGAACATAGTGGAATTATCTTTGTAGACATTGTTTCTATTAACATAGAAGATTGCATTAGCTTCCTTGGCTAATATTTCTGATTGTTGATTTGCATCAAGTTTACAGTCTGCTCAAACATCCAGAATTTTTTTCATCATCTAGCCATACCTGCTTCATTTTTTTTTCCAGAAAATTATAGGCTACAAGGATCATAGATCTAGGTCAAAAAGGTACCTTATAAACTTTGTCATTTTTTAACTGCAACTGCTCCATTCTACCCTGGAATTGTAAACCAAAACTGGGTCATGGATAGCAGAGTGCCAAATAGTACCATTTCTGTTCCCAGTGCTAGTTTAGTGGTCTACTGGAACCTTCCCCCCACCCCGGTGCTTCTAAATCTGGTGTTCAGTCTTTCTTCTCCTTATATTCCCTGGGTGTGAGAATGTTCCCCCCTTTAATTGCTCCTATATTGTGTTCCTGGTTAATCTACAATCCAGGGTCCACAGACCATTCTATTTAGCTTCTTAAGCTGCCCTGAGCTGGAAAAATGACTCACTGTGTGGTTTTCTTGATTTTTCCCAATTTGAATTCATATACATGCATTCTAGATTGCTATCAAGGAGGTATTTGGGTAAACTGGATAAAAATGCTAACTCTCCCTCTACCATCTTGTGCCCTTGGGATTCTTAAAGACTTTGCCAGTGCACCCCAAACCCTGTAAGGTTCTGAAAGTAGGAGCAGCTTTATGTATAATCTCAGCAATTGAGTTGTATCTACTAACTAGAAAGTAACCCATTGCCAGGCTATTGGCTATTAGATAATTCATTTTTGAACCCTATCCCCCCATTAAATGAAAGTAGAAAATGGGCCTCAATTCCATACAGATCCTTGACAGTAACAGAGAAACAGAAAGGGGTAAAATTAGTTTTGAGAATCTCAAAGTCCTGAGTTCATCTATGTCTCTCCCAATTGGCAATAATACTTTAATAGCCTCAATTTTGTCCCAGGAATTCAGTCAATTATGAATCCATAAAATTATACTACCACCTTTTATCCCACATCTCTCCAACTTGTCCATATGGATATGATGATACCTTTGTCAAAATGCCTACCTGAAATCAAAGTGTGCTATGCCTATACCTTTTCTATGACCTTACTCTCTAGTAAGCCTATCAAAAAAGGAAATGAAGTTGATTCAGTAAGACCTATTCTTGATGAATCTATGCTGCTTCTTAGTTACCAGTGCTTCACTTTATAAATGCTTACAAATTATCCATTTAATTAATAAAATCTAGAATTTTGTCAAACACCAAAAGAAAAAATGAAAATCTGTAAGTTAGAAAATTCATCCTCAGGGCAACTAGGTGGCACAGTGGATAGAGCACCAGCCCTGGAGTCATGGCTGAGTTCAAATCTGATGTCAGACACTTAATAATTACCTAGCTGTGTGGCCTTGGGCAAGCCACTTAACCCCATTTGCCTTGCAAAAAACCTAAAAAAAAAACTTCATCCTTGTCTTCAAAAGCAGGGAAGCATTTGCCCATTTCCTGCCATGTAACACTTCTCTCATTACCATGATTTTACAAAAAACAGCAACAGTAGTTCAGCAATCACATACTTCAGCTCTTTTAACATTCCTGATATAACTTGTCCAGATCTGACAAGCTGGATTTGAAATAAGTACAGATTTTGTGGGGGTACTTTTACTTAACACCGTCTTCCACAACAGAGTTTTCTTTTAGGTAGGAAAAAGAAATAAATATTTATTAAGTATCTTCTACATGCCAGGAACTTTGCTAAGCACTTCACAAATATTTTTATATTTGATTGTCATAAAATCCCTTTTAAAAATAAAAATGGCTGTTATGATTCCTATTTTTTAAATGGGGAAAACTGATGCAACCAGAGGTTAAATGACTTGTCCAAGGTCATCTACATCAGATTTGAGCTCTGTCTTCTCAACTCCAATACTATATCCACTGTGCTACCTAACTGCCTCTTGATTTTTCCTCCTACATATCTGAGTACTTCTTTCTTTTTGCCAGTTCTGTCAATTCAACCTTCATAATATCTCTGAATGCCCCTTTACTCAAATCTTTTCCTCTAAATGTCTTCAAGTAATTCTCATATGGTATAATCCTGATGTTCTTCTCCATCTTGGCAATCTTCTCTAGATTTTATTACTGATATTCTTCAGAACACATTGTGCCTCAAACTGAAGATGATATTCCTAAAGTAGTCTGCCTGGGGCAATGTAGAATGAGATCATCTCCAATAGTCCTCACTGCATTCTCCCATTCTCACACCAGACCCCTACTTTTCAGTTTCCTTTTATAGGTTCAGTCAGGACTTTTTTCCTTCTCCTTGAATGATGCCTGTATGTACTAAATACTTGCTTTTCAATTTCCTCTTACATGTTTAGCAGGGACTCTTTTTTTTCCCTACTTGTATTGTGCATGTATGGTAAGTACTTAATAAATACTAATTCACTTGCTGCTGAATGTTTTTCATTTGTTTCAGTTATGTCCAAATCTATGTGAGGCTGTTTTGGTTGTTTGGGTTTTTTTGGCCAGGGTAATGGAGTAGTTTGTCATTTCCTTCTCTAGCTCATTTTACAGATGAAGGTTAAGTGACAAAGGTTGCCCAGCTAATAAGTGTCAGAGGAATTTGAACTCTGGAAGAAGAGCCTTTCAGACTTCAGGCCTGGTGCTCTATCTACTGTGCCGCCTAGCTGCCCCAACTGCCTGAATACATTTCCTCTACTGAGGCAACATTTTTGACTGCCTCATCATACAAATTCACTGAATTTGTAATCCACTAAAACTTCCAGATTATTTTCAAATAAATTTATGTCATACTTCGTATATATAGAGTTGATTATTTGAACCCAAGTATAGATACCTATTAAATTTCATTTTATTCAATTCAACTAATCATTGTAGATTTTGATTCTCATATGCAGCATGTCATCAGCAAAATGAAAAGCACGATATCTATGCCAGACCCTTTCCTTTACCTGGCTTAACTTTCTTCCCTTCCCAATCTTGCCTCTGAAGTTAGATTCAATTGTGCTCTGTCCTCTACTCTTGAATTTCTTGACTTCTTGTCTTGTCATAGTGCATATCTTGCCAAATCCCAACCCTGGATTATTCCCCACTATCCATTTTCTCCATTATTCTCATACAATACTAAACAGTGCCGAAGAAAGACATACAACTATGCTAACTGAATCCACTAGAAATTCATGCTATCTAATTTCAACTGAATCCTTAATACCACAAGATAATCTTTTCCCACAATTGTTTCTGTCACATTTCCTACAGTGGCTATTCTAAAACTTTTTTTTTCCAGCCTCCTATGCTATATCCTAACTTAAACAATTATGCCTCTTAATTTACTCATAGAAAAAGAGACAATGCACCAATTCCTACTTCCCCTTTATTCTACATTTCATAAACCTCTTGATATATTTCTTGATTCTTTCCTCCTGTCTTGTGCTCTCTAACAAAATGTTCCTGTATGACCTTGGGTGAGTCATTTAATTTCTGTTTGCCTCACCTTTCTCACTTGTAAAATAAGTATAATAATATCACCTCTCTCCCAAGGTTGATATAAGAATCAAATAAATAATATTTGTTAATCACTCAGTCCAGTGCACATAATAGGTGTTGTATAAAAGTTGTTTTATTATTATTATTATTACTATCATCATCATTATTATTATTATTATCATTAGACTTCCTTGGACTAACTGCCTAATTGTGGTATCACTGGACAAAAGGTTGGAACAGTTTATTGATTTTTTCAAACCAATGATTGGATCAATTCACAATCCCATCAATAGCACATTAGTTTGTTCTCCTCCCATAGAAAATCCTTCCAATATTTATATATTTAATGTTTTGGCACAATCTAGTGAGTATAAGGTAAAACTTTGCAGTTACTTTATTTTTAACTTCTCTTATTATTAATGATTTTGAGTATTTTCATATAGTTATTGATAGTTTGTATTTCTTCTTTTGAAAATTGCTTATACATAGTCTTTGCCCATTGATTTTTAAAAATTAATTATTTTAATCTCTGAATTTTTAATTGCCAAATATCAAATATCAAAAGCCTTTTCTTCTTGGCTTCTCTATAGTATTTGACCCTATTGATTGATCATCCTTTCTTCCCAATGACTCTCTCCTCCCTGGGCTTTCATGACGTTGTTCTCTCTTGGTTCTCCTCTCTGTTTGTCCATTCCTTCCTAGTATTTTTGCTGGATCATCATCCATATCTTGACCCTTATTTATGATTGTATTCAGGATTCTTTCCTGATTCTTCTTCTCTCTAAACTTTATCAGTGATCATCTTTATATAAAGGATTCCCAATTCTATACAGATGGTCCTATTGCCTCTACTGATCCCAGTTACATATCAGTAGCTGCCTAATAGATATGTTCTTCTGACCATACCACGGATATCTCAAAATATCTAAAAGATAACTCATTAGACTCCCTTCAGAACCTCTTTTCCTTAAATTCCCTATTTTTAAGGGAATTCTCACCACCTAGGTTCATAATTAATGAATCATCATTAACTATTATGTTTCCCCTCACTATCCATATCCAGTAAGTTGCCAAATCTTATTAATTCTGCATCCACCTTTTACATTCATCCTTTTCTATCCAATCACATGAATACGACATTCACTCAGAACCTCATCACTCCTCATGGAGCTTCCTGCCCCAAGTCTTCCCCTTCTCTAGTTCATTTTTCATGAGACTGTTAAATTAATATTGCTATATTCCCTGCTCAAGAAGGTCTAGTGGCCCCCTGCTGTTTATTTTGCAATTCTTTTCACAATCTTTTAGGATAATAATACTAGCCATTCCCTTAATAATTCATTCTAGAATTTTTCCAGAAATCAGCATTAATTAAACCTATTGTTTTAAAGGCTCTATTTTCTTCCCTTTGGGAGAATACTGAGATATTAGCCCTTATCATTTCCTATAGCACCTCTCCTTTTCTGAAAGCATTGACAGAGGTTCAGAAATCACATTCCTCTCTCAGTTCTTTCATTATTGAAAGAGAATCAAAAGTACTTTTGTTACATTTCAGAGATGCCAAACTAGGATTTTAAGTCTCAGAGTACATTGGCAATAGTATCAGCTCCATATATTCTTTCTTGCTTTTCATTTGAGTTTTGTATAATTTATTCTGAATTTACCCAATGGGGTTTGACCTACTAGTACCTGGATCTCTCTGTGAATCTTTTGAGAGAGTAGAGATCTCCCAGGAATTTCCACTAGGCTATGGATTGTAAAAGTGACTTTAACATATGACCAAGGTAATTCCAAGATTGATTTAACTCACTAAAGGAATTGTCTATGATAATATGTACCTACAGGTTTTGATGACTAACACATCCCTGAGAATATTTTCTGAACCCCTTCCATTTCTCAGATTGGAGGAATGACCATGGAGTGAGGAAACAGTACTTAAAATTTTGTTTCCAAGGGATTCATACCAATAGTAAAGAGAACAGGACCAAATACAGAACCCTGCTGCACTCTATTAAACAATGCTCTTTAGATCAGCTTGTTCAATCAGACCTGAGTCCTATAATCTAACTATATATTATAATCCCTCTTGAGTTTCATTATCTTATACAAAAGAACACAGGCAAAGACTTGGTCAGATAGTTTGATGAAATCAAGAAACATTATGACTTTGGCGTACTTTTCATTTGATTCAATTTAGTAATCCAATGAGCATTTACTATTTGTCTGCTATGCAGAAAACCAGGGAGATAGAAATAAATACTATATAGACTTTGCTCTCAGTCAAGGAATTCAGTTGCACAAATAATTATACAATAAGTATAAAGAAGTATATATAATAAAACAAATATAATAAGAGTATGAAGAAGACCATACAGGGTTACTATAAGAAGTTTTTGGAGGAAGAGACTAATTTCTCCTGGGGAAAGGGTGCGGTTAAAAGAAGGCTTCATGGAGAACGCTCTCCTATGTTGAGCCTTAAGGAAGGGAGGGATGGACAGTAACAGATGGGGAACTCCTGCTGGTTTTTAGTCAACATTTTTCAGTAGTTACAAACCTTCCTCTGAGTTTGCACCTACTTGCTCATATCCCTTCCCATTTAGTTTCTATTTTATCATAGAATTTCAGAGTCAGAAGGGATTTCAGAAGCCATCAAGGTCAACCTGAATAAGAATACATATAACAAGTAGTTTAGAATCTCATTATGAATAAAAATCATTGTTTGAAGATGTTCAGGAATTTTGGTGGACTGCAAACTTGGAATAAGTTAAGAGAGTTACATGACAGACAATATTGTTTACTTGTAAACAATAATATTTTATTAATGTAAAAAAACATTTGTACAAAATGATAAAAAATAAATTAAAAAACAAGTTTAAAAATTAAAAAAATATTTTCAAAAGTTTAAAAAATTTTTACAAGTCTTCAAATCTAAAGCAAGATTTTTTTATTCCTTAAATTTAAAAAACTGTGATATTCCTCAATTATAAATATACAAAAAATGTCCTACAAATTCTACCATATTTTAAAGTCCTGTCCAGGTAATGCATTTAGTAACTTATTAATATTAAATTTAAAATTTTAAGGATTTAATTATACAAATTAATATCCTGAAAACTAAAAACTTATCTCTTGCATGTGCCAAAAACTGTTATTCTTTAACTCAACTGTAAACAGTACAATAGTTTCATTTCAGGCATTTTGTGATTTATACTTCTTAAATATATATATATATATATATGTGTATATATATATATATATATATCTTAAATTAACTTTCTATGGAGAGAAAAGAACAAAAAGGGTAAGATTTTATAAAAAGAATAAATTTTTGATATTCAAAAAAAGAATGTATTTAGGAAAGACCCTGATACACTAGAATATATTAACCTGATTCTCAAGAAAATTGTTTTAAAAAATAATATAACTATTGCATTATCATTGGTTTCCTTTTAGAATTCTATGCATTATATTTTATACATTTAAAATATTCTAAGAAGGCTTTTCCATTCTAAGAAGAAAACCTACAATGAAGCAAAGAAAGAAAAGATGGATAATTTTGAACAAAATATTCAGTATTTATTATATAGATTTTCTTGAATTGGAAATTCATTGCTTTATATTATGAATCCTCTCTTATGTTCTGCTAAACACATGACAATGTTTTTTTCTTATTTTGTATTTGTTTAATATTTTAAAAATATATCAAAAAAGAAAGGAAAAGAACTCTTGATCTAAAGGATGTCTAGGAGAGCAAGAAGACTGGAAGCCATAGTATGTCATGTGAACATCGTTTGAAGGAACTTGGTACATTTAGCCTGAAGAAGAGGGGAGATGGTAGCTGTCTTCAAACATTTTAAAGGCTGTCATACAAAAGAGAGATTAGATTTTTTTTGCTTCATTAACAATGGGAAAATATGGGGGCAGCTAGGTTGCATAGTGGATAGAGCACCGGCCCTGGAGTCAGGAGTACCTGAGTTCAAATCCAGCCTCAGACACTTAATAATTACCTATCTGTGTGGCCTTGGGCAAGCCATTTATGGCAACTCCATTGCCTTGCAAAAAAAAAAAAAAACCCTAAAAAAATGGGAAAGTTGAAAGTTGAAGGGACATATTTATGCTTATTGTAGTGATTACAACTGTCCTAAAGTAGAACAGACAGCCTCAAGATATAGTGGACTTCCTCTTCCCTTGAGGCCTGCAAGAAAAGGGAATTCTGTAAGGGTATGGGTCAAACTAAATGATCTCTGAGGTCCTTTCTAACTGAGAATTTGTAATTATATAATAACAATCTCTGTCTTAAACCTCCAAACAACCAATCAATAAATGCTATCATTTCTTTCTTTGACTCTCCTGAATTTACCTCCTTCCTCTCCATTCCCTCTGCTGCAAATCTAAGCCTGAACCCATATTATCTTATACTCTTTAATCATCTCTCACTGGAAGAGAGACTTCTTATTGGGTCCCACAAATAAGGATTTAAATCCCAACTCTGAGAGATAGTATCATGAAGCAGTAGGAAAATGCTAGATTTGGATTCAATGTGTATTCAACATTTGCCTGTACTGTCTACTACTTATGTGACCTTGGGTAAATCTCTTAATATTCCTAGATCTCTATTTTTATGAGAGACCTAGAAAAGATTTCCCTGAAGGTCTCTTCCTTCTCTAAATATATGATCTAATGATCTTTCTTGCTCTTTGGACAAGTCACTTTCCCTTCTTAGGTCTTATAGGATCCTAGATTTAGAACTGGAAGGGATCTTAGGAGGCATTCAGATCAAACATTTCCCCACTTTATTGTTATGGATAAGAAAACCAAGACCTGGTAGAATGAAGTTTCCTCATCTATAAAATGAAGGGTTAGAGAGCAGTAGCAGCAGCAGGTTTGGGAGCTCTCAACCCAAGACCATAAGGGGTCAGACAACTGTCAAAAAGATACTACAAGGGACTTTCTGCTAGTACTAATTTAACTGGCTAACTGGCACTAATTGGCAGTTTTATTGCCCATTTGCAGTTCAGGGTTGCATTTCCAGGGTTGAGAAGAGTGATTATGGCCAATCACTAAGGAGCAGGGACACTAGTTGAAGTTCCAAGGCAAAGGGGAGCAAGGACCCTTCCTGGTAAAGACCAGGAGAATAGTGGCTACACTTCTCCCCACATCATAGCACTTAGAAGCACCAAAAACTTGCATACTCCCAGAACTACATCTGAAAACAACCACAGGAAAAAGTCTAAAGTTTGAAACAGTGCTTTTTTTCTTCCCTGATGATAAAGGTTCAAATTTAATATAAAGTTCAAAATCAAGAAATAGTCTGGGAAAATGAATGAACAACCACCAAAAAAAACCTTGACTATTAAAAGTTACTATAGTAGGGAAATCTAACAAACTCAGAAGACAACAGTGTGAAAACAGTCACAAACCAAAACCTCAAAGAGATCCAAACTCAACAAAAAATTCTAGAAGAATTAAAGAGCTAAGAGTGTTAGAGTAAAAACTGGGGAAAGAAATGACAACAATGCAAGAAAATTATGAAAAGAGAATTAAAATTTTGGTAAAAGAGGCACAAGAAAATACTGAAAAAATCTCAAAAAATATAATTGGTCTAATGGAACAAAAAAATTCATTAAAGAAAAAAAATTCCTTAAAGAGTAGAATTGGCCAAATGGAAAAAGGTATAAAAGCTCATTGAAGAAAATAATTTCTTAAAAATTATAATTTGTTATGTGGAAGCTAATGACTCCAGGAGATTTCAATAAACAATAAAATAAAACCAAAAGTATGAAAAAATAGTGGATTATATAATATATATATATATATATATATATATATATATATATAAAATCATCAGAAAGACAATTGACTTGGAATATAGATCAAGAGAATCATTTTATTACCTTAAAGTCATAATTTTTTAAAAGAGCATAGACATAACATTTTAAGAAATTGTAAGGAAAAACTACCTTGATACCTTAGATCCAGAGAATAAAAAAGAAGTTAAAATATGTCACTTCCTGAAAGAGAACCCCAAATGAGAACTCTTAGAAATATAATAACCACCTTTTTGCTCACATATATAGGGAACTGAGTCAAATTTATAAAAATGAGGTTGATAAATGATCAAGGGATATAAAAAGCAGCCTTAAGAAGGAATCGAAGCTCTCTATGGTCATATAAAAATGCTCTAAATCACTATTGATTGAAGAAATGCAAATTATAACTCCGGAGCAACACCTTACACCTATCAGAAATGACAGATACTGAAAGAGTTGAAGTAAAATAGGTATACTAAAAAATTGTTGCTAGAGCTATGAAGTAGTCCAATTATTCTGGGGAACAATTTGGAACTAGGCCCAAAAGTCTGTAAAACCGTATTCCCTTTGACTTAGCAATAACGCTACTAAGTCTGTTAAAGAGATCAAAGGAAAAGGACGTACATGAACAGAAATATTTATAGCAGCTCTTTTTGTGTTGATAAAGAATTATGAATTGAAGGAATGCTCATCAGTTGGAGAATGGCTAAACAAGTTGTAGTTTATGATTATGATGGATTACTATTGTGCTATAAGAAATGATAAGGGGGTAGTTTCAAAAATAATGGGAAAACCTATGTGAATTGATGCAAAGTGAGAAGAACCAGGAGGTCATTGTGCATGGTATCAGCAATGCTGTAATGATGAACAACTGTAAAAGACATGGCTACTCTGATCAATACATTGATTTAAGACAATTCCAAAGGACTCATGATTAAAAAAAAATGTTATCCATATCCAAAGGGAGAATTGATGAACTCTGAGTGAAAAAGTTTTTCTTTGTTTTTGCAAGGCAATGGGGTTAAGTGACTTGCCCATGGTCACACAGCTAGGTAATTATTAAGTTTCTGAGGTCAAATTTGAACTCAGGTCCTCTTGACTCCAGGGCCAGTGCTCTATCCACTGCACCACCTAGCTGCCCTTCTCTGAATGAAAATTAAAGTATAGCTTACTCATTTTCTTTTTTTTGGTTATTGCTGCTTTTTTATGATAATGTATATGAAAATGGTTTGTATGATTTCATAAGTTTAATTATTATCATTTTGTTTGCCTTCCCAGTGGATAAGGAGTGAAAGTATGAGAGAGAAGATCTGGAACTCAAAATTTAAAAAGAAAAGAATTATTAAAAGCAAATAAACTTTGTTTTAAGAGCAACTAAAAAAAGAGGTTAGATTAGATCAGAAACACTTATTTTTAGGGGTTGTGAACTTGAATAACAAAAACTTTATTTCTACTAACCTTTTGGTTTCCTTTGCAATCCTATATATTCTATATATTTAAAAATATTATTCTAAAAAGGATTAAAAGCTTCATCAGATTACCAAAGGGATCCATAACTCAAAAAAGACTAAGAATATCCAAGCTAAGTAAGTCTCCTTACTGATTTAAATCCTATGAGCTATGATCTTATTTACCTGAAGGCATATACTTGACTGCTAGAGGTAAAACAACAACAAAATAAACAAAAAATCCCCCAAATAAAAGCCCTTCAGAGTTACACAGAGCTATCCAAATGGGCTTGTGATTTCCTGATCTTGGACCTTCACCAGTACACACTGGTTTGCTTGTTTCCTTAGTGTTTTGATCTTCGTTGATGTCTTCTATATGACTATATGCTACCTACTGCCTACCTTCTGTCTTGGACTTTGGGGCCTTGGTCTGCTCAGCATTACTCAGTCTCTATTTACCTCTGCAAAGCCACTTTTGCCTTTGTGGCCATCCTTCTCAATTTCTCAGCTAAGACTAGAGCACCTTTGGTCTTCTCTCCAATCCAGTTGACATATGCTTCCACATTGATCTTATTGTCTCCCATTACTTGCATTCTGAGGCACAAGAAACAACACTGGTTTTATGTCATTTGTAGGCACAAGTCTGAGGCAAAAGGGTTAAGCAAATTACCTAGGGTTATAAACGAGTAAGTGTCTGGATCAGAATTTGAACTTAGGCCTTCCTAATTCCAAGCCAAATGATCTACTTACTGAACCACCTAACTGCACAAGATGACTTTGGGACAGAGCAGAGGTCTATATGCAACATTTGTGGATCTGACCTAGGCCTTTGATACCATCAATCATGAGGTTTATGAAAAATTATGTCAAAATTTGCTTGCCTGGAGAAGTTCATCAGAATTATACATCAGCTTCATGACAGCATGCATGCCTGGGTTCTACATAGTGGATGATGCTCTCAAGATTTCCCAGTCACCAGTGGAGTGAAACAATGATGTGTCCTTGCTCCCATGCTTTTTAGCATGATGTTTTCAACCATTTTATCAAATGCCTTCACTGAGGATGAACATACCTCAAGATCAGCTACCGCACTGCTGGCAAACTTTTCAACTTGAAAAGCTACAAGTCAAGACCAAAGTGGAAGTAGTGTTGGTGCATGATCTTCTGTGTGCAGATGATTAAGACCTCAGCCTCTGAAGCTGAGATGCAACAAAGTATGGATCAATTCTCTGCTGCTTGTGCAAAATTTGATCTAGCAATTAACACCAAGAAAACACAAGTGCTCCATCAGCCAGCACCCCACCATTCGGATGTGGAACAATCATTGATTACAGAAAATGGAGAAGTTTTGAATACTATGGACAAGTTCACTGACCTTAGCGGTGTTCTTTCCAAGGAGGTACACATTGATAATGAGGTTGATACATGTATTGCTAGAGCTAGTTCAGTATGGGAGACTCCGAAAGAAAGTATGGGAGAAAAGAAATATTAGACTGCCTACCAAACAGAAGGTCTATAGAGCTGTTGTGCTGACCACATTGCTATATGTCTGTGAAACCAGTCTACCAATGCAATGTCAGGAAACTGAATCACTTCCATTTAAATTGTCTTAGGGAGATTCTGAAGACCACCTGTCAGGAGAAGATACTAGATGCTGAGGTTCTTTCTCGAGCTAAACTGTCAAACATTCAAATGTTACTACAAAGTGTGCAACTATGATGGGCTGGATATATTGATAGAATGACAAATGTATGCTGACCAAAAAAAAACTATTTTATGGAGAACTCACACAGGGAAAGCACTCACAAGAGGGTCAGAAGAAGCAATACTGGGACATCCTAAAGGTCTCTCTTAACTTTAGATTTGATTATACAGCTTGGGAGACATTGGCACAGGACTGCCCAGCATGGCATGCCTTCATCAGTGAGGGTGCTTCTCTCTATGAGGAAGGCAGAATTGAAGCTCAGAGGAAACATGACATCTGTAAGTTCAGAGTACCCATCCCAGGTGTCCACATGAACAATTTGTGCCCAAACTGTGGTAGAGCATTCTGAGCTCATAAAAGTCTGATCAACCACAGTCGGACACTATAATTTTTCCTCAAACATTGTAATGTCATTTTGGTCTTCTTCAATAATGAAGGACAAGAACCAAATTCAAGTCTAAACTCCTCAGCCTGACATTTAAAATTTTTTTTTGCCTTTTCCCACCTTCCCTAGCCTGCTCTATTACCTCTGAGCATGAACTCCTTACATCAAGCAGATTTTCTCCTCACTATCCCTATAGTACATTAATGCTGTAGTAATCTATATCTCTCTAATCATCTATGGCTCTGTAATCATTCATAGAATTGCCAAAGGTGAAAAGTGAGAGGATTAATATAGCAAAGATATTGAGAATTGAGTAAACTACACTGACTCCATCTTGTAACTCAATTCCAGAGCTAGTTCATTGTCTATCCAATTATAGGCCTAGTCCAATTTCTGTCTTATGAGAAAACTTGAATCAATTGTGGGAAAACCCTTTAGCATTTCTTGAACCTAACCCTACATTGTTAGGAATCTGAACCACCTCTACTTTCTGCTTACAGTACTTTAACTAAGGACCTAGGTTATGCTGACCTAAAATTCAATCAGATCTGAAGACATACAAAGAATTTTCTCACAATTACACATCTCAATTAACCCATATGTCTTATCTGAGAACTGACTCCATACTGGGGAACCCATTATTGTCCCCATGTTCTTTTGATTAAATATATATACTTGGAGGGAATAGGACACTTCTTTTTCTGATTTCAGGGAATTGTGCCTGTTTTCTCTGTCCCCAAATTGAAAAGTCCCCAATCTTTCCTCCAATTAGAAATCAGATTGCCTAATTTTTTATCCCAGTTTTCTTTTCATTAATTGAACTTATTTAATTAACTGTTTTTAATGTATAAAAGTCTGTCTCCCACCATATTCAGGGTCTGGTGACAAAGCATAGGGTCCCAATCCCAATTTGTTGAGCAATTGGTATGCATTGCTTAATAAATTCATATGGTTGGAAGCTCAAACCTTTTGTCTTCTCAGTCATCTCATCTTTTACCCATGAAAAAAGGACTTTAGAAATCATTTAATCTAATCCCCTCATTTTTATAGTGAGAATACTGAGGCATCATGAAAAGGAGTGACTTATTGAAGGTCTTCCTGGTAAATGGTAAAGACAACATTCAAGTTCAGGTCTAACTCTAAGTACAGTGTCAAGTCCTATTTCTATGAAACCTTATTTGAGTTTTGCCCTCTCTCTGATACAATTCCACGCAACTTTTCTCTTCCTGAATGTTTATAATCTAGGCCCCAGTTAGAGCACTCAGTTATGTATTGTGGGGTTTTCCAGAGAGTTCTGCACAAATATTTTGTTTTCTCATCATGATCCCTGCCCTCTATTATTATTGCATCCCTTGTATAATCACTACAGTGTAAGCTTACAGCCTAACATTCAGGAGGCACTTGTTGACTATACTTTGTCACATGGGAAAAACTTTTTGTTAAAAGATTTGTATTTGTTTGCTGAATTTATTGTGGTATTTGATATAAAATATCTCCATTTTCATCTGCTATCTAGTTTTCCTAATAGGGAGTTCTTCCTCCAGTAGTTTGTGTTCTGATGTATCTTTCACACACTTGATTTGTTCATTTGTTATTGAGTCCCCATCTTGATTTCTTTTAGATTACTATGATATCTCACAGATTAGCTTTCTTTCAGGATGTCATTGCTCAGCCCAAGTCCCTTTTTTAGATTGAAGAAACTCTAAATAGTAGGAAAAAACGTTACCTATAGGAATTCTTTAGCAGCTGTGACTTTAACACCCTTCCCCATGTAATTTTAGGCTATTAAAACTTAAAAGCACCCTAAGACAACATATTATACATTGCTAGAGAAGAAAAAAAATCATCATTAGAAAAGGGAGATTACCCCAGCTCCACAATTTACTGACTATTTGATCTTGAGCAAATTAATTCCCCTCTCAGGGAATCCCCACCATGTCTTGTTTTCCCTTTCTCACCATCAGCTTCATGGTTAAATGCACTGGCTCTTTCATTTTAACCCAGCATTTTAACCCAGTCTTTACCTCTGAGATTCTTAGCATTTTTGGTCTCATGGACCCCTTGAGGAATCTGGATCCATTCTCAAAATAATATTTTTAAATACATAAAATATATAGGATTAAAAATGAAACCAATTAAAAAGAAATATAATTTTCAAAAATTTAGAGACTGTATGCTAAACCTCTTTCTCTCCAATTCAACAAGACTTTCTCTAGTGTTTTACCTTCCCTGTTTTGATCTTGACCTTCATATTTCTTGTCCCAGTCTGGTAACTTGGTTTTCATATCCAAGCTGCTAGTTCTTTTTGGAACTAACATGTTACTGCCTTTGAACTAAAGCAGACTTGATAGATAGCCTCCTTTCCCTGTTGTTCATCTGGATTATCTTCTTTATTTCTTCACTTTGGGAATTCACAGTAAGTTAAGTCTTACTTTTACTTACTTTAAAAAAAATTATTTGATTTTTAATTTGTGAAATAAAACAAAAATTTCCATAATATAGTAGAATAGAAAAAATGGTTGCACATGAAACTACAAATCTATAAGTATAAGTTGTTATTCCTGTTAAATATTGATAAAGTTATCATGTAAATTTCTTTTTTTCCTTCCCCCACCCTTTTTCCCTTTTCCCCCTCTTCTTCTCCATTCTCCCCTGCCCTAGGGAAGACTACAATTAGATACAACATGTGTGTGTGTATATATATATATATGTGTGTGTGTGTGTGTGTGTGTATACACATATGTATATATACATACATACATATACACACATGACTAGGTATGTATGCATAATATACACACATTTATGTGTATATATACTTCTATATGCATATCAGGTAAAACTATGCTATACATACTTCTACTTATCAGTTCCTTCTCTGAATGCAGATGAGATCTTCTTTCATAGGTCCTTTGTAGTTAGTTTGGGTATTTACATTAGTCAAAATGATTGTCATTCAAAGTCATTCTTAAAATAACCTTGCCTTTAATGTAGACAGCTTTCTCTTGATGCTTCTCATAGAATTCTTCATTATTTTGTGTACTTTAGCATTTTAAGACTCCACAGTTTCTGCTGGGAAAATTGGAAGTTAGTATGAAAGAAACTTAGATTAGACCAACACCTCACACCCTTTGGCAAGATAAGATCCAAATGGATACAGAATTTAGGCATAAAAAGCAATACTATAAGCAAATTAGAAGATCAAGGACTAGTTTACCTGTCGAATTTATGGAAAGGGGAGCAGTTTATGACTAAAGAAGAGATAGAGAACATCACTAAAAACAAACTAGATGATTTTGATTACATTAAATTAAAAAAGCTTTTGCTCAGATAAAAACACACAGCCAAGATCAAAAGAAATGTAGTAAACTGGGAAACAATCTTTACAACTAATGTTTCTGACAAAGGACTCATTTCTAAAATATACAGAGAACTGAGTCATATTTTAAAAAAAGCCATTCCCCAATTGACAAATGGTCAAAGGACATGCAAAGGCAATTTACAGATGAGGAGATCAAAGCAATCCATAGCCATCTGAAAAATTGCTCTAAATCATTACTTATTAGAGAAATGCAAATTAAAGCTTCTTTGAGGTACCACCTCACACCTCTCAGACTGGCCAATATGACCAGAAAGGATAATGATCATTGTTGGAAGGGTTGTGGGAAATCTGGGACACTATTACATTGTTGGTGGAGCTGTTCAGAACTACGCCCAAAGGGCAACAAAAATGTGCATACACTTTGACCCAGCAATACCACTACTGGGTCTATACCCTGAAGAGATGATGAAAAAGGGTAAAAACATCACTTGTACAAAAATATTCATAGCAGCCCTATTTGTGGTGGCAAAGAATTGGAAATCAAGTAAATGTCCTTCAATTGGGGAATGGCTTAGCAAACTGGTATATGTATGCCATGGAACACTATTGTTCTATTAGAAACCAGGAGGGATGGGGAATTCAGGGAAGCTTGGAGAGATTTGCATGAACTGATGCTGAGTGAGATGAGCAGAACCAGAAAAACACTGTACACCCTAACAGCAACATGGGGGTGATGAATAACCTTGATGGACATGCTTATTTCATCAGTGCAACAATCAGGAACAATTTGGGGCTATTTGCAATGGAGAAAACCATCTGTATCCAGAGAAAGAACCATGGAGTTTGGACAAAGACCAAGGACTATTCCCTTTAATTTAGGAAAAAAAACCTGCTATCTTATTGTCTGATCTTGTTATCTCTTATACTTTATGTTTCTTCTTTAAGGATATGATTTCTCTCTCATCACACTCAATTTGGATCAATGTACAACATAGAAACAATGTAAAGACTGACAAATTGCTTTCGGGGTGGGGGATTGTAAAATTCAACATAAATAAAATCTTTAATTAAAAAAAAAGACTAAAAAAAAAGACTCCACAGTTTCCTTCACTTGAAGGCTTTCTCTATCTATTCAGACCCTGAGGCCTCCCACACATTAGTAAACAAGCTCTGGTTTGGCCAGAAAAAGTAAACATATGGTGACCCACCCTGTCAGGATGGACACAGTCTATCTCAAAATATTTACTAAAAGTCCTTTAATCAATCAACACATATTAAGTGCCAACTGTGTACCAACCTTTGGGCTGGCTTCTTGCAATACAAAGACAAAAAGAAAACAGCTCCTGTGTTCAAGAAGATTTCATTCTATTGGAAGAGAGAAAATACACACAAAAAAATACTTTAAATGTGAGATCATTTGGATCATAAGGAAAACACAAGCAGTTATAGTAATCAAAAGAAGCTTTGTGTAGCAGATGTAGCTTGAGCTTAATATTATGAATAAAATTAAAGATTCTTGCAAGTGGAAGTAAGGAGGGAGTCATTGGAAGTCATTGGAAGTATATTGGAAATATAAAAATATAAAATATAAAAGGCAGGCAGATGTATAAAGATGGGGGATGGCAAGTTGTGGGTGAGAAACAACAAGGTCAATGTAGCCTGACCTTAGAGTCCATGAAGGAGAATCATGTATTTGTTTGCGGCCAGGTGATCAGTCAGTCAGCAAGTATCTTTTAAGCACTTACTTTGTGCCAATCACTATGCCAAATAGTGAGGAGGTACAAAAAAAGGTAAAAAACAATTCCCATTTGAGGGGAGTTCACACTTTAATGGAGAATTTTGCATAGATACTAGGTTCATATATATGTATAGAACTTGGAAAGCAATCTCAGAGGGGAAAGTGCCAGCAGCTGGAGGGACTGGGGATAGCATCTTGCAGAAAGAATAGATTTGAGCTAAGTCTTAGAGGATGTATTTGATTTTTTTTTTTGGTCCTTTGATCTCAAAGAAGACTATGATGTCAGGAACATGAATTGGATTTGAGTGGGGGTGGGGGGAGGGTGCTATGCTGAGACACCAAAATCACTTTCTCCTCCAGAGTCATCTGGATCCAGTGGCCAGGTATACATGAATCAGGGTGACTGGAGTTGTCTCTGAATGTGAGGCAATCAAGGTTAAGTGACTTGCCCAAGGTCACACAGCTATGAAGTATTAGGTTTTAGAGGAAGCCAGGAAGACTGAGAAGCACAGGTGAGGAGGAGATATTCCAGGTCCGGGGTACACCCAGTGCAAAGTCATGAAGATAGCTGGATCATAGAGGAACAACATGGAAGTCAGTTTGTCCCAAGCCATAGAATTTGGAAGGGCAGTAATGGGATGGTTTGTAAAAGTCATTTGGGCCCAGGTTTTGAAGGTATTATGTGGAAGTTTATATTTGATCACAGAGGCAATAGGGAATTGTTGGAACTTATTGAATAAGGGAGTGACTTGGTCAGATTTGCACTTTAGGAAGCCAATTGGTCCAGTGGATAGAACACTAGACCAAGAATCAAGAAGACCTGTGTTCAAATCTAGTCTCAGATACTCACTAGAAGATTCTTACATATACTTACTGGTTAAACTAGGCAAGTGGACTTAACCTTTATCTGATTCAGTTTCCTCAATGGTAAAAAGGGTAAAAAAAATTATAAAAAAAATAATCTAAACACCTACCTCCAAAGGTTGTGAGAATCAAATGGGATGCCATTGGTAAAGAACTTTGTAGACTTACAAGTGCTATATTAATGCTACCCATTAATAGTTGTAGTTCAACATTTATTAAATGCCTATTAGATACAAGGTATTACGAGAATACAAACACAAAATACAGAGAGCGCTGTTAGATAAAGAAGTATATTTTATAATATGCAAATAATAATACACATGCATATGTATGTTATATGTGTGCATACATTCATGGATCTATTGTATATATACATGTGTGTATGTTATTATATATGTATGTGCATGTATATGTATGTATTTCATTTCTCTGTTCCTCTGGAAGGTTCCTATGGTGTTTGAAAGGTTTCTACTTGGGAATCCACCACCAAGAAAAGCCCAGAACTGTATGAACACAATTAAAAGGCACTTCTCACCCAAATAAAGCTAGATCTAAATAATTGGAAAAATGTCAAATGCTCATGTAGGTCAAGCTGATATACTAAAAAAGAGAATTGTACCCAAATTAAATTACTTATTCATTGTCATACTATTCAAACTGCCAGATAACTACTTTACTGAGCTAGAAAATTTAGAAACAAAATTCATCTAGAGCAACAAAAGGGCAAGAATAACAAGGGAAGTGATGAAAAAAATGTAAAGAAAGGTGGCCTAGCTCTACCAGATCTAAAACTATATTTTAAAGTGGCAGTCATTCAAACTGCCTGGTACTGGTTAAGAAAAAGAGTTATAGATCAGTGGATTAGGAGAGGTTCAAAGGAAGTCACAGTAAATGACTACAGCAACCTACTATTTGACAAACCTAAAGATATCAGCTTCTGGGATAAGAACTATTTGATAAAAATTGTTGGGAAAACTAGAAAATAGAGTGGCAAAACCTAGGCATAGATCCACATCTCACACCCTATACCAAAATAAGATCAAAATGGGAACCGGATTTAGACATAAAGAGCAATATCATAGATAAATTTATAGACCAAGAAATTATCTATCAGATCTGTGGAAAGGGGACAAATTTATGACCAAACAAGAATTAGAGCACATTATAAACTGCAAAATGAATCTTTTTTGTCTATATTAAATTAAAAATGTTTTATACTAATAAAATCAATACTGCCAAAATTAGAAGGAAAGCAGAAAGCTGGGAAACAATCTTCACAACTGGGAGTATTGATTAAGGTCTCATTTCTAAAATATATAGAGAATTACATCAAATTTATAAGGTCACAAGTTATTCCTCAATTGATAAATAGTCAAAGGATATGAACAGAAAGTTTCAAATGAAGAAATTAAAGCTATATATAATCATGTGAAAAATGCTCAAAATCATTATTGATTAGAGAAATGAAAATTAAAACAATAAGGTTTTATCTCATACCTATCAGATTGCTCAAGATGAGAAAAAGGGAAAAGGATCAATGTGGAAGAGGTTGTGAGAGCATTGGGACATTGATGCATTGCTGGTGGAGTTGTAAATGGATCCAACCTTTCTGGAGAGCAATATGGAACTGTGCCCAAAGAGCAATAAAACTGTTCATACCCTTCGACCCAGCAATTTCACTTCTAGGTCTATATCCAGAAGAAATTATAAAAAAAGGGGGGGAAGGCTTATGTGTTCCAAAATATTCGTAGTGGCAAAGAATTGGAAATTGAGGGGGATGCCCATCAATTGGAGAATGGTTAAACAAGTTATACATGGATATTTTGGAATATTATTGTTCTATTGTAGGACTCTAGAGAAGCATGGAATGACTTACAGGTCCGATGCTGAGCAAAAGGAGTAGAACCAAGAGAACAATGTACACATCAACAACATTGTGAGATAAACAACCGTGATGGAAGCAGCTCCTCTCAGCAGTTTAGGGAGCTAGGACAACTATAATAAACTGGCTATGGACTATATTATTCCCATCCAGAGGAAGAAAAACAAAAGAAAACAAAATACAAACACAAAAAAGACAACCTTTCAGAATCTGATGAGCACTTTATAAAAATGATCTCTTACGTATCTCTTTCCCTTAATCCTAATTCCACATGCCAAAAATTACTAATTTGTAAATATGTTTATCAAAATACGTATGTGCAATGCTAACCTGACTGTTCATCACTGAGGAAAGGCAAGGGGGTGAGAAGGGAGGGTGGAAGGAAATTTTGTAACTTAAAAATAAACATGTAGGGACAGCTAGGTGGCAAGGTGGATAGAACACCAGCCCTGGAGTCAGGAGGACCTGAATTCAAATTCAACCTCAAACACTTAATAATTGCCTAGCAATTATTAATTAATAACTTGCCTTGGGCAAGTCACTTAACCCTATTGCCTTAAATAAATAATAAAAAACAAAATAAAATAAAAATAAGCATGTCCATATCGATGAAAATAAATAAATTTTTGAAAAAGGTTTCTAGGGATGTTCAGGTTTAAGATATCAATACTTCAAGGACTTGCAATTTCATGTGTAGTCCACTGATAGAGATCTTGACCTCTCCTTTACTTATCAGCTAAATTTCATGAGCAATTATGATCAAAAATTTCTTATGATATGGTGCATCAACTGATAAACTTCAGTAAAAGACTTTAATGATGTTTGTATAACAGAAATCAATCAAACTTTAACAAAAAATGTTAAATAAGACCCTCATTCAAAGCTAATAGGACTTCTGGGCACATTCATTTGCCCACCTTTACTTGTGAACAGACATGAAGCTTCTTTCTGAAAAGGTGAGTGAACCAGCTGTCTCAATTTGGAGTGAGCTGCCACATAAGCAATGAGTTATCCATCACTGGAGGTATTCAAGGGGAAGTGAATGACTTATTGTCAGGGATATTGTACAAGTAGTTGCTGCTGGTTTATATACTCTTCAAAACTGTGACCAGTTCTAAGTCTTTCTATCCAGGGACTTTTTTCAACTCTGAATTTAGCTTCACGTTCTTTTCTGAACTTAGTAGAGCCCACATTGATCTAGCGAAAATCCTGTTTTTCAGGTTGTCTCTGAGAATTGAACCAGGAAGCTGTTCTCCCCGACTGGTGTCTTCAAAGGAGGACCTTGCAGGTATCTTAATGTTACTTATTGTTAAGTTGTGGACAGATCTGAGGTCTCTTGAATCCATGAGTAAATGACAAAATTATACTTACTAGATAGTTGAATAAGCAATCAACCAAGTAACCTGAACACAAAAGTAGAACAACGACAACAACAACAACAACAACAAAAGCCTTAATAATGGAGAAAAGGCCATTAGCCCAGTTTCCCCAAAATCACAGCCTGGTACACACACACACACACACACACACACACACACACACACACACAGAGTCACTCACACACACACACACACACACACACACACACACACAAACACACAGTCACTCACAATCAAAAGCCAACTCCAGGAGGCAGCACCATGATCAAATGGGTCTCATCCTGATTGGAAGTGGACAGAATGGCTTTCTTGGACAAAGACCTGGAAGAACCAAAGGCCTAAGATCATCCAGAGGGTCCATGATCAGTATCCTAGAGAAAAGAGGCACAGAATAGGACTGTTTCTATGAAGGGGATGAGGAAAGGGCTGTAGAAGCCCAGTGTGAAGCATTTCTGAGGTGAACTCTAGGCAGAGGGAAAGAACATTGAAAGCCAAGGAACTTCTCAGGGACCTCTTAATGCCCTCAAGCCCACAGTGCTGCCAGTTAACTGAGTCTTCACATTTGCCACATTTACCCTTAACCCACTGCTATTTCCTTCACATTGTTTAAATGTTTTCATTTAGCCACTAGGATAAATTTGTACCAATTAGAGATTCATTTGGGCAAACAATGGTCCTCTTTTAAAATTCAAATACCTATAAGAAATTTCAAAGAAGATACAAAACTTCTACCTTTGCTGAAAATGAATTATGTATTGATTTCAACATGTCTTAAGATAATATTTTGTAAAAATGCCGTAATTCAATTGGGAGTGACATCCCCACTCTTTCAGCAGTCAGTTGGCCTTGAGCTTAGGTGATCTTGAGGTAGGAGCTTTTTATGGTTGATAAATAAGAACAGGAATTGGGGAAGTGAATCAAGAGGAGTCCATGATTTCACAAAAGAGAAAAAGAGTGTCAGTTTTTTTTAACTAAGAAATGGAAAAAAAAAACCCACTATATTGCAAACTAAGAGATAAAGCCAAAAACAAGGAAGGAGTAATATGACACCCACAATATTAATAAAAATATTTTGGATTGAGTTGGAGTGGGGTTAAGGGAGTTGTAGACTTGCACTTTCATAACTGACATAAATTCTAAGTGTGGAAACTCTCTAGGACTGTGCAGATCAGCAACTCATCTAAAAAGTATTAGAGAAGTGGTTAGGCCATTAGAGGTTAAATGATTCACCTATGGCTAGTACAAGTCAGAGGCAAGACTTCAACCCAGTTTATCCAGACTCCAATATTTCTACCCACATTGCTGCTCCACCTCTCTATTAATAATATCACTAGTTCATAATGACATAGAGCTCTAGAGTTTAAAAAGTATTTACTTACATTGAGGCATCTAGTTCAAGTATCATGTCTCTCTTTTATAGAAGAAAATTGAGGCTTAGGGAGTTTGAGTGATTTGTCAACAGCCATGCATGTTCATTGTAAGTTGGTAATAAATGAAGGATAAGAAACCAGTTTTCTTTCCAATATTCTAAAAAATTCCCTGAAACTTCATTGAAGGAAAAAAAATAATCCTGGGTGTAAGATGTACCAAGTAGCAACAAAATCTTCACCTATAGGAGCAGTCATGCCTGTAATAATTTAAAGGAACTAAAGGTTGTTGGGGTTGACAAAAACTATTAGGCCAGACAAGTAACATATCAAGAAAACAGATCTTTAACATGAGGACTATCTCAATCTATTGACACAAAAATCTGGTTGATCCTTCAAGATATCCTAAAATTCTGATTCTTCTAGTGAATATCCACTAAGTATCAGGCACTATGGCAAATGCAGGAGATTAAAAACAAAAAGGAAATAGTCTCTGCCCTCAAGGAACTAGCATTCTTTCAGTGGAGAAAATGAAAATATATAAGTTTAGGCAAAATAAATATAAACTGAATTCAGGAGAAGGCAGTAGGATCTGCAATTAACATTTAAGTTCAGTTTTGAAAGAGACTAGAGATTCTAAGACTAAGAAAAAGGCAACAGAGAGTACCTCTGGGTAAAGGTAAATCTCTTCTGAGAGAAACTATTGAGGAGCTTTTCCAAATAAGCACATCTGAAAAGACTAGGAGTAGGGAGTTGTGGAGTCATGAGTCAACACATGAAAACCTACAAGAAAAAACCTACAAGAAATTGGACTCACAGTGAGGCCTTGTCAAAATGGGGATATTGAATATAGGAGTCCACCTGCCAGAGGCAATACCCTCTAATACAACAATACTGGAATGAACCTTTGAATCTACTGATGGAAGTATTCTCTTCAGTGGTGCAGATTGAAACCTACTCATAATATCCATCCTATGAAATTCTCTAGGTTTCCCAAAAGCTTGGCACTAGAGATCCATTCAACCATCTTCCTTGAATTTTAGTGCCATCGTGAAGATACCAGTGGAACACATGAACTATCCATCAGTTAAACCTCATTCTTATTACATGATAGACCCATCATTTAGCTGATATTTTCTCTGATGGCATCCTTTATTCCACTCCTCCTACATAATCCTTTGTATTGTACTGTCTTGTGGCCCTCTTCTTTCAGCTAATGTCTCTCCATTCCTCTGTAGATGAATCTCAATTTTAGCTCTCCAATCTCTAGACTTTCCACAACTGGCAGACATACAGTAGCACTAGAAGCATATTTTTTTTTATTTTTTAAAATATGGGGTTTTAATTCAGGGAGAAGATGGGGGTTCAACAAAAGAACATTTCAGTGTCCCAAAGACAATCCAACCTGTGCATCTCAAGTTGTTCACTTTTATTCACTGGAATGGCCAGGATAAATATTTGGGGAAGAGCATCCCTAAAATGATCACAGCATATGCCCCAAAAATCTGTTTTAGAGAATGAAGAGATAAAGTATTCTAGGGAGAATTAAAACAACCTTTATTTCAATAACTGATGCTTTCAGTGTAAAATTGAGACTAGGTTGAGAGTTACTTAAAAACATGAAGGAAAATATGGTTTAGGAATAAGGAATAAGAGAAATCAGAAACTTGTAGAAGCCAATAAAGCTTCACGTCCTTATATCATTAATGCTTTCTTCAAGTATCAGGAGACACTGAATATGGCAAACACCAAATATGACAAACAATGAAATAGGTTACATTTAAACAGAAAGGAAATTACTCATTGCTCATGAATTATGTCAGAATATAAACTCTTTGAAGATAGGACTATTTTCATTTTCTCTTTGTTTCTTCAGTGCAAAGAACAGAGCCTAGAGCATAGAATTTATTGTTGTTCAGTCATTTCATTTGTGCTCATTTCTTCATGAATTCATTTGGGGTTTTTTTGGCAGAAATCCTGGAGTGGCTTGCCATTTCCTTCTCCAGGGACCATATATATATAATATATATATATATATATATATATATATATATATATACACACACATATATGTATGTATATATGTATATATAAAGAGACTTAATAAATGTCTCTTTTTATGTATTTCTTTTACTTTTACCTTACATTTTTTCATTACTTTTATTTACTTTATTAAATATTTCACAATAACAAATAAAACTGATACTCATTTAAAGATTGAATTCCAAAATTCTTTTCTTCCTCCTTCCCTTCCCTCCTCTATGAGAAGACAAACAATTTGATATTGATCATACATGTGAAATCATGCAAAATATATTTCCTTTTAGCCATGTTGTAAAAGGAAACACAAACAAAAAAAATAAAGCTTTTTAAAAGGATATTTCATTTTTCATCACTTCTGTCTCTTGGAGGTGCACAGAATCTTTTATCATAGGTCTTTTTAAATTGTCTTGTAATAATTTCTTGAACAGAGTAATTAAAACTTTCAGCTGATCATCTTTATATTATTGCTATTACTGTGTACAATGTACTCCTGGTTCTGTATACTTCAAATTTGTATGTTTATATGTCTTCCCACTTTTTTCTGAAACCATCCTGCTCATCATTTTTAATGTTATATATTGTATTTTTTTCAATTACAGGTAAAGATAGTTTTCAACATTCGTCTTTTTGTAAGCTTTTGGATTTCATAGTTTTCTATCTATCTCTATTCCCACCCCTAGATTATAACTGTCTCTTGATTAGAATGTAGAATTCATTTCTTGAATTAGCTGTGTGATCAACAACTTGCTAAGACAAAAAATTAAGCTTAACACAAAATTAAAATGAAAAAGAAATATAATATATAGTTAACCATGATCTGAAAAAAAAAGATAAGAAATAGATTGAGGAAAGGATACCTAAACTGATTTTAGCATTCCATACAGAAGTTTAACCAAGTCAATTGCAAGAACAAGAAGACCAAAAAAAGTCTAAAAACTACATTTTTGTAGCAAACACTGGATCTTTTTGCCAAGAAAAGAGATATTTCATCCAAGGGCAACACAGGTTTATAATATAAATTCACTTGTAAAAATCTTAAAATGAAGGATAGAGGGAGATTATGAGGAATTTTATCTTGTAAAATATTAAGAAATTAGTGGAAGGAAAAAAAGTTTAAAGAAAGCTTTCCAAAAGACATAATTAAATAAAGACATAATGAGGGCATTTAAGGATGAAACAGGAAGGGGAATAAAAACCTGATAAAAGATGAAAACGATCTGTAAGAATTTTTATAACAGATTCTTTAAACCATTGAGGATAGTGAAGCCACCATATTTGGACTCTAAAATCCCAATCCTAGATGTGTTTTTTGTAAGTGGAAATGATATTGAAGGATTGGGAAACATTTCTGGACTAGGTCAAGTATATATAAAAAGTTTTCAATTATGGAAGTGAAAGGATCTGGGTTTTGTTTATTTGAGTTTTTTTTTTGAGAAATTAAGGATGCAAATCTCAAACTTTCTAAAGCAAAAGAAGAGACTAAAAAATGTAGAAAAGTCTTAAACTTTATTATTATGGGGGAAAGGTAACTGAAAGAACATAGTAACTATCAGGCCATATGCTTACAATTCTCATGCAAATTAAACTTTTATGGAAATAACTTATACAAACATGGAGGGCATCTTTGATTTGAAGAAAGTAAGTATACTTTTACTAACAGTATTCCACAATAAACCATATCTTTACCATTAAGCAGTTGACTAAAAGATGTAGAGAATACAAGATTGTATTCTTTTAGGATCCTCCATGGCCTCAAAGGATCCATCCTGGATGATTCCCAACTTTATCATTTCCTTTCTGTTTGGAATCTAATGTTATCATCATGCAAACCAGAGAGCTGGGAGTGCATCATATATCATGAATGGGATTCTAGTCAGAGCCTTCTAATGAGGAAAGAGGAAAATTCTGAATAAATCCAACATTTAGTAAAAAAGGGGGATACTTCCTACCTCTGTGACCTTGATCAAGTATCTTGACTTTCCTGGGCCTCACTTTCTTCACCTGTAAAATGAGCAATTTGGTCTAGATGACCTCTCAGGTCCAGTGTCATTCTAGATTGATGGTCCCCAGTTACTTAAAACTCTAAATCTCTGGCCATAAGCTTTCACATGTGACTCTAAAGCTAGAAGACCATCAAGGGACTATAATCATGAAATAGAGAAACAAAAAGACTTTCCCTCCCTTACTGCCTTGATTTAATTGGGCAATGAAGGTCTAATGGGAAAGGGGTTACCTTGCTAGTAACCCCCAGGTTGATTTTCCTTCTGGGGAGAGTCTATGTCTAGAGTGAAACTGGGACTCACTAGGATGTCATAATGCTGCCTGTCAATCCCAAATTTATTTCCACTCCAAGGAAAGTCTAAAACTCAGTGGCACTATGAAGCTTGGTGATTAAATAGGGACCTGGAAAAATCTGGGAATCATCAGGAAGAGAAAAGAATTGTTTATGGGCTATTATGAGTCTTTTATGTAACCACTATTTTCTGAGAAGCAAAATTGTTTATGGGTCACTGAGTCCTTTATATATTTTCTATATTTCCTGCAAGATGAAATAAAAGCTATTATATACCTGAACATATACATATACATACATACATACACATATGTGTGTATGTATATGTATATGACAGGTATGTAGATATAGATTTTTCCTTGAATGTTTGCCTACTAAGTTCCCTTTTTTCCTGTTCATCAATGGGGATTTACATACATATATTTGAATAATATATTCAAAGTTATATTTGATTAATAATAATAGTTAACATGTATTTAGCACTTACAATCTGCTCAAACACCATGCTCACTGCTTTGCAATCGTCTCATTTGATCCTCCCAACAACCCTGCAAGGTGGGTGCTCTTATATCCTCATTTTACAAGTGAGGAAACCAAGGCAAATAAATTGAGTTGCCCAGAGTCACACAACTTGAAAATGTCAGAGATTTAATTTTAACTTTGGTCCTCCTGGTTTCCAGGGTACTATTAGGGGCATCCTAACTACCTCTGAACTATATTGAAACTCATAGCCTAAAACTCAAAATAAGTTCAGGCTAGTCACAAAACCTAAGGGCAACAATAACAAAAAAGTTGGGGTTTTTTTTAACGTTAATTGAAATCCAAGTATTGTGACACATACCTGTAAATCCACCTGCCAAATATCAACTACCTGAAGCTGGCAGACAACTTGAGCTCAGGATCTCTAAGCTACAATGGCTTATGCAGATTGGGTGTCAACCTGAGGTTCATCATCAATATGGTGATCTTTGAAGAACTCAGGGAACTACAAGGTTATATAAACAAACCAGAATGGAAATGGAGTAGAATTAAGCTCTTGTGTGGATCCATAGTAGGATTGGGCCTATGACTAGCCTCTACAATGGATGAGACTGCTAGACCTAGTCATGCATGTATATAGATGCACAAACACACACATATGTATATTTATAACACACTCATACACACATCAAGTGAAAGAGATCAAAAAAGAGATAATATTAACCAGAATGTATAAGACAATGGAATTGATAACAGAGGATGCATAGCTACTTTTTTATGATTTTACTTTTATTTTCTCTGCCAAAGGAGAATGACACTTTAAGTTGGGATAAAAGGAATATAGAATGGGAACACAGAGTTGATAACAAGAGATATTAAGATAGCATCTAGTTGTCCTTTATAAATTCAAATCCCCTCACCTGGATGAGCTTTTGAGAAAACTTGTAGATATGATTTATGACCCACAGCCTGCCTTATATGAAAGATAAATGAGAATGGAGCATCATATCGTAGACCTGGACAAAAGCAAATGTCCCACTTTTCAAAACAAAGAAGAGAAAACTATAGGGTTATAGGTCAGTGAATTTAACTTTTATTCTGGGAACATTCCAGAGTAGATCATCAAAGTGGTTAGTGATCATCTAAAAAAGTGGTGATATAGGGAGACATCATGATGTCAACAGGAATAAATCCTATGAGATTAAACTTGCTACTCCCCCCCCCCAGATTAATAAATTAGTGGTTCTGGTGAGCTAACTATAGAGATGACTTACTTAGATTTTAGAAAAGACTAGTTTTTTTTTAAATCTCATATTATTCTTGTGTAAAAATGGAGAGACATGGGAATCAGACAATAATACAATTAGATGGATTCATAATTGGATGAATGAGTACATTCAAAGAGTAGTTGTTAATGGTTCAATTTCTACTTGTCAGGAAGTTTCCAGTGGAGTGCTTCAGGGATGAAAGCCTTGAGCTTATCAGATCTGCAGATGGTATAAAACTTGGGCTCAGGGAGGGGATAATGTTAATACAATGGATGACAGATGGATAAAAAAAGGATCTTGACAGGGTATTACATTACATTGAATCTAATAAAATGAAATTTAATAAGGACAGTTTGGGTTCAAAAAAATCTACTGTGCTTATGGGGAAGCATGGTTAGATAGCAATTTATGTAAGCAAGATCTTGGTATTTTAAAGAATTACAAACTCCATATTATTTAGCAGTGTGGTGTAGCACCCACCAAAAAAGCCAATTGATCTTGGTCTGCCTTAAGAGTGGAATAAAGAGGTGAAAGATCCTGATGTTGTACTCTGATCTGGTAATTTCTAAAGTACTGAGTTCTGGGTTGCCATACTTTAGGAAGGACATTGATAAATTAGAAATTGTAAAGGAAGAAAGCAGGATAGCAACAGGTCATGAGTTTTTGTCATATGATAAGTAAAAGGGGTTAAGGACAGTTATAAGAATAAGAAGAGAAGACTTAAAAGGGACATGATAGCTGAGCTCAGGTTTTTTGAAGGCTTGTCATGTGGAAAAGGGATTAGTTTTGTTTTGTTTTGTTTTTAACCTCAGAGGGCAGAACCAAATTCAGTAGCAGAAATTTGCCTACAAAAAGAAAATTTAGGCTTTCTAACAATTAAAAATTTTTTTATTAATATTTTATTTGTTTTCCAATCATATACAATAGTACTTTCTGCCTATCATTTTCTGTAAGGTTTTGAAGTTTACAATTTTTCCTTCACCCTCCCTTCCCAACACAGAAGGCAGTCTGATAATCTTTACATTGTTTCCATGCTATACATTGATCAAAATTTAATGTGTTGAGAGAGAAAAATCATATCCTTGAGGAAAAAATAAAGTATTAGAAATAGTAAAATTATATAGTACTTAAGATACTTTTGTTTAAAAACTGAGGGTAATAGACTTTGATCTTTGTTTAAGCTCCAGTTTTTACTCTGGGTACAGACAATATTCTCTGTTGCCGGTACTCTAAAATTATCCCTGATTATTACATTGATGGAATGAGCAAGTGCATCAAGGTTGATCATCACCCCCATATTGCTGTTAGGGTGTACAGTGTTCTTCTGGTTCTGCTCATCTCATTCAGCATCAGTTCATGCAAATCCTTCCAAGCTTCCCTGAATTCCAATCCCTCCTACTTTCTAACAGAACACTAGTGTTCTATAACATACATATACCACAATTTGTTCAGCCATTCCCCAAATGATGGACATTCACTTAATTTCCAATTCTTTGCTACCACAAACAGAACTGCTATGAATATTTTTTGTACAAGTGATGTTTTTACCCTTTTGCATGATTTCTTCAGGGTATAGACCCAGTAGTGGTGTTGCTGGATCAAAGGGTATGCACATTTTTATTGCCTTTTGGGCATAATTCCAGATTGCTCTCCAGCATTCTAACAATTTTATCTAGCCCAAAATGGAATAGATTGCCTTGAGAACTAATAAGTTCTCCCATGATAAAGGTCTTTAAGCAAAGGCTGGATGTCTGCTTGTAAGGTTTGTTCCTTTTAGATATAGGTTGAAACATGCTAGACATTAGTCCCTTCCAATTTTGAAAAATTCTATGATATCTCAGAGTGAACTCAAAATAAGTGTAAAAATGAGTCAAAGATGAAGAGGTCATTCCCAAAATTGGACTTGTTCACATATAACCAAAATTTGAAGCCTTGGATCACAGACTTCATCCTATAAGATACAGGAGAATAGATTTAGATCTAGAAGAAACTTAGGGATCATTTTTCATCCAACTTCTTTATTTTGTAAATGAGAAAACTAAGGACCATAAAATGGAAGGTCCAGGGTTGCATGGTTAAAAAGTGTTGGAATTCATCCCCCAGGTCTTCTGACTTCAAAAAAAGCTGCTATATTATTATGTAGCTTTGCTATCTCTTTATTTTTTACTTAAGGATATGATTTCTCATCACATTCAACTTAAATCAATGTATACAAATGTAAAGACTGACAGACTGCCTTCTGTGGGGGGAGGGGAAACAAGATTAGGTGAAAAATTGTAAAATTCAAAATAAATTATTAACTTTTAAAAAAAATAGCAATTCATTGGTAGGACTGTATGATCTTTAAAACCCTAACCCTGGAATCAACTTCAAGGCACCCAGAGTTAGTTCCATCATTCTACTTCTATGCCCAGGATGAAATCATTACAAATCCCAAAATTACAAATTGCACTACTTTTAAAACTAGTTTTCAAAACGCTCTTTGCCTTTTAAAGAAACACTGTTAATTTCTTGCCCCATTCTATGATCACATAAATCAGAAAATGTTAATTAGTGTTATTGGCCATAGTCCCCATTTTTCCTGTTCTATGGCAACAGGGACTATGGCCAAGAACACTAATCTGGACAAGGGCAGAGTCAAAGTCACCATGAATGAGTAGCAAGGAGGTCCAGAGACAGGGCTGGAAGGAAGTCAAATCTCAAAGATGAAAGTGAGGAGTTGCTACCTAAATAGAATCCAGATTGAGAAGATAAATAAAGTTGCCAGTGAAGACAGAATGCCATTGGAGACCTGAGAGGGAAGGTAAGCAGCAAAGGAATCCAGAATCTGGCTAGAATGGGAGGCTCAAGAATAGATCTAGAGGGGCGGCTAGGTGGCACAGTGGATAGAGCACCGACCCTGGAGTCAGGAGTACCTGAGTTCAAATCTGGCCTCAGACACTTAATAATTACCTAGGAGTGTGGCCTTGGGCAAGCCACTTAACCCCATTTGCCTTGCAAAAACCTAAAAAACAAAAAAAGACTAGATATAGAGGAGAATAGATGTGCCTATAGGGCAACATGGGTCTATCTTTTAAAGGTGATCCAGGGCATACCCTATTTTTTTTTTGCAAGGCAATGGGGTTAAGTGGCTTGCCCAAGGCCACATGGCTAGGTAATTATTAAGTGTCTGAGGCCAGATTTGAACTCAGGTACTCCTGACTCCAGGGTCGGTGCTCTATCCACTGCGCCACCTAGCCACCGGATACCCTATTTTTTTTAAGATTTTATTTATTTTGAGTTTTACAATTTTTCCCCTAATCTTACTTCCCGCCCCCCACCCCCCACAGAAGGCAATTTGCCAGTCTTTACATTGTTTCCATGGTATACATTGATCCAAATTGAATGTGATGAGAGAGAAATCATATTCTTAAGGAAGAAACATAAAGTATAAGAAATAGCAAGATCCGGGGACGGCTAGGTGGCATGGTGATAAAGCACCGGCCTTGGAGTCAGGAGTACCGGGGTTCAAATCTGGTCTCAGACAATAATTACCTAGCTCTGTGGCCTTGGGCAAGCCACTTAACCCCATTTGCCTTGCAAAAAAAAAAAAAAACTAAAAAAAAATAGCAAGATCAGATAATAAGATATCAGGTTTTTTTCCTAAATTAAAGGTAATAGTCCTTGGTCTTTCTTCAAACTCCACAGTTCTTTCTCTGGATACAAATGGTATTCTCCATTGCAGACAGTCCCAAATTGTCCCTGATTGTTGTACAGATGGAATGGGGGGGTCCATCAAGGTTAATCGTCGCCCCCATGCTGCTGTTTTTCTGATTCTGCTCATCTCACTCAGCATCAGTTCATGCAAATCCCTCCAGGCTTCCCTGAATTCCCATCTCTCCTGGTTTCTAATAGAACAATAATGTTCCATGACATACACACACACACACACACACACACACACACACACACACACACACACACACACACACCCCACAGTTTGCTAAACCATTCCCCAATTGAAGGACATTTATTTGATTTCCAATTCTTTGCCACCACAAACAGGGCTGCTATGAATATTTTTGTGCAAGTGATGTTTTTACCCTTTTTCATGATCTCTTCAGGATATAGACCCAGTAGTGGTATTGCTGGGTCAAAGGGTATGCACATTTTTTGTTGCCCTTTGGGTGTAGTTCCAAATAGCTCTCCAGAAGGGTTAGATTAGTTCACAGATCCACCAACAGTGTAACAGTGTCCCAGATTTCCCACAACCCTTCCAACAATGATCATTATCCTTTCTGGTCATATTGGCCAGTCTGAGAGGTGTGAGGTGGTACCTCAGAGAAGCTTTAATTTGCATTACTCTAATAAGTAATGATTTAGAACAATTTTCATGACTATAGATTACTTTGATCTCACCTGCAGGGCACACCCTATTGTGATACATTTGTCATAAGGTAAGTAAGTGTTGGACTCACCTCATTTCAAAACCCTACCAGAATTTATAGTCTTAATTTAGTGGAAGATCAGGGATGAAATGATGCCTTTATAAATGTAGGTGAGTTTAAGTCCTGGAAGATCCCTCAGAATATTTTTTTCCTTACCGAACCACTCATGATGACATCATTATTCTAGGATTTGAACATGACTTCTACAAATGTCAGTCAACCAACAGATATTATATTCCAGTCACTGTGCCAAACCCTCGTGGTACAAAGACAGATATGAGACAAATCCTGTCCTTTTTCTTTCAGAGGAGAAAGCATGTATATAAATAAATATATATAAGGTAAACTCAGGGGGTGAGGAAAGTGACCAGCAAGGAAGACAAAAGCATCTTCACTTAGAAGCAACACCTGATCAGTTTTGAAGGAAACTAAGCTGGCAAAGTGAAGAGGGCAAAGTCTTGGAGACAGGTAATGGAGCTTTGTTCATGAGGAACAGAAAGATAGCCAGTTTGATTGCCTTGTAGTAAGAGAGATATTTTGGCAAAGGTTAATTGAGGTCAGGCTATGAAGGGATTTAAAAGTCAAATATATTTGATCCTATGGTTATGAACTTTTCCTTTCTATCTATTAAGAATAGAGAGGATCAAAGACCTGACAGGTGCTCTAGAATTCAGGGGACAATGAAAAATGACATGGATGTACTGTGAAACCAGAAATTCAAGATGGGAGGCCATGGAACTCAACCTGGGTCATCAGGAAGAGGTCAAAGATTGTGGGGATGGAGCTATATATCTGAACTGGTTAAGCTGCCAAGACCCAAATCAGAAAAGAGAGGATAGCACAGGACCAGGTCATTACCAAGACCCAGTTCAGCTAGAGTTGGTTAGAGAGGCAGGTGAGAAGTGATAAAAACACTGAACTTATGTTGAATTTGGAGAGTTGGGACATGAGGATCTGTCATTTCATAGTCATCTTACTATAGGAACTTAACCTTTCTGAGTTTCAATTTCTTCATTTGTTAAAAGAAAGGGTTTGTCTCGAGAATCTGTAACATTCCTTCCAACTTTGAATCTATGATCTTAAAATGCTAAGTCTTACATTCACACCTATTAGTAGAGAAAATAATATCTAGCATTTTTATGTCATTTACTCTGTGCTAAGCATTTTAAAATTATTTTCTCATTTGGTCCTCAAAAAAATCTGAGAAAATGGAAGTAAACAAAAGTCAAGCTCCCAATTGCGTGACTTATTCAGGGTCACACAATTTGAATTCAGGTCTTCCTGTCTGTCTTTCTATCCACTGTACCTCCTAAAAGATACAATTGAATAGGCAAATGTTCAAAGAATGGATGTAAAGATTGAGGGAGGGAAGAGGTATCTTTGAAGGTGGAACAATGTATATCGTGACTTTTTCAGTTGATATGTAGATTAGTTTTGATGAATTGCTATTTTTTAATTTTTTGATACAAGAAATGACTGGCTTTCCAGGAAGAGGTGGAGCAAGGAATTATTTGGAAATAAAGGTGGCATCATGACAAAAACTTCCTTAAAAGTTTTTGAAAATTGATTGGATATACATACATGGATATAAAATAGGGAGTGGGAAATTAGAGTGAAGAGTTATGGGTGACTTCCAGGAAGAGAAATGTGTTTAGGAGGAAAGATAATGTGTTATGCATTGGACATGTTGCTTCTGGCATGCCTTGGGCATATCAGGTAGAAATGGACAGTAGGCTGTTAGAGATGCAAGAACAGATCCTGGGAAATAGGTGGTGACTGGATAGATAGATCTGGGGGTTGTCTTGTGGAGGGTGAAGGTTTGGGAGAACATGGATGATACTACCTTGAATAATACTGAAAAGAAGTATGAGTCCTATAGCTTGGAAAGAACTACAACAGAACACACACACACAACACACACACAACACACACAGAGTCACACATACACAAACATAGGTACACACATAAAGGACAGAAGGAAGAGGTGGTAAGGTCAAAAGTCAATGGATTCAGTGTCTACAATAATAGGGGAGGTGCTTAATAAATGTTTAACATTTGAAGGGGAAAATAGTCAATGGATTCCGAAAAAAAAAAAGGTGACCCTGACACAAAGCAACCCTTGTTGAGTGGTGAGGACAGGAGGTAATGTCTATGATGATGAGAAGTGATTATGATCTGAGAAAGTGGAGGCAACATTAAACTTTTTCACAGGCAGTACATCAAAGAAGTTCACCTGATAGAATTATTGCTATCCTTTAAATTAGTACATGGTGGGAAAATATTATAAATTCAGTAATTTTAAACAAATTTGCCTTATTTTTCACAGAATCTATATGCATTTGAAAAAATAGGATTGTACATTGCAAAATTTCTGTTTTATTCTTTCTACAAAGTATGTACAGTTGTTGCTATTTTGTAGCTTTTGTAGAATCACAAAATCTCAGAGATGTAAGGAATTAAAGAAGCCTTCAAATTCAAAATTGATTTTGACTAGAATTCTCTTTATAATATGGCAGACAAAGGGAGCCACTCAACTTCTCATGGCAACTTATTTTTACTTTTGAACAACTCTATTTTTTTAGGTATTTTTTGTAAGGCAATGGGGTTAAATGATTTGCCCAAGGTCACACAGCTAGGTAATTATTAAGTGTCTGAAGCTGGATTTGAACTCAGGACATCCTGATTCCGGGCCAGTGCTCTATTCCCTGTATCACCTGAGCAACTCTAATTATTAAGAATAAACAAAATAGGGCGGTTAGGTGGTGCAGTGGATAGAGCACCAGCCCTGGAGTCAGGAATACCTGGGCTCAAATCCGGTCTCACACACTTAATAATTACCTAGCTGTGTGGCCTTGGGCAAGCCACTTAACCCCACTGCCTAGCAAAAACCTAAAAAATAAATAAATAAATAAATGAAATAAATGAAATAAATCAAAAATATTTTAAAGAATAATTTGAAGGGATATAATACAAAATAAAAAAGAATATTTTCTTAATATCATATCTAAATTTGCTTCTTTGTAATATCTTTGTAACATCCACCTAGTGGAGTACAATAAGATCATTACCTCCCTAGTCCTAGTTGTTATACCTTTTTTATGTAATTAAAGATCACATTAGCACATATTAGTTTTTGTTGACTCATACTGATTATCTTATATTCTAAAAACATAAGAACTTTTTCAAAGAACTCGTAGCTATACCATCCCAATCTTACACCTTTGAAGTGAGGTTTTGAGCCTGTGTTAGCCCATATATTTTTATTAAATTTTATCTTATTTGATTTAATCTAAGAATTTGACTGGAAGGTGACTCTTCTAGGAGTCTTGTGATTATTTTTTTCTTTGATTGTTTTTTCTTAACTGAGTGATTTTCCATTACCTTACGGTAAAGGAAGTCTCAGTATCCTCATCCATAAAATGTATATAATAAGGTTTGCAATTGAGTTGTTTTTTGCCTGAAGCAAGTTCAGAGGTTCAACTTTAGAATGTTTTCTATCAGGGGATGAATTTGGGTGTCACAAAAGCCTTCAAAGATGACTCTAAGACAGACAGAGATCATCTTCATCTATATAGAGAGAGCACAGAGATAAAATCCCAGATCTTTAATAATTTAAATAAATATATAAGCATTGTGTGTTACATATTAGATCAGTACCCAGCTCTTATTGTTGCAAATGAGAGTTCTTTTTTCATTATTTATTTGTATTCTGCTTGAATTTTCTTTTTTTGTTGCATTCCATCTTTTATTTAGTATTTTATTTTTCCCCAGTTACATGTATAAGCAATTTTTAACATTTGTTTTTAAAACTTTGAGTTCCAAATTCTCTCCCTTCATCTCCTCCCCACCCCCCCCATACCCCATATTGGGAAGGATAGCAATTTGATACAGGCTCTATATGTGGAGTCAAGCAAAACATTTCCATAATAGTCATGTTGTGAAAGAAAACATAGATTAGGAAAAAAGAAAAAGAAAGAAAGTAAAAAAAAGAAAGTATTTAGACACCAGCAATTCTTCCTCTAGGGAAGGCTAGCATTTTTCATCATAAATCCCTCAGAGTTGTCTTGGATCATTATTTTGCTGAGAATAGCTAAGACATTCAAAACTGATACAATATTGCTGTTACTGTGTACATAATACATTTCACTTTGCATTAGCTCATGTAAGTCTTTCCAGGTTTTTCTGAGAACATTCTGATCATCATTTCCCACAGCAGAACAGTATTCTATCACAATCACATGTGACAGTTTGTTCAGTCATTCCACAATGGATAGGCATTCCTTCAATTTCCAACTCCCTGACACCAGAAAACAACTATAAATATTTTTGTACATGTCCTTATCCTTTTTGTTTTTTTTATCTCTTTTGGTATACAGACCTAGGCATTGTTAGGTCAAAAAGGATTTGCATGATCTCCCAGCCCTTTGAACATAGTTCTAAACTGTTCTATAGCATAGTTAAATCAGTTTACAACTCCACTAAGAGTTCCTCAATGTCTCATTTTTTTCCACATCACCTTAAACATTTGTCATTTTCCTTTTCTGTCCTATTAGCCAATCTAATAGGCTTGAGGTAGTACCTCAGAATTGTTTTAATTTGCATTTCTTCTATCAATAGTGAAAGCATTGTTTCATTACTAATAGTATTGATTACTTCATTCAAAAACTGTTCATACTTTTTGATCATTTGTCATTTGGGGAATGACTTTTAATAAATTTGACTCAATTTTCTATGTTTGAGAAATGAGGTTTTTATCATAGAAATCTGCCCCCAAAGTTTTTTCAGTTATTGTTGCTAACTGCATTTTTCTCCAGCCTATTTCCCCCTGCTTCTTCTTCTCTCTCTCTCTCCTTTAACCTGTCCCTCCTTAAGTGTTTTGTTTCTGACTACTGCCTAACTACCCCCTTCCTCCCCCCGTTCCTGAATCTACCCTCCCTTCTATCACACCTCTCTTCTCTTATTCCCATGCCCTTCTACTTTTCTGTAGAGTAAGATAGAATTCTATGCCAAATTAAGTATGTATGTTATTCTCTCTTTGAGTCAATTCTGATGAGCGTACATTTCACTCACCCTCCCACATCTACCCCTATTATCTTTTACTGTAAAGGTTTTTTACTTGCCTCTTTTATATGACATAATTTACCACTTCCATCTATCCCTTTCCTTTTCTCCCTGTACATTCTTCTCTCTCTCCTTAATTTTATCTTTCCATATCATCCCTTCATATTAAACTCACACCTGTGCCTTCTATCTATATATTCTCCTCCTACCTACCCTTATAATGAAAAAGTTCTTATGAGTTACTAGTATCATCTTACTATGTAGGAATTAAATAATTTCACCTTATGATTTATGATTTCCCTTTTCTGTTTACCTTTTTTATGCTTCTCTTGAGTCCTGTATTTGAAAGTCAGATTTTCTATTCAGCTCTGATCTTTTCATTGAGAATACTTGAAAGTCCTCTATTTCATTGAATATTCAACTTTTCCTTAATCATTATACTCAGTTTTGCTGAACTGGTGATTCTTGATTGTAATCATAATTCCTTTGACCTCTGGAATATCATATCCCAAGTCCTGTGATCCTTCATTGTAGAAGTTGCTAAATCTTATGTTATCTTCATCATGGCTCCATGGCACTTGAATTGTTTCTTTTAGCTGCCTACATTATTTTCTCCTTGACCTGGGAGCTCGAGAATTTATTTGGCTATAATATTCATGAGGATTCTATTTTGAGATCTCGTTCAGGAAGTGATTGATGGATTCATTCCATTTCTATTTTGCCCTCTACTTCTAGACTATCAGAGTTTGATCATGGCTTTCAGGTAATCCATTAATTTTTAATTTATCTCTTAAGGATCTATTTTCCAGGGCAGTTATTTTTCCAAAGAGATATTTCACATTATCTTCTAATTTTTTCATTCTTTGATTTCTTATTTTCTCATAAAGTCATTAGTTTCTTTCCATTTCTTCAATTCTAATTTTTAAGGAATTATTTTCTTAACTGAGCTTTTGTACCACCTTTTTTCATTTGACCAATTCTTCTTTTTAGGACATTTTTCTACTTGTTTACTTTTTGTGTCTCTTTTACCATTTGGCCTAGATTGTTTTTTAAGGTGTTATTTTCAAACTTTTTGGTAAGATGATGACTCATTTTTCACGATTTTCTTGCATCATTGCCATTTCTCTTCTCAAATTTTCTTCTTCCTCTCTTACTTCATTGTCTCAATCGTTTTTGAGATCATACATGATCTGAGACCAATTCATATTTTTCTTGGAGGCTTTGGCTAGAGGAACTTTGACTTTGTTATGTTCTGAGAATGTGTTTTGATCTTCCTTGTCATCACAATGACTTTCTATGTTCAGATTTTTTTTCTGTTTGCTCATTTTCCCAGTCTATTACTTGACTTTTAACTCTATTAAAGGGTTCTGCTTCCAGAGTGGAGGGCACACTGTCCAAAGCTTCAGAGTTTTTATGCAGGTCTTTTTAGAGATACTCATAGAAACCTGAAAATTTTCAGTTCTTCCAAGATGGTATGATCTACTCTCTTGGCCTATGTCTGGTCTGTGAGTGACTGCAAGCACTCTTTTCTGCCCTGTTCCAGTGTGGCTACAAATTCAGATGTGCTAGTGCTCCTCCTAGGTGGACTACCACCCAGGACTATGACCCAGATCCAAGTATGGGCAAGGTAACACAGTTCTGCCTTAGTACTAGCAAAGGGACTCCTATAATCTCTTTTTGACCAGTTGTTTGAGCTCCTTACTATCTGTGAATAGAAAGCTCTAGAAGTTGACACTGCCTCTACTGATTCAGGGACTCTCAAGACTTGACCTTGCTTTCTGGGACTAGGACTCTCCTGGACCCACATATGTAGTAAACTATATGAAGCTCTCACTGATCAGAGTAGCAGAACCATAGTGCAGGATTTTCAAGGTTTCAAGAATTAAGTGCTCCTCTTTCACCATGGTGCAAAAGACCTTTCTTGCAAACCTTCTAAGTAATCTTGAGTTGGAAAATTGTTTTACTCCATCTTTTGATGGGTTCTGCCACTCTAGAAAGGCATTTGGAGGGGTTTGAGGAGAGCTCAGTAGAATCATTTACTCTGTGATCTTGACTCCACCCTCCTTCTTAATTTTCAAATAATTTGATCATTTTGTTCATGATGAGTGAAGGTAAAAGCATTCATTAAGCATTTCTTATGTTTCAAGCATTTTGTTTAGTTCTGGTAATAAAAACACAGTAGAAAAATCAGTCTTTGCCCTAAAAGAACTTACATTTTAATAGAGGGAAACAATACATTGAGGAGTGGTAGTCAGGGTGTATGTAGCATATTGGATTGCATAGTTCCTGGGATGGCAAGCTACACTTCATGTAGTAATGAATGATTTAATTTAATTGTTCCAAAATTGGAAAATGAGGTAGGATAAAGGTTAGTAGAATGGCTGAGTAAAAGGAGAAGAACAAGGCCACTGCTAAAAAAAATGACTGGGAAATAAAAAGAAGGATGAATGAAGACTATATATAATATATATATATATATTATATATAGTAAACTACATGAGGCACTCACTGATCAGAGTAGCAGAACTGTAGTGCAGGATTTTCAAGGTTTCAAGAGTCAAATCCTCCAGGGCACTGTCTCTGGGAGTAAAGTGTAATTCTGTAATTTCTGATATCTGCCCTTCATTTATTTCTTTTTTTTTTGTTGTTTTTTTTTTAGGGTTTTTTTTGCAAGGCAAACAGGGTTAAGTGGCTTGCCCAAGGCCACACAGCTAGGTAATCATTAAGTGTCTGAGACTGGATTTGAACCCAGGTACTCCTGACTCCAGGGCCGGTGCTTTATCCACTACGCCACCTAGATGCCCCCCTTCATTTATTTCTAATAAATAACAATATCATAGAACCATGTTAGAGCTAGAAGACACCTTATTGATTATCTAGTCCAGTCATTCCCAATTTAAATTTGATCACATTGTTCATGATAAATGCCTCATAATGATTCTGAAGATTACATAAATTCTTATATACACCCAGTACAGTCATTTTGTTCTTTATCTCTAATAAAATATACCATGTGACTAAGTCTAAAGAAGTAGATCTTTGAGCCAAATAACTGATGTCACACATATATGTATTTAGACCTTAAAGAAGTTTATTCTCCCCAGAAGGGGGAAGAGAAACAACATTCATTTTAAATGTGTGTGGATGCAATTGTAATTGGTCCCATATAAATTCATTTCAATATATTACTGAAGTCATGGTAACTTTTTGTCATTCTGAATTTTCCCATATCATAACAACCATTACAAGTCCCTGATCCTGCCCTTCCACTATTAGTGCCTTCCACAAAAAAAACTAACAAAAAATTTTAATCTCATTTTATACATGCTTTGTACATATTAAATATTATCTCCCTCAACAAAATATAAGTCCCTAAAGCCAGAGACTGTTTCATTTATGTCACAGCGATTGATACATGGTAGACCTTTTAATAAATGCTTGTTGATTCATCAGTTGACCTACAATCATGAGAATCTCTGGTTTGGTTTGGTTTTTTTAAAAGAGGTCTCCATACTTAAAAGATTAGGTATCATTAATGTAATCTAGCCCTTTATTTTACAGAAGAATAAGCTGAGGCCCAAAAAGGTAAAATAAATTGCCCAAGATCACAGAGCCAAGATTAGAACTCAAAATATTCAGACCCCCCCCAATACAATAATCTTTCCCCTCTGCCATGCCTCTTCTTGCTAATTCCTTTATATGATTCCCCTTTACATTAGTATTCCCAACACTAATTTGAATAGAACTAGTGATGATGGATGTTACAACTCATAAGACACATCTACTCAGACTGTAATATGAGTGGGACTATGCCAGCCATTGTTTGAATCCGGAATGGATTAGCAAACTCAAGTCATATGTTTCATTTCTTACTTGTCATTCTCAAACAATCCAGGGCCACAACTGGTGGGCCTCACTTGGCTAGCAAGCCTATTGAAGCATTAGCAGCTGAATAGCAAACACTGAATTTATAATTCCTCGTTAACCCTTTCTTCCCAAGGATGTACATAAACCTCTTCCCATCTAGCTCCTGTTTATCCCTTTCTTCTATCCCACTCTTTAAACTTTCTCTACCTATTAATTAAAATGTGGCTCAAAGACAAGCATTCTAAGGTCCCTTTTAACTAGAAGATAAAAGTGTTCTTTTTTCCCTTCAAGGAAAAGATCCTGGCAATCTATCCAGTGTCTAGCCCTTTGTCAGCCAGTCTTGTTGAAGTAAAAGGAATCCCAGGGCAACCTGAGAATCTGACATTTCTCCAAAAGCATATCCTTAGCCTGTATTTGTTCTGATCCATACCTGCCCTTTCACTCTTAACTCTCCAATCATTTTTAATCCTTTTGTCCACCATACACTAGACATCTATAATGAGTCTGATCATTGAGAATGATGTTTGTTCTTAGTTTTGAGTAAATACTCTCTATTATGTAAGGGAAAAGACTGCTCTTAATTGTTAAGGTGTTTATTTTAATCCTAAATTAAAGATATGTCCTAGTGGAAGTAGTGCCAGACTGGGAATCAAGATCATAAACAACTATTACATTCCTACTATGTATCAGGCTTTGTTCTAGATACTAGCAATATTAGTACAAAGAATGAAGCAATCCTTAATCTTGATGAGTTTACATTCTCATGAGGGAAACATACTTGGGTTCAGGTATACTAACTGTATATCTGAGTAAGTCATTTATATTCTCCCTTTGTCTTAGTTTCTTAATCTGTAAAAATAAGGATAATAATACTTGAACCTCTTACCTCAAAGGATCATTGTGAAGAAAATATTTTGTGAATGTGACTCTAATTCAATTCAATGAATAGTTAAGTCTTTACACTTTCCAAAGCACTATGTTATAATTTTGGTGATATAAAGTTGAAAAATGATCCTCACCATAGGTTACAATTTGCTAAAATTAATTGCTATAAAATTTGTTGGCATCTATTGATAGGATCATGTGATTTTGTATTAGTTTTCTGTTAATATCATGAATTATATTAATCATTTTCCTTCTATTAAATCCTTGTTTTCTCTGGATAAATCAATATTGCCAATAATTCCTTTGATCCATGGGTGTCATATATTGGTTATAATTGTATTTATTATTTTTGAACCTATATTAAAAAGTAAAGTTAATCTATAATATTCTTTTTTATTATTGTGCTTGTCAAGTTTTTTTAAATCATTGCTATATTTGCCTCATGGAAAGAATTTGGCAGAATACCATAATTTGTTGAGAAACAATAGAATGGGAGCAGCTAGGTGACACAGTGGATAGAGCACTACCCTGGAGTCAGGAGGACCTTAGTTCAAATCCGGCCTCAGACACTTAATAATTGCCTAGCTGTGTGACCTTGGGCAAGTCACTTAACCTCATTGCCTTGCCAAAAAAAAAGAAAGAAAGAGAAACAATAGAATGTACTCAACTCTCAATTTACTAAAGCAATTAGTAACACTAAAAAACAATCCTTAGACAAGAATTATTAATTCAAAATTCAAGTCTAACTATTATAAATTTTCTTCCAACTAGAAGCAGAAGTAGCAGGATACTATTTCTCACTTTTAATGAAAAAATCAGTTCTAATGCTCTGATAATGCAAAAGTCCTGTGATTTTATTAATGTGGATTCTCTCTGGTTATACAGATTGCAACTCTTACCATGTTTCATGAGTAACTTTGACTTAAACCTTTATCACTTACTGATAAACTTATTCATTGGGTCATAGATTTCCATCAGGAAGGAAGCTTTAGAGGCCATCTTGTCTGATCTCTTCATTTTCCATTGTTGAAACTAAATACCATAGCAAATCTTGAATTGGAACTCTGGTCCTCTGACTCCAAATTCAGTTTTTCCCCCCATGCTGCTTTTCCCCTCAAGCCTGTCCTCAGACATAATTTGTATAATGCATAATTTGTAACTAGGCCTGTACTCAAAAGTTGTACTTGCTTGATGAGTTCTGCCAGAATATATTTTGTTATGGCATGACTTGCTTGGATGGATATAAAGATATGTGGATACAGGATATCCATAGTGGTAGAACCCTTTTAGAAAGATCTCAGAGGAGGGAATTATCATCTATCTCTTAAAATCGATAATCTAGTTAACTATCCAGCTATCCATTTATCAACTAATCCATCTATTATTAAATAGTCATTTATTAAGAATTGAGTTTAATAATCATTATTATTCATTGTCTAAGTTCCTCTCTCTACAGAGCATTATACATAGTTAAGATCTATCTATTTGTCTTTGGGTTTTAATGTTCCAGTTGATTTTCATGGTTACTGATTCAAGTTTTGGCCATGTTTAATATTGATCTTTGCTGCCCCTAGTTGTTTTTTAGAACTTTCATAAAGTTTAACTCATAACCTCAAGAAATTTGATACAGTGGAAGGACTACTGGATTTGGGTGAGAGGAGTTGGAGGATTTTTCCCCAAACCTCTATTTAAGAAGGGCATCCAGAACAGTCATCTTTTTATTTCCTATCTAGTTGGCCATCATGTCCCAGAAACTTTAATTTCCTTCAATATTACCTCAACCCTAGAACTCACACCTCATTAGTAATATTTACCCCTATGTCTCCTTCCTCTGATTGAAGACCTCCACTGGATAGACAGTGAAGGATTGGCTGACTTGGATCTCCTCTTAAACCTCCATTTAAGGAGGAGATCCAAGTCAGCCAATTCTTCATTGTCCATCCAGCTGCACACTTCTGGACTTTATCATCATGCCCCATGCTAGTATTCTCTCCTCCATTTTCAGTTCTTTTGTGTATCGTTTTTCTCTATTAGATTATAATCTCTTTAAGGTCAAAGGCTGTCTTTCTTTTTCTTTTGTATTACTAGCCCAAGGTCTGGCACATTGTAGGCATTTTAATGAATGTTTACAGACTGACATGGACTCAAATTCATTTATTATCTTGAGTAAATCAATTTTTCTGAGTCTCAAGTTCCTCATTTTCAAAATGAAATAAGGAGACTAGATGACTTGTGAGGTCTCTTGTACCTTTATTCACTTTTAAACCATTCAGCTACTTCTTATTATATTTTCATGTTCTCTTGCAAATTCTGTCTTCCATCTCCTCAAGTATTGATTCAATTTCCTTTGCCTTGCAGTATTTATTTATATATCCTATTAGTTATCTTTCTTCTGTTTTAATATATTCCTTGTTGGTTTGTCTGCTCAAAGTTTTTAACAGTTTTCTTATTTTTGAGGTATTTGGTCATTTCAGTATTTTTCCCTTAGATCTTCCTATCATTCACTTCTTACTCCTTCCCCTTTAATGATGGATTCTCTAAGGGCTGAACTTCAAAGCTAACTCAGTCACCTCCAACACTGGGAAATTTACTTTTCATCAGGCTTAATCTCTGTTTCATGTGAGTTCTAGATTATTAGAAATAGCTTTAGATGGATGCTGGTTCCATTTTTCTCCAGATCTTGTGCTAGTCCCCACACATGCTGCTTTCTTGCCCCCTTTAATTCTGTTCTTTAGTACTTTTGGTGAGTAATGCCATAGTACACTGACCTCCCAAGCAGAACACTCTTTTGTTTTCCTATACCCTACATCCTCTGCTGGTTGGGAAGGGATGGGAGGATTAGAATTGAGATCTTATGTTATTACCATGGATTTAATTAAAAAAAAAACACTGAGTATCTTCTATATATCAGGTACTGTGCTGAGGACACACACAAAAAGAAAATGATAATCTCTGTCTTCAAGGAATTCACAATCTAATAGGGTAGATAACATTAATACACACACACACACACACACACACACACACACACACACACAAGGCAAGTTATATACAGGATAAAATAGGAAGCAATTAACAGAGGGGAGACACTGGAATTAAGAGGGGGTGTAAAGCAAGCCATATGAGTCCAGATGTGAATTTCCTTTAGTCACTGCCATAATTGATCTCAGATAAATCTTGCCAGCTTTGTTCTATGCCCCTATTAAAGCCCTGCCTTGAGGGTATACCTAGAGGATTAGCTGATTGACTTCCAGATATGTTGATTGATAAATGGGCATATGTAGGTGTGGACTCAAGGTCCCCTTGCTCCCTGTAGCTTTCCCATCCTGGATACTATACAATAAATGGGTATCAATATCCTCTCCCAGGTTTTCCAGCATTTCTTTGGTCTGTCTGACTCCAGAATCTGAAAGCAAACCTCCTAACATACAAGGCTTCCAGTAAAAGAAGAGATTTTAGTTGGGATTTAGGAAAGAGAGGGAGGTCAAAGGATGAAATGAAGGAAGTGAGGAGGGCAGGAAGGGGGAGAGAGCATTATTGGAATAGGGGACAGATGGAATATCTTACTCATGGAACAGCCAGGAGACTTTTGAAGAGTATATATTGAGTTGCAAGGTATAAGATTACTGGAAAGGAAGGAGGGAGATAGGATATGAAGGGCTTTAAATGCCAACTAGATTTATAATTGTTCCTGGAGGAAATAGGGAGCCACTATAGTCTATTGAGTAGGTGGGTGATATATCAGACCAGATTGGAGGATGGATTAGAGTAGGGAAAATCTTGAGGCAGGCTGACTCACCATTAAGTTATTGTGATCATCCAAGTGTGAGGTAATAAAGACCTCTACCAGAGTGGTGGCAGTGTCAGAGGCAGTACAGAAGAAAGCATATTCAAGAGATGTTGCAAAAAATGAAATCATCAGGAGTTGGCAATAGCTTGGATATGGGGGATGAAGGATAGTGAGGAATGCGGGATAACTCCCAGGTTGTGAGGTGGGAGCAGAAGCAAAGTATCCAGGCAGAAACTAGAAACAGGAAAGAAATTACTGAGGGGATTCAAGAGTACAAGGCAATGCCAGAATTCCACAGACTCAGATGTGGGAATAAGCTGCCTTCCAGATAGTGGGAGTTGGTAGAGGAGGAGGTGTTGAGTGTGTTTAGGATTAAGTATGAGCCTTCCTTGGTGTTAATTTATCTTACTGTTACCTTGTTGGACTTCTTGGTTTCTTATAGAATAACTACAATTCCTTTATCCCGTTGCACCTAATTCTTATTTGTTGGAATTTTGAGTATATGAGACCTGGAAAAAATGTCTAGTCTTCCATCTTGTTGGTCATGTCTTCCTTTCATTTTTAAATATATGATCAAATTCCTCTTACTGTGTCCTTTTTAGAGATTATGTTGTCTTTGATCAATCTCACATAGCACTTGATTTTTTTCCATAATGCTCATATCTTGTATACATTAATATGGTTTGTAGGATACTGTCAAATTCTTCATAGAATTTCTCTATCTTAGGGGGCAGCTAAGTGGGGCAGTGGATAGAACACTATCCTGGAGTCATAAGGACCGAGTTCAAATCCAACCTCAGACACTTAATAATTACCTAGCTGTGTGACTTTGGGCAAATCACTTAACCCAATTGCCTTAAAAAAATTAAAAAAAAGGAATTTCCCTATCTCTTTTCAGTTCTGAGGCAGATGTTGACACATAATCTACAATTATCTCCATAGTGACTTTTTTTTTTTGCTTATGCATATCATAAGAACTGAAAGGAAAAAAATAAAGTGTCACAAAATCACAAGACCTGAGCATTGAAAGTGATCTCGGCAGTCATTTAAGTCCATCTCAGGTGCAACAGGAATTTCTCTTATAAAATACCTGACAAGTGGTCACCCAAACCTCCAAGAAATAGAAACTAATCTCTTTCTCAAAGTAGCTCATTCCACTTTTATACAGTTCTCACTAGTATTTCCAGGCATCAAGTTTATAGTTGCATCATCACAGTTCTACTCATTGTATTTGATTGTGCCATTTGGAGCTAAATAGGAAAGCTCTTTAAATCCTTGAAGACAATTATCATGTTCTCCCTAAATCTTCTGTTTTCCAGGATAAACCTGCCCGGTCCCTTCAACTGATCCCTTGGCAGGCTTCTGAAGCATATGGATCCCTTCTTAGAGTAATGTTTTTAATACATAAAATTGTACATATATCGGGTAGCTAGGTGGAACAATGGATAAAGCACCTACCCTGGAGTCAGGAGGACCTGAGTTCAAATCCAACCTTAGACATTTAATAATTACCTAGCTGTGTAACCTTGGGCAACTCACTTGACCCTACTGCTTTGCAAAAAAAAGTGTACATATATGTATATGTGTATATGTGCATGTGTGTGTATGTGTGTGTGTGTGTAAGTGTAAGTGTTACCCAGGATTATAATAGAATACAGATATCAAAATCTTTTTTAAGACAAATATTAACCAATAATCTTTGCTATCCTGTCAATGTCCTTTTATGGACAGCTAGGTGGCACAGTAGATAGAACACCAGGCCTGGAGTTAGGAGGACCTGACTTCAATTCAATCCTCAGTTGCTTCTAACTGTATGATTCTAGATAACTTACTTAATCCTGTCTGCCTCAGCTCATTTGTAAAATGAGCTTGAAAAGGAAATGGAAAACCACTCTAATATCTTTGCCTAATGGGGTCACAAGGAATTGGACATGATTGGAAAAATGACTGAACAGCATCATCTTTGGATCCTCATTCCAGTGTGTTATTATCACTCCTAGCTTTGTGTCATCTGCAAATCTGATGACTGTATTATCTATTTCTTTATTTAAGTCACATATAAACACATCCAGTGCATTGCCAAGCATAGATCCCTGGAATAACCACTATAACTTCTTACCATATTGACTTTAAATCAGTTTTTGGATCTGGCCATCTAGTTGTTTTTGAATCCATTTAATGATATTGCTGTCTAGTTCACTTCTCTCCATCTTCTCCTAGGAATAGTATTAACTACTTTATCAAAAATATCCCTGGAAATTAGTTCCTTGACTACCTTTGAGTGCATGATAAAATCAACTCCTAAATCTTTCCAAGAAGGACTAAGAAACTATCCTTTTTTTAGCTGAAATCCCCTTTTTTTGGCTACAAGAGTGTTTTGATATATTTAGCTATGTGACTTTGGGTAGGTCATTTAATCCCATTAACCTGCAAAAAAAGTTTTGATGCATTTCAATTCCTCTAGTAACATGTTGACTCCTTGGTCCTACAACAGAGATCTCACATAAATAATGCAATGGCTAAAATTTTTAAATCATGTAAAAACTATATTTCTTTGTGCCCTCTATCCCCCATTTTGTCACTCTGCAAACAGAAGGTAGAGGCAAGGGAAAGAACACATCCAAATATGTTCCACTTTATATTTTAGTTTGTTCCATGATTTGCCATGGTTAAAGAATTCATCATCCGGTAACCAACCAATGTCCTTATGAAGAACCTTCCTGTGTTCCCTGATTCTCAGTCAACAAATGCAGCATGTCACTAGAAACATGCTCAAAGTATTTCCAAACATCTAAAATTTGATAGAAATTGTTCTATAGTGGCATAGCTTTTAAGAACCCAGAGAGTCATCTCTATGCTGTGATGAGAAATCAGACTAGGACTTTTGTGGAGCCTCAAATACATTTATATGGTCTTCTACCTATTATTTATACATGCTTCTGACATCTATGAGAGTTTACCTAATCTTAGCATTGCGTACAGAGTCCTTGTTAGTCCTGAGACTGCCTTCTTTCTTTCATCTCCTTCCCCATCTCTGCCATGATTCTATTTTCCTGCCTGTCTTCCTTTTTGGTTACTTTGGACAAGTGACCAGCCTATATCTACCTTGGCAACAGATTTCCTTTGTCTTGTCTCCTCTGATTTACACTCCACTAGCTTCCTCTGTTCACTATACTGACACTCCCAATTATCATTAGATCCCTGTCTCAGTACTTTGACCTTCAGTTTCTTTAGCAACCACATCACATAATTGGGTTATATTGAGATTGTGGTCAATTAAAATCCCTAGATCTTTTTCACATGAATAGCCTTTTACAGAACTGTCAGCTTATCTTATTATATTTGGGTACTTTTCTTAATGTAAACACAGCAGCCTTGGCCCTAGGAGTTAGATCTTCTGAATTCCAGTCTTAGCTCTGATACTTACTATGTGATCGTGCATAATTCACATCACCTATCTGAAACTCAGTGTTCTCATTTTTAAGATGAAGAAATACCAGCACATCTATCTCATCTTGTAAATCTTAAGCTTAAAATAATATGACTTGTTATTGTTATTGTTGCTATTAAAGTCTTTTTAGTTGCTTTTAGATCCTGAATCTGATCCATTGTTTAACTATTTCTCTTCCCTTGGTATCATTTGCAAATTTGATGAGTACATCATCTAAGTCTTCATCCAAGGCACTGATAAAAATATACCATGCTAGGGGCAACTAGACTATTGCTATCATTTCTCAGACTCCCTTCAGTCCCTGTCTTTCTTTTTCCAGCTGCCAAATTATTATTCCTAAAGTTCATTTCTTATCAAATACCTTCCCTGATCAAAAAGCTTCTGTATCCCTTGTTGCTTCTAAGGATGAATACAAACTCCTCTGTTTAGCATTTCAAACCCTTTGCAGTCTGACTCCAACACATCTTTCCAGATAAATTTCATATTATTCTCTTCTCTATTTCAATCAAACTGATTGAACATTCTATCCCCTGCCTTGGTATCTTTGAAAAGACTAGCTATCTGCATACATAGAGTGCTCTCTCTCCCTCTGACTCTCTACTTGAGACTTAGCTTCCACAATGCTTAAATCAACATCCACTATTACTTGATATTTCAGTTCTTAGTTCTTCCTGCACAGCAACATTATTTTGTATTCATTTTGTGCTTATTTATCTATGTGCATATTCTCTACTAGTAAAACAAACTCTTTGAGACAGAAAGGACTCTTTTGGTTTCGTCTTTTTTATTCCCAGTATCTAGCACGGTACCCAACATATAATAAACCTGCTGCTTAATAAAGTGTTTGTCAAGTTGAATTGATGAAGAGGTGTTAGAAATCATCTAGTTCAAATCACTCATTTTACCGTTGAGAAAACTGTGACTCATAAACAGAGTAGCTTATCTAGGTCTCCCAAAGCAAACAGAAAGAACCAGGAGTGGAATCCAGGTCTTTCAATTCCAAAAGCATTGATCTTCCCACTATATGACAGTGCATCCTCAAGTAAATCAATTCCATCTACTCTGCAATGGAAGTTTCATTGATCCTTGCCTTAACCCTGTTGAATGATCCTATTTACATGAAATCTCAGGCCTATTTATTGACCTGGATTCAAAAGGCACATTTCAGAGTTTCTTGTTGGTTTTCAGACTGATGTTTGGTTGCTCTCCTTACAGCACCTGCATTGACCAGTTGTTTATATTGCACTTGTATTAGAGTCACTTTTGCTTGAGTCACTTGAAGCATTTTGTTAGCACAGCAAGAAGGGCAGTGAAGTTGGAGTTTAACTAGGAAAGTAGTAGTTGAGCTTCTATTCTGGAGGTCTTCCTTTGGGAAACAGTAGAACCATACAGTTCTTGAAGAAAGAAAGTTGGTAAAAACATTTGTTGCAGCAAAATAATGAGAATAAAGGAGTGATGAGTTCCTGACTACCTTTTTATTTTGTAGATGTATTTCTCTCATGTGGGTTTTGTGTTATGGGTTATATTGTCAAGGTATCTGAAATTTTATTGTTGTTCTTTTCAGTTGTATTTCTACCTCTTATAACCCCATTTGGGGGTTTTCTTGGCAAAGATACTGGAGTGGTTTGCCAATTTCCTTCTTAAGCTAATTTTCAGATGAGGAACTGAGGTAAACAGACTTAAGTGACTTGTCCAGGGTCATACAATTAAGGAAGCTTCTGAGTCCAGATTTGAACTCTGAAATTTCTGACTCCAGAGTTGGTATTCTCTCCACTGAACCACTTAGTTACCACATCTGAAGGTTTAGGATTGAGTAAATACTCATCAAACTTGTCTGTGATGAATCAGTCTCAAAAATCCAGTAATAGCTATGTCCTCAATAGTGTATACTCTCTGAGTCATTCCCTCCCTTTTAGGACATATTTTTAGGAGAGGTGACAAAACCCTAACACCCTTTGGCAGGGATTTGGGCTCAGACCCTGTGGACTTTGGATCCTTACCCAGGAACTACTACAGACTCCAACTGGTGAAGTCACAAAGTGATTTTGATATGTTGGGAGAGGAGTAGTTAAGGGAGTTAAGCTTGAATTTTATGTTCCAGTGCATGAGTTGAATGAGATAGCCACTGAGATCCTTTCCACTTCTCAACTTCTATTATTCCATGGTTCTGTGAATGGTCTCCCTTGGGGAGACAGAACTAGATAATCTCTGAAGTCCCTTTAGTTCTATAACCTAGGGTCCTGTGATCACATTAGTAAAGAAGGAAGAAAAGAAGGAAGACAAGAAAGTAATCAGGAAGTGAGATAGAAAGGGAATAGGGAGGGAGAAAAGGAGGAAGGGAAGGGAAGAGGTGAGAAGGAATAGGAAGGAAGGAAGGAGGAAAGGAAAGAAGGAAACGAAAGGAGAGGAGGGGAAGGAAGGGGAGGGAGGGAAGAGGGAAGGAAGATAGGGAGGGGAGGAAGGACTTATTCAGCACCTATTAAGTCCAGTAATAGTTCTAATGCCTTCCAAATATGATCTTGTTTAATCTTCCCAACAACTCTGGGGCTTAGGTGCCATTAGTAGGGAGTGAGGTCCTCTTAAGAGATCTTGAGGACCTTGGTTTGGAGTAAAAGGTTGGGAGACTGAGGAGAGAGGATCTGAAAGGAACAAATTTTCTTTCGGTCCTATATTTCATTGGTATGACAATTCCTGATAAAGAAAACCACCTCCACCAAAGCAAATAGGCAGCTCTTCCCCAACTTACTAGAACTGCCTGGGACATTGAAAAGTTAAATGACTGGGCCAGGCTTACTCATCCAGAATGTCAAAGACAGGACTTGAACCTTCATATACTTTTGTACTTCATGACTCTGAGGCTATCTTTCTACCCACTGTGACATTCTGCCTGTCAAATTGAATAAATAAATAAACAAATAAATGAATAAATGATAGATAAAACAATTGTGGTATGGCAGTAACGTGGACCCAGATGAGGTTAAGCAAGATGCATCTGTGTTGCATGAAATCACTATGATTTCATGACATTCTCCAACAATGTTCAGTGATTAAGGGGCTAAAGCAAAGAGAACATATGGTATGGGCTACCTGGGGTTGAAGATTAGCAGGACAAGAATTATGAAAGGTTATAGATAAAAGGGATTCTAGAAAAGATATAAGGGGAAGCACATAAATAAAATGTCAAACCATTGGTCCTGGCTGGGCAGGAAGGCACAAGAAAGCAGAGAAGGGGCAATGGAGCAAGAAAATATGAAAGGATCCATAGACTAGACAAAACGATGATGATTGGGAACAGGTTCAGTAATTCTGGGAAAACAAGGGAGGTCAGGAATTTGGTCACAAGAGCTGCTAATAAGAATGACAATTGATTGAATATCTTGTTTTCCAGATACTCTGGCAAGCTTGGAGAATTTTGGTGTGCTCTAAAGAGATTATATGACATTTGTCTTTTTATCATAGTAAAACAGCTGTCTATGTTCAAACTTCAGGCTGGTTTCCTTCTTCTAAACAGATAGGAGGCTCTTCTCAGTTTCAAAGAGAAGATAGCCAAACCGACAAAGAATAAAGTAGTTACTTTATCCTTCAGTGAATGATGAATGATACATGATGAACTGTGGATCCATAGAAACTGAAGTTGTAATTTGAAAGAGGAATTTTAAAATTCAAAATCCTAGGCATGGAATCATTTCAAGTGATGATACCAAAGGCATGGATATGCCATTGGATGGATAAAATAGAATGGCAATTGAAGTTAATGGAGCTGACAGTTTGTGAGGCCACAGAAAGGACATCAGCATGGAAATTAAAGTAGTCAGGATGTCTCAGCACCAACATCTAATCAATTGCTCAATTGTATCATCTCCCTCTGTGATATTTTCTCCATTCTTCCCTGCATTTCCATGCTGCCACTACTTTAGTTCATGTCTTTATCATCTCTCTTGGACAACTATAATAATCTCCTAACAGATCTCTCTTCCCCTAGTTCTTGACTTCTCTGATTATTTCTCCACACATTGCCATATTAATGTTGCTGTTGTTGTTGTTGTTGTTGTGTTCAGTCATTTAAGACTCTGTGTAACCCCAGTTGAGGTTTTATTGACAAAGACAATGGAGTGGCTGTTTCCTCCTTCAGCTCATTATACATATGAGGAAACTGAGGTAAAAAGGGTTAAGTGACTAACTAGAGTCATACAGGTAGTGAGTGTCTGAAGCCAGATTTGGCCTTTAAGGTTTTTCTGACACCAGGTCTGACTGTCCACTATCTGCCCTAGCAACTACCTTGCTCAAAGACCTTCAGTATCTAAAATGTAAGTCCTTTAATCTGCTATTTAAATTCTTCCACAATCTGGACTTTACCCAACATACCAGTTTTATCCTCAATTCAAGCCAATTCTCATTTTTGTCTTATTCTTTCCAGGTTCCTTACAATTGCACATTCTAAACTCCTTCCTTTGCTCCTTTCCTACCCTCTCTCCCACAACTCCTATCTACCTGTTAAGGATGGAAAAGCCACTGGCAGGGGCTCTTCCTTCTTCCCTTCATCTCTCTCTCTCCACCACAGGCTGCCCAGATCTCATGGGGCTAGTGGGGAGAAAGAGCAGGCAAGTGCACTACCCCAACCATACTGCCACTCTCTCCTTCCCATTACTGACTGGACACTGATCTCCACCACACACTCCCATCTCCCCCATACAGCAGGTATTCCAGAATCTCTACTCTTCTGGTTCTCTTGAGTCTATTCCCCTATTTCCAATAATTGTTCAAAGTATATATGTTTGCTCTCACCAATTAGATGAGACCCAGGAGTCACTAATTACAGTCTTCCTGGTAAGATAGAAAACTATCAACTTTACCATATACTCTATCACTTCATTCTAAGTTATTCACATCTACTATTATGCCCTCCAGACCCTCAGCACTGTCACCTGATCTACTGATATATCCTAAAACCCTGGGTATTTCTATCTGTCCACTCTTAGGACTTCCTCATCTTTCTATTCCACTATAGCTGTATGTTCTTTCTATGTATTATCTCCTCAGTCATAGGACAGGGACTGTGTTATTGTTTCTATTTATAATCCTCAGCATGTAGCACTGTGTTTGCCACCTGGTATTTAAGAAATGCTTTTACTTTTATTCATTCATCTCTACCTATTGAACTCTATCTTCTTCCAGGTTTCACCTCCTGCAAGAAGCCTTGCCTTACCCATTCAACTGAAAGTGTTTGTTCCTTCCTCAAATTTTCTCACTTTGTCTGTATTTCTTCTTTCTCCCTTCACACTCTACCTTGTATCATACTTATTTTTCTACATGTTGAATCCCCCTGCCTCCCAATTTCATTCAAGCTCCTTGAAAACAGGAATTGTGTAGAATTCATCCTCAGAGTCATCATGTAGCACAATGAATGGCATGTACTTAACAAACACTTGTGGAATTGAATGACAAGCAGAAACTGAATGGAGACAAAAACTGGGAGCCAGATACTGAAACCATTGAGGAAGGAGTGTCCTCAACGTCAATAGGTTAGGCTGAGAAAGATGGTGAGAGTTGGCATAATCTGATAACATGAACTTCAAACCTCAAAGGATAAGTTATTCAATATGGCAGCCAGAACAAGAACTTGCCAGCTGTCTTCCTGTTGAAGCTGTTATATTTCTATTGTGTCAGCATGCAAAACCACTCTCCCTCCTCACTTTGGGGCATAAGTATTGCTGAAAGATAAAAAGAGATTGTTTAAGGAATAAGCCAGGGACCTAAGATTTTGTTTATAAAAGCAGAAGGTACTAAAGGAATCTTCAGATAGGGTATTAGGGCTCAAAGGATAATTGGAACCTAGAAAGACTGGGGTAATTGGATAAAGAAGAAAAGATAGAATAAATTAGAAAAAGTGAGACATAGATTATCAGGTATTGATTCTAGAAGAGAGGAATTCAGAAAATGTCATATTAGGTAGGAAGCAGGTTAAAATGAGAAAGTAAACTCATGTTAGAAAGTATATATTAGCCAAAAGGGGTAGAGAATGTGACCAGCCAGAGTTAATGGATGACCTTTTTGCCAGGGTACACAAAAGAATGTTGGTGACAGGGATGATGATTTGATCTCTGGGTCTCTATATCCTTCCCTTTCAGAAGAGCAGTTCCATAATAGCTGCCAACAAACTTTCAGGCCAACCCAGCCCAGCATCATAACCTGGGATTACGACTTTGGAATAGATCAGTTTTCATTGGAACTTGGAAGAATTCTCAGGATGCTGTGGCCTGATTTTGTATCCTCAAAATATCTTTTCTTCTCTATGAAGCTGTCATTCCCCACTCTGTTCCTCTCCCCAAATAGGCCTCAGAGCAGAGGAAGCTTTTATTTCTCTAAAGCACTTATGCAAAGCATGAAAGTCCCGTGGGAGAAATAATACAGTTATTATCCTCATTTTACAGATGAGATGAGGAGGAGACTGAGACTCCGAGACTGTGACTTGTTCATAGTCATTCAGTGAATGTGTCCAAATCAGAACTTGGACCCAGGCCTTCTAATATGACAGCACAACACCTGTCTGTCATATACCAGGGAAGCATCTCTGTGCCATCAGTGCAGTGAGTCACATAGTCAGCTGTCTTTGTCACCTTTCTCAAGATAAGTTCACCCTGGTCAGACCTTTGAGCTAGAGGTGGGGTCTGGTCCAATCTGCTTCCTCTGTTAGCCCTATCCTGCACCCCAAACCCATTGCAATCAGCTCAAACCTTTCCAGGGACTTAGGTAACACTTCTGTAGCCTTCAAAGAACATAGCAACAACAAAATCATGGTTATTCCTCTAGATTAAAGATACGGGTAGGGAAATGCAGAGTCATTTTCCCCCTACTTTCATGAATCTGTGGTTAATGAGTGTTGCAATAACTACAGGTAAATCACAGGCTTTTCTGTCTTTCCCCACTTGCGAATATGAGTTTGAATGTTCTTTCCCTCAGAAAAGAGCACAAGGTTTGAATTCAGAGATCCTGAGTTTGAATCCTGCCACTGGTACTCAAATCACTTAGTCTCTCTGGGCCTCAGGACATTGAGTCTGTAAAATGAGAGGGGCAGGTTAAGCAAGATATCTCTCTTAACATTTTTCTCTTAGTTCTAAATTTTATAATCCTGTGACTAAAGATCTCTGGCATTAGAGAAGAACAAGATGCAATATGAGCTGAAGTCTAAGCCAGGGCGGGGGGAAAGGGAAGGAGGAAATTTGGAAAGAATTCTGGACAGAAGTGACTTGGACTCTAAAGAGGGTGTGAGTAGCCAGAGGAGTAAACTCATCTTAGCCCAGGAGGCCGAAGGATGTTCCAGATTTCTCAGAGAGCCAGGCAAAAGAATTCAGTGCTGTCAGTTGACTAGAACACACAGATTTATTCATATTCTTAAACTCTCAGAAGTGGAAAAGGTCATCTCACCTCCTTTTACACAAAACAAAGGGATTTGTATGAGTGAGTTCTAAGGTCCCTTCTAGGTCAAAATCTCTATGTCTTGCATCTAATCGTACTGGTTCATGGGGAAAAAATGTTTCTTTTGCATGGAAATTTCCATAAAAATCTCCTTCTACTCTTGGATAGCAGTAATGGGGAAGAGGCTCTTTCTATACTAAAAAGTCTGTCTCTATGTACATTTTATCCATCAGTACCAATTCTTTTTACTGATATTAAGGCAAACAAGTCTTTCTTCTAGTCCCTTGGCTACTTAAAGGCAGCTATACTATTCTCCTAAATTTAGGATCAGAAAATCTAAAGTTCACTTCTTAGATCCAACTGTGACCTGAGACAAGTTCAGCAAGCAATTATCAACAAACCAGGTTCTTTGATGGCAGGGTTTGTTTTATTTCTATCTTTGTGTCCCCAGTAGATAATACATTACCTAGAATATATCATAGGTGCTTAAATTTTATCTATCCCTATCTATCCCTCTCTTCACCTGACTCCAGTTCTTTCAACCAATTTATCCAACTAAGCATCATAATTGGTTCTTGGAATTAATCTTACCCATTTGTGATTGCCCAGTCCTAATAATCCCTCCCATTGGTGCTTAAATCACCTCCCTGTTCTGTCTTTGTGTGGCTTGTTTCAATGAGGCTGTGAGCTAGAGAGGGCCCAGGACCTAACTCCTAGGGAGTCGGTGCCAATGTTAGCCCTCTGTATAAGCTCTCAAGAAGATTGAGTGTGTATTGATGTCATGCTAACAATTCTTTGCAAGCAATGAACCTCTACCCTCACAGATGGTCCCTAAACAATGTAGCTGCACAACCTAGTCATTGCCAGACCCATTCTTACAACTTTGCCAGCTTAATAGTAACCACTTCTTGCTGAGCTGATGTAGTCTTTGAGGACCAGTCATTTTCATATTTTGAGGAGGCACCCCAGTACAGAAAGGGAAAGAAAAGAGAAAGGAAGAATGATAATAAATACTTCCATAGTCCCTACTATGGGATAGGTACTTTTTGCAAATAGTATCTTATTTGAGCCTCACAACAAACCCCCCTTTTCCAGTTGAGGAAGCAAAAGCAGACAGTGATTAATGACTTGTCCACGATCTCACAGGCAGACATTTGAACTCACATCTTACTGACGCCAGGTTCAGTGTTCTATTCACTGAGTCACTAGCTGCCTGAAAAGATCTGACTCTAAAGGTCAAGTCTCCCACTGGTCACCAACCATCCTGATCTAACCATGTCAGGCAGCTGATTTCACATGGAAGAATGAGAATGGCCTCTTTGCAGAATGTCCACTCACTTTAATCAATAATCTGTGTAAGTATGACTTCACCTTCCTGATATCATAGTCTTCTTCCATACTGAAGGTCAAATATTATTAGCTGCTTCTGAAATAAGACAAACTAAGTTCCTAAGTCTTTGGTCACCTTTTCCCCTCTGCCTAGAATGCCCTACCTCCCCACCCTCTACCCCCACATCTCCACCTATCCATTTGCTTCTAAGACTTCAATGTCCATCTCAAATGAAGGTGTCTCCTCAATTAAGTCAGAATTCCCTCAACCAGAAGTATCCATTCCTCTCTCTATGCTACTCTGGTGGCTGATGTTATACTCTTCCTTCTATTAAAGCTAGAAGCAGAGGTCCCAGTGTCTAGTGCAAATTGTGGGTGGGCATAGGTTATATGGTCCTAAGAGTCCTCTAATACCAGACAAGGTTCAAAGTCACGCCTGAGTACAGCCTTCCTAATTCCTTCTTTATAGGCTTGTTTCTTTGTTCAATTTCTTTCCATGGTCAGAAGCAACATAGTGGATATGAATATACCCAAAATATAGAAACCTTTCCAATTTGCTCACCCCCATTCTAAATTTGAGATTGGGGAGGCAGGGTAAGTTTTTGCTCTTGCAATCTAAAATTGTGAATTTGCAGGTTTGAATAGAAATCAATAAATGCTCATTTACTTTAGTGGCATTAGTATTAGTGGCAACTAGCATAGAGCTCATGTTCTTTGCTTCCATCCATTCTCAGCCTCTACCATCCCCTTTTCCTTTGACCTTCAGATTATAGTATGACTTGAAGCCAGTGGATTAGGCCAATGCTCTCTTCCCCACTTCATCCCAACCCCACCCTTCCTTCTCACAAGTCAGTGAGAAAAATGAGGGGAAAAATGATCAAATAGGAGCTGCCCTAAGCAAGGCTCCAGGGGTACAGTGAGACCAAGAGAGAGAATCGAACTATGGGCTGGAGTTGGACTTCACTCTTACCAATGGCCAGGGCTGCTGATTCCTGGTTAGCCTTCTGCTCCTCTGGCACTTTAGTCATCACCTTTTTCAACTCCGGTCTTTCCTCTGCTATTCTCATCTTCCCTTTGCAGGAGAACCAGGGCCAACATGCCTGTCCTAGTCTTCCTGCTGAGCCTGAATGCACACAGATATGGCCACACTTCATCCTTATCTAATTATCTAAAGGGCTTCTTCCTAGAACAGGGATTCTTAACTTGGAGTTCATGCATTATTTTTACTATTTTGATAACAGTATTTCTTTATAATTGGTTTCCTTCGTAATCTTTTTTTATATATTGCGTTTAAGCATTTTTGGGCGAGGTGATTGAGGTTGAGTAACTTACACAAGATCACACAGCTAGTAAGTATCAAGTATCTGAAAGCTGGGATTTGACCTCAGATCTTCTGGATCTCATTCTAGGGTTAGTGCTCTATCCTTTGCTCTACCTAGCTGACTTTTATTTTATGCATTTAAAATTTGTTCTAAGAAACAAAAGAAGAGGGAACAAGCATTTATGTCTCAGGCACTATACTAAGTATTTTTCAAATATTATTGTAATTGATCCTTACTACAACCATGGGAGTTAAGAGTTAATTATTATCTCAATTTTACAGTTGAACAAACCAAGACAGACAAAGATTATGATTCATTCAAGGTCACATAGCTAGTAAGTATCTGAGGCTGGATTTGAACTCAGGTCTTCTGGACCATCTAGCTGATTCTAGACAAGGTTCATGGATCTCAGCTGACTGCCAAAAAGACCTCTGAATCAAAAAAGGATCATATCCCCTAACCTAGTACTTTCAAGATAAAACAAAACAACAACAAATAAACAAGACCTAAAAAAATTAGGAAACTAGAAAATACCTGTGTACCAATGTTCCCATGTTTCATTGTCTCTGTGGGAGACACAATCTCCCACCAACATTACAGAGTTCTGTATGTGTCTTGTAAAGATTTACTCTTGTTAAAGATATAGTTTACACAGCTCTTTCCTTGTAAAGATATAGTTTACACAACTCTTTCTTTGTGGAGGAGGTAGGACAAGGAATGATATCTCCATTAGATGATGAAACTGAAACCTGAAGGTCACTTCCTCCAAGTGATACAACTAATTATTACTGAAGATTCTAACACTCAAACTCCAGTCTTCTGACTCAATTCCTATACTCTTTCCCCTTTGGAATGTTACTACTCTATGTAAACTTAATTTATAGGAAAAACTAAGTGAATTTCTTGAATGAATGAATGAATGAATGAGTGAGTGAGTGAGTGAATGAATGAATTTCAATTGAATAAACATTTATTAAACATCCATGAAAGACCCAATGAATGAAATCTCTAAGGCAGTAAAGGAAGGCATGCAGTAGCTTCACTACTAGAGGGATTGGTCTTTTAAATCCCATGAGTCCATGTCATTTGGTCTTAGAGATATGTGTGGAGCCATCCTCCCCAACATATGTCCCATGAAGACATCGTGTTATTCCTGGAATGAGCCTCTCAAAATCAGACTGTGATGGAGCTTCTGGCTCATTCTACACCACCTCCTTGTGAATCAGTATGAGTGCTGAGGCTTTCTAGTCAATGCTGACAGCTGGATAGATTCAGTCCTGCTAGCCTGGTTGAAACCAGAGGACAGACTCACAGTAGTGGATTCATAGACTTATAGACTATTCAAACTGGGAAAGACTTTCAGGGATTTTTTGAGTTTATTATATATTTATTTATATATTTATATATTTATTATATATATATATATATATATATATATATATATATTATATATCCTTGCTCATTAATCTTCTACCCCTTAGGAGATGAGTCTTAATGATTTAAACATACTCATCCCCTGATAGCCATTTCTGAGCTGCTCCATTAGATACATGCTAACTTCAGGACATCTAGTTATGTGCTACTCTTGGGTTAGCTTGGCATTTAGATACTAACTTTAGGGGCTTCTAGTTACATAGAGGTCCCACTGCTTACCTTTGGTGTTACTAGATCCATACTGCTAACCTTTTCCCATCATACTGCTAAGCTTCTGTCAATCTTAGCCTACTATGATCTAGGTGCTGGGGGATACACATATAAAAGTGAAATAATTTGTGTCCATGAGGAGCTTACATTCTATTACTTGTTCTCCTTGGATACCCCTAGATATGATCAAAACTTTGGGAACCCTAAATATTGAGTGCTAACATTGGAAGCCCTAAGGTGGTGTGTATTTAAGGAACTGGATGTCTCCTAAGCACATACTTAGCTCCCCTATTTGGAAATTAGTCTGGATCTGTTGGCCCAGTAACTCACTTGTGTGTTTCCCCAGTGTTCCAAATCCCTGATTTCTGTCTTAGAAGCAGGATGTGATCTTTTTTTTTCATTGATCACTAGAGAGAGACTATGAGTATATGTCTGGACAGTTTCAGACACATTAACCCATCATCCCAGCTTCCAGCAAGGAACTTCAAATGACAGACCTTCCCAGTGTTCTTGCCAGGTCAGCTCTGAGGTATCCAGCAGCTGTAGCTGGGGAGAGGGGAAAAGGGTGAGCGCTCTGGGAAAGATTTTCACCAAGACCTTGACTCACGGGACATGCTACGTGGCAGGAGCAAAATGGCCAATGAATCGTTAAAGCAGGGTTATTCAAAATTATTAAATTCTATATGCGACCCTTGACAAGTTTTTGTTGGGCAATGAGACCCAGAAGAGCTAAAAGTTTGTTCACCCTGCCTTAAAACAGAGAAAACCTTGAAGCTCCTCCCAGGGAGAATTTGAGAAGGCTTCTCTCACCCATTGCTGTGCTCTGCATAGGACTCTCAAGGATCAGACACATAGGAAAGGCTTTTGACAGGAATTCTGTTTTATTGTATCCCCAAGGTAGCTGCCAAACAGAGGCTCCCATGCCTTTGCCAACACTCTAGTGGAAGGAGACCAGGCCAGAGAAAAATCTGATTGAGGACTTTCTTTTACACTAATTCTCTATATAACTTTAGGCCTTGGTTTCTTCTATTTTAAAATGAGAAACTTGCATTATTTTATCTTCCAGGGCTTTCAAACTCTAACATATTCTGACTTATCAAGAAAATAAGAGATGCCCTATACTCCTACAGTTCTAGACTTTTCCTGATTTTACTGCCCTAGCATACCTCTCAATGCACTGCTGTGTGACAAACCCCAGCCTCGCCGACACCACCACCACCAGTGCTCCAGTAGTGTTCTCGCTACTATACAAAGATATGTAGTTGAGAGTCACTACCAGTCCTCAGGCTGACTTTCCCATCATTTATCACTGGCTTACAAGAATAAACAAATCCATTTAGTTGACCCTTGTCATCATCACTTTCCTCCCAGGTAATAGGTCCCTTCTTTAGGCCCAGCCCTGGCAGTCACCATTCTTTACCCTCTAGATAGGACCCAGTAGAGGCAGAGGCTGTAGAGTGCTGGCCTTGGTGTCAGAAGATGTGGATCTGATTCCCAACTGTGATCTTCACACCCTCTGTGATCTGGTCCTAGCAACTTATTTGCTGTTCCTTTGTCTCTCTGTGTCTTTCTGTTGGCATCCTTCAAACCTGGGATGTTCTTCCTCCTCTCCTCTGCCTTGAAATCCCTAGTTCCCCTTCAAGATTAGCCTTAAAACACACACACACACACACACACACACACACACACACACACACTCCTTAATTAGATGCCAGATTTCAGATTTACCTTATATTCATTTTATTTTATTTTTTTTTAGGTTTTTGCAAGGCAATGGGGTTAAGTGGCTTGCCCAAAGCCACACAGCTAGGTAATTATTAAGTGTCTGAGGTCGGATTTGAACTCAGGTACTTCTGACTCCAGGGCCAGTCCTCTATCCACTGTGCCACCTAGCTGCCCGCCTTATATTCATTTTGCATATATTAGCATATATGTACATATTGTCTTCCCCACTGAAATACCAACTTCTCTAGGGCAGGGACTATTTTATTTTTGTCTATCTCCAGTGCTTAGCACAGATCCTCAGGTATTAGTCTATTAATAAACATTTGTTGACTAATTGGTGACTAGATATGTGACCCTAGGCAAAAATACTCCAGCTATTTGGGCATCAGTTTCTTTATCACTAGCAGAAGCATGATCCTTATACTAATTCTGCACCTGCTACATAGAGAAGAGATGAGAACTGGCACTGGACCTATGGGCTTCATTCATACAGGGAACTCCTCTACCAGTGCAGGGTAGCAGAGTCTTCTCTTCAGCCTATAATCTGAGAGTTGTAAGAGCATTGGAGAGATGAAGTGACTGGTCACCTAGACAATCACCTAGTAGAGGGTAGGAGCTGGACTCAAACCCAGGCCTTCCTGACTCTAAGGCCCGCTCTCTCTATCCACACTAACAACACTACCATACTTCCCATGAGGATGGGGGGAGGAGGCCAGGGGAGGAAAAATGTGCATAAAAGCAAAAAGTTATAACGATAGCTAGCATACATATACACACACACACATATATAATATATATGTAAGTAGCACTTTAAAATTTGCAAAGAGCTTTGCAAATATTATTTTATCCTTACAATAATCCTAGGAGGGAGATCCTATTTTTATCTTCATTTCAAAGATAAGGAAACTGAGGCAAAGTGACTTGCTCAGGATCTTACAGCTAAATTTAGTCTGAGTACAGATTTGAAATCAGTTCTCATGAACTTTAAGCCCAGTACTCTATCTACTGCACTACCTAGCAGCTAACAATGTTAAATAATATCAAAAGGAGAGAATGCTTCTCTGTTGTAAGGAAAGAGACTTTAAACCATAAAGTTCTCTACCTAGTGACTGACTCTGATCTCACTGTCACTCTTCCAGAGCAAGACCGGTTATATTCCCCTTTTAGGGTTCTAATGGTACCCCTGAGATGCTAAAGGATCTTTCTCTAGTGGTATTAACTTGAGCCTCCAGTTCCTCCCCAATACCCTCTGTTGGCTAACAGAGGCTAAGTGGTTCCCAAATCTATTTAACCTGTGAATATCAATTAGCTTTACAAAGGAGAATTTACTTTGAAGATATAGAAAGTAAAAGAATAAATCAATTAATCAATTAACTTATTAAAATGAAGATATAGCAATAATATATATATAAACATTTCTCCCAGTGCCCAGGAGGCATACACTCCCCTATACCACCTCAGTCCCTGGATAGAATCAGCTCGAGCTTAATGCAGAGTCAACATAGTATCACTCCCACCAACCTCATGTTCAAATGCAACATCACCCAGTAAGATTCAATTTTCATTGGACTATTTCCTAAAGGTTACTCCTAACTCCCTAGGGCACTGGCTGGCGGCAAAACTCAGTATGGACTCCAGGAAAGCAATCCCAATGCTCTTTTATCTAAAATTAGGAAGAACAGTACAAGGAGGCAAAGAACAGGGAGCTTGTATCAGCAGATGATATGTTGGCCCAGGATGGGGAGGGCCTAATGTTTCTCCCCTTACAGACCTTTGCTCTCTTCCCTCACTAGAAGGCAGTCAAGCAGAAAGTCAAATGGAGCGAAAAGGACTGGCCCTCACGGCTAATGACTGCTAAATGTACTCCAGCTTTGGCCACACAGCCAGGCAAAGAGACTCCACTTCACCACATAACTAGCAGACCAGATCCAGTTACCTTGTAGGAATTTGCATCAGTCAAACCTTAAATCTGCTCACCAACCCCATTACACATAGAAACAGGAACTATTATTAGTGGGGGTCTAGCTTTGACCTTTCCAAACCTGAGCTACTCTGCCCTGGGTTTTGCTTACCTGAATAATATGCAATATAGGGACTGGTGGACCCCTCTTCATTTCTCTGGAGTTGACTTTCTTCTACCTATTGATCTCTTGGCTTAGTCTGCTTTTATAATTCAGTTCAGATAATTAGTGCCTGCTATGTGCCGAGGCCCATCCTAGGTTCCTGGAGGAAATAGATACAGCCTTTAGATAAGCTTTCATTCCTGCCAACATCCTAATTATAGCCTAGTGAAGGATAAGTCAAACATAAAGATAACTGTAATCCACAATGAGGCATGATAAAAAGCATTAACAAAGTACAAGGAGTTATATGAGGTGAAGGGGGAAATCATTACTGGCCTGAAGGTTCAGGGAAGGCTCCCTGGAAAAGGTGGCTTTAGAATTGAGTTTTTAAAAGTGTGAAGGAATATCAATGAAATATAGGACCTGGAAATGGTTAGCGGTAGTTAACTGTGTAGCAAGGGTTAGGGCTTATCACTGCATAACCAATGTATTCCATAGGATATTACATAATTTCAAAAAATCTTAAGAAAGCCCCTAGTATATTAAGGGAATCCCTGTTGAGGATTAGGGGAAATCGTGGACAAGTTTCCCAAAGGATGGGGCATCATGGGGCATGGAAAAATTCTCATTTAGGGAGGACCTCCATTGATAAACTGACAAATCTATCTAAATATTGACATCTTAGAGCAGGAATTCTCAACTCTGGAGTAGGTAAAGGAAACAGTGGAACAGCAAAGGGCATGGATGGGGGGGCAGGAGGAGTGGCAAGCTGTTTAAATTTAAAGAACTGTGTGTGTTGTGTGGGGGTGTGGATGTGTGTGTGTCTTTATAAGGGAGAAGGATGAAATGTGACAAAAAAAGTTAGAGTGGAACCAGGTTGGAGAGGGCCTTGAATGTTAAGAAAAGAAGCCTGAAATTTCTTTGGTAGACTTAATCCAGACTATTTTCTTCTTTTTTAATTTAAATTTATTTAATTCATTTTCATCCATATGCACATGTATATTTTAAGTTACAAAATTTCCTTCCACCCTCCCTTCCCCCTCGCCACAGCAATGAATAGTCAGGTTAGCACTGTACATACATATTTTGATAAACATGTTTACAGATTAGTAATTTTCAGTATGAGGAATTAGGATTAAGGGAAATAGATAATTTTTATAAAGTGTTCATCAGATTCTGTGTGTGTGTGTGTGTGTGTGTGTGTGTGTGTGTGTGTGTGTGTGTGTGTGTGTTGTTTGGTTTTGTTTTTCTTCCCCTGGATGGGGATAATATAGTCCATAGCAAGTCTAATACAATTGTCCTAGCTCTCTGAACTGCTGAGAGGAGTTGCTTCCGTCAAGTTGTCCATCTCACTATGTTGTTGTGGATGTGGATGTTGTTCTCTTGGTTCTACTCCCTTCGCTCAGCATCAGATCCCATTAATCATTCCAAGCTTCTCTAGAGTCCCACCATTTCTGCTTTCTTATAGAACAATAGTATTCCATAGTATTCATGTACCATAACTTGTTTGGCCATTCCCCAATTGATGGGCACAGACTATTTTCTACAAAAAGTCCAAATTAGCCTTTTTGTTCACAGGTCCTATTTCCCCTAGCAGGAGTAATTGTTGTATTCATCAGGAGTTTGCCAAATAGTTCCTCTCAACAGACTGTCTGGAATGGGGAGCAAGTAAAGAAAATCCCATCTAAATCTACTCTCACTTTTACAACTCACCTTTCCAGTTTAGCCATTTTAGACAGTGTAGTAGTGGAGGGAAAGAGGCTGGGAGGAGGAGGACTCCACTGTACTTGGAGTCAGAAGTCTTTGGTTACAATCCTAACTTAAATTTATTAACCTCATTACTCCAGACATGTTACTTTGCCTCTAGAGGCCTCATTTCTTCTAAAATTTGTTATTCTTTGAACCACTGTGGCTTAGGGGTTGAAACATTTCTACCACAATAGAATCATAAGATTAAGACCTCAGAAATCATCTAACACTCCTTTGTTTTATAGATTGAGGACAGTGACATGACCAAGGTCCCAGAGACAATAAGCTGCATAGCCAGAATTTAAATCCAGGTTCTAGGTTCTAAGTATTGGAGAGCAGGAAGGGATTTAAGAGACCCTTAGTACATACAACCCATATCTGACCAATAACCAACTAAAGTTTATCTAACCCTTGTTTGAAGCCTTCCAGTGGAGAGGAGCCACCTTCTTACAACCTGATCTACCTTGGGGATGGTGCTGATGGTTAGGAAGTCTTTCCTCATGTTAAACCTCAGTTGGGCTTTCCACTACTTCTTTTCCCTACTCAAGTTTTAACTTCCCTTTCTCAGATTAATCAGAACAAATCTACTGTTCCATATTAAGGTCATCCAAATTCCTGAAAACAGCTACCATGTCTCCTCCTGAATCTTCTCTTCTCCAGGCTAAATATCCCCAACCTCCTTCAACAGATCCCTCCCTAATATGTTCTCCAGTCCTCTCACTAACCTACATCTGTCTCCCCTGCCACTTGTCTGCATCACCCAAAAATGTGATGCTGAGACCCTCTGACTAAATTCACCCCATGTAGCTCCTTCACTGCCTAAGGAATAGTGGAGATGGGAGAAAGGTAGACAAAAAGAAAAGCTGGTCCTCTCCCTCCCCCAGACTGTGTGCCAAGTGAGTTTTTACTGTTTTCCATATTTATGATCATTTTACTGGGCAGACGCTATGTTTGGCTCCAGATGGAGCAGGTAAGAGCTGTCTCCATCCCCCCCCATTAATTATTGTAGCCAAACCCTCCCCAGTGCACTGGAATGAGGGAGAGGAAAAAGAAGGGTACTGTGTGAGGAGAGGAAGGGTGTGGGTCTGCCCTACCCCATTCTGTACCAGCAGGATGTCAGGGAGAATGAATAGGTAAGTTTAGATCCCTCTGGGAATCGTTTCTCTGCCATGGAGTGATGTCATCTTCATGGCTCTTTGACTTTTTCAGAAGAAAATTTTCCATGTAAACACTAGGCCTGCCCTGTGGACAGACGGATGTGCAGTTTGTTTTAAGGTTGTCTAGGCAACAAGCAAAGAGCTCTTGCTGCAGATGTTTACAGCCTGGGGCAGCAGCAGCAGTGGACCCAGAGATGAGGAATAATAGGAGCAGCTTCATTTTGTTTCAACCTGCCATCCTGATGATGCTTCTGCCAGGCTTATGAGGAGGACAATAGTGAGAAGCTCTTTGTGTCAGGGTTCTGAGGCTTCCCAGGAGCAGGCAACTGTGCTCTGTGGTATTCTGACAGCTATTTTCACCTTTTTTCTGTTATTCTTTTTTTCTGTTATTCTTTATAAATGTACCTGGAGCTTAAAACCATCTTGTGAGATTTCAGACACATAGGAGCCAAGTGCTCCTGGACCATTCATTTGGTATCCCTGAGCCTCAGTTGTTCCATAGATAAAATGGGAATAATACATACACTGCAATTCATACTCTATCCAGCCTCAAAGAGGAGTTGTGAATAAAGTATTCTGTACATCTTAAACTGATGTAGGAACTCTGATTACTTAGTCCATTTGGGGGACTTACCTAATGTGATGATGATGATGATGATGATGGGTTTTTCCCCCTTCACACTCTAAGAATACCATGACATCAAGTAAGTGATGCCAAGGGAAATGGATTTGAGTGAGGGATGTTATGTTAAGTCTCCCACCTCACTTTTTCCTCTGGAGCCATCTACATTCAGTGATCGGAGATGGCCCTGGATGTGAGGCAGTTAGGATTAAAAGACTTGTCCAAGGTGACCCAGCTTGTGAATGTCAAGTATCTGAGGTTACATTTGAACTCGGTCCTCCTGACTCCAAGGCTAGTGCTCTATTCACTGCACCACCTAGCTGCCTCATGTAAAGAATATGGTAAAGTGGAATTGGAAAGATTTTTGTATTTGGAGACAGGAGACTTTTGCCAGTTACAAACTATGGGATCTTTAAGAAATTAATTTCCTTTCTTTGAATCTCAGTTTTTTCCATCTGTAAAATGAGGGTCACTGAATTGGAAAATCTCTATTCCATAATCTATCAATTATTAAAGCTATGTCATGTGTCAGGTACCTTGCTATGAGGTGAAAATTCAAAGATGAAGAATAAAATCATTCCTACTTTCAAGGAGCTTACATTCTAGTGAAGGAAAAAATGCATGCCAAATAAATATAAAGAGAAGAATTTTGTGTACGTTAGATGATTGAAGTGGAGGTGAGGAGAAGGTGCATTCCAGAGATGTGGGATGACCAGTGCAAAGGCACAAAAATAATGAGCAACAGAAAGAAGAATATGTGACTGGATCTTGAGAGTGAAGGCAGGAATGTAATATTCAATGAGGCAAGGAAGGAGGTTTGGGATAAGGTTGCAAAAGACTTTAAATGCTAATTGGGGAAAGAAGTAAGGATTGTGACTTGATTTTACTGGGAGAGGAAATATCTAAATGAGGAAACACCCTCCACCACTGCAGACTGGCAGCTAAGTGATTTGATCAATGAAGCCCTGAATCTCAGGCCTTGAGTTACCCTGGCCTTTCTTTTCTTTGAGCCAGTTTGATTCCATGGAGATCACAGAAATATTACACTTATTTAGACAGGAATCTCCACTATAATATTTCAGACAATCTGACATCCTTGATTTTTAATTACCTGCCCCCTTCTTCACCAATTGCCACTATAATTGAACATGAAATTTTGAAGCCTACTTCTTCTTCCTCTTTTTTTTGAGACTGGATCTGTCCCCTATTTCACCTAAATTGTAAGTACAAAGACCATTATTGATCATCACAAAAGCTTTAGGCTGTTCCATCTGAAAACTTTTTACTGACCCTGCAGTTTCCAATATAGTCTTTCCCTCTGGTCTAGATTCTGGTCCCCTAATCCATTCCAAGTACCACCAAGGATCTTGACATTGTCATACTTATTATCTGGGACCTCTCTTAGTGGGCTTATTCCTGCATTACAATACCAGGAAATATATATTATAATATGGTTTGCTTATGATGGATACCAATGATTACAGTTATAAAAAAGACAGCAATGGTAGCACAATCTGGCCTCCTCATGAATAACTTCAGAGTCTGTCTGTCTGTCTGTCTGTCTGTCTCTCTCTCTCTCTCTCTCTCTATCTCTATCTCTCTCTCTCTGCCCTCAACTAAAATTTTCCAGTAATTATACTTATAGATTAACCTGAGTCTGAGAGAAAAAGTGGATTTACTTGAAATCATACAAGTGGTAACTGGAAGAACCAGAAATTCAAACCTAGCTCTCCTAACAAAATTTACTTCTTAAAATACAATGAATATGGAAATTGTTTTTCAGTGCAGTAAGTGCTTCAACAAAATTACAGACTTCCCCTTTAAAATGATCACATTGGGAAGAAGGATGCCTGTTCCATTGCATTTACCATTGTTCCTATTTCTAGGAACTGGCCTTCTGAATCTACAGAGCATTCTCTTTAGTATCCTCTGTGATTGCAGATCTTTTTCCTTTATGAATGAATTTGATTTTGAAAACCAGTGAAAAATCATTTGGGGGGCAGCTAGGTGGCGCAGTAGATAGAGCACCGGCCCTGGAGTCAGGAGTACCTGAGTTTAAATCTGACCTCAGACACTTAATAATTACCTAGCTGTGTGGCCTTGGGCAAGCCACTTAACCCCATTTGCCTCGCAAAAACCTAAAAAAAATCATTTGGAGACAAGTTTGAGGGATCAGGATTGTAATCAACCCAAGTCATATGATTTGGAGTCAGAGATGAAGTGGGACTACAAATCTATTAGAATTATTTCTTTGAACAATTCATAAACAGACTCTAAGGGCCTCCCTCTCCCAAAAGACTGAATTATTCTGAGACAACCTCATTGGGAAAGCCATCTGGTTTCCTTAGCAGAAAACTATGAGAAATAACACTCCTTTTGATGTATAAATCCTAGGGTGTGTGTGTGTGTGTGTGTGTGTGTGTGTGGTGTGATTTTTAAAAAAAATTATCATCAGGCATAATACTTTTTAGCCATGCCTTATAAAGAATCCAGTTCTGGATATTGGGTCTTCCTGAGCATCATCAGAGACCCAGGGAAGTAGCTTCTCCTTGGAAGGGATGCTTGAGCCCTTTCAAAAAAAAGGACTTAACATTTCATTATTTTCTATGCCTTCCTTGATCACTGAAGCCCTCTATCTCAGGGACTGAGTTTCTTTCCTTTCAGTCAGTTTTGTTTCTTGGGTAGTAAGAACAAAGAATTGAAACATTAGATGAAACCTTAGAAATACTATACCTACTTAGACAGAAATCTTCTCCATAATATCCCAGATAATCTGACATCCTTGATTCTTAATTACCTGCCCCACTTCTTCTGATATTACCATTATAATTGAAAATGAAATTTTGACACTCACATCCTCTTCCCCCCCCTTTTTTGAGACTGGGTCTGAGACTTGGAAGTGCAATGCCCACTATTGAAGCTTTAGTCTGCTTCATTTTTCTGACTTGGGGGGTTCAACCCCCCAGTAGGTCTTTCTATTTCCCCAGGACTCATAATATTGGTGCTCAATAATACAGATATTTGATTGGTTGGTTGGTTTATCTACTTTTTTTTTACTCTACTGCAACTTAGAATTCCTGAACTCAAAGATTGAGCCTCTCCAGCAGCAAAGACCACTAGTAAGTGTCCCCATGTCCAACCTCTTTCCTTTTTATTTCTGATATTCACAGTGGGGTCTTAGTATTCATTTAGAAGGAAAATAAAGATAAATTTTTAAAGTTAACAAACTAGAGTAATGGAATGTTAAATAAATCTAGGAGCAGCTACATGTTATAATGGGTAGAGAATGAGGAAAACATCTTCCTGAGTTCACAGATATTTACTACTACCTTAGTTCCTCATCTGTAAAATAAGGAGAAGGGAATGGCAAAACACTACAGTATCAGAACACTATTGTTCTATTAGAAACCAGTAGGTATGGAAATTCAGAGAAGGCTAGAAGGATTTGCATGAACTGATGCTGAGCAACATGAGTAGACCCAAAAGAACATTGTACACCCTAACCACAACATGGGGGTGATGATCAACTTTAATAGACTTGCTTATTTCATCAGTGCAACAATCAGAGACAATTTTAGGGTATCTGCGATGGAGAATACCAACTTGTGGAGAACTTGTGGAGTTTAAACAAAGACTATTACCTTTAATTTTTTTATTAGGTTTTTGTAAGGCAAATGGGGTTAAGTGTCTTGCCCAAAGCCACACAGCTAGGTAATTATTAAGTGTCTGAGGCCGGATTTGAACTCAGGTACTCCTGACTACAGGGCCGGTACTCTATCCATTGTGCCACCTAGTCACCCCACCTTTAATTTTTAATAAAAGGTATCTTATTATGTAATTTTGCCATCTCTTATATTTAATTTTTTCCTTAAGAATATGATTTCTCTCTCAACACATTCAGTTTTGATCAATGTATAGCATGAAAACAATGCAAAGACTGTCAGACTGCCTTCTGTGGGGGGTGGGGAGAGGGAAGTGAAATTGGGGGAATAAATGTAAAATTAAAAAAAAAAACAATAAAAAACACTCCAGTATATTTACCCAAAAAAATGAGGTCACAGAGAGTTAGACATGACTTAACAAATGACTTAACAACCACAAAAAGAAATTTTAATAATCCCAAATTGAACAGTATTTAAACTTTCTAAATTCTGCTTGCTAGCCTCCCTTAACTTGTTTGGTCTATTAAAATATCAACTTATCTTAGAGCATCTATTTCTTAAGGAACCAGCATCATACATTCCTCACAGACTTCCATAGAAACTGAGTCCTTATTAGTCAATTATATAATCCCAGGTTTCCCTTCAACCAATCAGGACATCTTCAGATTATATAATGAGTTTGGAATGTGCCACTCATATTAGGACATAAACCTTTAACAAGGCAGGGGGATGTGGGGTTGGCTACTTGCCTGGTCCTTTGCAACACTAAGGACCAGGCAATGGCAACCTCATGTTCTCCCCAAGGGTCCTGCATTCCATAGAGCATTAGAAGACGCTTGGCAGAAATACCAGTCTTTATTAGGTGCCTATGTATGGGTCAGGCAATGTGTACTTTCTTTAAAGTTTTCAGAGTTTGGAGTGGCTAGGTGGCACAGTGAATAGTGCACTGGTCCTGGAGTCAGGAGTACCTGAGTTCAAATCAGACCTCAGACACTTAATAATTACTTAACTGTGTGGCCTTGTGCAAACCATAACTCCACTGCCTTGTTAAAAAAAAAAAAAAACCTTAAAAAAATAAAATTTTCAGAATTGATTACTACTAGCCCTGAGCCCTGATCTTTTTGAGATTGGCAGTGCTCATCTTGTTAGTCTAGGGATTGCTTGCTCTGTGTGACTTTATCCAAAAGAAACTCCTCTTGGCTCCTTCCCAAGGGGAAAAAACAACCCCACCCTTTTCCCTACCTACTGAATTTCAAGGAAATCACGTGAATTATAGCATAATGTATTCAATCATATAAGCATGGTTCAACTGCATACAGTTCTTCACTTATTAAATACATAGAAGGAAAAGAAAATTAAGTGTAAGAGTATGACCCTTTTAGACTGTGCCAAATTTGGGGAATATAAACTTAGTGAAGTTCTGATAAATGCTTAACTATCAGCTCTTCCCCCCCCAAAAAATACCCTAAAAAATCTGCACAACACACTTTTAAGTTTAATCTGCCTTATTATCATTTTCTCCATCACTTCCTTAAGTCTAGACAACATACAAAATAATCAATCAAGTCCTAATTTGTGGCATTCACCAATTTCTGAGTTGTGAACACTCACAGTGAAATTTAATAATCAGCTCTTCTAAGCTGTTTGCATTTTCTCCTACACACCACTGGATAAACAATCAAGATATTAAAATAACCATACTCACAGGTCTTTCCAAAACTGATCTATAGACATACTACAAACTCAGGAGTTGCAAGAGCCTTGATGCAAGAATCAATCCTCCAGGACAAGTGTTTCACAGGAACTAGCAACAGTTCCCTTCTGCTTTTATACTCAATATAGAGATTGAAGATTTCCTATAGAGGTTGGAAATTTTAGCTGGGACTTGAAGGAGGCAGAGATGAAAAAAGGAGCATGTTCCAGGATTGGAGGATAGTCTGTGAAAATGGCCTACACTGGAAAGATGGAGTATCTCCTTTGAGGAACAACAAGGAAACCATTGAAACTAGATCAAGGGCGGCTAGGTGCTGTAGTGGATAAAGCACTGGCCCTGGAGTCAGGAGTACCTGGGTTCAAATCCCGTCTCAGACATTTAATAATTACTTAGCTGTGTGGCCTTGGGCAAGCCACTTAACCCCATTTGCCTTGCAAAAAAAAAAAAAAGAAAACCAGAAAAGTCAGAGCAAGTTATGAAGGCCAAATGAAGTATTTTACATTTAATCCTGGAGGTGAGAAATTGAGGAGGGGAAAGGTGATATGCTCAGCCTAGGGCTTTAGGTAGATCACTTTGGCAGCTAAGTAGAGAGTAGAGTGAAATAGGGAGATAATAGATAATATTTGTAAAACACTTAGCACAGGGTCTGATACAAGATAAGTGATTAATACACACTTGTTCCTTATTGCCTTCCCTATTGCATCTCCCTAAAAGCACACATTGGAGGTGATAAGGGCTTGTCCCAGGACTATTTCACTGGTAACTTCCCAGACATCCCTGGTAGAGCTGTGGTGTGAGCTTAAGGGCAGGCTCATATGTGAGGGAGAGGGACCATGCCTACCATTCTTCTATCTCTTCCTTTACCTCCCCATGCTTAGACACTTCCTGCTCTGTTTCTTCAGCTCTTTTTGTTTTGTCTTGGCTCTAATGAGTCAACCTACAGTACTGAAGTGGCAAGTTCATTCTCACCTTCTCCACTGCCCAAGGAAAAGGAGCACTAAAAAGAAAAAGTTACACCTGACATCTAACTTTACTAACGTCTCAACAAGAGGAAAACATGAAAATTCAAAAAGTTACATACAATTTTCCTGTCTCTGGCTCCTCAAAAGTCAGAAATATTCAATCGATTAGCTTCATCATTTGGCCTGTGTGAGTGATTGGACTTCGTACAGGTTTTGTCTACTTTCAACAAATCCAGTCTTCCTTTTGAGTCAAATAGATCTCAAGGGATTTTACAGCTTGAAGCACTAAGGATCATCTAGTCCAATACACCCTTCCTCATTTTACTGATGAAGAAAACTGATGCCCAAAAAAGAAGTGACTTGTTCCAGGTCACACAGATATTGGGTGACAGAGCTAAGATTTGATCAGGGTCTTTAGACTCTAGATCCAGTCCTGATTCACCATATTCCTGTTCTGATTCCTATTCTGAAACAGAGACTGCCTTGAGCTTCACAGCTCCTTCCAAAAGAGCTTTCATGATTCTAAAAAATATGGATGGAACCCCTAAGCTGGGTAACTGTGTCTAAGCGGGGGATGTCTTTTATGTAAGAATAAACAAACCAGAGAACAGCTCATAAGACATGAAATCTAGAAAACTCAGTTACCATGTGTGAAGAAAAAAAAAAAACACCTTAAGGAATGTCATTGGTTTAATTTTTTCCCTGTATGTAATGTTTAGTTTATACAAATGAAATCATATTTTCCTTGAGAGCAAATAGCATAAAGAAAATTGACCCCAGCAAGATCAGTATTTTCTCTCAATTAGCAATGATGAAGGTGCTTTGGAATGATGGAAACCACAGCCAAATAGTGTAAAAGCTATGTCCACATCATTTAGCTATAACCAGCATTCTTTCTAGAAAGTCTTCCCCTGCCCCCAGAAGACAAGGATAAGTGAAAAACCTATACCTTTTATCTAAGTTTCCTACCGTAGAATAATGTTCTTCTAACTTTTAAAATCATGCGCCCCATCAGAATTTATTTTCTGGGGTAATGGATTTTCCCATCAATATCTGCACAATTGTTGCTACTTTGGGTGCCCAACAGGGAGTTGGATTGGTTGATTCTTGTCCTTCATTATCGAAGAAGACCAAAGTGACATCATTATTTTGAGATGAATTTCAGTGTGTTTGACTAGCTGATTAGACCAATATGAACTCGGGATCTCTACCATAGTTTGGGCACAAGTAGTCCATGTGAACATGTGGGGGTAGGTACTTTAAACTTATGAAGATCTCGTTTCTTCTGACATGCTTCAATTCTTCCCTTGTCATAGAGCTCAGCGCCCTCAATGACAAGGGCATGCCATGCTGGGTGGTCCTGTGCCAGTGTCTCCCATGACATACAATCAATTCTAAAGTTCTGCAACAAGACTTCAGGGTGTCTCAGTATCACTTCTTCTGAGCCCCTTGTGAGTGCTTGCCCTGTGTGAGTTCTCTATAAAATAGGTTTTTGGGCAAGCATACATCTGATATTCTAACAACATGTCCAGCCCATCATAGTTGCACTCTCTGTAGTAATGTTGGAATGCTAGACAGTTTAGCTCAAGAAAAGATCTCAGTGTCTGGTATCTTCTCTTGCCAGGGTCATCTTCAGAATCTTCCTAAGACAATTTAAATGGAAGCGATTCAGTTTCCTGGCATGGTGCTGGTAGACTGTCTAGGTTTCACAGGCATATAGCAATGAGGTCAGAACAATGGCTCTGTAGACCCTCAGTTTGATAGTTAGTCTAATACCTCTTCTCTCCCTCACTTTCTTATGGAATCTGTCATATACTGAACTAGCTCTGACAATGTGAGTGTCAACCTCATTGTCAATGTGTGAAAAGGACACTGCCAAGGTAAGTGAACTTGTCCACAGTACTAAAAACTTCTCCATTTACTGTAATCAATGGTTGTTCCACATCTGGATGGTGTGGTGTTGGCTGATGGAACACCTGTATTTTCTTGGTGTTGATTGTTAGAACAAAATTAGTACAAAAAACAGAGAATCGATCCATTCTTCATTGCATCTCAGCTTCAGAGGCTACATTGAGGTCACAATCATCTATAAACAGAAGATCATGAATAAACACTCCTTCCATTTTGGTCTTAGTTTTCAAGTTGAAGAATTTTCCATCAGAGAACTAGCTGACCTTGAGGCCATTTTCATCCTCAGTGAAGGTGTTTGATAACATGGCTGAGAACATTATGCTAAAAAGTATGAGAAAAAGGACATATCCTTGTTTCATTTCATTAGTAACGGGGAAATCTCAAGAGCATTGTCCACTATCCAGAACTTGGGTATGCACACCATCATGAAAATTTTGAAATATTTTTCCATAAACCCTCATAACTGACGGTATCAAAGACCTTGGTCAGATCCACAAATGTTGTATACAGATCTCTGTCCCGTTCCTGGCACTTTTCCTGGAGTTGTCAGGCAGCAAACACCATAACAACTGTTCCTCAATCCTTTCTGAAGCCACATTGGCTCTCAGGGAGGTGACCATCTTCCAAGTAAAGGATCAGCCTACTGAGAAGGACTGGCAAGAATCTTACCAGCAATGACTAAAAGAGAAATACCCCCATTCCCTTTACCTTCATAGAGATGGAGTTAGGTTATAATTTTACTAAAGAACAGATACATGACTCAGAAGGAAAAAAATTAGAAGCAGAGAGGGTGGAAGGCAGATGTATTGGAGGTATTAGATAGTAGTAGATAAATCCATGTTGAAGAAAAACCCTATTACTGACTTTTGCAGATACAATGAACCCAAACCATGTTCCCACTATCCAATTGGTTGCTTATATAGTTTTGTGGGTCATATGATGACCCCTCAGAGGTCTGGCCTCTGTTTTCAAGATCAATATCCTAATAGACCAGAACTACTCTCAGAATTAGTCTTCAAGTTTCTGAAGTAAAGAGGAATAGAATATTTCCAGCACAAGATTGATGAGCAGCATTCAGAATCATAGGATGCTTGAGTTTGAAGACCTTAAAGATCATCTTGTCCAACCTTCTCATTGAACAGATGGGAAAACTAAGAGAGGGGCATGACTTGTTCAGGGCTACATGACTGCTAAGTACAAAGCCAGAACCTGAACTCAAGGCTCTTAACTCCCAATACAATGTTTGTGTGTTTTTTCTACACCCTATGTCTTAGTGTTGATAAACAGAAAGAGCATCCAGTTAAGATAAATGAGGATTGCTTTGAGGAGGGGCCATTCATAGCATGTCCTTTTGGTATATAGGTTGGAGGGATAAAAAAACAAAAGAGAATTCATTGACCAGATACTAATAGTATATGGATAGATCAGTGATTTCCTCCACATGAATACTCCCTTAACAAATTCAGATTCTAGCCCTTCCATATTCCTCATCTAGGTGTAAAGCAGATATAACACTGACCTTGGAGTCAGGAGGACCTGAATTCCAATCCAACCTCAGAAACTTAACTCTTACTATGTGACTTTGGGCGAATCACATAACCCTGATTACCTAACATCTAGGGCCATCTCCAGCCATCTTGATCCCTATATGGCCTTTGGAGTCAGATGGCACTGAAGGAGAAAGCGAGACTGGTGCCTTAGCCCAGCTCCTCCTTACTCAAATCCAATTCATGTGCTCATCATGGCATCATGTCCCTGATGTCATGATCTTCTTCAAGGATGAAAGACAAACATCATCATCATTCTTGTCCAAGCTCTCTATGAATCTTCCATAGAAAATACAACCATTATATCAAAAATGCACCCATTGTATCACCTTTTAGAATTTGTTATTGAAGAATTAATTCAACTATGTATTTTTTATTTTAATTCAACTATGTATTACTTGTATATACAAGGAGAGGGAGATCTAGGACCCTGGGTATATAAATTTGTCAATTAGTACTTACTGCAGAGGTTATTTAGTCTTGTTTTACATTTGAGAGAACTAAGTCCCACGGAGGCTAAGGATTTATGAAGTCCTAGATGTTTGCCAAGTCCTGTGCAGAACTTTACAAATATTATCTCATAACATAACAAGGCTGTGAGATAGATACCATCATTTTCCTTGTTTTATAGATTAAGAAACTGAGGCAGAGAGAGGTTAAATGATTTGCCCAGGATCAAGCAACTAGTAAATATCTATTCTGGATTCTAATTCAAATCTTCCTGACTTTGGGTCTAGCAATCTTTCCACTGAACCTCGTAGCTTCGTTCATGGTCTCTAATCTCTGGCTTACTAAATTCAAGAATCTTCTCTGTTATGCTGGTCTGTGTTTTAATAGTAGGCCCTTAATATCCATCACACTTATGGGTAGGAAAAGGCAAAGGAACAACCCAAGAAGACTTGTAATGGACAACAGATTAGGACCTGAACTTACAAAAAGATGATACTCTTGGATTGACACTAATGTCCAAGATGGGGATGTAATCCTGGCCCCTGAAATTGGGAGCTGAATTTGAATAAGATAAAGTATATGACTTGTTGTATGGAATATGGAGACTGATCTTGTTCTTGTTCTTGGAGGTGAGAATTGGCTACTTGGAAAAGAGTCACATTAAGGCTGAATTCTTCCCCAAAATAGGTGAGTCTAGTGGGTAGCAGAATGAATAGAGTCAAGAAAGCTATATCAAGACAGATGGGTGATAAGGTCAATATCCAATTCTCAGACTTTTCCCTTTGGGATAAAAAAATCAAAGGCATCATTGTTTCTTTTGACCATCTACACAGGATGAGAATTTTTCAAATGCTTGTCCAATTTAAATATAATGAAATAGTATTATGTAGTAAGGATGGTGAATATAAAGGATTGAAAGAAGTTTGTGGAATGATATGCTAGCATCAAGAGAATAATATGCTTAATGACTATAACTGTGTGAATGAATAGATCACTAAAAATATAACCAGTTATGTTTTTTAATTTTTTTGCTTTACCACTAGGTGCATACATGTTTAGAAAGGATTTAGCTTCATTACCAATGGTGCCTTTTGAGAAGATGCAGTTTCCTTCCTTATCCCTTTAAATGAGATTGATTTTTGCTTTTACTTTATCTGAATTTAGTATCACTACCCAAGATTTTTTTTTTACTTCAGCTGAGGCATAATATATTTTGCTCCAACCTTTTACCTTTACACTGTGTGTGTATCTCTTTGCTTCAAATAACCAGTTCTTACTTCCAGCCAAGATGGTGGAGAGAAGACAGGCACAGTTCTAAAGTCTCCTGATCTCTTCCCCATCTATCACATGAAACAGACCTTTTAAAAGAAATCCAACCCACAAAACCCAGAAAGAAAAGCCAGGAGAAGAACATCTACCTCAGGATTTGTCTCCGGCAGCAGCTTTGGCCGAATTCGGGCGGGTGAGTCTGGGCTCAGAGGGAGGATCAGCACCAGATCAGCCAGATCAACAGCTGAATTGGAACCGGGAGTCTGAGAGCCCGAGAGCCGGACCTGCTGGATCAGAGGTGGGGCTGGACCTCAGGGGCATGAGTCTATCGGGGGCGCTGGTGTTGGAGCTGTCCCCCGGGAGATCCCGGACAGGGCTGGGGAGAGAGTTCTGGAGCAGGAGAGCTGTGGACACCATCCCTGGGCTCCTCTGGTCTGAGTCCCATTACAACTCAGACTTCTTCCCTAACAAACAAATGCAAACTACTTATGCCTCAGGCTCAGGTGTGTGAGCAGAACCAGCCCAGCTGAGGAATGACCTCAAGACAGGGTAAAGCCCACCATTGATTGAAGGCAAAATAATTCAATATCTCCAACCCCTCCCTTCAAGGAAAGGGAGAAGGCCTCAGCCAAGGTCACAGACACTCCAGAGAAAGCAACCAGCACCTCCTACTGGCCAGCCAGAGAAACTGCACTCAGTGAGTAAAGCCTTTAGAGATCCCAAGCCCCTGTGAACCAGTCCCTCCCCAACTCAGGTCTTAGCAAAATGAAGAAGGGTCAGTGGAAAGGTAGATCCATAGAAAAATTCTTGGAAGGGAAAGACCCTAACTCAGAGAGACCTGGAACCTCTGAGGAGAATACAATCTGGTCTTCAGCACAGAAAGACTTCCTTGAAGAAATAAGGAAGGAGTTTAAAAATCAACTGTAAAATTTGGGGAGACAATAGCTTGCAACAAGAAAACAAAACCTTAGAAAGTACAATTGGACAAATACAAAATGAGAATAAATCTCTCAGATCTTCAAATGGGCAAATGCAAAAAGAAATTAATTCTTTCAAAACCTCAATTTGTGAAATGGAAAGCTCTTTCAAAAGTAGAACTGACCAATTGGAAAAAGAGTTGCAAAAGGTTAATGAAGAAAACTCCTCCCCCCAAAAAAACAATGGAGTCTACAGAAACTAATAACTCCATGAGACAGCAAGAGTCAGTTAAACAAAATCAAAAAATAGAAAAAATAGAAGCAAATGTAAAATACCTCATCAACAAAACCACTGACCTTGGGAATAGATCAAGAAGGGGCAACCTGAAAATTATAGGACTTTATGAAAATATTGAAGAGAAAAAAAGCCTAGACTTAATATTACAGGATCTAGTGATGGAAAACTGCCCTGATATCATGGAATCAGAGGGCAAAGTAGTTATTGAAAGAGTACATTGATCCCCACCAGAAAAAGATCCTAAAATGAAAACACCAAGTAATGTTGTGGCCAAACTCCAGAACTATCAGATAAAAGAGAAAATCCTGCAAGCAGCCAGACAGAAACAATTTAAATATCAAGGAGCCACAGTAAGGATCACACAGGACCTGGCTGCATCAACATTAAGGGATTGAAGGGCCTGGAATGAGATGTTTCGAAGAGCAAAGGAGCTTGGAATGCAGCCAAGAATCTACTTTCCCGCAAAAGCTGAGCCTCCTCTTCCAGGGAAAAAGATGGACATTTAACAAATAACCAGTTCTTAAAAACTTAATAATCAATAGGGCAGCTAGGTTGTTTAGTAGATGGAACACTAGCCTTGCAGTCAGGATGATGGGCATTCAAATCTAGCCTCAGACTTTTAACATTTACTAGCTGTATGACCTTGGGCAAGTCACCTAACCCTGACTTACTCCCATCCAGGGCCAGCTCTAGTCATCCTGATCCATATCTGGTCACTGGACCCAGAAGACTCTGAAGGTGACTTAGCAAAGCACCCCTTCACTGAAATCTAATTCATGTGCTTGTCATGGCATCACCTCTCCTAATGTCATAGTCTTCTTTGAGAATGAAGGACAAACATCATCAACAATAACCAATAATGATTCTTGAGGCCAGAGAATAAAATACACTTCTTTTCAGTATATAGTGAATAAAGTGATCACTATATCAGGTGGTTTTGCTAAATTGTTTTTCTTTGTCACATGGGAATTCAGAGTTGATATTTCTTCCAAAAAATGCTTATGACATAAAGACAAAAGGTATTAATAAATGTATTTTTATTTCCTTAGGGAATATGGTTTTGACAGCAATCCTTTGCATCAGAAACTTTTCATCTTTAATCATTCATGGGCAGAGACTGTTGGAGGCTCCAAAATCATTTTCTTACTTTCTAGAGAGCCAATACTCTTTTCTTGTTCTGTATCATGTGCTGGTTACTAGAGAGAAATGTAATGAACCCAGCTCTTTTCCTCAGCATATCTTTTCCCCCTCCAGAGATCTGAGGAGCTCATGTGATCCAATAAAAACAGCTAAAGTAGCATTCATTTAGCCATTATTCATGGAAAAATGAGTACACTCCTTGGGGATGGTCCTAATCCATGGTCAATTTTTCCAAAGGCCTGTGCCCCTGGGCAGTGTGGGCTGTGTCATCAGTATCTCATTGGAACCTCATTATTATCAAACACACATTGAGAAATAACAAAAGCCAGGCTATCCAAATGATTTAAATTGAAATGGGTATGAGTGAGAGTGTGTCTTCTAGAAAAGAGAAAAATCTACAGAATTTAGAGCTCCTGGAGTCCCAGGGGGGATCCACTGGGAGGACAGGGGAGGGACAATGACTTTCTGGAGCAGAGCCTGCTGGCAGGAATGTAAATGGCACTTTGGCTCTCAGTTAAATGGAGGTTCTTAAGATGGAGGGGAAGAAAGAAGGTCAAACCCCAGCTGTTGTTCTCTAAGATATTTAAATAGTTTAGTAAAAAAAACAAAACAAAACACTGGATTTGAAACTAGAAGACTGTCTAATATGTCTAAAAATCCTGTTTCTGTTGCTTCCTCTCTATGTAACTTTTGTATATTATTTTATTTTTATTTTATTCATTTAAGACAAAAGGATTAAGTGACTTGCCCAAGGTCACACAGCTAGGCAATTATTAAGTGTCTGAGGTCAAATTTGAACTAAGGTCCTCCTGACTCAGGGTCGATGCTCTATCCATTGCACCACCTAACTGCCCCTGCCATGTAACTTTGATTAAGATTCTTTCCCTTTCTGAACCTCAGTTTCCTCAACTGTAAGAATGAATGAATTGTACTAGATAGAAGAACAGAAAAGATGAAGATTCTTTCCAATTATAAATCTCATTAGTTCTGTGAAGAATATGGACCAAAAGCTCAATTTTGAAATTAGACCAAGGAAGGTGATGCTTAGTTATCTTAATTGGTTAACTCCTCTGAGACTTTGGGGAGTTGATCATGAAAAGACCTTTTGAAAAAGAGGAAAGGATCATAAGAAACTTGTGGAACCAGAGACTGTACGATCTGTCTATTTTCTACCTTCAAAATCCTAGTCAAATTCTATCCCCTCCAATCAGACTTTCCCTGACTACACTATCATATCAAGACTATCAGGAGCCACCATGAACACCAAGATTTGGAGAACTGGGAGATAAGGGGAGTCATATTATGGGATTCTTAGAGTGATGATACCATGAATTTATTTTAAAATGTGTGCATTTTTAATATAGAGATAGGTACTTGATCTGTGATTCATTGATATATATAACTCCAAATCCATAAATCTGCTCTACCAATGCATTTTAGCACTTTCTCTACAGCTTAGTTTTTAAGAGTTACCTAAAACACTGAAGTTCTCAGGATACCTAAAACTAATTTCCTAAATGACCTAGGGCAAGTTGTTTTGCCTGTCTGTGAGCCTCAGTTTCCTTATTTGTAAAAAGAGGAGTTTAACTAGATGATATTCTAATTCCAGTGATCTCTTCTAGCTTTAATATTCAGTGATTTAAGTCGTATGATTAAGTGATTAAGTTAAGAGATTTGGAGTTTGATGACATTTCAGTTATATTCTAGTCCAATTCCCTTCATTTTATACATGAAGAAACAGAGACTCAAGAAGGTCAGGTGATTTCCCCAAGTCATATAGACCTTGCCCAAGGTGGTAGAGACAGGATTTAAGTGATCTGTCCATGGTCATATATAAGTATGGGTGGGATCTTTCCTAGCCAGTTTTAGAGCCAGTCTGCCATGTTGCCATTCTCTGCCTGGCCCCTAAACATCTAATAGATAGAAGTTATTATCACTGTTTTAAAAGCATGATACAGACTCTGGGGCAACTCTGGAGCTACCTCTGGAGCTGCACATTGATAGGTTGAGTCCCAAGAGGCAGCTTCTTCATCTCTTAGGAGTCTAAGAGAGTTTGAGGTGATGGTTTTCTTTTGCCATAGCTCCCAAGAATCTATTGGTGTGTTTTCCCCACTGTTTATCAGTGATATGATCAATCAGCCAGAACTAATTGTTTTATGTTATTTACAATGATGAAATAGTTGGGTTAAAACAACCTTCAGAAAGACTCTGAAATGCTCTCCCACAAGTAAATATATAGACGGGGAAAAAGGAGGCTGAATCTCAGAAACACATGTAGCAAAGAGAGAGGTCCTGATTACTGGAAGTCCTTTCTTTTCCTTCATGGGATATTAATGAAGTTCTTAACTGCCACTATTTTCCTAGGGATGCTTCCCAGAATATAGGTTAAAAAGTCTAAATACTCTGGTTCTCCAAAGTACATGAGGTCCCCTTCTGACTGAGAGGGATGGAGGTAAGGGAGGCATGACACCAAGTTGGAAACCGAGGCATTCTCCCAATTCCAAGCAATTCCTTCTCTAGGACTGGGCAGAAGATGTCTGCCTGTCTAACCATTCACTTAATACTTCTTCTTTTATTATTTCAATTTTTCCAATGACTTTCAAGGATTTTTTAAACATAATCTAAAATAACTTAAAAAGTCAGGGTATAGCATCTTATCACTTACTTGAAATGAGATGGAATAACTGATCAGTGCTCTTTATGACTACATCATTTTTATGTTATAAATGTACTACTTTATTATATTAAAAATAGAATTTTTAAAATGGAATACAGACTTATTCTATTATTTTCCCTTTTTAATGTTATTTATTTAAGGCAATGGGGTTAAGTGACTTGCCCAAGGTCACACAATTAGATAAGTATTATGTATCTGAGAGCAGATTTGAACTCAAGTCCTCCTGACTTCAAGGCCAGTGCTCTATCCACTGTACCACCTAACTGCCCCTATTCCATTATTTTCTTTACAGCCTTTTTTTAGACTGATATATAAAAAGAAATATAATTATTTTTATTTTCTAGAGCATAGAAAAATTACAAAGCCATAAAAGAAACTGGATTCAGAAAATATATAAATTGTTGATTAGATTGTTGATAGAATTACTTATGAATTGAGGGAACTAAGTGGCACTGACCCTAGAGTCAGGAGGTTCTGAGAACAAATCCAGTCTGAGGCACTTAATAATTACCTAGCTGTGTGACCTTAGGCAAGTCACTTAATCCCATTGCCTTGTAAAAAACAAACAAAACAAAGAATTACTTATGAATCTGTAAATCAATGGACAAGAACTTGAGAAAATGTAAGGAAGGCATTAACTACATTCAATGCAAGGGAAAAAAACCTGAACAATGAAGCACTGGTATTGAGAATAGAATTAAAAATAATGTTAATAGAAGGAACAGATTCTTAATTAATGAAAGACTAACTCTGAGATAATTTTGTGAATTTGTTTGAAGAAACCAATATTGCCCTTGTATCATGTTGCACTTCTCCCCAATTTTCCTTCTAGACTTTTCCTTTAAATTGTTTTTATTTCAGTAAATACTTTTGTTATGTATAAAAAAGCTTTAATAACCATTTTTTAAAACTTTGAGTTCCATATTTTCTCTCTTATATCCATTTCCCTTCTTTTTTTAAATTTTTTAAATTTAATTATTTATTTTATGCACATGTATATTTTTAAGTTACAAAATTTCCCTCCACCCTCCCTTCCTCACCTCCTCCCCTCAACAACATTCAGGTTAACACTGTCCATACATATTTTTTATAAACATGTTTACAGATTAGTCAGTTTTGGTAGGAGGAATTAGGATTAAGGGAAAGAGATGCATAAGAGATACTTTTCATAAAATGTTCATCAGATTCTGAAGGGTTGGGTTTTTTTGGTGAGTTTTGCTTTGTTTTTGTTTCTCTTCCTCTGGATGGGGATGATGTAGTCCATAGCCAGTCTAATACAGTTGTTCTAGCTCTCTGGCCTGCTGAGAGGAGCTGCTTCCATCAAGGTTGTTCATCTCACAATGTTGTTGTTGACATGTACATTGTTCTCTTGGTTCTACTCCCTTTGCCATTCCCCTTTCTTGAGAAGGCAAGCAACTTGATATAAATTACAAATGTGACATCATATTTCCACATCAGCCATGTTGTAAAACACATAAAAATAAAGGGATTTTTTAAAGTATGCTTTAATCTGTATTCAGAGTTAATTAATTCTCTTTTTAAATATGGATAGCATTTTTCATCATGGGTCCTTTGATCACTGTGTCTTGGATCACTGTCTTGATCCAAGTTGATCATCATCACAATATTGCTGTTACTCTGTAATATGTTCTTTACAAGTATTTTTGGAGCACCCATATCCTCTTCTAAATCCCATCCTAATTGTCTTTCCCTAATTGGTAAAGAAGTACAAGGACCTGTTTTCTGGATGAGACAGAGAGACCCAAAAATACCCAAAATTCTCTTCACTCCCTGGAGTTATAAAAGGGATAAACTCTATAGCATCTCCACTCCAATTCCTAATGCCTCCGTTATTGCTTTCTAATGGCTTTCAATTAAATCTTAAGGTATTAACTCCTTCATTCAATATTCATTCAACAAACATTTATTAAATGCCTAAACAATATACTGTAATAAGCACCAGACTTAAAATTAAGATGTTTGCTGAGTTTGGAATCATGGAAAGCCAAAGGAGGAAAGAACTTTACAGGTTGTGTGTGAACCCTTTCCTGTTACAAAAGAGGCCTGAGGGAAATTAAATGACTATCATCAGGTTCAAGCAGGGAATTCATAGGTAGAATTTAGAGTTAGAATTCAGATTATCTGTTTCCATATCTAATGTTATTCCTGCTAGGATGTGATACTTCTCAAGTGTACTCCCTATTTTTAGAGGACTTTTGAAGTAGCTGGTGGCCACACTTCTCCCCTTGAGAAATGACCCCTCAAATGATTGAATGGCATGCCAAGAGTTGTTCTCTCTAGGCAATGTGGAATAGTAAAGAGCTACTGGACCAGGGCAGTCAAGGAGATATGCATCTGGGCACTGATATACCACTAACTTCCTACATGACCTGGGGCAAATTATTTTATCTCTTTATGAGCCTCAGTTTCCTTATTTGTAAAAAAGCAGAATTTGACTAGATGATGTTCCATTTCCAAATCAAATGAACCTTACTAGCTCTAACATTCAGTGATTCTGGGATTACTCATTTTAAGTCATGGAATTTAGAGTTTGATGCCATTTCAGAAATCAGACCAGTCCAACTCCCTTCATTATAAACATGAAGAAACAGAGGCTCAGAAATGTCGGGTGATTGCCTGGGGGTCATACAGATAGCTAGTGATCGAGCTAGGATTCAAACCCAAGTTTTCCTGCTCCAAGGGGAAGCATTTGCTACTCTCAGAGTTTTACCATGGGTCCCACAGTAACAGGAAGGAATCACTGACCAAGAAAGGCCATAAAATGTGGAAGGGGCTCCCCCCTTCTGTTTACATTTAAAAAAAGACAAAATCCTCCCTTGTTCCTGACACCTCTGAGGAAGCATCTGTTCTCAGTGTGAGCTGTTTCAGTTCAGGATCATCTGGGAGCAAAAATGCATGTTGACCTTTAAGAAAAGGCTTTCACTGAGCCCAACATGCCAGAGTGACTCATTCTGCAGGAGTCCTAAGCGCCAGCCTCACGCGTTGTTGTAGACGTGATAAACAAATCAAGTAACACAGCCCATATGGTTGGTTCGCTTATTAAAAACTTTGTGGAAAACAAAAACAAACTCCAAACCTTTTAAATTCTGTTCTTTTTTTTTTCATTTTGGAAATGGCAGGAATGTGACTTCCTGACCTACAATAACTTTTCTTTGGGCTAATAAATGACCTTCCTTTAAGACCTCAGTTTGGGAGCCATGTTAGCAGCCTCTATTCATTCTCCTCATTCTTCCTGGAGTGTGGAACAATTAAATCTCCCAAAGATATAGGGTGAGAGGGTAAGAAAAAGTATGTGCCCAGCTTCCATTACAGAGTAAGAGTTACTTCTTCATTCTCCATGCTCCAATACTGGAAAGTTGCAATTTCAAAGTAAGTGTTAGCCATGTATATGGAGATAGAGGAACACATCTGAGCCATACAAGAAAGTTAAGTTCAGGGGCTCCCCCTATTTAGACTGACCTATAAACATTGTTTAGTATTAGTGTACTCCTAATAGACTTGCCTAATTTTTGTAAGGTATAGCCCTTACACAGGAAGTACAGTATGTGGGAGAGTAATAGATTGCAATATTTTGAAACCTAGTGAAAAACTTGTAAGATATAAGTGACTAGAATCAGCTGTTTACTATCTTTCATAAACTTATATGCAATAAATCTGAGGATAAAAAATACAGACCTTAGGATATCTTTGAGGATTCAACAAATAAACCATACTGGAATGATAGCAGGATTGCAGCCAAACTGTTATCCTCAATTGCCTGCACATAACATGAATCTTTAAGAATTTAAGAACATTTTTACTTGATGTCATTGTGCCAAATATTCATCATCTTTAATCTATGTGGAATGAAAAGATTTCAAAATATAGAGACCTAGTGGAAGAAATCAAAACCATGTGGGAGCAGGATGAGGTAGATATCCTCCCTATTGTCCTGCTGCTCCTAGAGTTGTCCCTAAGAGGTCTTCATTGAACCTACAGAAAATGAACTTACATCCCAACACTTTCATTCACTGACAAAAAATCAGTTGTTTTATATCCTTCTGTAATAATAGTATATGGAACATTAAATCTAAAACAATGACAGCAGGAAAGCTACTTATTGCAGTACTATTGCTATCTGAACTCCATAAAAAAGATGGAAAAAAAAAAGGAATTATTACAATTTGCATGTCTATAGTCCTTTAAGGTTTGTCAAGTATTTTACAGACATCATCTCATTTGGTCTTCACATCATCCATGTAAATTGATACTATTATCAATTATTATTATGCTTATTTTATAGTTGAACACATTTAAGCCTAAAGACATCAAGTGGCTTATCCATAGTCACACAACAAGTAAGTGTCTGAGTTGAGATTTGAACCCAGAACTTCTAGATTGCACAACCAGCACTCTGTGTAGTATGCTTCACAGTCTTTCTGAATAACCAAAAGTATATTCTAGCCATGGGGACCATAGATTACATAGATTACACTCAAATATAGTGATTTCTATTTCCCCATCTTTATTGGTGTTGTATCTGTCCCTAGTTGCCATACGATTAGGAAAGGCAATGATGATCCTATGTTGTAGACTTGGAGCTCTAAGGGACTTTAGAGGTCTTTTTAGTCTGACCAACTCATTTTGCTGATGAGGAAACTGAAGCCCATAGAAATCAAATGACTTATCCAAGATCAAATAAGCAATGTGTCAAAACTAGGATTTGAACTTGGGTCCTTGATATAAAGCATTCATTCCACTATACCCCACTGCCTCTATCTCATGGTCTTTTAAATATTTCATAGCTAAGTTCTCTTATGCTGCCTTAAGAGCAAGGACAAAAGGGAATGATCATAAGTCATACTTTCTCCATTGTAAAATGGGCAAAATAAATAATTGAACTATTTACCTTACAAAGTTGTTTGATGGAAAGCACTTTGTAAATGTTAAAACAGTGTACAAATGAACTTTGATAATAAGATACCTTAGAAATATTGAGCCTGAGTCACCTGTTTTCTCTTTTATCACTAAGATCAATCCCTCATAATAGGAACAGTTTGCCTAATAGTGAGCATCTTTATAGCAGGGATCACAACACTGTGTTCTCTCTCCCTGCTTCCTCTTCATCCTAGGTCCATCTCTTCTATAACTTTGTTCAGAGAATGACATTCTTGAAGCAGATGGAGAAGCCCACACACAGTTCTCACTCTCTATGTACCAAGTTTGTCCACAGAATTCAGATTCACCAGCAATCACAGGAAACCCCATGGACTTCCTATGTGCTTTTATAATAGGTAATATGCCCTTTGAGAATCTGTCAATAAACAGGAATTTCTGCCTTAAGACTATGGCATCTGGATATGGAAAAGACTTTAGAGATAATCTAGTTCAACCTGCTCATTTTGCAGATGAGAAAACTAAGTCTTAGAAACGTGAAGTGACTTACCCAAAATTCTTTTTTTTAATTTTATTTATTTAAGGCAATGGGGTTAAATAACTTGCCCAAAGTCACATAGATAGGCAATTATTAAGTGTCTGAGGTTGGATATGAACTCAGATCACCTGATTCCAGGGTCAGTGTTCTATCCGTTGCACCATCTGGCTGCCCTGACTTACCCAAGATTCTGCAAGTGAAAAGTAGCAGGGCTAGAATTCCATTCTACAATCTCTAACTCCAAATCCATTGAGCTTCTCATAAATTTCTATTTTCCCAAGAACCAAGAACAAGACCTGGAGCCATTTTCCACTTCCCAGTTTGAGTGCCAAAAATGAGTAACATTCAAGTTATCTGAAATGAAGCTGACAATCCTTTGTCCAGATCCATACCTTAACCCAGAACTCATCTTTGTGTTTTATTCATTGAGCCAGAAAAAAAGACAGGATCTCTCTATAGTGATCTGTGGACAGGGTACTTTGTGAGAGCATAAATGAGCTGGGTTGTTACAAGATTGTACACCCAAGTTATGTTCTCATATTTTTTTAAGCATCTATGCTCCCTATTGTGATGGAATTAGTGTTTTGGGTGGGATTTTGTCAGAAAATTGTGATGAAGATTGGGAAATGACTTCTTTAACCCTGCTGATCTACTACCTTCTCCACAAAATAACCAATTTTAATAGATATTTGCAGGCTGAGTATAAAGTACTTTCTCTCTTCAAGGAAGAAAATTTGCATCCGAGTCTAGATCTTTTCCTGAAGAGGGATTACTTCTCCAAAATCACAGACTGAAATTTAGAAGGGACCTAAGAAACCATCTAGTCCAGCCATTTCATTTTACAGATGAAAACAAATACAGAGGACCAAGAGATTAAGTAATTTGATCAAGACCAGACAGGTAGTAAGAATCAGAAATAGGATTTGAGCCTAAATTCCCTACTCCAGAGCCAATGCTCCTTCCATTACCACACTTCTTAGGATCAGTAGATGGCGGGGGGGGGGGGGGGGGGGGGGGGGTAGGAGGAGAAAGGAGAGTAAAGGGGAAGAGTTTGTTCCATGTGGTTTTGTGCTACCAGAAGCACTCCCTTTCCTACAGTATTCCCTACAAAATCTAGAAAAGGCAGGCAACAGTATGCCTGCAAGTTAACCCCTAAGAACAAAAACTATAGAAAATCCATGAAATAACTTTCTAATTTAGGGGGCAAAAGGAACTGCTAAATGAGAATTGCATCCATTCTGTTCTTCAGCATTGCTGACCCCTAACTGACTTTCTAGCAGAGACAAGGATAGGAAGGAAGATTCATTCATTCATTCATTCATTCTCAGAATCTCAGAGTTAAAATGGATCTCAGAAGATATCTAGTTCAATTCATGCCTCACTAAGAATCTCTTCTATGCCATCCCCAGAACACTCAAACACCCTTTACTTAAATTCCTCTGAACAGTGGGGACTCAATACTTCCTGAGGCAATCTATTCCACTTCAAGGTACATCTATTTTCCTTGAGTCAAAAAATCTTTCTCAGCAGTTTCCATCCTCTGTTCCTAGTTCTACCTTCTGAGTCTAAACAAAACAAATTGATCTCTCTCCATTCCCCATAATACAGTAGATCTTCAAAGAGAATCATTATGGCCTATCTGCTACCTCAGATAGGTAGCACCCAACTTTACTAAGCATATATATTTGGCCCTGAGAAAGATATAAAATTTAAATAAGACACAGGCCTTGCCCTAAAGGAAGGAGTATTTGATTAAGGCTACTCAAGAGTTGGAAGATATTACTAACAGAGAAGCCATTGGGAAATTGAATCAACTTCTGGGGCCAGAGATTTAATGACAAAATGTTTTTTGTATCATTAATGCATATGTAGAGATTTTGTTTTTCTTGGACCAACATTAATATTTAGCAAAGTGTTTATATTGCAATGGACTTGCCCAACCAGTTGTGAACATATGTTTGTTTGAATACTACCCCTGTCAGCCGTCCTAAAAGCTGATTATGTCTTCCAGTGTTGTACTCTGGCAAATCCATCTACTCTAAATAGCCAGTCCTGTGGGAATTTTTCAAAGAATATATGGAAGAAGTTTGGGCATTGTTGGGAACTGATACCTTACCACCTATTCTGTGAAATAATGGATTTTAGTAAATATTTCCTGGTGTCAATCAGGGCTGAGCCTACCTTATGATCTGTCAAAAATTGTTTTTGGTTTTGATTTTCCTGTCAAGACTTGTAGTTGCCTTACTTTTGAGAATACTGAATATTGAGGAAATATATTTCACTAATAGAGACCATTATCCAGTCAACCAGTTATATAGTCTTAGAAAACTTCCTGGGACCCTAGAAGGTTAAATTACTTTCCCAGACAATGCATAATCACTTTGTGTCATAGAACTTAAATCTAAATCTATTCAGACACCAGGGTCTGCTTTCTCTCCTCTAGCCACACTATTTCTCATTCAGCATGGGAAAGAAATTAATATTTCCATAGCTGTCCCTCTACCCACTAAGAGTTTCAGTATCTGGAATGCTCTGGGCTCAGGTAACAACACCCTGACCCTAAGAATATCCTAGAAAGCAGAAACTATTTAGAGTCACAGGATTATTTCCCTTTTATCTGCTCCAACTTATAAGATGCCTTATCTGCCTATAAGGATGTTATTGCTAACCATCTCTACTCTATCCTTAGGTCCTTCAGCTGTGTCAGGTGCCATGAGGTTCAACCGGAGACCAACCTGTCCTGATACTTCAATTGCTGCCAGCCTCCCCACACCCCCTGTCCCACGTCACAGGAAGAGCCACAGCCTGGGAAACAAGTGGGTGATTGCTTCAAACTGGTCCTTGAAGTTAATTGCAGTACACCTTGGATTAAACAGCTTGTACCTGTCGAATATTATCCTTTTCCACTCTTTTCCCATTGACTATTAGTGATTTTTATAAAGGTTCTTAAGTTGGGGTCTGTAAATATGTTTGTTTTTTTAAGGTTTATAATGTGCTTTATTTTATTTTTTTATTTTTGTAATTTAATATTTATTCTCATATGTTCTAAAATTTCTTGATTAATATTTTATTTATTTTTTCAATATGTATTTTTTTATTCATTGAAAAGCATCATTCTGAGAAGGGGTCCATAGATTTTGCAAGATTGCCAGAGGAGTCCATGACACAGACTAAGAAGTCATACTCTGGGATTTCCTGACAGTTCCTTACTCCTCAGAGGCTCATATATGTTCTCAACACAGGCCAGGAAAATCGACCATAGGATTTAGAACTATAAGGGACCACAGCAGTCATCTTGTTCCCTTATTTTAAAGATGAGGAAACTGAGGCAAGAAAGAGAAAGGAAGAAGTATTAAGTAACTGAGCTGGTATTTGTATCAAGATTATCTGAATCTACCTACATCCTGGACTTTTTTATAACAAGAGCCTGGACATGTGCAGAATGTAGATCTCTGGTTTGGATATGTTTGTAATGAATACCATGACACTAATATTCATTAACCATTCTGAGGAGCCTGGAGTCTCCCCTTGAGAATTCCTCTGACACTCTCACACTTTTCCCTGCTATGAGTTCCTTGCAAGGAGGAATTGGAGAATGTTTAGCCATAAAAGAAGGGTAACTCCTAGGCTTAACTGTAACTTCTGGTATTAGCAAGCTCCCTTCCTGGCTTAGGAAAAATAATCTAGTTCAGAAATTTGAAACAGGTCACCTAGACTCCCTACACCTTGTAAAATATTAACATTGATGACCCATATGAGTTACCTGAAGTTAGTCTACCTGTTGCCAAACCATCATATTAGATCCATCAAAATTTTAGCCTATCTGAATTCTTCAACAGATCATTTATTCATTCATTTAATAAACTTGGATTAAATACCATGGGGAAGGTCCTATACTCTGTACTGGAGATGCACAAAGGCAAAAACAGTCCTCGATCTTAGGGAGCTGACTCACTGCCAGGGAGAATACAACATGCTAGGAAAGTATCACTGAAGACCAGAACTCAAAGCCAGCCCACTTGCCTTTTCTTATATTAAATAATCTGCCATAAACTATGGGACCAGGGAATAGTATTTAAGAAGTCCTAGTGGCCTTCATCTGTAGGACCTACAACCACTATCTAGACCAGAAAATGTTCTCAGTAGACCTTTATCAGCAGAAGGATGCTAATCATCCTGTGATGGGAAACTCCTTCATCCATATGATCATAGGATATAAGGAACCTTAAGGATCATCTAATCCACACCCCTCATTTTACAAATAAGGAAACTGAGACCCAAAAGGATCAGTGACCTGTCCAAGTAATGTAGGAGAATTTTTTAATAATGTTGAAACTTGAACCCAGGCCCTCTGGTTTCAAATCCAGTGCTCTTTCCACTGTCTCAAAGTCCAAGTTAGCAAAAATCTCTAATCCAACTTCATCATTTTGAAAATGAAAAAAACAAAAACCTGGATAGGTGAAATGTGACTTAATAGCTAGGATGTATATGGCACTTTAATGTTTGCAAAGTGTTTTGCACATCTTATCTCAACTGATCCTCACAAACTTAAAGTGTAAGTGCTATTATTCCCATTTTACAAATAAGGAAACTGAGGTTGAGAGAAATTAGGTGTGGTGTTTTGCCCAGGATTACATAGCTTATGTCTGAGGCAGGATTTGAACTCAGGTCTTTCCGTTCTCAAATTCAGCCTCCTTCACTGTATCACCTTGCTACCTCTGACTTACACAAAGTCACACATCTGTGAAAACTAGGATGCAAGCCTATGTCCTCTAACTCCAAATCATACCAATTAGAGCTAGAAGGTGCAACTAGGTTCTAATTAATGCAAATAGAGAATCCTCTAAAGTAGTTGTACTATTAGAATCCACATTTCATATTACCTTTGGACTGGAACCAATTACCATGTTTCACATAATCATAACTTCAAATAATGCAAATTTGGGACCAAAGGGCCACTTCAGGGGAAATTTCTTATCAGTACTAATTGGAACCTAGCTATTTTGTAAGAGTAGTTTAATCTAATCTCCAGAATTCAAACCTTTGCCCTCTAATCCCAAATCATAAATCTATGGAGCTAGAGGAGGTACCTAAAAAAGTGACCTAGTTTAAATCCCTTATTTTACAGAGCAGTAGATTGAGGCCCAGCAAGAAGAACTGATTTCCCTTAAATCACATATGAGTTAAACAGCAAAGATAGGGTTCAACCCCATGACTTCTCACTCCAAATCATAGGTACCTTAGAGATGATCTAGTCTGATCTCATTTTATGCAGAAGGAAACCGAGGCCCAGGAAGAGATATGACCTGCTCAAGATCCTACAAGTAGTAAGGAACAGTTTGAGGTTAAAACCCAAGCCTTTTGACCAGGTTCTTTCAAAGGTTCGCCTGGACAAATCTGCATTGGAGACCATAGAGAGGACTGGATGATGATCATGTAGATGGCTAAGGGCTTCTGCCTTTTTTCTCCCTTTCCAGTATGATGTGTCAGTTCAGTGTAGTTGAGAGTAAAAGTGCAACGTTTCCATCGGAGAGACTTCGTCACCTGCTGGATGACAGTGTTCTAGAGCCCCACAGTCCAGGCAGGGGCCAGGGCCGGGGCCTGCCCCTCACCTCCTCTGCTGTCACCAATGGACTCTCCTTAGGTAAGATTCCCCCGGCCTGGGGACAGGCGGGCGCAAACTGTTTGCTCCGTGTCTGTCTCTGTGTGTCGCTGTGGAAAGCACAATGATGCCCATGCCTTCAGCCAGCTCAGTCTCCTGACCCCAAAGATGTTTTCCTTAGGGAGCATTCTGGCACCCCTTTCACCTCTCTCCCCTTACCCTGGATAGCACTGTGACCTCCTTCCTCAATCTTTCTCCTCCTGCCAGGTGTGTGCATCTGGACCCAGGCTAGATACAGCTGTGATTTAATTGGAGCCAAAGTTATATTGCCAAAAATCAAAACTATTAAAGTCCTGGCCATAAGCCAACACCTAGTTAACAAGCGACTGCCCAGGTGCCAGAGGGCTGGTTACCCTAAGCAGGAGTCATTGATGGTCTTGAAGTACCCACCTCTGAGAGGAGATGGCCAGACTCTGGAGAAAGCTCTAGGTTCAGATCACAGACTCAGCCATTGGTAAAGCCCAGCGGACCAGCCTTGGCCCATTCTTTGGGCACCTTATTCTAGCTCCTGTCCCTCACCAGGAATGCAGGCAATGGTTATCCTTCTTAGAAGTGTCAACAGCAGAGGCTACCTTACTTACCAGACTCAAAATTCTAAGTTCAAGAAGCTATCTGAGACCCCAGAGTACAAAATCTGTGCTGGCAAAAATCTCAGATGTGTCCTCTGCAAAGACAGGGAGGGAAACATCCCTGGGTACTTCGAAGTCCCTAGAGGTTCTCTGTTTGAGTTTTCCCAATGAAGTCAACAAGTTTTTATTAAGTAAGAGACATTGTGCTAAACATTGGGAATGCAAAGAAAAGCAAAAATTGTCCCTGTCCTCAGGGCTGATAATGCAATGATCTAATTTAGAGAAAGTTTTCAAGTCAAATGAACTTTATCTGAACCCACTCCTGGTCACTGTGCCCAGCTACATATTGAGAGGGTAGGGATCAAACCTGAGAGTGGAAAGGATGTCTAGATGGTAGTTGACTAGAGTCTGTGGCCTAAGAACTGGATGAGGACTGTGTGGGTTCCAGATTCGGGCCAGGGGCCAGATGCCTAGGCAGAGGTGTTTTGATTCTGATGACAGAACCTTTCATTCATATCCTGCCAAAGGAATGTGAATTAGATGGATCATAACTGAAGCATCATTTGCTTTAAACAAGTGACCATCTTTTAGCTGTTTTTTTCCTTCCTTGTCCTTGCTGCTTCTATAATCTGTGTACATGCCCGCCTGTCTGTCTGTATCTGTCTGTGCTGCCTGCTACCCTCCCTCAGTGATGCAGCCTTCTGTTAAATAACTTCTCCCCCAGGACAGGCAATTTGAATTTGGTTGGCAGCAGACCCAGGAGCTCAAGGGATGACAGTTTAAGGAGTACTGTTTACTGTGTAGTGGGAATCATATTTGTGAGCACCCCAAGTTGCCACATTACATAATTTTGTTTGCCCTAAAAACTTCTTTACAGAGAGAAATTCATCCCATTAGCAGGGTGCAGGTGCTCTTATGTCATATCCAAGGGGTAAAAGTCTATTCACAGAAAAAATCAGGCACATGGGAGCTAAAATATCACTGCTACAAACATAATATATGCTCTATGATCTGCATATCATCACAGTGAGGCTCTCTAATCTAAGTCAAAAAAGCCCCACTTAGGTATTCTATATATTGGTATTGAACTGAAAAAAGAATGAGTTGCCATTTTTAAAAAATCCAATTAATTGATATAAAATATTTTATCTTTTTTGCTTCAATATTTCTGCAATTTATGATTTGATTAACTTGATATAAATACCTCCTCATTGCTTTTAGACCCCAACCCACCCTGCCATAGAGAACTATCTTCAGTAGCTGTCAAACCTTCTGATAAGTCCTTGGAAGACTGGTCCTCAAATGGCAGACACAGTCTCTCATGGGATATTTTTCTAGATTGATAGGAATAGGACCTACCAGAATTTGTTCTAACTAGCCTAATCCTTTGAGAACCCAACTAAAAATTATTTAATAATGCTGCCATCAGACATCAAAGGAGGACAAAATGTTTTTTTTAACAACCTTTCCCTTCTAGATACTCAAAGGGAGTATGAAGAGGAATGAGATTTAGAGGTCATGCTTTTCTCTTGTGTGCCTCTACCTCTGAGTCCTGTTCTCAAACAAGATTTAGGATTTTAAATAGGATTAGAAACAGACCCTTTTGGTTGACCATGATCATATTGGAATGATTGAAATAGAAAATATTCAAAACCTAGACTTGAGTTTCGGAAAGTCTAAGCACAGACAGAGAATGGGGGTGAGTGTTGGTACTTTGTCACAGGGGACCCTCAGAAGTGGGTGAGCAAATCCTAAAAAAGGCAGTAGATTCTAAATTAGAAATAAATAAGACTTTCCCAAAAGGAATTAAGTTGAATCAAAGGCCTAGACTTGCTATTAAAGTAGAGAAAGTAGAAGTCTAAAGGAAAAGATATGGAGTACATTACATTAACTACATTATTTCCCCTATCCATTTTTCTGAAGGAATCTTTTAAGTGATTTTCATTGTAAAGATAAAATATCCTATTTATCTTAAGTGCTATTTCTAGTCTGCTTATACCATCATCCTCCCGCCCCATATTCCCACCCAGAGAAAAGTTACATGGTGTTTTAGCCTGTCTCTGATTCCTTGGACCTATGCCTCTGAGACCCATTGTGGAAATCTCTCTTCCAATCTCTACACTGTGTTCTTCTCCCTCTCCCTCTGACCTTCCTCTTCTTCTCTCTCCCCTTCTGCCTCCCCTCCATCTATTTCTCTCTCTTTCTCCCTCTTTCTCTCCCTCTCTCCTTCCCTGTCTTATTTCTCTCTCCCCTCCTCTTCTTATCCTCTTCTGCTATTTTTCCCCTCCCTTTCTTCCCTCTCCCTAACACCTAAGCTTTAGACCTGCCCAGGATCCCCAGCAGTCCTATGGGATGAGAGAAAAGACAAGAATTTTGAGCCAAACAACAATGTCTTGTAATCCTTTCTGGAGACATCATCTTTACCAGTCTGCCCTAAGAATCGTGTCCAAAGGCCTCCCTCCACTCCTACTCCTCATCAGCATTGGTAAAATCCCTAGAAGAGGCACAGCCAAAAATGAGGAGTGTGTTCATCATAAAGGCATGACGAAGAGCTGAAAAGGCAAAGATCAATTTTCATCTTGAAAAGCCTTAAGCTCCTAGTACAGGAAATGAAGTCCCAGGTCAGACCCTGTGTCACAGTGCCCTCTACCCAGAAGATTTGCCACTGCAAACACTACAGATGATGTTCATGTTCCCCTGTACTGTTTCCTCTAACCCTATTGTCTTAGCTTAATGATCTCCCTTTGTGGCTGCTAGAACCTACTATCTTACATAGCAAACAGGTTAGACCAGGTCAAGGAAATATCATATTGTCCAGAGACACAGATGTATTTAAGCCCTTACTCTGTCCTTACCAATCCAGGTGAGGCTCTTCTTCATCTGAAGTATTAATTTCCTATAACCTCTGACTAAGCTTTGTTTAAGAGAATGAGGAAGGATTCAAATATTTTTGTCAAGGATACAGATGTTGTTGACTTTGCAGACAAAGTCATTGTTTTCCATTCCTTTGCTATAAGACCTCAGACAGTCCGGTGCATAGTCTAATGCCCAAGACTTTTTCCTAGGTTCTATGAGGTAAATATTATTCTTAGAACCACCTTTTTTGATATGAAATTGCCAAGGTCTCTTGCTATCCTGTCTCCCTTTCCAGTCAAATCACTCTATAACCACAGTATGAGATCTAGTTCATTAAATACATTCACAAAGATCTGAGATAGTCTCTACTTTTATATGTTTACAATAGGCAACCTCAAGGCAAAATAAAGGTTAGTATTCTCAGAAAAATTATTGCCAGTAGCTTTTGCCTTTGTTCCCATAACAAAAATACCCTATATCTTTGATTGTGGCAATCCAAAGGTTCCCTCACATTCAGCCCTCAGTTTTATCTGCTCTGTGGTCATCAGGAAATTAAAAAGTCCAATACATGTCCCCAAACCATACTGATGGGCAGATGAATGCCAAGAAGGAGCCAAGAGTGTATTGGTAGTCACCATTGGCAGATCTCTGGACAAATCTAGTGCCCCCAATATTGTAAATACTGAAGGGAAATAAATGAAAATGTATGACCTAGGCATCACCCCATCTGCCTTGCAGGAACAGAGGGAGATTTTGAGGGAAAGGCAACAGGAAAAAACAGAAAAAGAAATTAAAACCACCATTCCTCATTCCTACCCTCACTATCAGACCCCCCCCCAAAGTATGGGACTTTTAAACCACTTCTCTAGAATTTAACAGAATGGATCTAGAACTCTGAAGCTTTTTCTGGCCTGCCTGGAGCTCCTTCCTTTAGAATCCCCAGGGTCAGAGCATTATCACCCGCTATGATGTGAAATGTTCATTTACCTATGTTCCTTTTCTAGGCAGTAGTGAAAGCTCAGAGTTTAGTGAAGAGCTGTCTTCAGGGCTGGAAAGGTGAGTGTGGGTTGAACACCCTGAGCTTCCCTCAGTTCCCAGCAGCAGGGACCTCCCTTTCTCCTTGACCTGCCTTTAGGACCAGCATGGAACAGCTGGTGGGTGTGAAGTATACTATGGATTAGCTCTCAGTGATTGAAGAATGGTGCAAGATCCATTAAAAGGACTTCAGAAAATCATCCAGGGTCTAGTCTATATGAGTGTGTTCTCCCCAGGAGTCTTTTCTTGGGGCCAGAGATGATATTCTTGGGAAGTGAAAAGGAGATATTTGGTACAGTGAACAGAGAATGTATTCTGGAGTCAGAGGGCTTCCTCCTGCTTCTAACATTTACTACCTATGTAAACTTCCAGAAGCCAGATTTCTAGGAAGTCAATGAGGGAGAAAATGGAGGAAAGGATTTCCAAGACTGTTCAAGGGAAGGGGAGATGAAAACAAGAAACTTCATCTCTTTTGGATTAAGGCTTAGTTGGCATCCCCAGATCTGTTGGTAGCAGCATATCCCAGAGTGTCTTGGATTACTCTAGGGAATTAATCACAACTCCTAGGCTTCAAAGGCCACCTGTCCTTCCCTGGGGAGCCCAGTTCTACTTTATCAGCTTAGTCTTTATGGTTTCTCCTTCCTGTGTCAAAAATACACAAAGTTCCCAGTGCAGAAGCCTCCCAAGATAAGTATTGAAATCTTTGCAGGTTAGATACAGCATGCTGGTAACATAGCCAGGAGGAGACTTCAGGAGAAAACTTGGCCTAAGTCTTGGTTGCATTAATAACAGAAGCTTCTAAAAAATGGAAATTTTTCCTAAAACCACTATATTACTCTCTGGTGATTCTGTTTCCTTCAGTTCAATGTCCCACTCACCCCTGCTCTGGTCAGAACCTACGTCAATATCATGCTCAGTTCTGGATGCTACATTTTAGGAATAACTCTGGCAATGTGGTGGTGGTGATGGGAATGCTGACTCTGCAATCAGAGGATCTCACCAAACCTCAATTTATTCATCTGTAAAATGATGGGGATGGATTCAATTAACTCCAGGTTCCTTTCTGCTCTAAATCTATGATCCTGTTCTATCTGGAAAATATCCAGAGAAAAGAAATTAGAATAGCATAAAGACCTAGAGTCTAGGCCATACCAGGACCAGATGAAGGAACTGAGGATGTTCACCTGGATGAAAGAAGATTTAAGGAGGAGTGTTGGAGAACACATAAATTGTCTTTATTATGAAAGACATTCACATGAAAAAGAAAGTCTTTTTGTTCTTCCTGTCTTACAAGACGGAAATTAAAAAATGGGTAAAAATTGTAGCAACCGGTTTTAACTATCAAAAGATCTGATGAGAGATAAGTAAAACTCTAAACCATCATTAATACCTGAGCAGTATTTTCCAGATGCTGATGCATGGCTTCAAATCTTGAAGTACCAATGAATCAAAATGAAAACCCAAGTGATAATGGGAGGATACATGGTGGGTAGAAGCAGGCTGAAGCATGTTACCAATGAAACTTGCCCTTGACAAGTGATATGTGTTTGTCCCTGTCAATGACAACATGGTAGTGTAAGGGACTGGCTATCTATAGCCGTAAAAATATTACATAATGCAGGGGATCTCATGAGAGGTAATTACCACCTTTCATCCTATTGTGCTTGGCTTTAGAAGTGAGATCTTAAACTCTGTTTCTCACCTCCTACCTCATACCCTCTGCATTTAATATTCTAGATATCATTGACTGGACCCAATAAAGTCCAGGTTATTTTCTAAGATATTAACTCAAACTGTTACCTCTTTCATTCAGGAGCCTCTCTCCCTAAAACTCAGTTGCTTTCTTGTTGATTCCCACTTATAGTACAGGAATCAAAAGGATATCATTAAGAATATTCCTGGAAAAGAAATTTTGATAACTTAGGTAGAATATTGGTTCTTCTGAGATATTAATTGAAGGAATATAGGGTAGAAATTCTATGGAAGATTATATAAAGAGATTGGCAAGAATTATGCACAATGAGAAATGTAATCTGGATTTATATCTGTGAAGTCAATATATGCTCAAATTGATAGTGATTCAACACTTACAAAGGTAGTTGTGAAACATCCTATCTTTACAGCCCCAGTTATAAAACAAAACTCTCTAACAATGAATGACCTGGAAGTTGAGCTGCCATTTTCCCTCATTAGGGAAAAAAATACCCCTTTCCTATGTGATTTCTAAAACACCCTCATTCCACAAACTAAGGTCATCTGGCAATATAAGGATAAGGTTGACCACAGTTGTTTATGAGAAACAATACATAATCCTGAAAATGTTCTCTTTGACAGTAAAAAATTTAAGAAATAGACAAATACTGGGGTGAGGCAGGCCCACTCTGTCCTCTGAGAGGTATGAGGTTCATACTTCTTCCCTTCACACATCCATAAATCAAATGCCTGAGGCTTCTACTTCACCAAGATGTGGTGGCTATGTGACATGGACTCCCTTCAGCTCCTCCCCACCATTCCTTCTTCCTCCTCTTCCTTCTAGGTTAAGAGGTAGAATCTTCCTCTACTCCTGATGAAAATCAATCCCTCCTTCATTCCATTTCCTCCAAGATCTTGCTCCATCTGTCATTCTCTTTTCCTCACACATCTTAAACCTCTCCTTTGTCGTTTATTCCTTCCCATCTATCTACAATTATGTTCATATTACTCCAGTTCTAATAAGCCTTCCTCTGATTCTTCTTGAACAAAATCCTCCCAATTTTTTTTTAATTGGGAGATGAATACATAATCTGCCAGCTGCATCTGATTCCTGGAAAATTTTTAGAATATAAGAAGAAATGGTTAGTAAACACCTAAAATGAGAATGATGAGTATAAAAATCTGTAATGACTTTTTCCAACAACAGGTCAATGGGTCTTATTTTATATCCTTTTTTTGACAACATCATAAAAATAGTTGATATTACATAGTTTAGCTAGATTTTTGGGACACATTTGAAAAGCATTTTATACTCTTCTTGGGGGAAAGAAGAGCAGACATGGACTAAGCAACAATACAATTACACAGATTCAGAAGTGATTGGTTGGCCAGATTCTAAGAGAGCTCAGGCTTAATGATTTTATGTCAACTTGATAGGAACCCTCCAGGAGTATACACTAACATTTGTAACAATAACTTGGGTAGAATCATAGATCAATCAACAAACATTTATTAAGCACATGCTACTCATATTGCTGGCCATAATGCAAAATGCTGAGAATGCAAAGTAAAATGGATGTTGAGCTCAAGGAATTTAAATTCTATTAGGGGAGACACCATGTGTATAAGAAAGATATACACACATCTATACAATAAATGTGTTTACATACATATTGCATATTTTCACATGTATATATTAATATATACGTTTATATAATAGATGCAAGATGATGGACAAACACCAATAGCTAGCAGGATCATAGGGAAGGTGGTTAGTTGAACTCTTTAAGTCTTGAAGGAACTTGGGAATTTTAAGATGAGAAAGTGAAAAGGAAACAGATGAGAAATGTTTTATATAGATGGCATGCTCATCAAATTCTCAGATGACACACATCTGAATGGGATAGCTAAAAAACTGGCTAGAGCATTCAGCTAAAAAAAAGAAAATTTAATGAAATAAATATCAAGTTTCACACTTGCTTCAAAAAAGCAGCTTGACAGCAGGTTTCTCTGATAAAAATCTCACGTTGAAATACATAAGAAATTGATATAAGTTTATAAGATTAAGAGCAGAAATTTCACAGTAGAGAAGTGATCAAAACATATAAAGAGGGGACGGCTAGGTGGTGCAATGGATAGAGCACTGGCCCTGGAGTCAGGAGTACCTGAGTTCAAATCAGACCTGAGACACTTAATAATTACCTAGCTATGTGGCCTTGGGCAAGCCACTTAACCCCCATTGCCTTGGAAAAAAACTAAAAAAAAAAGCTATAAAGAGGTCATTTTCAAAGGAAGAAATCAAGTTATTAATAACCTTATGGAGGAGAATGCTTCAAATCACTAATATTTAGAGAATTTAATATTTAAATATCTTTGAGATTCTATTTTCTATTCTGTAGGCTGACAAAGATGACAAATAAAAAAAATGACACATGACAAAGGGACTATAGGAAAATAGGCACACTAATATATTGTTGGTGGCTATGAATAATCAGGCTAGAAAACAATTTGGAACTATAGCCTTTGACCCAGTTATATTTGTCCTATGCTCCAAAAAAATGGAAAAGAACCTATCTGTGCACAATATAGATAGATAGATAGATAGATAGATAGATAGATAGATAGATAGATAGCTGCTCTCTTCATAGTAACACAAAACTGGAGTCTATTGAGGAATGAACAGCAAGAGATGGTATATTAATGTAATATAATATTATTCTACTATAAGAAATCATAACATGGACAGTTTCAGAGGAAACTGGAAAAACTACTATGAACTAATACAGAATGAAGTGAGCAAAAGTAGAACTATTCATACAATTACAACTTTCTAGAGAAAAATCACTTTGCAAGACTTTAAAACTCTCATCACTACAATGATTAAATAATGAGTCCAAAAGACTGATAATGAAACACACCCTCCTGCCCAAGGGTGATTTACTTAAATGAAGAATGTAACATGAATTTTTAGACATAGCCAATGTGGAAATTTTTTTTTTGCTGGACTATGCATATTTATTTTGAAGGTTTTATTTTTTCAAGGGCTTTTATTATTTTCCATTTACTTTGAAATCAATGAAAGAGGGATAATAAATGGTTTTTAAATTTTCTTTTAATGAACTTTATAAGTATAAGATGGAGGAGGCATAGTTAAACAACAGTTTGTATAAAAAAGGCCTGGTAATTTTAAGGAACTACAAACCCATTATGAATCATTAGTGTAATGTGGCAGCCAAAAAAGCTAATGTGATCTTGGTTTACATTAAGAAGTATAATTGGATGCATTATTACTTCTTTAGTTTGCTCTGGACAGACTCTTGGGAATATTGTGCTCAGTTCTGGGTAACAGAGTTTAAAGAGAACATTGATAAGTTGGAAATTGTGTCCTAAGAAAGGACCACCAAAAATCTTTCATTTGATGTCATATTAAGATCAGTTAAAGAACTATGGACGTTTAATCTATAGTAGAAAGGCTGTGAAGGTGGAAGAAGTAAAAGGAGAATATGATAAGTATGTTCAAGAACTTGAAGGACTTTCATGTGGAAGAGGGAATATTCTCTTTGGCTCCAGAAAGCAGAACCAGGAGCAATGGGAGGGAGTTACAAAGAGACAAGTCTATGCTTGATGTAAAGAAAAAAATGCCCTAATAATCAGAGTTATCTCAAAACAGAATGGACTACTCTGGGAAATGGTGGGTTTCCCCTCACTAGAGGTCCTCAAGCAGAGCCATAATGGCAAATTATGAGTGGACTAGATGACCATTGAGGTCCTTCCAACTCTAAATTCAGAAATTACATGAATCTCTCTCCCATCCCTCTAATCATCCCATTTCTAATCTCCCTTTCACTGCTTACATTCTGTGGGGGAAACATCTCTAACAATGCCTCTACTGCCTCACTACCAACTTTCTACTCAACTCCTTGAAAAATAATTTTACCCTGTACCATTATTCAAATTGCTCTCTCAAACAACTTCCAAATACAATGACCTCTTTTTAGTTCTTATCCTTCTTTGTGGCTCAGTGGGTAGAATACTCGACCTGGAGTAAGGAAGACCTGAGTTTATGGTTGCAGACATGTACTAGCTTTGTGACCTTGGGCAAGTCACTTAACCTCTCGCAGCCTCATCTGTAAAATGGTGATAATAATAACACCTACTTCCCAGGGTTTGGGGGATCAAATTAGATATTTTCAAAAACACTTTGCAAACCTTAAAACATTGTATAAAGATAAACAGTTATTGACTTCTCTTTAGCTTTTTACATTATTGCCAACTCATTCTCTATATGCTCTCTTCTCTCTTGGCCCTAGAGATTTTGCACTCTCCTAGTTCTTCTTCCTGACTAGTCCTCCTTTCCCTGCTTCATTGTCCTCTTATACTCTTCCCAAACCTTTAATCTTGGTGTTCCTTAGTTATTTGCCCTTGATCTCATCCTCTCCCTTGGTAATCTCATTCAATTCCACTGACCTCAACTATTACCTCTATGCAGAAGACTTGCAAATTCCTATTTCCAATTCTGTCTATGGGACAGCTCTACCTAGATGTCCCATCAGTAATATCAAGTTGATATATATAAGAATCCAAACTCTTTATCTTCTCCCCTAAATTGGTTTTCTCCACCTTTATTTTTTCTACTTAATGGCACCTCCATTCTGTTCATGTTCATGACCAGTCTTCACATTTGTAATCTTGAATTGTTCTCCCTCTACCCAGTTCTGTTGAAACATCCCTGAAATATATCTCCAATCTAATTCTTATTCTCTATTCCAAACTAACCCTGATTCCACTTATATGGATTATTGTAATAGCCTTCTTTTAGGTCATTCTGCCTTGACTCCCTCTTTTCTAATCTAGACTGCTAGAAGAATAATCTTTTCTCTGTAGAAATATGGACATGTCCCTGTCCTGCTTAAAATTCTCCAGGGGCTCCTGGCTCCAAGGAAAGAATCCTCTAACTGGTTTTTAAGATTTTTCATAACCTACATTTTAAGTCTTGACTCAGAGTGGTCTTCTCCACACATTCTGGGGTCCAGACAAACTGGATTCCTTTCTGTCTTCCCATCCTCCCAGGCTTCCCCTTCCCATGACATGAAATAAATTTTCTCCCCAGAGAGATTATTCTTTATATCTGGAGCCTTCCATTGGATTATAAATTCCATCCATCACAAAATAAATGATATGTCTTCCAGGAGGTTTTCCTTGATTTCCAGCCTCCTCCTTCCCTAGCAGCCTTTCCCCTTACCATTTGTTCTTTCTTTTGTAATCCTCTAATGCACTTGATTTTCCATCTATTTGATGCATAACAGTGATCTGTGCTAGTGTCTTAGCTTCCTACTTGACTAAAAGCTCCAGACCAGAAAAAAATGTCTTCTAAAATTTATCCCTTTCAACACATAACACTGTCTTCTGCATGTAGGAAAGATTCAAGTGTTTTATTTTTTTGTAAACACTGGAGAGTGGGGCAGAAAGAAGAGATATGGAGAGAGAAAAAAGGAAGAGAGGGATTTGAGGGAAACTAGGAAAGCAATAAAGAGAAGAAAAGTGAAAAGAAGAGGAAGGGGAGAAATAAAAAAGAGAAAATAGGGGCAGAAAATTCTCTGAAATGAAGATATTTTATCCAGGATCAGAATAGTACAGTGAAAAAGGATCTGGACTTGGAGTCAAGATTCCTGAGTGGTTCAAATATGGTTTTAAAAATTGCTAGCTATATAACTTTGGATAAGTCACAGCGTCTCTAAACCTCTGTTTTTCTTCTCTATAAATTGTGCATAAACATACTTATACTCCCTACCTCATGGGATTATTTTGAAGATCAGTAGAAAGAACCCTATACCTTGAGGCAGTTTATCAGATTTCAAGTCCTGGCTCTATGACTTGCTAGGTGTATGTGAACCATAAGGAAGTCAGTATCCTTCTCTGAGTCTCAGTTTCCTCATATGAAAAATGAGGATGATGCTACTTGTACTACTTCCTATTTCATAAGATTATTATAATAAAAATCTTTTTAAAACCTCACACTTTAGAACATGTACATTACCCCTAGTCCCTGACATAAACATTTCAGGTACCATACAGGTCTACAGGTCAACTTAGATAGATAACATCTCAGTTTTACTCCTGAGATGGAAGGGTAGATATTTAAGATAGGACAAAAGGTTTCAATGATAAGCACTAATATGACATAGTATATAAAGGGAATTAGATGTAAACTAATTGAAAGAATTCTTTGTGTTAGCACTGTAGACAAGGTTCAGTGTCTTCCTCTGTAAAACTAGCAGGGCTAATGGCACTAGATATTGATCCTGTGCCCTCTTCAGTTCTAATATACTATGAAACTGAAAGCAACAGAATTAATCCTATTCCAGCATGGGAATTGGAAGTATCTCCAAATGGTCTAGCAATTTATTGTATACTACTATAAAAGACTGCCGGTCCAACCTCTGCTATAGTGGATAGGGTTCTGGTTTGGGAGTCATGAGAGGTCTATGCTCAAATCTGGCTTCTAATTTACTGATGTCAGGAATGCTGGAATCATCTTGTAATAACTCCCAAGAGCCAACTATTAAATTTTCTATATAAATATTTACACCTCAAAAATCAGCAAATGATACAAATCAGGGTTTGATTTAAGATAGTATTGGAGAAACTATTCATATTACAAATTAGTACCAGACATTACACTAAGCAGTAGGAATACAAAGAGGCAAAAGATAATTCCTGCTCCCTCACATGTAATGAGTGTTAGATGTACATTTTTTCCTGAAAATTGGTTATTAAACATTTATTAGAATATCCCTGTATAACCCTACATAATCAACAGCCCCTCTGAGCCTCAGTTTCTTCATCCGTAAAAGGTGAACATTATCATACTTCACAGGGCTATTAGGATCAAAGTAGATACTAAATATCAGGTGCAAAAGATAGCCCTTATATGAATGTCAGCTATTATCATCATCATTGTCATCATCACCATCATTATTAGGCTCAACTGAGATAATTTCTATGGGTAAATTTTAAAATGTAATGGATCTCTTCAAAGAAGAGATATGAGAAGGTACATTCCTTTCTTTTTTTGTTGTGCAGGACTGTAGGTGTGCAATACTGAAAACAATTGGTTTCTAATTTGGTTGATGCTGGTTAGTTTTGTAAAAAGGGTCTTTTTTCCCTCCTTTTTCTTATAAAATGTGGTTTTCTGAATGGAAGCAGAAAGTGGGGAAAATAATTGGGAAAAGTATTGATAAAAAGTTAAAATAAATAAATAAAACTAAATTGAATTTGCTGCTCCTAGAGCCCTAAGAGGGAAACTGGCTTCCCCAATGTGTGGCTTATTTAACAGAACCACAAAGTAGTTGAAAGGGGAGGTTAGTGACTTTCTGATGTATTCAGTCCAGGGTCTTTCCCCCTGATTTTTGTCCTTAGAATTGTAATAGTAGGATTTTAAAACCAAATCTATTTCCATTTGTCAACAGGGGTCGACTATACGCTACCTTGGGACCCAATTGGCGGGTTCCAGTTCGGAATTCTCCCAGGACCCGGAGCTGTGTCTACAGGTAAAGGGGATGGCACATTCTCTTTATGGCCATTCTGTCTTATGTGTCCATCATTCACTTGAGGCCTCCCCTGTTCTGGGCTTTAGTATTTTACCATGAGCACAAGTACTGATGTGTTTAGGGGAAACAGTGAGAGCTCCTTGACTCCTCAGGTCCCATGCCTGTTTGCTTACAGCCCAGTGCTCTGGTCAGTCTCTAGAGCTAACAGTCTCAGAAACCCATCTGTCCAGCACTAAGTGGGAGATACAGATGAAAGTGTTTTCATGTTGTAGAGAAAAGAACCCAAGATTTAGAATGAGAAGATTTAGATTGAGATCCTGATGATAATCTAGATGATATTGGACAAAGTAATGAACTTCACAACTTAATTTTTGACTGGATTCATATCCCTGAACTTCCAAATCCTGTGATTCAATGGACCTATTGAGGTAATGTAAGACTTCAGATGAGCTATTGCATAGGAAAAATATTGTTAACCCATCCTGGAAGTCCATAGTATGACCCTTCCTCTCTGGTCTCATTTCCCCACTTTTTTTAACCTTTGATTTTTTTCCTGCCCCCCTCCATGCTTTCCAAAATGAACTCTGAAGCCTCTGTTCTTTCCAGACTGGTTAACTAAGAAGGATCCAAGAGTAGGCAACCCAGAAGTTTCCAGAGTGGTCTGGGATGGCAGCCTAACAATTGGGATAGGATGATGTGAATGTTTACAGTTGGAGGAAGGGTTGAGTTTGAGCTAAGAATTCATAGTCTCACCATCCCTGTGGTCACATCACTATCCCAGGGCACTATGAGCTTCAAATAGTCTAGTCCAGAGAGTCTGATAAGTCAACCCCAAACTTCTCATCTCTTGAGCTGGAAATATCATGAAGATCAACCAAAGACCACCTTCTAGGAGTTACTGCTCCATTGCTTCAGGTTTACAAAATCCCACTAAAACTCCTTGCTTGGGTTACATCTTCCCATGAACAAAAGCACCTACCCCGCAGGGTTGTTGTGAAGATCCAGTGAGAGAAGAGATGTAAAGTGTTTTGCAGTCTTTAAAGGACTACATAAATGGTAGTTATTATTTTTCTTCTTGCTAACAAAAGTTCAAGGGTGGACATCATTGTCTACATAGATATGACTAGAATTGCTTAAATTCTTAAGACATTCATATTGTAGAAGGGAGTTAGGGTAGTGAGTGACTCTACCTATCTATCAGACAGGGAGATGCCCAGAGATTCCTACAAGACTGGACTGTCTCTCATCCTCTCTGTGGAGAAATCTTGATGATGATTTCCTCTCATCAGTCCCACAGGGCCATGCAGCTGTGCAGTGGGGGGAAACTCAGCAGGGGTCATTACCATGGAGGGACCTTTGAAAAGGAAAACATTACTCAAGGAAGGACGAAAGCCTGCGGTAAGTGAAGACCTACTATGGGAATAAATGTTAGTCACTAAAATATGAGTACCATTGATTTACCATCTGCTTCAGGGTCCCTGTATTCTCTTGTCCTGGGTTCTCTTCTGGCTTAGACTCCACCAGTATTCTCATGTATTTATGACCAAGGGGTCTCTTGCCTTCAGGGGAACTTTCTTTTCCACCTATAACCATTACTTAAATCACTGAGACCAGTCAGTCAATGTTTCTTTACTCTAATGAGGACTGACTATGAAGGAAATGGAGACAACTTCATATCAACTGAAGGTGAACAAATTTGAGAAAGTATAAAATGTATGTGATCATATACAAGTGCTCTCTCCCAGTTTGGTGAACCTGCCCCTTCAGTCTTGTGTGCTTAGAACCATCAGAGATTATCTATAAATATAGTTCCCTGAATTAAACAAGCTAATGGGCAGATGAAAGTATTCATCTAAAAAAGTTAGTTGTAATTAAGCTCAAACAAAGTGAGAGAATTCACAGCCTAGAGTTCAAGAACTTCTACAACTGTTGATGTACAAAAGAATGCTTGATTGTGGTTTTCTCTTCACTGTGGTGACCCTAGTGGAAATACCAGGGTATCCCTAGTGGAAAAACACCTGTGACCATTTCTTTGGGCATCAGATAAAGGAATGGCTTCTTAGCTTTAGGCAGAGACTTGGAGAACATGCATATCTCTTCTATCCTCTCCCCTGCCTGGAGATTCATCAGCAGGCACAGCTCATTCTCAGTTGGTTATTCAAACCCCATCTCAAACATGTCCTAGCTGTGTGACACTAATCAAGTCACTGAACCAAACTGTGCCTCATTTCTTCAGCTATAAAATGAAGTTAGACTTGATGGTTGGTAAAGTTGCTTCAATCTCAAAATCTATAATCCTATCTTATGTTCTTCCTTGTCTTTAATAGAACTATCCACCAGGTCCTCAACATGTCAAGGAAATAGTATCTCTAAGAGTAGGCCAAAGGATTATGAGCTATAACAGGCTTTACCAAGCAAGAGGGCAAGGTTATTTTAATGTAGTGAGCAGTTCCCAATGTTTTCTCCAGTTCAGGAAGGTATAGTTAGGTTTGTGTCTATACACAGTTGTGTATTACCTTAATTGTCACTGCACACACCTTCTATTTTTCTTGCTAAGAAGCCTGCCTACTACTACATGTCTCATATATAATAGACTTACATGTATGTATTATATAATTTTAAGGTACTTTTTAAGCCTACACTATGTTCTAGACACTATACTAGCTGCTAAGGATATGAGAACAAATATGAAGGAATCCCTGACTTGGAGTTCACAAAGCTCTGTGATTTTGTTAGCTACAAATATCTATCTCACCATGACTTCACAACTAAATTGCTGGAGCAAACACCAAACCAAACAAAACCTGGTGATCAATATTTCTACTTGTCCTACCATTCCCTCTATGCAGATGTCCACCATGAAGCCTTCCCTGATCCTCTCAACCCTCTATAAACCCTCTGGCACTTACTATCTAAAAAACTTCTTAAGTTCAAAATATATGTACAGTACAGCTTTACTATGACACCCTGTATATTATGTAATATTCATTATATTAGATTATAATTAATCTTAGTATTTATCTATCCTGACTCCACAATTAAACTATAAGGACTTTCAGGTCTCTGTTCTACATATGGCAGATACTAATTAAGCAATTATTAATGACTATGACCTTTAATGAAATCCTTTTTTTTCCTTGCTCTAAGAAAAAAATCTGAAACCCTGACACTTAACATCACTTAGGAGTAGATTTATACAAGAGCGACTCTTATATCATTATAATAGCCACATGAAGTAGAGAGTGTTGAACAAGAATTAGTATGACAAAAATGACCAGCATCCTGAGTTATAACATCACAAAGTAATACCATCTTTTTTTTAGTAAAATCCCTAAATATCAGAAAGAAATGCCAATTTATTAAAATAGGTTAATGACTGTAACTGTTTTTTGCACGATTCATCATTTGGAATTATCTTGTTCTGCTCACTTATGCTGGTTTCAGTTACAGATAGTAATTCTAGACAAATAATATAACAAAATGGTTACTGACTATAACTATATAAAGATAATAAATTTTTATACTTTTTCTCTCCATGAATTCAGAATTGTGGCCACAATGAACTGTTCTCTCTTACCCCAACCACACCCAATTCTTTCCTGCCTTTGTTCTTCTGCATACTGTTAACTATATCTGAAATATCTACCCTCCTTATCTTCACCCTTGATTTTGACTTTCTATTCATTGTTTTTGAATCATAGTTCGAAGTTTTTCTTGCTCATCTGTGAACATAACCTTCCCCCTTAGCCTTCACATACATACCCTGTACTTTTGCTTGCCTCTCTCTGAAGAACTTCTAGTGGATTTTGGTGTATTTTCATCATCAATTCTGCATTTTATTCCTCTTCTAAGACCTAAAATTTGTATCTCCTCTAGTATCTTTTACCGACTCCTTGGGGAGAAACTTTCAGAGAAATTATTCAAAAGTAAAGGATAATTAGTATGATTGTCTGATAAGTGCCAAGATCTGAGTCCATTTAGAGTTGAGAAAATATACTAACCCATTGAGCAGCTAGGTGGTCCAGTGGATAGAGTGATGGCCCTGGAGTCAGTAAGATCTTAATTCAAATCCAGCCTCAGACACTTCCTAGTTGTGTGACCCTGGGCAAATTACTTAACACTGTTTGCTAAGGAAACCCCAAATGCAGGGACAGCTAGGTGGAACAGTGGATAGAGCATCGAGTCAGGAAGTCCAGAGTTCAAATATGACCTCAGACATTTGATACTTAATAGCTTTGTGATCTTCAGCAAATCACTTAACCCCATTGCCTCGCAAAAAAAAAAGGAAACCCCAAATGAAGGCACTAATCAATTGGATCTTTGTTTTTTAAATGTAAATATTTTGATTTTCAATTATATACAATAGTAATTTCTACCAATTATTTTTGCAAGGTTTTGAATTTTACAATTTTCCCCCCTCCTTTCCTCCCCATCCCCCTTTCCCCAACAGAAAGGCAATCTGATAATCTTTACATTTGTTTCCATGATACTTTCTTCCTTAAAATGACATTTTTTAAAGAATTGAAGACAATAGTCTTTGGTCTTCATTTAAACTCCACAGCTCCTTCCCTGGATACAGATGGTATTCTCCAACACAGATCCCCTAAAATTGTCCCTGATTACTGCACTGATGGAATGAGCAAGTCCATTTAAGGTTAATCATCAACCCACATTGATGTATAATGTTCTTCTGGTTCTGCTCATCTCAGCATCAATTCATGCAAATCCTTCTAGGCTTCTCTGAAAGCCCATCCCTCCTAGTTTCTAATAAAACAATAGTGTTCTATCACATACATATACAGTTTGTTCAGTCATTCCCCTATTGATTATCCCCTCAATTTCCAGTTCTTTGCCACCACAAACAGAGCTGCCATGAATATTTTTGTGCATGTGGGTCTTTCCCCCTTTTTCATGACCTCTTCAGGACACAGATCCAGTAATGGCATTGCTGGACCAAAGGGTATGTACAGTTTTATGACCCTTTTGGCATAATTCCAAATTGTTCTCCAGAAACTTTGGATCAGTTCGTAACTCCACCATCAATGCATTAATATCCCAGATTTCCCACATCCCTTCCAACATTGATAATTGTCCTTTCTGGTCATATTGGCCAGTCTGAGAGGTATGAGGTGGTACCTCAGAGATGCTTTAATTTGTATTTCTTTAATCTGTAATGATTTAGAGCAATTTTTCATATGACTATGGATAGCTTTGATTTCCTCATCTGAAAAGTGCCTTTGTATATATCCTTTGACCATCTGCCAATTGGAGAATGGCTTGTTTTTTTTATAAATTTGAATCAGTTCTCTATATATTTTATGTAGTCAGAAATACTAGTTGTAAAAATTGTTTTCCAATTTACTACATTTCTTTTGATCTTGGTTAGAGTGGTTTTGTTTATACAAAATCTTTTTAATTTAATGTAATCAAAATTATCCAATTTGTTTTTTATAATGTTCTCTATCTCTTCCTTGGTCATAAACTGCTCCCCTTTCCATAAATCTGACAGGTAAACTTTTCCTTTGTTCTCCTAATTTTCTTATATTATCTTTTATGTCTAAATTCTGATCTTATCTTGATATGGAGTATAAAATGTTGGTTTAATCCTAATTTCTGACATACTATCTTCCAGTTTTCCCAGCAGTTTTTAATTGAAGTGAGTTCTTAAGAAGCTGGACTTTATGGGTTTATCAAACAGCAGATTACTAAAATAATTTCTTGCCGTCTCTTTTGCACCTAGTCTATTCCACTGATACACCACTCTATTTCTTAGCCAGTACCAGACAGCTTTGATGACTAAATGCTTTATAATATAATTTTAGATCTAGCAAGACTAAGTTTACTTCTTTTGCATTTTGTCATTAAATCCCTTAATAGTCTTGACTTTTTCTCCATATGAATTTAGTTATAATTTTTTCTAGCTCACTAAAGAAATTTTTTGGAAGTTTGATTGGTATGGCACTAAATAAGTAGTTTGATTTAGGCAGAATTGTCATTTTCATTATATTGGTTCAGATAATCCATGAGCAATTGAAATTTGCCCAATTATTTATATTTTATATGTTTGATTTTGTGTGAAAAGTGTTTTATAGTTGTTTTCATAGAGTTTCTGATTCTGCCTTGGCAGGTAGACTCCCAAGTATTTTATACACCCTGATGTTATTTTAAATGGCATTTCTTTTTCTACCTCTTGCTGCTGTATCTTGTTGCCAATGTATAGAAATGCTGAGGATGTATGTGGGTTTATTTTATATCCTGTGACTTTGCTAAATTTGCCAATTTTTCCAGTGGTTTTTTTAAATGATTTTTTTTAGAATTCTCTAGGTATACCATCATGTCATCTGCAAAGGGTGAAAGTTTTGCTTCTTTCTTCCCAGCTCTAATTCCTTCAATTTCTTTTTCTTCTCTTGTTGCTGAAGCTAACATTTCTAGTGGAATATTGAATAGTAGTAGTGATAACAGGCATCCTCATTTCATCTCTGATCTTACTAGGAATGCTTCTAGTTTATCCCTAATGCATATAATGTTTGCTGATGGTTTCAGATAGATACTGCTAACCATTTTAAGGAACAGTCCTTCTATTCCTACTCTCTCTAGTATTTTTAGTAGGAATGGATGTTGTGTTTTGTCAAAGGCTTTTTTTGGCATCTATTGAGATAATCATATGATTTCTGTTAGGTTTGTTATTAATAAAGTCAATTATGCTGACAATGTTCCTAATATTGAACCAGCCCTGCATTCTTGGAATAAATCCTGCTTAGTTATAGTGTATTATCCTAGTGATAACTTGTTGCAATAGCTTTGCTAATATTTTATGTAAGATTTTTGCATCCTCATTCATTAGGGAAATTGGTCTCTAACTTTCTTTCTCTGTTTTTGAGTCTTCCTGGTTTAGGTATCAGCACCATATTGGTGTCATAGAATGAATTATGGAGAGTTCCCTCTTCACCTATTTTTCCAAATAGTTTATATAAATTTGGAATCAATTGTTTCTTGAATGTTTGATAGCAATCACTAGTGAATCCATCTGACTCTGGAGATTTTTTTCTTAGGGAATTCATTGAGGGTTTGTTGAATTTCTTTTTCTGACATAAGGTTATTTAGGTATTTAATTTCCTCTTCATTTAACCTGGGCAATTTATATTTTTGTAAATATTCATCCATTTCACCTAGATTATCAAATTTATTGGCATATGGTGGGCAAAATAGTTCTGAATTATTACTTTAATTTCCTCTTCATTGGTGGTGAGTTCACCTTTTTCATTTTTGAAACTAGTAATATCATTTTCTTCTTTCCTTTTTTAAATCAAATTAACCAAAAGTTTATCTATTTTATTGTTTTTTTCATAAACCAACTCTTGCTTTTGTTTATTAATTCAATACTTTTCTTGATTTTGATTTTATTAATTTCTCCTTTAATTTTTAGAATTTCTAATTTGGTATTTAATTGGGGATTTTTAATTTGTTCTTTAACTTTTTTAAGTGCATGCTCAGTTCATTGATTTCCTTTTTCTCTAATTTATTCATGTAACCATTTAGGGATATAATATATCCTCTAAAGACTATTTTGGCTATCTCCCATTAGTTTTGTTACATTGTCTCATTATTGTCATTGTCTTGGATGAAATCACTATATTTTTCTATAATTTGTTGTTTGATCCATTCATTCTTTAAAATGAGATTATTTGGTTTCCAATTAGCTTTAGGTTTATATCTCCATAGTCCATTATTGCAAGTGATTTTTATCCCATCATGGCCAGAAAAGGATACATTCAATATTTCTGCCTTTCTGCATTTTATTGTAAGGTTTTTATGCCCTGTAATACATGGTCAGTTTTTGTATAGGTTCCATGTACTACAGAAAAAGGTATATTCCTTTCTATCCCTATTCAGTTTTCTCCATGGTCTAATCATGTCTGTTTTCTAACATTCTATTTACCTCCTTAACCTCCTTCTTATTTATTTTATGGTTAGATTTATCTAATTCTGAGAAAGGGAGGTTGAGGCCTCCCACCAGTAGCTTCGCTGCCTATGTCTTCCTGTACCTCAATCAGCTTCTCCTTTAAGAATTTGGATGCTATATCACTTGGTGTATATATATTTAGTATTGAAATTGCTTCATTGTTTATGGTACCTTTTAGGAGAATATAATTTCCTTATTTATTTTAATGAGATCTATTTTTGTAGCTTCTTTGTCTGAGATAAGGATTGCTACCCCTGCCTTTTTCACTTCAGCTAAAGCATAATATATTCTGCTCCGGCTTTTTATCTTTACTCTGTAGGTATCTCTTTCTGCTCCAAATGCATTTCTTATAAGCAGCATATTGTAGGATTCTGCTTTTCAATCTACTCTGCTATCTGCTGCCATTTTATGGGAGAATTCATCCCATTCACATTCAAAGTTATTACCGAGTATTGACTTCCATGCTATCTTCCCTCCATTTGTATTTTCCCCTTTTCCCTATTCTCCAGTATTTTGCTTCTGAATACCATGTCCTTCTGTGTGTTTGTCCCTCTCTATCCAACTCCCTCCTTTTCTTTCCCCTTTCCCTTTGCCCCATATTCCTTCCTTTCTTTCTGTCAGTCCCACCTTTCCCCCTTAATATTTAAAAGATAAGACAAGTTTCTAAACTCAAAGGAGTGTGTGTTAGTCCTCTTTGAGTCAAATCTGATGTAAGATTCAAACAATTCTCACCTCCTCCCTCCTTCCCCTCTATTGCAATATGTCCTTTGAAACCTCTTCATGTAACATAATTTTTAAACCATTTAATCTCTTCCTTCCACCCATCCCTTTACTGTCTCCCCCCCGCCTTTTTAAGGACATATTCTTTTTCACTCATTCCATCAGAGTCACAGACAAGTCGTGAGTGTCCATTACTTCTGGCTAAGTATATTCTCTAAGAGAGTTACAATTCTCAAGAGTTATGAGAATCTTTCTCCCAGGAGGGAATATAGTTTGTTTCATCTTATTGAATAACATTTTTTTCTTTTCCCCCCTCTACCTTTTCATGTATCTCTTGAGTCTCTCATTTGAAGACCATATTTTCTGTTTAGCTCTGGTCTTTTTATCAGGAAAAGTTGAAAGTCTCATATTCCATTCAATGTCCATCTTTTTGCCTAGATGAGAAGCCTCAGTTTTGCTGGATTGTGAATTCTTGGCTGCATTACAAGCTCCCTTGCTCTCTGGAATATCATATTCCAGGCCCTTCAATCCCTTAATGTTGATGCAGCCAGGTCCTGTGTAATCCTGACTGTAGCTCCTTGGAATTTAAATTGTTTCTTTTTGGCTGCTTGTAAAATTTTCTCCTTGATCTGCTAGTTCTGGAAGTGGCCACAATATTCCTTGGTATTTTCATTTTGAGATCCCTTTCAGGAGAGAATCGATATATTCTTTCAATGATTATTTTGCCCTCTGGTTCCAGGATATCAGGGCAGTTCTTCTTCACTATATCCTGAAGTATGGATTTAGCCTTTTTTTTATCTTCCAAGTTCTCAGGAAGTCCTATAAGGAAGTCTTATAATTCTTAAATTGTCTCTTCTGGATCTATTTTCCAGGTCTGCTGTTTTGCTGATGAGGTATTTTACGTTTTCTTCTATTTTTTCTTTTTTTTAATTGTTTAACAGATTCTTGATATCACATGAAGTCATTAATTTTCACAGATTCAATCTTTTTTTTGAGAAGAGTTTTCTTAATTTACTTTTTGTATCTTCTTTTCCAATTAGTCAATTCTATTTTTGAAGGAGTTTTCCATTTCCCCAATTGTGTTTTTGAAAGAATTATTTTCTTTTCACACTTATCCAAATTCAAAGGATTTTTTTCTTATTGTAAGATGTTAATTTTCTCTTGCATTTCTTTTCCAACTTTTTCTATTTGATTTTTAAACTTCTTTCTGACCTCTTCTAAGAAGTGTTTCTGGGCTGGACCAATCCATATTCTCCTTTGAAGCTTTATTCCTTTCTGAATTAGGATCCTTGTCTTCAAGGTAACATTCAGTTATTATGCTGGCCTTTCTTCATTTTGGGTCCTTTCCCTCAGGACTTGTGCTGGGGAAGGGGCTGGTTCACAGATCTTTAGTATTGAGATCCCTAGAGGCTTTGACCACTTCAGGGGTTATTCAATGGGTTGGCTTATAGGGGATGCCAGAAGCTTTCTCTGGTTTCTCTATGATTAGTGGTCCCCTCCTTAGTCCTTGGGGGAGGGAGAGCAGGGTTTATTAGGCTGTTCTTGAACAATATGGACTGGTAATTAATCTACTTAATCCGAAATCAGCATTGGGGGAGATATGGTGGCCTCATCTGAACCTCAGGGCAAGGTGTAAACACCAGGAGGGTTGTTTGCTCTGGAGAAAGTCTCTTCTCTCACAGGAATGGGGAGAGGGGATTCAGCTGGAAACACTGGGACTCAGCTATCAGACCAGCTGAGCTGACCAGATCAATGTCTGGTCCTCCAAGCTGGAGCTCTTCTGCCAACCACACACACACAGCGAATGCTTCTGCCACCTTTGCCCTTCATCTCTGCTCTCTCCTCTGGTTCACCAATGCTCCTCTGTGACAGACCTTGCTACGTGATATTCTCCTAGGTTCTTCACTGGATTCTGCAGATCCAAAATCTGTTAAGAGGCTTGGTTCGTGTTAGTTCTGAGGGAAAACTTGGAGAGCTTAAAACAGTGCCTGGCTTGCCTCTGCCAACTTGACCAGAAGTCACCCAAAAAAAACTGTAAACCCCCAATGGGGTCACTAATCAATTGGATTTTTGAAAGGCAGCAATGTTATTTGCCAAGGCTCCAGAGGGAGAAGATGGGTGTTATGGGCCTGGCTCTATACAAACTGGTCAGTTTGATTTAAAATATGACAAAACTAGCCAGAATGGCCTCTTATTTGTTTGTAGATGTGTGTGGAAAATGTGTCCATTTCTTCATCTGTAAAATGAGAATAATAATAGCATTTATCTCTCTGAATTGTTATGAGAAAAAAGTGAGATAACATACATAAAAAAGTATTAAGCAAATCTTATAGCACTATATTTGTTGTTGCTAAGTAGTTTGGGTCATGCCTGACTCCTCATGACCCCATTTGGGAGGTTTTTGGCAAAGATACTGGAGTGGTTTGCCATTTCCTTCTCCAGCTCATTTTATACATGAGGAAACTGAAGCAAACAGGGTCATGTGGCTTGCCCAGGGTCAAAGAGTTAGCAAATGTCTTTGAACTCAGGTCTTCCTGATTCCAGTCCCAGAGATCTAGTTACTGTACCACCTAGCTGTCCCAAAAACGTATATCCAAAAAGGTGGGAAACTGAGACAGCTAGGTGGCCCAGTAGGGGGCAACTAGGTGGCACAGTGGATAGAGCACTGGAGTCAGGACTTGAGTTCAAATCGGACCTCAGACACTTAATAATTACCTAGTTGTGTGACCTTGGGCAAGTTGCCCTAACCCCATTGCTTTACCCCCACCCCCCCAAAAAAGATGGGAAACATTTTTCTGCCAAAGATCATTTGAACATTTATAATACCATTCACAGGCTATATCTGATCAAACATTTAAACAATTCACCCTTAAAAAGCTACTAGATTTGTTGAATTTCAAGTCCCTACTTGCAATTGCCTTGACAGTTTGTCCAAAACAGCCCACAGGCTGGAGGTTCCTTGCCCTTGATTTAGATGCTAGTAATTATCATCATCATTACAAAAATACAAATGAGAAAATGTGGCAAAGTGGAAAGAATGATAGGTAGACCTTGGATCCCAAGGTTTGAGTCTTATCTCTGTTCCTTCCTCTTTGTATAACAATGGGCAGATCATTTTCCCTCTCTGGGCCTTTAAATAGAGGGGTTTTCTAGGTTATCCCTAAGATCACTTCCAGTTCTGTGAATTCTATGAATTTTTTACCTGTTTGGTGGCCATAGAACATTGTGGGTTTTCTACTCCTCATGTGAAGTGTTTATAGGATCCAAATTGGGCTTTTGTTATTCCAAAGCTCAATATGGTATTTGTGTAGATAGTAGGTGCTTCATAAATGCTTATTGATTGTTTGTTGATTGACTTGTTTCAGTAGGTTGTGAAAAATTGCCTTTTGGGAAGGGATAACTAAACAAAAGAATGATAATATTTGATCAAGCCATTCCTCTTGGCTAGAATACATTCCCTCCTTTTCTCAGTCCAGGTACTACATCTTCCATGAAGCGTTCCTTGGTATCACCAATTGATAGTGCTTACTTCATCTTTAATTACTTTGTAGAGAACTTATATCTGTAATATTATTGTATTCCACAAATACAAGACAACTAGGTATATTAGTAGAGTAATTAGGTGGTGCAGTAGATAGAGCATCAAGCCTGGAGTCAGAAAGACTCATCTTCCTAAGTTCAAATCTAGTCTCAAACAACTACTAACTGAGTAACCCTAGACTAATCATTTGTCTCATTTTCCTCATCTGAGAAGGAAATGGCAAACCATTTCAGCATCATTGCCAAGAAAACCCCTAATGGCTTCACAAACTGTCAAAAATGACTAAACAACAAAAATAAAATATTAATTAATGGATAGAATGACCTTTTGGGGTCCAGGCAGTGTTTCATTTTTCTTCTGAAACTTGGTGGGTGCAGATTTAGCTGATTTGATAGTACCCTACCTTATCACCTTCTTTCAGAAATGGGCATCAAGGCATCCCTTCCAAATTCTGCCCTGATTCTAATCAGTACTTAGAGCATAATGGTCTAGGAGGACCACCACTATCAGAGTTCTGCAATCCCAAGTATACATGAATGATGGGTAAAAAGGAGTGAGCAGCTTTCCACGCTGCCCAGAAGAGGGGTCCATACAGTGTTGTTCACGGTTTCCATCGTAACTTTCAAGGGAAACTTTCACAATGTCCGGAGCCCTGGATGTCTTGAAGATGAAGGAGGATGATGTCCTCAAATTCCTCGCTGCAGGCACCCATTTGGGTGGCACCAATTTGGACTTCCAGATGGAACAGTATATCTACAAAAGAAAGAGTGATGGCATCTATATTATTAATTTGAAGAGAACTTGGGAAAAGCTTCTGCTGGCAGCTCGTGCCATTGTTGCCATTGAAAATCCAGCTGATGTTAGTGTCATCTCATCCAGGAACACTGGCCAGAGAGCTGTTCTGAAATTTGCTGCTGCCACTTGCGCCACACCTATTGCTGGACGCTTCACCCCGGGCACCTTCACTAACCAGATCCAGGCAGCTTTCAGGGAGCCTCGCCTCTTGGTGGTCACTGATCCTCGTGCAGATCATCAGCCTTTGACTGAAGCATCATATGTTAACCTTCCAACCATTACACTGTGCAACACAGACTCCCCACTTCACTATGTGGACATTGCCATCCCATGTAACAACAAGGGAGCTCACTCAGTGCGTCTGATGTGGTGGATGCTGGCCCGAGAAGTCCTGCGGATGCGTGGTACCATCTCCCGCGAGCACCCATGGGAGGTCATGCCTGATCTTTACTTCTACAGAGATCCAGAGGAGATTGAAAAGGAAGAGCAGATCGCAGCTGAAGGCAGTGACAAAGGAGGAATTTCAGGGTGAATGGACTGCACCTACCCCAGAATTCACTGCTGCTCAGCCAGAGGTGGCTGATTGGTCTGAGGGTGTCCAGGTGCCATCTGTGCCCATTCAGCAGTTCCCTACTGATGATTGGAATGCTCAGCCGGCTACTGAGGACTGGTCTGCAGCTCCTACTGCTCAGGCCACTGAATGGGTAGGAACTACGACAGAGTGGTCCTAAGTTTTACCCAGATGCTCTAATAGTGTTGGAAAAATGTGGATGGAAAATAAACATTGGTTTCTTAACAAAATAAGGGAGGGGGGGTGAGCAAAGGTTGTCATATTTTACCAGAATTTGTATCTAAGATTTCAGGTAATTTGCTCAATGCAAAAGATATTCTGGGATACATGGCCCAGAGGAGCAAAAATACAGGAAAGAAAAAAATCATTCAAGTAATTATCCCCTGCCAGGATGGTTGATTCTGCCACAAGGTGTCACCTGGCTCTCTTGCTCCCTCTCCTGTCAGTGGAGTCTTTGATAATATCAGAGGATATAAATTGTTTTTAATCCTTGGGTGTTATAGGCTAGGCCTGGATGTACAAACAGTAGAAGTCCAACTATACTTAGGTGTATATTTAGCCTTATCTGGAGTAAACTTCATCCTGAAGTTCTATAAGATTTCTAAGAGCCATGTGTTTTAGACTAGGACCATCAGATTTTCTGTATGTCAGTTGCCATAGACCTTTTTTCTTTAATTTAATTTTACTTTTTTTCCTCCTTAATTACTAGTATTGCAGTGTTTGCTACTATTATTTATTGCAGATGTTCTGTATTTTAGTTATGCCCTGGGGCAAATATGCTTTAGTGAACTATACTACAAACCTAGCCTTGTTTCTTTTTCCCTCAATTTTGTCAAACCAATATGAAACAATAGCTACAATTATTTATAACTCCTTTAATGTTAACAATGACAAATTTTCCATTATTTCTTTCTATATCCTCTCTACTCTCTTATATTCCCACTGTATTCACAGATACAGGTATACATACACACACACACACACACACACACACACACATACACACACATATATCCTTTTAATAAACAGGAGTCATCAGAGTCAGGAAATAGCAGTTTCTTTGCGGGTGCTGAGCTCTAACTAGAGGGGGGGGAAGCATTTCAGTTGTTGTATTTGGCATATATGTCTTCTACTGGAACACTGGGATGTCCCAATAAAAAATAAATACCTAATTGCAATACTCAAGGCTATATGATTTCATCACTATGTGTGGTCCCTCCTTTGATGCAGGTCTCAAATCTGCCACCTCTTATTAGTTGGTATTTATCAATTGCTAAAGCCAAAGACTTTGTAACCATCATTTTAGTAATGACTACCTCTAAAGTCATCTTTTCCAGTCCCCAGATGACAGTGTCCTAAAAACCTGTCCTCAAAACATTTCCAATTTATCTGAACCAATTAGCATTTACTCTAAACAGGCATTTGAGAAGCCGGAGTAACCTCCACACTACAGTGAAACACTGGAGGCCTTTAAATGAGGAAAATATGTCTAAATAAATTTGAATAAATAAAATCTAGTAAGTTAAAATAAACTTTCAAAATAGTTAAATTGTAAAAGATCAAAGCTATAAACAATAAAAAGTGAAGACCAATATATCCCTAAGAAGGTCAATGACAAAAAGAAAGGCATCAAAATATTCATAAAACTATTTTTTTGTTTAAGCAAAGAACTAGAAACAAAGTGGATATCCATAATTTAAAGAATAGATAATAAATTGTGGTCTGTTATAATGAAATATCACTATTTTCTAAGAAATAATGGTTATGAAGAATTTGAAGAAGTGTGGGAAGTCATATGAACTGAGACAAAGTAAAATGAATAGAACCAGGAAAGTAATGCACCTCATGACTAAAATATTATAAATGGAAAGAGAAACATAAAACTCCTCTGATTTGTGTAATTAATTATAAAAATTAAGCATGGCCTCAGAAAAGAGAAGAGAATGTATAATTTCATTCTTCCACGAAGTGGGAGATGATTAATGTAACTGCATATTGTCAGACAATGTGTGGCTGAACTGTTTTGTTTTTCCTTTCTTTTTTTATTCTTGTTAATAGAAATCACATTTGTAGGAGAGAAAAATTTAAATTTAAATGATCTAAAATAAAATATATTAACAATTTTTAAAGTAAAGCCCATCTTCTAGGTTAAAACAGAATAAGGAATATAAGACATCTTAAAGTCCTAAAATTGGAAGGGGTCTCATTGGTCACATGGTCAAACCATACAGTAAAGGAATTTTCTCTACCATATCCTCCTAGTTGTTGATCAAAAAGTCTTTTTTTTTTTTTTTGGTGACTTTACAGCATTCACTACAGCTTAACGTAGATTCTTTTAACTTGCATAATTTCTGACTACTAGGAAAGTTCCTGAATAGAGATGCAATCTGCACCCTTGTAGCTTCCAATATTTCTCTTTACTCTCTTCTCTGACAGTAATTAGCTAACATTTGGATAATATTTAACTTGGAGTCCTGAAAGAATTTGTCAGTATGGTCACCACTGTTACTGATTTAAAAACAGAAAAGGTTTCACAGGACTAGAAAATTCTGATTTAAAAAGGGTAGATTCTGCATTACTTTTTTTTTAAGGTTTTTGCAAGGCAAATGGATTAAGTGGCTTGGCCAAGGCCACACAGCTGGGTAATTATTAAGTGTCTGAGACCAGATTTGAACTCAGGTACTCCTGACTCCAGGGCTGGTTCTCTATCCACTGTGACACCTAGCCACCCCCTCTGCATTACTGTTTAAGAGGATAGTTTGTCAGTATTAAGAAAGGAAAGTAGTGATCACTATGAGTCATCATTACATGTCCCCTGAGAACAGGTTATGTCAGATTAACATCATTTCCTTTTCTGATAGGGTTCTTAGACTAGTAGAAGGCATAGCATACCTGGATTTCATTGAAGCATTGTACAAAGTCTATCATAAAAACCTTATGGAAAAGACAAAGAAAGGTGGGTTAGACAATAGTACAATTAGATGAATGAGTGGTTGATTGAATAACCAGAGTCAAAGTGATATTGGGTTGATTAATAAAAACTCTGGAAGAGGTCTCTAGTGGCATAATGCAAGGTTGTGTCATTGACCCTGTTTTTGTGCTTATTCAGCAACTTTGAAGATAATATAGTAAAAAGAAGTTGGGAGTGGTAACTTATATACCATTTTACATAATGAATTTCCATAAAGATCTTGATAGACTTGATATATAGGCTAATCCAAGGTGAAATTTCCTAAGGAAAAAAATAAAATCCCAACGGCCTTTAACTGATTTCTATGTGTCCTCATCAGACATTCAGTGGAAGGAGTGTTAATTTGGAGTCAAGAGTAGTTGAGTTCTAGTGTTGGTTCCACTATTACTAGTTTTAGAATTCAGTTGTTTTTTTTTTAATCTATAAAATGAAGAGCTTGGAGTAGATGATCTCCAAAATAGATTTTGGTTCAATATGAAAAAATACTTCTCAAGAATTAGAGTTGCCCCAAAATAGAATCATCTCCCTTGGAAGGTTATTATTTACTAATCACTAAAGGAAATCTTCAAGTGGAGCTTGGATGACCACTTGGCAGGCGTTTTATAGAGGCACTTCCTATACTAAGGGCTATGTGGGATTAGGTAAGTATTAAGGCTTCTTCCTACTCTGAGGTCCAGTGATTCTATAAGCTAACAATCTAATTCAAATGAAGAAACAAAGGCAAACAAGGTTAAGTGATTTGTCCAGCATCCAACATCTAAGGAATTGTCTGAGGCCAGATTTGAACTCAAGAAGATGAGTCTTTCTGACACTAGGCCCAGAACTCTATCCAGTGCACCACTTAGCTCCCCTTCAAAGAGAAGACTGAAATCAGAGCAAGGCTCTGTAGGCAAAGGCCAGGAAAAATTTGAGGAGAGGGAGATGATCTGCCTATGGAGTCAGGAAAGGTATCTATATGAAGTATCTCTAGGCAGCCCTAGACATGATAAAGTCAGCCAAAACATGGCTACCTGTACATTCCATAAGACCTTGAAATCATGCAACATAAATTTTCAAATTCTAAGAACAAGACTGTCCACTGATCCTATAAGGGACACAGTTCATGAGTTATTAAAACTGACCAGAGGGGATACTCATCAAAGCTTTCTAACACCTTTGCCATGGTTCAGTGTTGCCCCAGTATCTGTTTCCTATGATGTAGAGCTAAATCCACAAAGTTCCCTGAGATCAAAAAGCACAAGATAATCAAGAAATTTGAAGGTTGACTGGTACTCATAAGTTTACCAGTGGATCAGTTGCAGTGGCTAAGAACCCAAGAAGAGGTAGCTGCACTGTTCTCCCTATTATGGAGCTTGGTTGCTGAATTCTTGATTTCATATATTTTGGGAAGGCATCCTGTCAAAGCCTGAATGCTTCCTTCAGCCTCAATGCCCACTCTCCAGGAATCCCTATTGGGATTGGAAAATAGCCTAAATCTTTCTCTAATGGCTCACTCCTCCCTCCTTTTATGCCTTGATCTCAGAAATAGCCATTACTATTATTAAACCTCTAGGGACTGGGGAAGGAAAAGGAGAAGTGATTCAATTTTTAACTGTATTATTCTCTTTCTCATACTACCACCAACAAGAATTTGCTTTACCACCTCAGAATTTCAGTCTCTAAAAGGCAGAAACAAACTCAGATATCATCTCATTCAGTCAAGTACCTCCTCTAAATATCTCCAACAAATTGTCATCCAGTCTTTACTGGAAGACTACTAGTGAGAGGAAACTTACCACCTTCCCTGAGCTGACTCATTCTATTTGGATTGCAGTAATCATTAAGGAGTTTTTCCTTACATTATCCCTCTCTGAAAACTTTACTTAATACCTCTATTTCTATCTTCTAGTTCATCAAATACTTGAATATAGCTATCATGTTCCCCATAAATTCTGTCATCTTCAGGTTCAATATTTCTTAATTCCTTAAGCCAATTTTCGTACTGCATGATCTTGAGGACCTTTACTATCCTGGAGGAGGTTATCTTTCTCTGGATACTTTCCAGAATATCAATCTCTTTATGTACCCAGAACTCTTCCTAAGTCTACAAGTGAGATCTGACCAGACTAGAGAGCAATGGGAACATTTCATTTTTCTTGAACTCTGTGCCTCCCTCGATTCAATCTAAAATTGAATTAGTTCTTTGACTACAATTTCAAATTTCTGGCTCTTGTTGAACTTGTAGATCCTTAAAAACCCCAGATCTTTTTGAGATGAACTTACTATCTAGTCATAACTTTCCCATCTTTCACTCATGAAATTGATTTTTTGAAGTCTCTTATAATCCCTATTCTCTTTTTTTATTCATGTGAAGTTTGTCCAGAACTAGTAATGATGACTTCTTCATTGGGTTTGCCTTGGAGCAGCAACAAAGACCCCTACACAAGGCTTGCCCTGGCACAAAAAGCAGCAATCACTGAAGAAGAACAGTAGTAACTCAGCCAAGTTAAGCCACTTCATTTGGCAGGGTAAAAAGGGAAAAAACCTTGTCCCAACCCCTTCCTTACAGTTACACCAGGGAGGAAAGGAACATTTCTGAAATTTCCAACTCAAGATATTTTTGGGCAGAAGTTCAAGTGAAAAGGGGGATTCAGGTACACTATTACAAAGTTCCAGAAATGCTAAGAGAAAAGAATAAAATCAAACAAAACAAAATATCAAACACAATAGCAAGAAAAATTAAAACTTACATAACAATGAATAAATTAAAGAAAAAGTTTGACTTGGAAGTTACAGAATTCTGTAGTAAAGCAAAGAACAAAATTACTGAAGAAATGCAGATTATGATAGTATCAGAGAGAGAATGCAAGGAAGACTGAAGGATTTGAGGCTAGAGAGAACTTATAGAGTAGAATATAAGGAAAATTTGAGCATAGCAACAACAACCAAAAAACAAAAAAAAGTCAAAATATTTTATGAAACTGTAAAGTAATATAGAATTTATGATGCTGGTAGAAATGAAGAAAGTATTGGAAAGAGTGTAGATTTTGAAGACCTCAGATATGGGTTCAAAATTTTCCCATGTGCCCTTGGCAAGTCACTTAACCTCTATAGATCTCAAGTTTCTTCAATTATAAAATGATCTTAAAGGCTACTTTACCCCATCTCTAAATCTATGATCCTATGAATCATATCCATAATAACATTTATGTTTGTTGTTTATTCCATATTTTACTGAATGAAATTCAGGATCATGGATCCTCATATTTGAAAGGGAATCTCAAAGTGATCCTCTCCAAGCTATATCTGAATGAAAATTTCCAGTACAGCTATAACTAGAAAGCTTTCTTCCAGCCTTGCTAGATCTTGAGTGAATGGGGAACAAATTGTATCACGTGGCAACCCACTATATGTTTTAATATATCTAATTTTGTGTGCATATAGTAGCTGAGGGGATTGATGAATTTAGTTTTAATTATCAACAGATATATGTATTCAATCATATGGATAAGAAGCTAAAGAAAGATACAAGCAAATTCATGGCCAAAAACAACATCAACAAAATAGCAACCTTCCAAATAAGACCAGTTAAATAAACACAGCAAGCAAGACCCTGTAAACCATTAAGCAAAACTACATAAGAGGGTGGAAGGGATGGTTATACATACAACTATCCTTCTCCTATTTACTGATTCATTTTTTGTTTTTCTGGTTTTGGTTTTGGCTTTGGTTTTGGTTTTAGTTTTTCGTTTGCAAGGCAATGGGGCTAGGTGGCTTGCCCAAGGTCACTCAGCTAAGTAATTATTAATTATCTGAGGTCGGATCTGAACTCAGGTCCCCTGATTCCAGGACTACTGTTCTATACCCTGTGCCACCTACCTGCCCCTGATTAATTTTTTTAAAAGATCATGAATATTTATTTAACCAATTAACAACACTGTATCCTTTTGAGTTTCTATTGACATTTGATATATTCCTTTCTATAGTGAAATTAATGAAAAAGAAAATAGGATATTGAACTCAAAGTCAAGAACATCTCTGATACAAACTCTATGAACTCCCTCCTTCAAACCTCAGTTTAATTATCTTTAAATTAGGTAAAATAAAACCTTTAATACCCTCCACAGGATGATTGTGAGGTTTAAATGATATGGTTTAGAAAACTTTGTAGTACTATATAAACATGAGAAAAAAATCATGAATTATTTAATTGGGTAATCAAATCAATCTTCTCACTACATTCTGTTCCACTAACACTGATAACTTATCAAATGAACACACATCTCAAAAGAGGCAATCAGAATTGTAAGAAAGATATAGGTTCCTCCTTTGGATCAATTAATCAATCAAAACTTCAACTAGCTGAAGCAGGAAATCAATTCAGATTGGTTGAAGGACTTGTCCCAGTTTCTGGAACTTTAATAAAACCAGTGAACTAGTGCAGAACTGAGGGATCCTTTGTCTAGTAGCAGAAAGGATGGAACCACTTCAGCCAAGACCCTGAGAAAGAATCACTAGGGATGGGATAAAGGGAAAGAAGGTCTCTGGCCTCAGTTTCCTTTCCCTCTCACCCTTGACTAGAGAAAAACCTTGTAAACAATAGAAGGTCAAAATATTTGGACTTTGTCATTATTATTTTATTAAAACAATCCAGAACTGCAGTGATTTGTGGCAGTGTCTCCATCTCCATCAAGAGACAAGGACAGACTAGACATTGCAAGGCTCTAAAAGGAGAGTAGAAAAAAACTATACCAGAATTTCTGAAAGTGTGGTCCAGGGACTTCTGGGGGTTCTTGACACCCTTTTGAGAATCCATAAAATCAAAACTATTTTCATAATAATGTTAAGACATCTTAATTTCTAATATATTAAATAATTATTGACATGACCAACATAAACAAAAGCTCCAGGGGAAAGCCTTAAATATAATTTTTAAGATCACAAAGGAGTTCTGAAAGTTTAAGAAGCACTGACTTTCGCCATGTCTTAAGAAAACTACTGAGTATACCAGAAAGGGGATACATGGCATGATAAATAGAATTCTGGGCTTAAAGTCAGAAAGACCTAAGTTCTGATCTCACTTCAGATACTTACTAGCTGTGTGACCTTGCGTAAGTCACTTCATCTCTATTTTCCTCAGTTTTCTCACCTGAAAAATAGGAATCACCTACCTCTCAGGGTTGTTGTAAGGATCAAATGAGACAATAATAGTAAATTACTTAGCAAAATTTCCAACACATAGTAGGTATTATATAAATATTATCTATTAGGAGGAGGAGGAGGAGAAAAGGACTTCTAGCTACCAGGAGCTATGAATTACTCCTTCACCATGTGCTCTCTAATCTTGAACCTACTTTCCCCTGAATTTTGTATATAATCCAGGCTTATGTGGACATATCTAATTTGACAAATGGAAGTACCCTTGATAGGCCTTTGTAGTATAGGCAGATAAACTAAAATATAGGTCTCTTTGTTCCCTACCACATGGATAGGTGCAGCCTCCTTTGATTGACTGCCTGTATCTTTAAAATCAATGATTCTTTTCAGCCACCCTCTTTCTGTTACTATATATATAAATACTCCTTTCTAACTAATTTATATCAACTAGTAATTATGAAGATAAGTCTAGTGCTCTTATAATGAAATGCAAGATAAAATAAAAATTTAGGAAATAGATCAGTCAGTCCAACATTGATAGACCTGAAATTATGAAAATAAGAAATAAAAACCAGCAACACTGAAAAAGACTTTTCAAAAGAATAATTCAAAGGTCCATGAGTTTATTGGCAAGAACACTCCCTCCAGCTATGAAGGCCCTTCCCTTAATCAGTAGAGCAGATGTGCACAGAAACAAACACCCCCTGCTGGCCAGTCATCTGAAAAGCGTCTGAATCAGGGTTTTTATCCCTTCCATTACCCTACTTGGATGACCCCAGCTCAGTGAGGCCTGCCAGAATTTGTTTTCTGCTGCTTTAGCCATAAAAAACCTGTAGTCACCACCATGTCATAATAAAGTTTCAGTCTTTATTTCAAGGAAATAATTACAAGATGATAATTGAGACTTTATAGCATATTAAGGCTTATAGAACCATTCACAGATTATTTTATATGCTTCCCATAACACTATAGACAATAATATGTCCAAAGGAGAGACCTGATCAAAGCTAAGATCACACATTCAGTTGCATAACTTGGGCATGGTCAGAGGTTCAATGATCATGGGTTCAATAGTCAATGAGCTTTATTAAGAGGGACATAGAGAATACCAACATACTGTATGTCCAGGCATATACAAGGATTTCAGGCCCAACTGTGTGTAGCTATTCTATCCCTTCCAGCTCCTTCAGCTGCTGCTCCCATCTTCCATTAACTGCTATAGTAACAAAGAACCTACATGGACAAGCATAGAGCATGGGCAGGAGCATGACTTTTGTTGTTGTTGTTATTGTTGTTGTTGTTATTGCTATTGTCCATTTCCTAAAAAAAGAGGGCGAGTTGTGGCCCTTCAAAGATTATCAGAAGCTGAAAGCAGTGACTGCCAAACAATATCTACCTTCTTCAATTTCTGACTTTCCCAGAAGTTCAGAGGATCTAAATCTACACCATAAGTCATTAGTGCTTAAATACTTCCATAGTATTGCAAGCATTAGTGAGATCAGTGGGGTGACTGAAATAATAATGGGGAGACATGTATAGTAGATAGGGAATTAGTCTTAAAAGCAGAAGACTTGGATTAAAATCCTATCTCAGAAAATTATTTACTGTGTAACTCCAAGCAAGTCATACTCTTCTTGTGTCTTGGTTTTCTAATTTGCAAAATGAAAATAATACTGTCTAGACCTGTATCACAGAGTTGTTATGGAGGCCAGATAAGCACATAGAAAACATTAAAGTGCTACATAAATGTCAATTACTAGCACTATAAAGGTCACGTAAAACTCAGGACTGTTGAAGTGGGAATTGTGGAAGATTACAGCATGACTTCTATAGGCTATTCTTCTTCCAAGCTACAACTACTTATAAGTCTTACATTTACTTTTTTTTGTTTCCATACAACCTGTCCAAAATTATGGAAGAAAATAAGCAAGATTCCCTAAATTCCCAGATGGCAACCTCCTAAACTCAGGAGATTGCAAGGAGTTGCAAGAGCCTTGATGCAAGAATCAATCCTCCAGGACAAGTATTTCACAGGAACTAGCAACAGTTCCCTTCTGCTTTTATACTCAATATAGAGATTGAAGATTTCCTATAGAGGTTGGAAATTTTAGCTGGGACTTGAAGGAGGCAGAGATGAAAAAAGGAGGCATGTTCCAGGATTGGAGGATAGTCTGTGAAAAATGGCCTACACTGGAAAGATGGAGTATCTCCTTTGAGGAACAACAAGGAAACCATTGAAACTAGATCAAGGGCGGCTAGGTGCTCTAGTGGATAAAGCACTGGCCCTGGAGTCAGGAGTACCTGGGTTCAAATCCCGTCTCAGACATTTAATAATTACTTAGCTGTGTGGCCTTGGGCAAGCCACTTAACCCCATTTGCCTTGCAAAAAAAAAAAAAAAAGAAAACCAGAAAAGTCAGAGCAAGTTATGAAGGCCAAATGAAGTATTTTACATTTAATCCTGGAGGTGAGAAATTGAGGAGGGGAAAGGTGATATGCTCAGCCTAGGGCTTTAGGTAGATCACTTTGGCAGCTAAGTAGAGAGTAGAGTGAAATAGGGAGATAATAGATAATATTTGTAAAACACTTAGCACAGGGTCCTGATACAAGATAAGTGATTAATACACACTTGTTCCTTATTGCCTTCCCTATTGCATCTCCCTAAAAGCACACATTGGAGGTGATAAGGGCTTGTCCACCAATAGCTTCCCAGGACTATTTCACTGGTAACTTCCCAGACATCCCTGGTAGAGCTGTGGTGTGAGCTTAAGGGCAGGCTCATATGTGAGGGAGAGGGACCATGCCTACCATTCTTCTATCTCTTCCTTTACCTCCCCATGCTTAGACACTTCCTGCTCTGTTTCTTCAGCTCTTTTTGTTTTGTCTTGGCTCTAATGAGTCAACCTACAGTACTGAAGTGGCAAGTTCATTCTCACCTTCTCCACTGCCCAAGGAAAAGGAGCACTAAAAAGAAAAAGTTACACCTGACATCTAACTTTACTAACGTCTCAACAAGAGGAAAACATGAAAATTCAAAAAGTTACATACAATTTTCCTGTCTCTGGCTCCTCAAAAGTCAGAAATATTCAATCGATTAGCTTCATCATTTGGCCTGTGTGAGTGATTGGACTTTGTACAGGTTTTGTCTACTTTCAACAAATCCAGTCTTCCTTTTGAGTCAAATAGATCTCAAGGGATTTTACAGCTTGAAGCACTAAGGATCATCTAGTCCAATACACCCTTCCTCATTTTACTGATGAAGAAAACTGATGCCCAAAAAAGAAGTGACTTGTTCCAGGTCACACAGATATTGGGTGACAGAGCTAAGATTTGATCAGGGTCTTTAGACTCTAGATCCAGTCCTGATTCACCATATTCCTGTTCTGATTCCTATTCTGAAACAGAGACTGCCTTGAGCTTCACAGCTCCTTCCGAAAGAGCTTTCATGATTCTAAAAAATATGGATGGAACCCCTAAGCTGGGTAACTGTGTCTAAGCAGGGGATGTCTTTTATGTAAGAATAAACAAACCAGAGAACAGCTCATAAGACATGAAATCTAGAAAACTCAGTTACCATGTGTGAAGAAAAAAAAAACATCTTAAGGAATGTCATTGGTTTAGTTTTTTCCCTGTATGTAATGTTTAGTTTATACAAATGAAATCATATTTTCCTTGAGAGCAAATAGCATAAAGAAAATTGACCCCAGCAAGATCAGTATTTTCTCTCAATTAGCAATGATGAAGGTGCTTTGGAATGATGGAAACCACAGCCAAATAGTGTAAAAGCTATGTCCACATCATTTAGCTATAACCAGCATTCTTTCTAGAAAGTCTTCCCCTGCCCCCAGCAGACAAGGATAAGTGAAAAACCTATACCTTTTATCTAAGTTTCCTACCGTAGAATAATGTTCTTCTAACTTTTAAAATCATGCGCCCCATCAGAATTTATTTTCTGGGGTAATGGATTTTCCCATCAATATCTGCACAATTGTTGCTACTTTGGGTGCCCAACAGGGAGTTGGATTGGTTGATTCTTGTCCTTCATTATCGAAGAAGACCAAAGTGACATCATTATTTTGAGATGAATTTCAGTGTGTTTGACTAGCTGATTAGACCAATATGAACTCGGGATCTCTACCATAGTTTGGGCACAAGTAGTCCATGTGAACATGTGGGGGTAGGTACTTTAAACTTATGAAGATCTCGTTTCTTCTGACATGCTTCAATTCTTCCCTTGTCATAGAGCTCAGCGCCCTCAATGACAAGGGCATGCCATGCTGGGTGGTCCTGTGCCAGTGTCTCCCATGACATACAATCAATTCTAAAGTTCTGCAACAAGACTTCAGGGTGTCTCAGTATCACTTCTTCTGAGCCCCTTGTGAGTGCTTGCCCTGTGTGAGGTCTCTATAAAATAGGTTTTTGGGCAAGCATACATCTGATATTCTAACAACATGTCCAGCCCATCATAGTTGCACTCTCTGTAGTAATGTTGGAATGCTAGACAGTTTAGCTCAAGAAAAGATCTCAGTGTCTGGTATCTTCTCTTGCCAGGGTCATCTTCAGAATCTTCCTAAGACAATTTAAATGGAAGCGATTCAGTTTCCTGGCATGGTGCTGGTAGACTGTCTAGGTTTCACAGGCATATAGCAATGAGGTCAGAACAATGGCTCTGTAGACCCTCAGTTTGATAGTTAGTCTAATACCTCTTCTCTCCCTCACTTTCTTATGGAATCTGTCATATACTGAACTAGCTCTGACAATGTGAGTGTCAACCTCATTGTCAATGTGTGAAAAGGACACTGCCAAGGTAAGTGAACTTGTCCACAGTACTAAAAACTTCTCCATTTACTGTAATCAATGGTTGTTCCACATCTGGATGGTGTGGTGTTGGCTGATGGAACACCTGTATTTTCTTGGTGTTGATTGTTAGAACAAAATTAGTACAAAAAGCAGAGAATCGATCCATTCTTCATTGCATCTCAGCTTCAGAGGCTACATTGAGGTCACAATCATCTATAAACAGAAGATCATGAATAAACACTCCTTCCATTTTGGTCTTAGTTTTCAAGTTGAAGAATTTTCCATCAGAGAACTAGCTGACCTTGAGGCCATTTTCATCCTCAGTGAAGGTGTTTGATAACATGGCTGAGAACATTATGCTAAAAAAGTATGAGAAAAAGGACATATCCTTGTTTCATTTCATTAGTAACGGGGAAATCTCAAGAGCATTGTCCACTATCCAGAACTTGGGTATGCACACCATCATGAAAATTTTGAAATATTTTTCCATAAACCCTCATAACTGACGGTATCAAAGACCTTGGTCAGATCCACAAATGTTGTATACAGATCTCTGTCCTGTTCCTGGCACTTTTCCTGGAGTTGTCAGGCAGCAAACACCATAACAACTGTTCCTCAATCCTTTCTGAAGCCACATTGGCTCTCAGGGAGGTGACCATCTTCCAAGTAAAGGATCAGCCTACTGAGAAGGACTGGCAAGAATCTTACCAGCAATGACTAAAAGAGAAATACCCCCCATTCCCTTTACCTTCATAGAGATGGAGTTAGGTTATAATTTTACTAAAGAACAGATACATGACTCAGAAGGAAAAAAATTAGAAGCAGAGAGGGTGGAAGGCAGATGTATTGGAGGTATTAGATAGTAGTAGATAAATCCATGTTGAAGAAAAACCCTATTACTGACTTTTGCAGATACAATGAACCCAAACCATGTTCCCACTATCCAATTGGTTGCTTATATAGTTTTGTGGGTCATATGATGACCCCTCAGAGGTCTGGCCTCTGTTTTCAAGATCAATATCCTAATAGACCAGAACTACTCTCAGAATTAGTCTTCAAGTTTCTGAAGTAAAGAGGAATAGAATATTTCCAGCACAAGATTGATGAGCAGCATTCAGAATCATAGGATGCTTGAGTTTGAAGACCTTAAAGATCATCTTGTCCAACCTTCTCATTGAACAGATGGGAAAACTAAGAGAGGGGCATGACTTGTTCAGGGCTACATGACTGCTAAGTACAAAGCCAGAACCTGAACTCAAGGCTCTTAACTCCCAATACAATGTTTGTGTGTTTTTTCTACACCCTATGTCTTAGTGTTGATAAACAGAAAGAGCATCCAGTTAAGATAAATGAGGATTGCTTTGAGGAGGGGCCATTCATAGCATGTCCTTTTGGTATATAGGTTGGAGGGATAAAAAAACAAAAGAGAATTCATTGACCAGATACTAATAGTATATGGATAGATCAGTGATTTCCTCCACATGAATACTCCCTTAACAAATTCAGATTCTAGCCCTTCCATATTCCTCATCTAGGTGTAAAGCAGATATAACACTGACCTTGGAGTCAGGAGGACCTGAATTCCAATCCAACCTCAGAAACTTAACTCTTACTATGTGACTTTGGGCGAATCACATAACCCTGATTACCTAACATCTAGGGCCATCTCCAGCCATCTTGATCCCTATATGGCCTTTGGAGTCAGATGGCACTGAAGGAGAAAGTGAGACTGGTGCCTTAGCCCAGCTCCTCCTTACTCAAATCCAATTCATGTGCTCATCATGGCATCATGTCCCTGATGTCATGATCTTCTTCAAGGATGAAAGACAAACATCATCATCATTCTTGTCCAAGCTCTCTATGAATCTTCCATAGAAAATACAACCATTATATCAAAAATGCACCCATTGTATCACCTTTTAGAATTTGTTATTGAAGAATTAATTCAACTATGTATTTTTTATTTTAATTCAACTATGTATTACTTGTATATACAAGGAGAGGGAGATCTAGGACCCTGGGTATATAAATTTGTCAATTAGTACTTACTGCAGAGGTTATTTAGTCTTGTTTTACATTTGAGAGAACTAAGTCCCACGGAGGCTAAGGATTTATGAAGTCCTAGATGTTTGCCAAGTCCTGTGCAGAACTTTACAAATATTATCTCATAACATAACAAGGCTGTGAGATAGATACCATCATTTTCCTTGTTTTATAGATTAAGAAACTGAGGCAGAGAGAGGTTAAATGATTTGCCCAGGATCAAGCAACTAGTAAATATCTATTCTGGATTCTAATTCAAATCTTCCTGACTTTGGGTCTAGCAATCTTTCCACTGAACCTCGTAGCTTCGTTCATGGTCTCTAATCTCTGGCTTACTAAATTCAAGAATCTTCTCTGTTATGCTGGTCTGTGTTTTAATAGTAGGCCCTTAATATCCATCACACTTATGGGTAGGAAAAGGCAAAGGAACAACCCAAGAAGACTTGTAATGGACAACAGATTAGGACCTGAACTTACAAAAAGATGATACTCTTGGATTGACACTAATGTCCAAGATGGGGATGTAATCCTGGCCCCTGAAATTGGGAGCTGAATTTGAATAAGATAAAGTATATGACTTGTTGTATGGAATATGGAGACTGATCTTGTTCTTGTTCTTGGAGGTGAGAATTGGCTACTTGGAAAAGAGTCACATTAAGGCTGAATTCTTCCCCAAAATAGGTGAGTCTAGTGGGTAGCAGAATGAATAGAGTCAAGAAAGCTATATCAAGACAGATGGGTGATAAGGTCAATATCCAATTCTCAGACTTTTCCCTTTGGGATAAAAAAATCAAAGGCATCATTGTTTCTTTTGACCATCTACACAGGATGAGAATTTTTCAAATGCTTGTCCAATTTAAATATAATGAAATAGTATTATGTAGTAAGGATGGTGAATATAAAGGATTGAAAGAAGTTTGTGGAATGATATGCTAGCATCAAGAGAATAATATGCTTAATGACTATAACTGTGTGAATGAATAGATCACTAAAAATATAACCAGTTATGTTTTTTAATTTTTTTGCTTTACCACTAGGTGCATACATGTTTAGAAAGGATTTAGCTTCATTACCAATGGTGCCTTTTGAGAAGATGCAGTTTCCTTCCTTATCCCTTTAAATGAGATTGATTTTTGCTTTTACTTTATCTGAATTTAGTATCACTACCCAAGATTTTTTTTTTTACTTCAGCTGAGGCATAATATATTTTGCTCCAACCTTTTACCTTTACACTGTGTGTGTATCTCTTTGCTTCAAATAACCAGTTCTTACTTCCAGCCAAGATGGTGGAGAGAAGACAGGCACAGTTCTAAAGTCTCCTGATCTCTTCCCCATCTATCACATGAAACAGACCTTTTAAAAGAAATCCAACCCACAAAACCCAGAAAGAAAAGCCAGGAGAAAGAACATCTACCTCAGGATTTGTCTCCGGCAGCAGCTTTGGCCGAATTCGGGCGGGTGAGTCTGGGCTCAGAGGGAGGATCAGCACCAGATCAGCCAGATCAACAGCTGAATTGGAACCGGGAGTCTGAGAGCCCGAGAGCCGGACCTGCTGGATCAGAGGTGGGGCTGGACCTCAGGGGCATGAGTCTATCGGGGGCGCTGGTGTTGGAGCTGTCCCCCGGGAGATCCCGGACAGGGCTGGGGAGAGAGTTCTGGAGCAGGAGAGCTGTGGACACCATCCCTGGGCTCCTCTGGTCTGAGTCCCATTACAACTCAGACTTCTTCCCTAACAAACAAATGCAAACTACTTATGCCTCAGGCTCAGGTGTGTGAGCAGAACCAGCCCAGCTGAGGAATGACCTCAAGACAGGGTAAAGCCCACCATTGATTGAAGGCAAAATAATTCAATATCTCCAACCCCTCCCTTCAAGGAAAGGGAGAAGGCCTCAGCCAAGGTCACAGACACTCCAGAGAAAGCAACCAGCACCTCCTACTGGCCAGCCAGAGAAACTGCACTCAGTGAGTAAAGCCTTTAGAGATCCCAAGCCCCTGTGAACCAGTCCCTCCCCAACTCAGGTCTTAGCAAAATGAAGAAGGGTCAGTGGAAAGGTAGATCCATAGAAAAATTCTTGGAAGGGAAAGACCCTAACTCAGAGAGACCTGGAACCTCTGAGGAGAATACAATCTGGTCTTCAGCACAGAAAGACTTCCTTGAAGAAATAAGGAAGGAGTTTAAAAATCAACTGTAAAATTTGGGGAGACAATAGCTTGCAACAAGAAAACAAAACCTTAGAAAGTACAATTGGACAAATACAAAATGAGAATAAATCTCTCAGATCTTCAAATGGGCAAATGCAAAAAGAAATTAATTCTTTCAAAACCTCAATTTGTGAAATGGAAAGCTCTTTCAAAAGTAGAACTGACCAATTGGAAAAAGAGTTGCAAAAGGTTAATGAAGAAAACTCCTCCCCCCCAAAAAAAACAATGGAGTCTACAGAAACTAATAACTCCATGAGACAGCAAGAGTCAGTTAAACAAAATCAAAAAATAGAAAAAATAGAAGCAAATGTAAAATACCTCATCAACAAAACCACTGACCTTGGGAATAGATCAAGAAGGGGCAACCTGAAAATTATAGGACTTTATGAAAATATTGAAGAGAAAAAAGCCTAGACTTAATATTACAGGATCTAGTGATGGAAAACTGCCCTGATATCATGGAATCAGAGGACAAAGTAGTTATTGAAAGAGTACATTGATCCCCACCAGAAAAAGATCCTAAAATGAAAACACCAAGTAATGTTGTGGCCAAACTCCAGAACTATCAGATAAAAGAGAAAATCCTGCAAGCAGCCAGACAGAAACAATTTAAATATCAAGGAGCCACAGTAAGGATCACACAGGACCTGGCTGCATCAACATTAAGGGATTGAAGGGCCTGGAATGAGATGTTTCGAAGAGCAAAGGAGCTTGGAATGCAGCCAAGAATCTACTTTCCCGCAAAAGCTGAGCCTCCTCTTCCAGGGAAAAAGATGGACATTTAACAAATAACCAGTTCTTAAAAACTTAATAATCAATAGGGCAGCTAGGTTGTTTAGTAGATGGAACACTAGCCTTGCAGTCAGGATGATGGGCATTCAAATCTAGCCTCAGACTTTTAACATTTACTAGCTGTATGACCTTGGGCAAGTCACCTAACCCTGACTTACTCCCATCCAGGGCCAGCTCTAGTCATCCTGATCCATATCTGGTCACTGGACCCAGAAGACTCTGAAGGTGACTTAGCAAAGCACCCCTTCACTGAAATCTAATTCATGTGCTTGTCATGGCATCACCTCTCCTAATGTCATAGTCTTCTTTGAGAATGAAGGACAAACATCATCAACAATAACCAATAATGATTCTTGAGGCCAGAGAATAAAATACACTTCTTTTCAGTATATAGTGAATAAAGTGATCACTATATCAGGTGGTTTTGCTAAATTGTTTTTCTTTGTCACATGGGAATTCAGAGTTGATATTTCTTCCAAAAAATGCTTATGACATAAAGACAAAAGGTATTAATAAATGTATTTTTATTTCCTTAGGGAATATGGTTTTGACAGCAATCCTTTGCATCAGAAACTTTTCATCTTTAATCATTCATGGGCAGAGACTGTTGGAGGCTCCAAAATCATTTTCTTACTTTCTAGAGAGCCAATACTCTTTTCTTGTTCTGTATCATGTGCTGGTTACTAGAGAGAAATGTAATGAACCCAGCTCTTTTCCTCAGCATATCTTTTCCCCCTCCAGAGATCTGAGGAGCTCATGTGATCCAATAAAAACAGCTAAAGTAGCATTCATTTAGCCATTATTCATGGAAAAATGAGTACACTCCTTGGGGATGGTCCTAATCCATGGTCAATTTTTCCAAAGGCCTGTGCCCCTGGGCAGTGTGGGCTGTGTCATCAGTATCTCATTGGAACCTCATTATTATCAAACACACATTGAGAAATAACAAAATCCAGGCTATCCAAATGATTTAAATTGAAATGGGTATGAGTGAGAGTGTGTCTTCTAGAAAAGAGAAAAATCTACAGAATTTAGAGCTCCTGGAGTCCCAGTGGGGATCCACTGGGAGGACAGGGGAGGGACAATGACTTTCTGGAGCAGAGCCTGCTGGCAGGAATGTAAATGGCACTTTGGCTCTCAGTTAAATGGAGGTTCTTAAGATGGAGGGGAAGAAAGAAGGTCAAACCCCAGCTGTTGTTCTCTAAGATATTTAAATAGTTTAGTAAAAAAAACAAAACAAAACACTGGATTTGAAACTAGAAGACTGTCTAATATGTCTAAAAATCCTGTTTCTGTTGCTTCCTCTCTATGTAACTTTTGTATATTATTTTATTTTTATTTTATTCATTTAAGACAAAAGGATTAAGTTACTTGCCCAAGGTCACACAGCTAGGCAATTATTAAGTGTCTGAGGTCAAATTTGAACTAAGGTCCTCCTGACTCAGGGTCGATGCTCTATCCATTGCACCACCTAACTGCCCCTGCCATGTAACTTTGATTAAGATTCTTTCCCTTTCTGAACCTCAGTTTCCTCAACTGTAAGAATGAATGAATTGTACTAGATAGAAGAACAGAAAAGATGAAGATTCTTTCCAATTATAAATCTCATTAGTTCTGTGAAGAATATGGACCAAAAGCTCAATTTTGAAATTAGACCAAGGAAGGTGATGCTTAGTTATCTTAATTGGTTAACTCCTCTGAGACTTTGGGGAGTTGATCATGAAAAGACCTTTTGAAAAAGAGGAAAGGATCATAAGAAACTTGTGGAACCAGAGACTGTACGATCTGTCTATTTTCTACCTTCAAAATTCTAGTCAAATTCTATCCCCTCCAATCAGACTTTCCCTGACTACACTATCATATCAAGACTATCAGGAGCCACCATGAACACCAAGATTTGGAGAACTGGGAGATAAGGGGAGTCATATTATGGGATTCTTAGAGTGATGATACCATGAATTTATTTTAAAATGTGTGCATTTTTAATATAGAGATAGGTACTTGATCTGTGATTCATTGATATATATAACTCCAAATCCATAAATCTGCTCTACCAATGCATTTTAGCACTTTCTCTACAGCTTAGTTTTTAAGAGTTACCTAAAACACTGAAGTTCTCAGGATACCTAAAACTAATTTCCTAAATGACCTAGGGCAAGTTGTTTTGCCTGTCTGTGAGCCTCAGTTTCCTTATTTGTAAAAAGAGGAGTTTAACTAGATGATATTCTAATTCCAGTGATCTCTTCTAGCTTTAATATTCAGTGATTTAAGTCATATGATTAAGTGATTAAGTTAAGAGATTTGGAGTTTGATGACATTTCAGTTATATTCTAGTCCAATTCCCTTCATTTTATACATGAAGAAACAGAGACTCAAGAAGGTCAGGTGATTTCCCCAAGTCATATAGACCTTGCCCAAGGTGGTAGAGACAGGATTTAAGTGATCTGTCCATGGTCATATATAAGTATGGGTGGGATCTTTCCTAGCCAGTTTTAGAGCCAGTCTGCCATGTTGCCATTCTCTGCCTGGCCCCTAAACATCTAATAGATAGAAGTTATTATCACTGTTTTAAAAGCATGATACAGACTCTGGGGCAACTCTGGAGCTACCTCTGGAGCTGCACATTGATAGGTTGAGTCCCAAGAGGCAGCTTCTTCATCTCTTAGGAGTCTAAGAGAGTTTGAGGTGATGGTTTTCTTTTGCCATAGCTCCCAAGAATCTATTGGTGTGTTTTCCCCACTGTTTATCAGTGATATGATCAATCAGCCAGAACTAATTGTTTTATGTTATTTACAATGATGAAATAGTTGGGTTAAAAACAACCTTCAGAAAGACTCTGAAATGCTCTCCCACAAGTAAATATATAGACGGGGGAAAAAGGAGGCTGAATCTCAGAAACACATGTAGCAAAGAGAGAGGTCCTGATTACTGGAAGTCCTTTCTTTTCCTTCATGGGATATTAATGAAGTTCTTAACTGCCACTATTTTCCTAGGGATGCTTCCCAGAATATAGGTTAAAAAGTCTAAATACTCTGGTTCTCCAAAGTACATGAGGTCCCCTTCTGACTGAGAGGGATGGAGGTAAGGGAGGCATGACACCAAGTTGGAAACCGAGGCATTCTCCCAATTCCAAGCAATTCCTTCTCTAGGACTGGGCAGAAGATGTCTGCCTGTCTAACCATTCACTTAATACTTCTTCTTTTATTATTTCAATTTTTCCAATGACTTTCAAGGATTTTTTAAACATAATCTAAAATAACTTAAAAAGTCAGGGTATAGCATCTTATCACTTACTTGAAATGAGATGGAATAACTGATCAGTGCTCTTTATGACTACATCATTTTTATGTTATAAATGTACTACTTTATTATATTAAAAATAGAATTTTTAAAATGGAATACAGACTTATTCTATTATTTTCCCTTTTTAATGTTATTTATTTAAGGCAATGGGGTTAAGTGACTTGCCCAAGGTCACACAATTAGATAAGTATTATGTATCTGAGAGCAGATTTGAACTCAAGTCCTCCTGACTTCAAGGCCAGTGCTCTATCCACTGTACCACCTAACTGCCCCTATTCCATTATTTTCTTTACAGCCTTTTTTTAGACTGATATATAAAAAGAAATATAATTATTTTTATTTTCTAGAGCATAGAAAAATTACAAAGCCATAAAAGAAACTGGATTCAGAAAATATATAAATTGTTGATTAGATTGTTGATAGAATTACTTATGAATTGAGGGAACTAAGTGGCACTGACCCTAGAGTCAGGAGGTTCTGAGAACAAATCCAGTCTGAGGCACTTAATAATTACCTAGCTGTGTGACCTTAGGCAAGTCACTTAATCCCATTGCCTTGTAAAAAACAAACAAAACAAAGAATTACTTATGAATCTGTAAATCAATGGACAAGAACTTGAGAAAATGTAAGGAAGGCATTAACTACATTCAATGCAAGGGAAAAAAACCTGAACAATGAAGCACTGGTATTGAGAATAGAATTAAAAATAATGTTAATAGAAGGAACAGATTCTTAATTAATGAAAGACTAACTCTGAGATAATTTTGTGAATTTGTTTGAAGAAACCAATATTGCCCTTGTATCATGTTGCACTTCTCCCCAATTTTCCTTCTAGACTTTTCCTTTAAATTGTTTTTATTTCAGTAAATACTTTTGTTATGTATAAAAAAGCTTTAATAACCATTTTTTTAAAACTTTGAGTTCCATATTTTCTCTCTTATATCCATTTCCCTTCTTTCTTTAAATTTTTTAAATTTAATTATTTATTTTATGCACATGTATATTTTTAAGTTACAAAATTTCCCTCCACCCTCCCTTCCTCACCTCCTCCCCTCAACAACATTCAGGTTAACACTGTCCATACATATTTTTTATAAACATGTTTACAGATTAGTCAGTTTTGGTAGGAGGAATTAGGATTAAGGGAAAGAGATGCATAAGAGATACTTTTCATAAAATGTTCATCAGATTCTGAAGGGTTGGGTTTTTTGGTGAGTTTTGCTTTGTTTTGTTTCTCTTCCTCTGGATGGGGATGATGTAGTCCATAGCCAGTCTAATACAGTTGTTCTAGCTCTCTGGCCTGCTGAGAGGAGCTGCTTCCATCAAGGTTGTTCATCTCACAATGTTGTTGTTGACATGTACATTGTTCTCTTGGTTCTACTCCCTTTGCCATTCCCCTTTCTTGAGAAGGCAAGCAACTTGATATAAATTACAAATGTGACATCATATTTCCACATCAGCCATGTTGTAAAACACATAAAAATAAAGGGATTTTTTAAAGTATGCTTTAATCTGTATTCAGAGTTAATTAATTCTCTTTTTAAATATGGATAGCATTTTTCATCATGGGTCCTTTGATCACTGTGTCTTGGATCACTGTCTTGATCCAAGTTGATCATCATCACAATATTGCTGTTACTCTGTAATATGTTCTTTACAAGTATTTTTGGAGCACCCATATCCTCTTCTAAATCCCATCCTAATTGTCTTTCCCTAATTGGTAAAGAAGTACAAGGACCTGTTTTCTGGATGAGACAGAGAGACCCAAAAATACCCAAAATTCTCTTCACTCCCTGGAGTTATAAAAGGGATAAACTCTATAGCATCTCCACTCCAATTCCTAATGCCTCCGTTATTGCTTTCTAATGGCTTTCAATTAAATCTTAAGGTATTAACTCCTTCATTCAATATTCATTCAACAAACATTTATTAAATGCCTAAACAATATACTGTAATAAGCACCAGACTTAAAATTAATATGTTTGCTGAGTTTGGAATCATGGAAAGCCAAAGGAGGAAAGAACTTTACAGGTTGTGTGTGAACCCTTTCCTGTTACAAAAGAGGCCTGAGGGAAATTAAATGACTATCATCAGGTTCAAGCAGGGAATTCATAGGTAGAATTTAGAGTTAGAATTCAGATTATCTGTTTCCATATCTAATGTTATTCCTGCTAGGATGTGATACTTCTCAAGTGTACTCCCTATTTTTAGAGGACTTTTGAAGTAGCTGGTGGCCACACTTCTCCCCTTGAGAAATGACCCCTCAAATGATTGAATGGCATGCCAAGAGTTGTTCTCTCTAGGCAATGTGGAATAGTAAAGAGCTACTGGACCAGGGCAGTCAAGGAGATATGCATCTGGGCACTGATATACCACTAACTTCCTACATGACCTGGGGCAAATTATTTTATCTCTTTATGAGCCTCAGTTTCCTTATTTGTAAAAAAGCAGAATTTGACTAGATGATGTTCCATTTCCAAATCAAATGAACCTTACTAGCTCTAACATTCAGTGATTCTGGGATTACTCATTTTAAGTCATGGAATTTAGAGTTTGATGCCATTTCAGAAATCAGACCAGTCCAACTCCCTTCATTATAAACATGAAGAAACAGAGGCTCAGAAATGTCGGGTGATTGCCTGGGGGTCATACAGATAGCTAGTGATCGAGCTAGGATTCAAACCCAAGTTTTCCTGCTCCAAGGGGAAGCATTTGCTACTCTCAGAGTTTTACCATGGGTCCCACAGTAACAGGAAGGAATCACTGACCAAGAAAGGCCATAAAATGTGGAAGGGGCTCCCCCCTTCTGTTTACATTTAAAAAAGACAAAATCCTCCCTTGTTCCTGACACCTCTGAGGAAGCATCTGTTCTCAGTGTGAGCTGTTTCAGTTCAGGATCATCTGGGAGCAAAAATGCATGTTGACCTTTAAGAAAAGGCTTTCACTGAGCCCAACATGCCAGAGTGACTCATTCTGCAGGAGTCCTAAGCGCCAGCCTCACGCGTTGTTGTAGACGTGATAAACAAATCAAGTAACACAGCCCATATGGTTGGTTCGCTTATTAAAAACTTTGTGGAAAACAAAAACAAACTCCAAACCTTTTAAATTCTGTTCTTTTTTTTTTCATTTTGGAAATGGCAGGAATGTGACTTCCTGACCTACAATAACTTTTCTTTGGGCTAATAAATGACCTTCCTTTAAGACCTCAGTTTGGGAGCCATGTTAGCAGCCTCTATTCATTCTCCTCATTCTTCCTGGAGTGTGGAACAATTAAATCTCCCAAAGATATAGGGTAAGAGGGTAAGAAAAAGTATGTGCCCAGCTTCCATTACAGAGTAAGAGTTACTTCTTCATTCTCCATGCTCCAATACTGGAAAGTTGCAATTTCAAAGTAAGTGTTAGCCATGTATATGGAGATAGAGGAACACATCTGAGCCATACAAGAAAGTTAAGTTCAGGGGCTCCCCCTATTTAGACTGACCTATAAACATTGTTTAGTATTAGTGTACTCCTAATAGACTTGCCTAATTTTTGTAAGGTATAGCCCTTACACAGGAAGTACAGTATGTGGGAGAGTAATAGATTGCAATATTTTGAAACCTAGTGAAAAACTTGTAAGATATAAGTGACTAGAATCAGCTGTTTACTATCTTTCATAAACTTATATGCAATAAATCTGAGGATAAAAAATACAGACCTTAGGATATCTTTGAGGATTCAACAAATAAACCATACTGGAATGATAGCAGGATTGCAGCCAAACTGTTATCCTCAATTGCCTGCACATAACATGAATCTTTAAGAATTTAAGAACATTTTTACTTGATGTCATTGTGCCAAATATTCATCATCTTTAATCTATGTGGAATGAAAAGATTTCAAAATATAGAGACCTAGTGGAAGAAATCAAAACCATGTGGGAGCAGGATGAGGTAGATATCCTCCCTATTGTCCTGCTGCTCCTAGAGTTGTCCCTAAGAGGTCTTCATTGAACCTACAGAAAATGAACTTACATCCCAACACTTTCATTCACTGACAAAAAATCAGTTGTTTTATATCCTTCTGTAATAATAGTATATGGAACATTAAATCTAAAACAATGACAGCAGGAAAGCTACTTATCGCAGTACTATTGCTATCTGAACTCCATAAAAAAGATGGAAAAAAAAGGAATTATTACAATTTGCATGTCTATAGTCCTTTAAGGTTTGTCAAGTATTTTACAGACATCAGCTCATTTGGTCTTCACATCATCCATGTAAATTGATACTATTATCAATTATTATTATGCTTATTTTATAGTTGAACACATTTAAGCCTAAAGACATCAAGTGGCTTATCCATAGTCACACAACAAGTAAGTGTCTGAGTTGAGATTTGAACCCAGAACTTCTAGATTGCACAACCAGCACTCTGTGTAGTATGCTTCACAGTCTTTCTGAATAACCAAAAGTATATTCTAGCCATGGGGACCATAGATTACATAGATTACACTCAAATATAGTGATTTCTATTTCCCCATCTTTATTGGTGTTGTATCTGTCCCTAGTTGCCATACGATTAGGAAAGGCAATGATGATCCTATGTTGTAGACTTGGAGCTCTAAGGGACTTTAGAGGTCTTTTTAGTCTGACCAACTCATTTTGCTGATGAGGAAACTGAAGCCCATAGAAATCAAATGACTTATCCAAGATCAAATAAGCAATGTGTCAAAACTAGGATTTGAACTTGGGTCCTTGATATAAAGCATTCATTCCACTATACCCCACTGCCTCTATCTCATGGTCTTTTAAATATTTCATAGCTAAGTTCTCTTATGCTGCCTTAAGAGCAAGGACAAAAGGGAATGATCATAAGTCATACTTTCTCCATTGTAAAAATGGGCAAAATAAATAATTGAACTATTTACCTTACAAAGTTGTTTGATGGAAAGCACTTTGTAAATGTTAAAACAGTGTACAAATGAACTTTGATAATAAGATACCTTAGAAATATTGAGCCTGAGTCACCTGTTTTCTCTTTTATCACTAAGATCAATCCCTCATAATAGGAACAGTTTGCCTAATAGTGAACATCTTTATAGCAGGGATCACAACACTGTGTTCTCTCTCCCTGCTTCCTCTTCATCCTAGGTCCATCTCTTCTATAACTTTGTTCAGAGAATGACATTCTTGAAGCAGATGGAGAAGCCCACACACAGTTCTCACTCTCTATGTACCAAGTTTGTCCACAGAATTCAGATTCACCAGCAATCACAGGAAACCCCATGGACTTCCTATGTGCTTTTATAATAGGTAATATGCCCTTTGAGAATCTGTCAATAAACAGGAATTTCTGCCTTAAGACTATGGCATCTGGATATGGAAAAGACTTTAGAGATAATCTAGTTCAACCTGCTCATTTTGCAGATGAGAAAACTAAGTCTTAGAAACGTGAAGTGACTTACCCAAAATTCTTTTTTTTAATTTTATTTATTTAAGGCAATGGGGTTAAATAACTTGCCCAAAGTCACATAGATAGGCAATTATTAAGTGTCTGAGGTTGGATATGAACTCAGATCACCTGATTCCAGGGTCAGTGTTCTATCCGTTGCACCATCTGGCTGCCCTGACTTACCCAAGATTCTGCAAGTGAAAAGTAGCAGGGCTAGAATTCCATTCTACAATCTCTAACTCCAAATCCATTGAGCTTCTCATAAATTTCTATTTTCCCAAGAACCAAGAACAAGACCTGGAGCCATTTTCCACTTCCCAGTTTGAGTGCCAAAAATGAGTAACATTCAAGTTATCTGAAATGAAGCTGACAATCCTTTGTCCAGATCCATACCTTAACCCAGAACTCATCTTTGTGTTTTATTCATTGAGCCAGAAAAAAGACAGGATCTCTCTATAGTGATCTGTGGACAGGGTACTTTGTGAGAGCATAAATGAGCTGGGTTGTTACAAGATTGTACACCCAAGTTATGTTCTCATATTTTTTTAAGCATCTATGCTCCCTATTGTGATGGAATTAGTGTTTTGGGTGGGATTTTGTCAGAAAATTGTGATGAAGATTGGGAAATGACTTCTTTAACCCTGCTGATCTACTACCTTCTCCACAAAATAACCAATTTTAATAGATATTTGCAGGCTGAGTATAAAGTACTTTCTCTCTTCAAGGAAGAAAATTTGCATCCGAGTCTAGATCTTTTCCTGAAGAGGGATTACTTCTCCAAAATCACAGACTGAAATTTAGAAGGGACCTAAGAAACCATCTAGTCCAGCCATTTCATTTTACAGATGAAAACAAATACAGAGGACCAAGAGATTAAGTAATTTGATCAAGACCAGACAGGTAGTAAGAATCAGAAATAGGATTTGAGCCTAAATTCCCTACTCCAGAGCCAATGCTCCTTCCATTACCACACTTCTTAGGATCAGTAGATGGCGGGGGGGGGGGGGGTAGGAGGAGAAAGGAGAGTAAAGGGGAAGAGTTTGTTCCATGTGGTTTTGTGCTACCAGAAGCACTCCCTTTCCTACAGTATTCCCTACAAAATCTAGAAAAGGCAGGCAACAGTATGCCTGCAAGTTAACCCCTAAGAACAAAAACTATAGAAAATCCATGAAATAACTTTCTAATTTAGGGGGCAAAAGGAACTGCTAAATGAGAATTGCATCCATTCTGTTCTTCAGCATTGCTGACCCCTAACTGACTTTCTAGCAGAGACAAGGATAGGAAGGAAGATTCATTCATTCATTCATTCATTCATTCATTCTCAGAATCTCAGAGTTAAAATGGATCTCAGAAGATATCTAGTTCAATTCATGCCTCACTAAGAATCTCTTCTATGCCATCCCCAGAACGCTCAAACACCCTTTACTTAAATTCCTCTGAACAGTGGGGACTCAATACTTCCTGAGGCAATCTATTCCACTTCAAGGTACATCTATTTTCCTTGAGTCAAAAAATCTTTCTCAGCAGTTTCCATCCTCTGTTCCTAGTTCTACCTTCTGAGTCTAAACAAAACAAATTGATCTCTCTCCATTCCCCATAATACAGTAGATCTTCAAAGAGAATCATTATGGCCTATCTGCTACCTCAGATAGGTAGCACCCAACTTTACTAAGCATATATATTTGGCCCTGAGAAAGATATAAAATTTAAATAAGACACAGGCCTTGCCCTAAAGGAAGGAGTATTTGATTAAGGCTACTCAAGAGTTGGAAGATATTACTAACAGAGAAGCCATTGGGAAATTGAATCAACTTCTGGGGCCAGAGATTTAATGACAAAATGTTTTTTGTATCATTAATGCATATGTAGAGATTTTGTTTTTCTTGGACCAACATTAATATTTAGCAAAGTGTTTATATTGCAATGGACTTGCCCAACCAGTTGTGAACATATGTTTGTTTGAATACTACCCCTGTCAGCCGTCCTAAAAGCTGATTATGTCTTCCAGTGTTGTACTCTGGCAAATCCATCTACTCTAAATAGCCAGTCCTGTGGGAATTTTTCAAAGAATATATGGAAGAAGTTTGGGCATTGTTGGGAACTGATACCTTACCACCTATTCTGTGAAATAATGGATTTTAGTAAATATTTCCTGGTGTCAATCAGGGCTGAGCCTACCTTATGATCTGTCAAAAATTGTTTTTGGTTTTGATTTTCCTGTCAAGACTTGTAGTTGCCTTACTTTTGAGAATACTGAATATTGAGGAAATATATTTCACTAATAGAGACCATTATCCAGTCAACCAGTTATATAGTCTTAGAAAACTTCCTGGGACCCTAGAAGGTTAAATTACTTTCCCAGACAATGCATAATCACTTTGTGTCATAGAACTTAAATCTAAATCTATTCAGACACCAGGGTTCTGCTTTCTCTCCTCTAGCCACACTATTTCTCATTCAGCATGGGAAAGAAATTAATATTTCCATAGCTGTCCCTCTACCCACTAAGAGTTTCAGTATCTGGAATGCTCTGGGCTCAGGTAACAACACCCTGACCCTAAGAATATCCTAGAAAGCAGAAACTATTTAGAGTCACAGGATTATTTCCCTTTTATCTGCTCCAACTTATAAGATGCCTTATCTGCCTATAAGGATGTTATTGCTAACCATCTCTACTCTATCCTTAGGTCCTTCAGCTGTGTCAGGTGCCATGAGGTTCAACCGGAGACCAACCTGTCCTGATACTTCAATTGCTGCCAGCCTCCCCACACCCCCTGTCCCACGTCACAGGGAAGAGCCACAGCCCTGGGAAACAAGTGGGTGATTGCTTCAAACTGGTCCTTGAAGTTAATTGCAGTACACCTTGGATTAAACAGCTTGTACCTGTCGAATATTATCCTTTTCCACTCTTTTCCCATTGACTATTAGTGATTTTTATAAAGGTTCTTAAGTTGGGGGTCTGTAAATATGTTTGTTTTTTTAAGGTTTATAATGTGCTTTATTTTATTTTTTTATTTTTGTAATTTAATATTTATTCTCATATGTTCTAAAATTTCTTGATTAATATTTTATTTATTTTTTCAATATGTATTTTTTTATTCATTGAAAAGCATCATTCTGAGAAGGGGTCCATAGATTTTGCAAGATTGCCAGAGGAGTCCATGACACAGACTAAGAAGTCATACTCTGGGATTTCCTGACAGTTCCTTACTCCTCAGAGGCTCATATATGTTCTCAACACAGGCCAGGAAAATCGACCATAGGATTTAGAACTATAAGGGACCACAGCAGTCATCTTGTTCCCTTATTTTAAAGATGAGGAAACTGAGGCAAGAAAGAGAAAGGAAGAAGTATTAAGTAAACTGAGCTGGTATTTGTATCAAGATTATCTGAATCTACCTACATCCTGGACTTTTTTATAACAAGAGCCTGGACATGTGCAGAATGTAGATCTCTGGTTTTGGATATGTTTGTAATGAATACCATGACACTAATATTCATTAACCATTCTGAGGAGCCTGGAGTCTCCCCTTGAGAATTCCTCTGACACTCTCACACTTTTCCCTGCTATGAGTTCCTTGCAAGGAGGAATTGGAGAATGTTTAGCCATAAAAGAAGGGTAACTCCTAGGCTTAACTGTAACTTCTGGTATTAGCAAGCTCCCTTCCTGGCTTAGGAAAAATAATCTAGTTCAGAAATTTGAAACAGGTCACCTAGACTCCCTACACCTTGTAAAATATTAACATTGATGACCCATATGAGTTACCTGAAGTTAGTCTACCTGTTGCCAAACCATCATATTAGATCCATCAAAATTTTAGCCTATCTGAATTCTTCAACAGATCATTTATTCATTCATTTAATAAACTTGGATTAAATACCATGGGGAAGGTCCTATACTCTGTACTGGAGATGCACAAAGGCAAAAACAGTCCTCGATCTTAGGGAGCTGACTCACTGCCAGGGAGAATACAACATGCTAGGAAAGTATCACTGAAGACCAGAACTCAAAGCCAGCCCACTTGCCTTTTCTTATATTAAATAATCTGCCATAAACTATGGGACCAGGGAATAGTATTTAAGAAGTCCTAGTGGCCTTCATCTGTAGGACCTACAACCACTATCTAGACCAGAAAATGTTCTCAGTAGACCTTTATCAGCAGAAGGATGCTAATCATCCTGTGATGGGAAACTCCTTCATCCATATGATCATAGGATATAAGGAACCTTAAGGATCATCTAATCCACACCCCTCATTTTACAAATAAGGAAACTGAGACCCAAAAGGATCAGTGACCTGTCCAAGTAATGTAGGAGAATTTTTTAATAATGTTGAAACTTGAACCCAGGCCCTCTGGTTTCAAATCCAGTGCTCTTTCCACTGTCTCAAAGTCCAAGTTAGCAAAAATCTCTAATCCAACTTCATCATTTTGAAAATGAAAAAAACAAAAACCTGGATAGGTGAAATGTGACTTAATAGCTAGGATGTATATGGCACTTCAATGTTTGCAAAGTGTTTTGCATATCTTATCTCAACTGATCCTCACAAACTTAAAGTGTAAGTGCTATTATTCCCATTTTACAAATAAGGAAACTGAGGTTGAGAGAAATTAGGTGTGGTGTTTTGCCCAGGATTACATAGCTTATGTCTGAGGCAGGATTTGAACTCAGGTCTTTCCGATCTCAAATTCAGCCTCCTTCACTGTATCACCTTGCTACCTCTGACTTACACAAAGTCACACATCTGTGAAAACTAGGATGCAAGCCTATGTCCTCTAACTCCAAATCATACCAATTAGAGCTAGAAGGTGCAACTAGGTTCTAATTAATGCAAATAGAGAATCCTCTAAAGTAGTTGTACTATTAGAATCCACATTTCATATTACCTTTGGACTGGAACCAATTACCATGTTTCACATAATCATAACTTCAAATAATGCAAATTTGGGACCAAAGGGCCACTTCAGGGGAAATTTCTTATCAGTACTAATTGGAACCTAGCTATTTTGTAAGAGTAGTTTAATCTAATCTCCAGAATTCAAACCTTTGCCCTCTAATCCCAAATCATAAATCTATGGAGCTAGAGGAAGGGTACCTAAAAAAGTGACCTAGTTTAAATCCCTTATTTTACAGAGCAGTAGATTGAGGCCCAGCAAGAAGAACTGATTTCCCTTAAATCACATATGAGTTAAACAGCAAAGATAGGGTTCAACCCCATGACTTCTCACTCCAAATCATAGGTACCTTAGAGATGATCTAGTCTGATCTCATTTTATGCAGAAGGAAACCGAGGCCCAGGAAGAGATATGACCTGCTCAAGATCCTACAAGTAGTAAGGAACAGTTTGAGGTTAAAACCCAAGCCTTTTGACCAGGTTCTTTCAAAGGTTCGCCTGGACAAATCTGCATTGGAGACCATAGAGAGGACTGGATGATGATCATGTAGATGGCTAAGGGCTTCTGCCTTTTTTCTCCCTTTCCAGTATGATGTGTCAGTTCAGTGTAGTTGAGAGTAAAAGTGCAACGTTTCCATCGGAGAGACTTCGTCACCTGCTGGATGACAGTGTTCTAGAGCCCCACAGTCCAGGCAGGGGCCAGGGCCGGGGCCTGCCCCTCACCTCCTCTGCTGTCACCAATGGACTCTCCTTAGGTAAGATTCCCCCGGCCTGGGGACAGGCGGGCGCAAACTGTTTGCTCCGTGTCTGTCTCTGTGTGTCGCTGTGGAAAGCACAATGATGCCCATGCCTTCAGCCAGCTCAGTCTCCTGACCCCAAAGATGTTTTCCTTAGGGAGCATTCTGGCACCCCTTTCACCTCTCTCCCCTTACCCTGGATAGCACTATGACCTCCTTCCTCAATCTTTCTCCTCCTGCCAGGTGTGTGCATCTGGACCCAGGCTAGATACAGCTGTGATTTAATTGGAGCCAAAGTTATATTGCCAAAAATCAAAACTATTAAAGTCCTGGCCATAAGCCAACACCTAGTTAACAAGCGACTGCCCAGGTGCCAGAGGGCTGGTTACCCTAAGCAGGAGTCATTGATGGTCTTGAAGTACCCACCTCTGAGAGGAGATGGCCAGACTCTGGAGAAAGCTCTAGGTTCAGATCACAGACTCAGCCATTGGTAAAGCCCAGCGGACCAGCCTTGGCCCATTCTTTGGGCACCTTATTCTAGCTCCTGTCCCTCACCAGGAATGCAGGCAATGGTTATCCTTCTTAGAAGTGTCAACAGCAGAGGCTACCTTACTTACCAGACTCAAAATTCTAAGTTCAAGAAGCTATCTGAGACCCCAGAGTACAAAATCTGTGCTGGCAAAAATCTCAGATGTGTCCTCTGCAAAGACAGGGAGGGAAACATCCCTGGGTACTTCGAAGTCCCTAGAGGTTCTCTGTTTGAGTTTTCCCAATGAAGTCAACAAGTTTTTATTAAGTAAGAGACATTGTGCTAAACATTGGGAATGCAAAGAAAAGCAAAAATTGTCCCTGTCCTCAGGGCTGATAATGCAATGATCTAATTTAGAGAAAGTTTTCAAGTCAAATGAACTTTATCTGAACCCACTCCTGGTCACTGTGCCCAGCTACATATTGAGAGGGTAGGGATCAAACCTGAGAGTGGAAAGGATGTCTAGATGGTAGTTGACTAGAGTCTGTGGCCTAAGAACTGGATGAGGACTGTGTGGGTTCCAGATTCGGGCCAGGGGCCAGATGCCTAGGCAGAGGTGTTTTGATTCTGATGACAGAACCTTTCATTCATATCCTGCCAAAGGAATGTGAATTAGATGGATCATAACTGAAGCATCATTTGCTTTAAACAAGTGACCATCTTTTAGCTGTTTTTTTCCTTCCTTGTCCTTGCTGCTTCTATAATCTGTGTACATGCCCGCCTGTCTGTCTGTATCTGTCTGTGCTGCCTGCTACCCTCCCTCAGTGATGCAGCCTTCTGTTAAATAACTTCTCCCCCAGGACAGGCAATTTGAATTTGGTTGGCAGCAGACCCAGGAGCTCAAGGGATGACAGTTTAAGGAGTACTGTTTACTGTGTAGTGGGAATCATATTTGTGAGCACCCCAAGTTGCCACATTACATAATTTTGTTTGCCCTAAAAACTTCTTTACAGAGAGAAATTCATCCCATTAGCAGGGTGCAGGTGCTCTTATGTCATATCCAAGGGGTAAAAGTCTATTCACAGAAAAAATCAGGCACATGGGAGCTAAAATATCACTGCTACAAACATAATATATGCTCTATGATCTGCATATCATCACAGTGAGGCTCTCTAATCTAAGTCAAAAAAGCCCCACTTAGGTATTCTATATATTGGTATTGAACTGAAAAAAGAATGAGTTGCCATTTTTAAAAAATCCAATTAATTGATATAAAATATTTTATCTTTTTTGCTTCAATATTTCTGCAATTTATGATTTGATTAACTTGATATAAATACCTCCTCATTGCTTTTAGACCCCAACCCACCCTGCCATAGAGAACTATCTTCAGTAGCTGTCAAACCTTCTGATAAGTCCTTGGAAGACTGGTCCTCAAATGGCAGACACAGTCTCTCATGGGATATTTTTCTAGATTGATAGGAATAGGACCTACCAGAATTTGTTCTAACTAGCCTAATCCTTTGAGAACCCAACTAAAAATTATTTAATAATGCTGCCATCAGACATCAAAGGAGGACAAAATGTTTTTTTTAACAACCTTTCCCTTCTAGATACTCAAAGGGAGTATGAAGAGGAATGAGATTTAGAGGTCATGCTTTTCTCTTGTGTGCCTCTACCTCTGAGTCCTGTTCTCAAACAAGATTTAGGATTTTAAATAGGATTAGAAACAGACCCTTTTGGTTGACCATGATCATATTGGAATGATTGAAATAGAAAATATTCAAAACCTAGACTTGAGTTTCGGAAAGTCTAAGCACAGACAGAGAATGGGGGTGAGTGTTGGTACTTTGTCACAGGGGACCCTCAGAAGTGGGTGAGCAAATCCTAAAAAAGGCAGTAGATTCTAAATTAGAAATAAATAAGACTTTCCCAAAAGGAATTAAGTTGAATCAAAGGCCTAGACTTGCTATTAAAGTAGAGAAAGTAGAAGTCTAAAGGAAAAGATATGGAGTACATTACATTAACTACATTATTTCCCCTATCCATTTTTCTGAAGGAATCTTTTAAGTGATTTTCATTGTAAAGATAAAATATCCTATTTATCTTAAGTGCTATTTCTAGTCTGCTTATACCATCATCCTCCCGCCCCATATCCCCACCCAGAGAAAAGTTACATGGTGTTTTAGCCTGTCTCTGATTCCTTGGACCTATGCCTCTGAGACCCATTGTGGAAATCTCTCTTCCAATCTCTACACTGTGTTCTTCTCCCTCTCCCTCTGACCTTCCTCTTCTTCTCTCTCCCCTTCTGCCTCCCCTCCATCTATTTCTCTCTCTTTCTCCCTCTTTCTCTCCCTCTCTCCTTCCCTGTCTTATTTCTCTCTCCCCTCCTCTTCTTATCCTCTTCTGCTATTTTTCCCCTCCCTTTCTTCCCTCTCCCTAACACCTAAGCTTTAGACCTGCCCAGGATCCCCAGCAGTCCTATGGGATGAGAGAAAAGACAAGAATTTTGAGCCAAACAACAATGTCTTGTAATCCTTTCTGGAGACATCATCTTTACCAGTCTGCCCTAAGAATCGTGTCCAAAGGCCTCCCTCCACTCCTACTCCTCATCAGCATTGGTAAAATCCCTAGAAGAGGCACAGCCAAAAATGAGGAGTGTGTTCATCATAAAGGCATGACGAAGAGCTGAAAAGGCAAAGATCAATTTTCATCTTGAAAAGCCTTAAGCTCCTAGTACAGGAAATGAAGTCCCAGGTCAGACCCTGTGTCACAGTGCCCTCTACCCAGAAGATTTGCCACTGCAAACACTACAGATGATGTTCATGTTCCCCTGTACTGTTTCCTCTAACCCTATTGTCTTAGCTTAATGATCTCCCTTTGTGGCTGCTAGAACCTACTATCTTACATAGCAAACAGGTTAGACCAGGTCAAGGAAATATCATATTGTCCAGAGACACAGATGTATTTAAGCCCTTACTCTGTCCTTACCAATCCAGGTGAGGCTCTTCTTCATCTGAAGTATTAATTTCCTATAACCTCTGACTAAGCTTTGTTTAAGAGAATGAGGAAGGATTCAAATATTTTTGTCAAGGATACAGATGTTGTTGACTTTGCAGACAAAGTCATTGTTTTCCATTCCTTTGCTATAAGACCTCAGACAGTCCGGTGCATAGTCTAATGCCCAAGACTTTTTCCTAGGTTCTATGAGGTAAATATTATTCTTAGAACCACCTTTTTTGATATGAAATTGCCAAGGTCTCTTGCTATCCTGTCTCCCTTTCCAGTCAAATCACTCTATAACCACAGTATGAGATCTAGTTCATTAAATACATTCACAAAGATCTGAGATAGTCTCTACTTTTATATGTTTACAATAGGCAACCTCAAGGCAAAATAAAGGTTAGTATTCTCAGAAAAATTATTGCCAGTAGCTTTTGCCTTTGTTCCCATAACAAAAATACCCTATATCTTTGATTGTGGCAATCCAAAGGTTCCCTCACATTCAGCCCTCAGTTTTATCTGCTCTGTGGTCATCAGGAAATTAAAAAGTCCAATACATGTCCCCAAACCATACTGATGGGCAGATGAATGCCAAGAAGGAGCCAAGAGTGTATTGGTAGTCACCATTGGCAGATCTCTGGACAAATCTAGTGCCCCCAATATTGTAAATACTGAAGGGAAATAAATGAAAATGTATGACCTAGGCATCACCCCATCTGCCTTGCAGGAACAGAGGGAGATTTTGAGGGAAAGGCAACAGGAAAAAACAGAAAAAGAAATTAAAACCACCATTCCTCATTCCTACCCTCACTATCAGACCCCCCCCCCAAAGTATGGGACTTTTAAACCACTTCTCTAGAATTTAACAGAATGGATCTAGAACTCTGAAGCTTTTTCTGGCCTGCCTGGAGCTCCTTCCTTTAGAATCCCCAGGGTCAGAGCATTATCACCCGCTATGATGTGAAATGTTCATTTACCTATGTTCCTTTTCTAGGCAGTAGTGAAAGCTCAGAGTTTAGTGAAGAGCTGTCTTCAGGGCTGGAAAGGTGAGTGTGGGTTGAACACCCTGAGCTTCCCTCAGTTCCCAGCAGCAGGGACCTCCCTTTCTCCTTGACCTGCCTTTAGGACCAGCATGGAACAGCTGGTGGGTGTGAAGTATACTATGGATTAGCTCTCAGTGATTGAAGAATGGTGCAAGATCCATTAAAAGGACTTCAGAAAATCATCCAGGGTCTAGTCTATATGAGTGTGTTCTCCCCAGGAGTCTTTTCTTGGGGCCAGAGATGATATTCTTGGGAAGTGAAAAGGAGATATTTGGTACAGTGAACAGAGAATGTATTCTGGAGTCAGAGGGCTTCCTCCTGCTTCTAACATTTACTACCTATGTAAACTTCCAGAAGCCAGATTTCTAGGAAGTCAATGAGGGAGAAAATGGAGGAAAGGATTTCCAAGACTGTTCAAGGGAAGGGGAGATGAAAACAAGAAACTTCATCTCTTTTGGATTAAGGCTTAGTTGGCATCCCCAGATCTGTTGGTAGCAGCATATCCCAGAGTGTCTTGGATTACTCTAGGGAATTAATCACAACTCCTAGGCTTCAAAGGCCACCTGTCCTTCCCTGGGGAGCCCAGTTCTACTTTATCAGCTTAGTCTTTATGGTTTCTCCTTCCTGTGTCAAAAATACACAAAGTTCCCAGTGCAGAAGCCTCCCAAGATAAGTATTGAAATCTTTGCAGGTTAGATACAGCATGCTGGTAACATAGCCAGGAGGAGACTTCAGGAGAAAACTTGGCCTAAGTCTTGGTTGCATTAATAACAGAAGCTTCTAAAAAATGGAAATTTTTCCTAAAACCACTATATTACTCTCTGGTGATTCTGTTTCCTTCAGTTCAATGTCCCACTCACCCCTGCTCTGGTCAGAACCTACGTCAATATCATGCTCAGTTCTGGATGCTACATTTTAGGAATAACTCTGGCAATGTGGTGGTGGTGATGGGAATGCTGACTCTGCAATCAGAGGATCTCACCAAACCTCAATTTATTCATCTGTAAAATGATGGGGATGGATTCAATTAACTCCAGGTTCCTTTCTGCTCTAAATCTATGATCCTGTTCTATCTGGAAAATATCCAGAGAAAAGAAATTAGAATAGCATAAAGACCTAGAGTCTAGGCCATACCAGGACCAGATGAAGGAACTGAGGATGTTCACCTGGATGAAAGAAGATTTAAGGAGGAGTGTTGGAGAACACATAAATTGTCTTTATTATGAAAGACATTCACATGAAAAAGAAAGTCTTTTTGTTCTTCCTGTCTTACAAGACGGAAATTAAAAAATGGGTAAAAATTGTAGCAACCGGTTTTAACTATCAAAAGATCTGATGAGAGATAAGTAAAACTCTAAACCATCATTAATACCTGAGCAGTATTTTCCAGATGCTGATGCATGGCTTCAAATCTTGAAGTACCAATGAATCAAAATGAAAACCCAAGTGATAATGGGAGGATACATGGTGGGTAGAAGCAGGCTGAAGCATGTTACCAATGAAACTTGCCCTTGACAAGTGATATGTGTTTGTCCCTGTCAATGACAACATGGTAGTGTAAGGGACTGGCTATCTATAGCCGTAAAAATATTACATAATGCAGGGGATCTCATGAGAGGTAATTACCACCTTTCATCCTATTGTGCTTGGCTTTAGAAGTGAGATCTTAAACTCTGTTTCTCACCTCCTACCTCATACCCTCTGCATTTAATATTCTAGATATCATTGACTGGACCCAATAAAGTCCAGGTTATTTTCTAAGATATTAACTCAAACTGTTACCTCTTTCATTCAGGAGCCTCTCTCCCTAAAACTCAGTTGCTTTCTTGTTGATTCCCACTTATAGTACAGGAATCAAAAGGATATCATTAAGAATATTCCTGGAAAAGAAATTTTGATAACTTAGGTAGAATATTGGTTCTTCTGAGATATTAATTGAAGGAATATAGGGTAGAAATTCTATGGAAGATTATATAAAGAGATTGGCAAGAATTATGCACAATGAGAAATGTAATCTGGATTTATATCTGTGAAGTCAATATATGCTCAAATTGATAGTGATTCAACACTTACAAAGGTAGTTGTGAAACATCCTATCTTTACAGCCCCAGTTATAAAACAAAACTCTCTAACAATGAATGACCTGGAAGTTGAGCTGCCATTTTCCCTCATTAGGGAAAAAAATACCCCTTTCCTATGTGATTTCTAAAACACCCTCATTCCACAAACTAAGGTCATCTGGCAATATAAGGATAAGGTTGACCACAGTTGTTTATGAGAAACAATACATAATCCTGAAAATGTTCTCTTTGACAGTAAAAAATTTAAGAAATAGACAAATACTGGGGTGAGGCAGGCCCACTCTGTCCTCTGAGAGGTATGAGGTTCATACTTCTTCCCTTCACACATCCATAAATCAAATGCCTGAGGCTTCTACTTCACCAAGATGTGGTGGCTATGTGACATGGACTCCCTTCAGCTCCTCCCCACCATTCCTTCTTCCTCCTCTTCCTTCTAGGTTAAGAGGTAGAATCTTCCTCTACTCCTGATGAAAATCAATCCCTCCTTCATTCCATTTCCTCCAAGATCTTGCTCCATCTGTCATTCTCTTTTCCTCACACATCTTAAACCTCTCCTTTGTCGTTTATTCCTTCCCATCTATCTACAATTATGTTCATATTACTCCAGTTCTAATAAGCCTTCCTCTGATTCTTCTTGAACAAAATCCTCCCAATTTTTTTTTAATTGGGAGATGAATACATAATCTGCCAGCTGCATCTGATTCCTGGAAAATTTTTAGAATATAAGAAGAAATGGTTAGTAAACACCTAAAATGAGAATGATGAGTATAAAAATCTGTAATGACTTTTTCCAACAACAGGTCAATGGGTCTTATTTTATATCCTTTTTTTGACAACATCATAAAAATAGTTGATATTACATAGTTTAGCTAGATTTTTGGGACACATTTGAAAAGCATTTTATACTCTTCTTGGGGGAAAGAAGAGCAGACATGGACTAAGCAACAATACAATTACACAGATTCAGAAGTGATTGGTTGGCCAGATTCTAAGAGAGCTCAGGCTTAATGATTTTATGTCAACTTGATAGGAACCCTCCAGGAGTATACACTAACATTTGTAACAATAACTTGGGTAGAATCATAGATCAATCAACAAACATTTATTAAGCACATGCTACTCATATTGCTGGCCATAATGCAAAATGCTGAGAATGCAAAGTAAAATGGATGTTGAGCTCAAGGAATTTAAATTCTATTAGGGGACACCATGTGTATAAGAAAGATATACACACATCTATACAATAAATGTGTTTACATACATATTGCATATTTTCACATGTATATATTAATATATACGTTTATATAATAGATGCAAGATGATGGACAAACACCAATAGCTAGCAGGATCATAGGGAAGGTGGTTAGTTGAACTCTTTAAGTCTTGAAGGAACTTGGGAATTTTAAGATGAGAAAGTGAAAAGGAAACAGATGAGAAATGTTTTATATAGATGGCATGCTCATCAAATTCTCAGATGACACACATCTGAACGGGATAGCTAAAAAACTGGCTAGAGCATTCAGCTAAAAAAAAGAAAATTTAATGAAATAAATATCAAGTTTCACACTTGCTTCAAAAAAGCAGCTTGACAGCAGGTTTCTCTGATAAAAATCTCACGTTGAAATACATAAGAAATTGATATAAGTTTATAAGATTAAGAGCAGAAATTTCACAGTAGAGAAGTGATCAAAACATATAAAGAGGGGACGGCTAGGTGGTGCAATGGATAGAGCACTGGCCCTGGAGTCAGGAGTACCTGAGTTCAAATCAGACCTGAGACACTTAATAATTACCTAGCTATGTGGCCTTGGGCAAGCCACTTAACCCCATTGCCTTGGAAAAAAACTAAAAAAAAAAGCTATAAAGAGGTCATTTTCAAAGGAAGAAATCAAGTTATTAATAACCTTATGGAGGAGAATGCTTCAAATCACTAATATTTAGAGAATTTAATATTTAAATATCTTTGAGATTCTATTTTCTATTCTGTAGGCTGACAAAGATGACAAATAAAAAAAATGACACATGACAAAGGGACTATAGGAAAATAGGCACACTAATATATTGTTGGTGGCTATGAATAATCAGGCTAGAAAACAATTTGGAACTATAGCCTTTGACCCAGTTATATTTGTCCTATGCTCCAAAAAAATGGAAAAGAACCTATCTGTGCACAATATAGATAGATAGATAGATAGATAGATAGATAGATAGATAGATAGATAGATAGCTGCTCTCTTCATAGTAACACAAAACTGGAGTCTATTGAGGAATGAACAGCAAGAGATGGTATATTAATGTAATATAATATTATTCTACTATAAGAAATCATAACATGGACAGTTTCAGAGGAAACTGGAAAAACTACTATGAACTAATACAGAATGAAGTGAGCAAAAGTAGAACTATTCATACAATTACAACTTTCTAGAGAAAAATCACTTTGCAAGACTTTAAAACTCTCATCACTACAATGATTAAATAATGAGTCCAAAAGACTGATAATGAAACACACCCTCCTGCCCAAGGGTGATTTACTTAAATGAAGAATGTAACATGAATTTTTAGACATAGCCAATGTGGAAATTTTTTTTTTGCTGGACTATGCATATTTATTTTGAAGGTTTTATTTTTTCAAGGGCTTTTATTATTTTCCATTTACTTTGAAATCAATGAAAGAGGGATAATAAATGGTTTTTAAATTTTCTTTTAATGAACTTTATAAGTATAAGATGGAGGAGGCATAGTTAAACAACAGTTTGTATAAAAAAGGCCTGGTAATTTTAAGGAACTACAAACCCATTATGAATCATTAGTGTAATGTGGCAGCCAAAAAAGCTAATGTGATCTTGGTTTACATTAAGAAGTATAATTGGATGCATTATTACTTCTTTAGTTTGCTCTGGACAGACTCTTGGGAATATTGTGCTCAGTTCTGGGTAACAGAGTTTAAAGAGAACATTGATAAGTTGGAAATTGTGTCCTAAGAAAGGACCACCAAAAATCTTTCATTTGATGTCATATTAAGATCAGTTAAAGAACTATGGACGTTTAATCTATAGTAGAAAGGCTGTGAAGGTGGAAGAAGTAAAAGGAGAATATGATAAGTATGTTCAAGAACTTGAAGGACTTTCATGTGGAAGAGGGAATATTCTCTTTGGCTCCAGAAAGCAGAACCAGGAGCAATGGGAGGGAGTTACAAAGAGACAAGTCTATGCTTGATGTAAAGAAAAAAATGCCCTAATAATCAGAGTTATCTCAAAACAGAATGGACTACTCTGGGAAATGGTGGGTTTCCCCTCACTAGAGGTCCTCAAGCAGAGCCATAATGGCAAATTATGAGTGGACTAGATGACCATTGAGGTCCTTCCAACTCTAAATTCAGAAATTACATGAATCTCTCTCCCATCCCTCTAATCATCCCATTTCTAATCTCCCTTTCACTGCTTACATTCTGTGGGGGAAACATCTCTAACAATGCCTCTACTGCCTCACTACCAACTTTCTACTCAACTCCTTGAAAAATAATTTTAGCCTGTACCATTATTCAAATTGCTCTCTCAAACAACTTCCAAATACAATGACCTCTTTTTAGTTCTTATCCTTCTTTGTGGCTCAGTGGGTAGAATACTCGACCTGGAGTAAGGAAGACCTGAGTTTATGGTTGCAGACATGTACTAGCTTTGTGACCTTGGGCAAGTCACTTAACCTCTCGCAGCCTCATCTGTAAAATGGTGATAATAATAACACCTACTTCCCAGGGTTTGGGGGATCAAATTAGATATTTTCAAAAACACTTTGCAAACCTTAAAACATTTTATAAAGATAAACAGTTATTGACTTCTCTTTAGCTTTTTACATTATTGCCAACTCATTCTCTATATGCTCTCTTCTCTCTTGGCCCTAGAGATTTTGCACTCTCCTAGTTCTTCTTCCTGACTAGTCCTCCTTTCCCTGCTTCATTGTCCTCTTATACTCTTCCCAAACCTTTAATCTTGGTGTTCCTTAGTTATTTGCCCTTGATCTCATCCTCTCCCTTGGTAATCTCATTCAATTCCACTGACCTCAACTATTACCTCTATGCAGAAGACTTGCAAATTCCTATTTCCAATTCTGTCTATGGGACAGCTCTACCTAGATGTCCCATCAGTAATATCAAGTTGATATATATAAGAATCCAAACTCTTTATCTTCTCCCCTAAATTGGTTTTCTCCACCTTTATTTTTTCTACTTAATGGCACCTCCATTCTGTTCATGTTCATGACCAGTCTTCACATTTGTAATCTTGAATTGTTCTCTCCCTACCCAGTTCTGTTGAAACATCCCTGAAATATATCTCCAATCTAATTCTTATTCTCTATTCCAAACTAACCCTGATTCCACTTATATGGATTATTGTAATAGCCTTCTTTTAGGTCATTCTGCCTTGACTCCCTCTTTTCTAATCTAGACTGCTAGAAGAATAATCTTTTCTCTGTAGAAATATGGACATGTCCCTGTCCTGCTTAAAATTCTCCAGGGGCTCCTGGCTCCAAGGAAAGAATCCTCTAACTGGTTTTTAAGATTTTTCATAACCTACATTTTAAGTCTTGACTCAGAGTGGTCTTCTCCACACATTCTGGGGTCCAGACAAACTGGATTCCTTTCTGTCTTCCCATCCTCCCAGGCTTCCCCTTCCCATGACATGAAATAAATTTTCTCCCCAGAGAGATTATTCTTTATATCTGGAGCCTTCCATTGGATTATAAATTCCATCCATCACAAAATAAATGATATGTCTTCCAGGAGGTTTTCCTTGATTTCCAGCCTCCTCCTTCCCTAGCAGCCTTTCCCCTTACCATTTGTTCTTTTGTAATCCTCTAATGCACTTGATTTTCCATCTATTTGATGCATAACAGTGATCTGTGCTAGTGTCTTAGCTTCCTACTTGACTAAAAGCTCCAGACCAGAAAAAAATGTCTTCTAAAATTTATCCCTTTCAACACATAACACTGTCTTTTGCATGTAGGAAAGATTCAAGTGTTTTATTTTTTTGTAAACACTGGAGAGTGGGGCAGAAAGAAGAGATATGGGGAGAGAAAAAAGGAAGAGAGGGATTTGAGGGAAACTAGGAAAGCAATAAAGAGAAGAAAAGTGAAAAGAAGAGGAAGGGAAGAAATAAAAAAGAGAAAATAGGGGCAGAAAATTCTCTGAAATGAAGATATTTTATCTAGGATCAGAATAGTACAGTGAAAAAGGATCTGGACTTGGAGTCAAGATTCCTGAGTGGTTCAAATATGGTTTTAAAAATTGCTAGCTATATAACTTTGGATAAGTCACAGCGTCTCTAAACCTCTGTTTTTCTTCTCTATAAATTGTGCATAAACATACTTATACTCCCTACCTCATGGGATTATTTTGAAGATCAGTAGAAAGAACCCTATACCTTGAGGCAGTTTATCAGATTTCAAGTCCTGGCTCTATGACTTGCTAGGTGTATGTGAACCATAAGGAAGTCAGTATCCTTCTCTGAGTCTCAGTTTCCTCATATGAAAAATGAGGATGATGCTATTTGTACTACTTCCTATTTCATAAGATTATTATAATAAAAATCTTTTTAAAACCTCACACTTTAGAACATGTACATTACCCCTAGTCCCTGACATAAACATTTCAGGTACCATACAGGTCTACAGGTCAACTTAGATAGATAACATCTCAGTTTTACTCCTGAGATGGAAGGGTAGATATTTAAGATAGGACAAAAGGTTTCAATGATAAGCACTAATATGACATAGTATATAAAGGGTATTAGATGTAAACTAATTGAAAGAATTCTTTGTGTTAGCACTGTAGACAAGGTTCAGTGTCTTCCTCTGTAAAACTAGCAGGGCTAATGGCACTAGATATTGATCCTGTGCCCTCTTCAGTTCTAATATACTATGAAACTGAAAGCAACAGAATTAATCCTATTCCAGCATGGGAATTGGAAGTATCTCCAAATGGTCTAGCAATTTATTGTATACTACTATAAAAGACTGCCGGTCCAACCTCTGCTATAGTGGATAGGGTTCTGGTTTGGGAGTCATGAAAGGTCTATGCTCAAATCTGGCTTCTAATTTACTGATGTCAGGAATGCTGGAATCATCTTGTAATAACTCCCAAGAGCCAACTATTAAATTTTCTATATAAATATTTACACCTCAAAAATCAGCAAATGATACAAATCAGGGTTTGATTTAAGATAGTATTGGAGAAACTATTCATATTACAAATTAGTACCAGACATTACAGTAAGCAGTAGGAATACAAAGAGGCAAAAGATAATTCCTGCTCCCTCACATGTAATGAGTGTTAGATGTACATTTTTTCCTGAAAATTGGTTATTAAACATTTATTAGAATATCCCTGTATAACCCTACATAATCAACAGCCCCTCTGAGCCTCAGTTTCTTCATCTGTAAAAGGTGAACATTATCATACTTCACAGGGCTATTAGGATCAAAATAGATACTAAATATCAGGTACAAAAGATAGCCTTTATATGAATGTCAGCTATTATCATCATCATTGTCATCATCACCATCATTATTAGGCTCAACTGAGATAATTTCTATGGGTAAATTTTAAAATGTAATGGATCTCTTCAAAGAAGAGATATGAGAAGGTACATTCCTTTCTTTTTTTGTTGTGCAGGACTGTAGGTGTGCAATACTGAAAACAATTGGTTTCTAATTTGGTTGATGCTGGTTAGTTTTGTAAAAAGGGTCTTTTTTCCCTCCTTTTTCTTATAAAATGTGGTTTTCTGAATGGAAGCAGAAAGTGGGGAAAATAATTGGGAAAAGTATTGATAAAAAGTTAAAATAAATAAATAAAACTAAATTGAATTTGCTGCTCCTAGAGCCCTAAGAGGGAAACTGGCTTCCCCAATGTGTGGCTTATTTAACAGAACCACAAAGTAGTTGAAAGGGGAGGCTAGTGACTTTCTGATGTATTCAGTCCAGGGTCTTTCCCCCTGATTTTTGTCCTTAGAATTGTAATAGTAGGATTTTAAAACCAAATCTATTTCCATTTGTCAACAGGGGTCGACTATACGCTACCTTGGGACCCAATTGGCGGGTTCCAGTTCGGAATTCTCCCAGGACCCGGAGCTGTGTCTACAGGTAAAGGGGATGGCACATTCTCTTTATGGCCATTCTGTCTTATGTGTCCATCATTCACTTGAGGCCTCCCCTGTTCTGGGCTTTAGTATTTTACCATGAGCACAAGTACTGATGTGTTTAGGGGAAACAGTGAGAGCTCCTTGACTCCTCAGGTCCCATGCCTGTTTGCTTACAGCCCAGTGCTCTGGTCAGTCTCTAGAGCTAACAGTCTCAGAAACCCATCTGTCCAGCACTAAGTGGGAGATACAGATGAAAGTGTTTTCATGTTGTAGAGAAAAGAACCCAAGATTTAGAATGAGAAGATTTAGATTGAGATCCTGATGATAATCTAGATGATATTGGACAAAGTAATGAACTTCACAACTTAATTTTTGACTGGATTCATATCCCTGAACTTCCAAATCCTGTGATTCAATGGACCTATTGAGGTAATGTAAGACTTCAGATGAGCTATTGCATAGGAAAAATATTGTTAACCCATCCTGGAAGTCCATAGTATGACCCTTCCTCTCTGGTCTCATTTCCCCACTTTTTTTAACCTTTGATTTTTTTCCTGCCCCCCTCCATGCTTTCCAAAATGAACTCTGAAGCCTCTGTTCTTTCCAGACTGGTTAACTAAGAAGGATCCAAGAGTAGGCAACCCAGAAGTTTCCAGAGTGGTCTGGGATGGCAGCCTAACAATTGGGATAGGATGATGTGAATGTTTACAGTTGGAGAAAGGGTTGAGTTTGAGCTAAGAATTCATAGTCTCACCATCCCTGTGGTCACATCACTATCCCAGGGCACTATGAGCTTCAAATAGTCTAGTCCAGAGAGTCTGATAAGTCAACCCCAAACTTCTCATCTCTTGAGCTGGAAATATCATGAAGATCAACCAAAGACCACCTTCTAGGAGTTACTGCTCCATTGCTTCAGGTTTACAAAATCCCACTAAAACTCCTTGCTTGGGTTACATCTTCCCATGAACAAAAGCACCTACCCCGCAGGGTTGTTGTGAAGATCCAGTGAGAGAAGAGATGTAAAGTGTTTTGCAATCTTTAAAGGACTACATAAATGGTAGTTATTATTTTTCTTCTTGCTAACAAAAGTTCAAGGGTGGACATCATTGTCTACATAGATATGACTGGAATTGCTTAAATTCTTAAGACATTCATATTGTAGAAGGGAGTTAGGGTAGTGACTCTGCCTATCTATCAGACAGGGAGATGCCCAGAGATTCCTACAAGACTGGACTGTCTCTCATCCTCTCTGTGGAGAAATCTTGATGATGATTTCCTCTCATCAGTCCCACAGGGCCATGCAGCTGTGCAGTGGGGGGAAACTCAGCAGGGGTCATTACCATGGAGGGACCTTTGAAAAGGAAAACATTACTCAAGGAAGGACGAAAGCCTGCGGTAAGTGAAGACCTACTGTGGGAATAAATGTTAGTCACTAAAATATGAGTACCATTGATTTACCATCTGCTTCAGGGTCCCTATATTCTCTTGTCCTGGGTTCTCTTCTGGCTTAGACTCCACCAGTATTCTCATGTATTTATGACCAAGGGGTCTCTTGCCTTCAGGGGAACTTTCTTTTCCACCTATAACCATTACTTAAATCACTGAGACCAGTCAGTCAATGTTTCTTTACTCTAATGAGGACTGACTATGAAGGAAATGGAGACAACTTCATATCAACTGAAGGTGAACAAATTTGAGAAAGTATAAAATGTATGTGATCATATACAAGTGCTCTCTCCCAGTTTGGTGAACCTGCCCCTTCAGTCTTGTGTGCTTAGAACCATCAGAGATTATCTATAAATATAGTTCCCTGAATTAAACAAGCTAATGGGCAGATGAAAGTATTCATCTAAAAAAGTTAGTTGTAATTAAGCTCAAACAAAGTGAGAGAATTCACAGCCTAGAGTTCAAGAACTTCTACAACTGTTGATGTACAAAAGAATGCTTGATTGTGGTTTTCTCTTCACTGTGGTGACCCTAGTGGAAATACCAGGGTATCCCTAGTGGAAAAACACCTGTGACCATTTCTTTGGGCATCAGATAAAGGAATGGCTTCTTAGCTTTAGGCAGAGACCTGGAGAACATGCATATCTCTTCTATCCTCTCCCCTGCCTGGAGATTCATCAGCAGGCACAGCTCATTCTCAGTTGGTTATTCAAACCCCATCTCAAACATGTCCTAGCTGTGTGACACTAATCAAGTCACTGAACCAAACTGTGCCTCAATTTCTTCAGCTATAAAATGAAGTTAGACTTGATGGTTGGTAAAGTTGCTTCAATCTCAAAATCTATAATCCTATCTTATGTTCTTCCTTGTCTTTAATAGAACTATCCACCAGGTCCTCAACATGTCAAGGAAATAGTATCTCTAAGAGTAGGCCAAAGGATTATGAGCTATAACAGGCTTTACCAAGCAAGAGGGCAAGGTTATTTTAATGTAGTGAGCAGTTCCCAATGTTTTCTCCAGTTCAGGAAGGTATAGTTAGGTTTGTGTCTATACACAGTTGTGTATTACCTTAATTGTCACTGCACACACCTTCTATTTTTCTTGCTAAGAAGCCTGCCTACTACTACATGTCTCATATATAATAGACTTACATGTATGTATTATATAATTTTAAGGTACTTTTTAAGCCTACACTATGTTCTAGACACTATACTAGCTGCTAAGGATATGAGAACAAATATGAAGGAATCCCTGACTTGGAGTTCACAAAGCTCTGTGATTTTGTTAGCTACAAATATCTATCTCACCATGACTTCACAACTAAATTGCTGGAGCAAACACCAAACCAAACAAAACCTGGTGATCAATATTTCTACTTGTCCTACCATTCCCTCTATGCAGATGTCCACCATGAAGCCTTCCCTGATCCTTTCAACCCTCTATAAACCCTCTGGCACTTACTATCTAACAAACTTCTTAAGTTCAAAATATATGTACAGTACAGCTTTACTATGACACCCTGTATATTATGTAATATTCATTATATTAGATTATAATTAATCTTAGTATTTATCTATCCTGACTCCACAATTAAACTATAAGGACTTTCAGGTCTCTGTTCTACATATGGCAGATACTAATTAAGCAATTATTAATGACTATGACCTTTAATGAAATCCTTTTTTTTTCCTTGCTCTAAGAAAAAAATCTGAAACCCTGACACTTAACATCACTTAGGAGTAGATTTATACAGGAGCGACTCTTATATCATTATAATAGCCACATGAAGTAGAGAGTGTTGAACAAGAATTAGTATGACAAAAATGACCAGCATCCTGAGTTATAACATCACAAAGTAATACCATCTTTTTTTTAGTAAAATCCCTAAATATCAGAAAGAAATGCCAATTTATTAAAATAGGTTAATGACTGTAACTGTTTTTTGCATGATTCATCATTTGGAATTATCTTGTTCTGCTCACTTATGCTGGTTTCAGTTACAGATAGTAATTCTAGACAAATAATATAACAAAATGGTTACTGACTATAACTATATAAAGATAATAAATTTTTATACTTTTTCTCTCCATGAATTCAGAATTGTGGCCACAATGAACTGTTCTCTCTTACCCCAACCACACCCAATTCTTTCCTGCCTTTGTTCTTCTGCATACTGTTAACTATATCTGAAATATCTACCCTCCTTATCTTCACCCTTGATTTTGACTTTCTATTCATTGTTTTTGAATCATAGTTCGAAGTTTTTCTTGCTCATCTGTGAACATAACCTTCCCCCTTAGCCTTCACATACATACCCTGTACTTTTGCTTGCCTCTCTCTGAAGAACTTCTAGTGGATTTTGGTGTATTTTCATCATCAATTCTGCATTTTATTCCTCTTCTAAGACCTAAAATTTGTATCTCCTCTAGTATCTTTTACCGACTCCTTGGGGAGAAACTTTCAGAGAAATTATTCAAAAGTAAAGGATAATTAGTATGATTGTCTGATAAGTGCCAAGATCTGAGTCCATTTAGAGTTGAGAAAATATACTAACCCATTGAGCAGCTAGGTGGTCCAGTGGATAGAGTGATGGCCCTGGAGTCAGGAAGATCTTAATTCAAATCCAGCCTCAGACACTTCCTAGTTGTGTGACCCTGAGCAAATTACTTAACACTGTTTGCTAAGGAAACCCCAAATGCAGGGACAGCTAGGTGGAACAGTGGATAGAGCATCGAGTCAGGAAGTCCAGAGTTCAAATATGACCTCAGACATTTGATACTTAATAGCTTTGTGATCTTCAGCAAGTCACTTAACCCCATTGCCTCGCAAAAAAAAAAAGGAAACCCCAAATGAAGGCACTAATCAATTGGATCTTTGTTTTTTAAATGTAAATATTTTGATTTTCAATTATATACAATAGTAATTTCTACCAATTATTTTTGCAAGGTTTTGAATTTTACAATTTTCCCCCCTCCTTTCCTCCCCATCCCCCTTTCCCCAACAGAAAGGCAATCTGATAATCTTTACATTTGTTTCCATGATACTTTCTTCCTTAAAATGACATTTTTTAAAGAATTGAAGACAATAGTCTTTGGTCTTCATTTAAACTCCACAGCTCCTTCCCTGGATACAGATGGTATTCTCCAACACAGATCCCCTAAAATTGTCCCTGATTACTGCACTGATGGAATGAGCAAGTCCATTTAAGGTTAATCATCAACCCACATTGATGTATAATGTTCTTCTGGTTCTGCTCATCTCAGCATCAATTCATGCAAATCCTTCTAGGCTTCTCTGAAAGCCCATCCCTCCTAGTTTCTAATAAAACAATAGTGTTCTATCACATACATATACAGTTTGTTCAGTCATTCCCCTATTGATTATCCCCTCAATTTCCAGTTCTTTGCCACCACAAACAGAGCTGCCATGAATATTTTTGTGCATGTGGGTCTTTCCCCCTTTTTCATGACCTCTTCAGGACACAGATCCAGTAATGGCATTGCTGGACCAAAGGGTATGTACAGTTTTATGATCCTTTTGGCATAATTCCAAATTGTTCTCCAGAAACTTTGGATCAGTTCGTAACTCCACCATCAATGCATTAATATCCCAGATTTCCCACATCCCTTCCAACATTGATAATTGTCCTTTCTGGTCATATTGGCCAGTCTGAGAGGTATGAGGTGGTACCTCAGAGATGCTTTAATTTGTATTTCTTTAATCTGTAATGATTTAGAGCAATTTTTCATATGACTATGGATAGCTTTGATTTCCTCATCTGAAAAGTGCCTTTGTATATATCCTTTGACCATCTGCCAATTGGAGAATGGCTTGTTTTTTTTATAAATTTGAATCAGTTCTCTATATATTTTATGTAGTCAGAAATACTAGTTGTAAAAATTGTTTTCCAATTTACTACATTTCTTTTGATCTTGGTTAGAGTGGTTTTGTTTATACAAAATCTTTTTAATTTAATGTAATCAAAATTATCCAATTTGTTTTTTATAATGTTCTCTATCTCTTCCTTGGTCATAAACTGCTCCCCTTTCCATAAATCTGACAGGTAAACTTTTCCTTTGTTCTCCTAATTTTCTTATATTATCTTTTATGTCTAAATTCTGATCTTATCTTGATATGGAGTATAAAATGTTGGTTTAATCCTAATTTCTGACATACTATCTTCCAGTTTTCCCAGCAGTTTTTAATTGAAGTGAGTTCTTAAGAAGCTGGACTTTATGGGTTTATCAAACAGCAGATTACTAAAATAATTTCTTGCCGTCTCTTTTGCACCTAGTCTATTCCACTGATACACCACTCTATTTCTTAGCCAGTACCAGACAGCTTTGATGACTAAATGCTTTATAATATAATTTTAGATCTAGCAAGACTAAGTTTACTTCTTTTGCATTTTGTCATTAAATCCCTTAATAGTCTTGACTTTTTCTCCATATGAATTTAGTTATAATTTTTTCTAGCTCACTAAAGAAATTTTTTGGAAGTTTGATTGGTATGGCACTAAATAAGTAGTTTGATTTAGGCAGAATTGTCATTTTCATTATATTGGTTCAGATAATCCATGAGCAATTGAAATTTGCCCAATTATTTATATTTTATATGTTTGATTTTGTGTGAAAAGTGTTTTATAGTTGTTTTCATAGAGTTTCTGATTCTGCCTTGGCAGGTAGACTCCCAAGTATTTTATACACCCTGATGTTATTTTAAATGGCATTTCTTTTTCTACCTCTTGCTGCTGTATCTTGTTGCCAATGTATAGAAATGCTGAGGATGTATGTGGGTTTATTTTATATCCTGTGACTTTGCTAAATTTGCCAATTTTTCCAGTGGTTTTTTTAAATGATTTTTTTTAGAATTCTCTAGGTATACCATCATGTCATCTGCAAAGGGTGAAAGTTTTGCTTCTTTCTTCCCAGCTCTAATTCCTTCAATTTCTTTTTCTTCTCTTGTTGCTGAAGCTAACATTTCTAGTGGAATATTGAATAGTAGTAGTGATAACAGGCATCCTCATTTCATCTCTGATCTTACTAGGAATGCTTCTAGTTTATCCCTAATGCATATAATGTTTGCTGATGGTTTCAGATAGATACTGCTAACCATTTTAAGGAACAGTCCTTCTATTCCTACTCTCTCTAGTATTTTTAGTAGGAATGGATGTTGTGTTTTGTCAAAGGCTTTTTTTGGCATCTATTGAGATAATCATATGATTTCTGTTAGGTTTGTTATTAATAAAGTCAATTATGCTGACAATGTTCCTAATATTGAACCAGCCCTGCATTCTTGGAATAAATCCTGCTTAGTTATAGTGTATTATCCTAGTGATAACTTGTTGCAATAGCTTTGCTAATATTTTATGTAAGATTTTTGCATCCTCATTCATTAGGGAAATTGGTCTCTAACTTTCTTTCTCTGTTTTTGAGTCTTCCTGGTTTAGGTATCAGCACCATATTGGTGTCATAGAATGAATTATGGAGAGTTCCCTCTTCACCTATTTTTCCAAATAGTTTATATAAATTTGGAATCAATTGTTTCTTGAATGTTTGATAGCAATCACTAGTGAATCCATCTGACTCTGGAGATTTTTTTCTTAGGGAATTCATTGAGGGTTTGTTGAATTTCTTTTTCTGACATAAGGTTATTTAGGTATTTAATTTCCTCTTCATTTAACCTGGGCAATTTATATTTTTGTAAATATTCATCCATTTCACCTAGATTATCAAATTTATTGGCATATGGTGGGCAAAATAGTTCTGAATTATTACTTTAATTTCCTCTTCATTGGTGGTGAGTTCACCTTTTTCATTTTTGAAACTAGTAATATCATTTTCTTCTTTCCTTTTTTAAATCAAATTAACCAAAAGTTTATCTATTTTATTGTTTTTTTCATAAACCAACTCTTGCTTTTGTTTATTAATTCAATACTTTTCTTGATTTTGATTTTATTAATTTCTCCTTTAATTTTTAGAATTTCTAATTTGGTATTTAATTGGGGATTTTTAATTTGTTCTTTAACTTTTTTAAGTGCATGCTCAGTTCATTGATTTCCTTTTTCTCTAATTTATTCATGTAACCATTTAGGGATATAATATATCCTCTAAAGACTATTTTGGCTATCTCCCATTAGTTTTGTTACATTGTCTCATTATTGTCATTGTCTTGGATGAAATCACTATATTTTTCTATAATTTGTTGTTTGATCCATTCATTCTTTAAAATGAGATTATTTGGTTTCCAATTAGCTTTAGGTTTATATCTCCATAGTCCATTATTGCAAGTGATTTTTATCCCATCATGGCCAGAAAAGGATACATTCAATATTTCTGCCTTTCTGCATTTTATTGTAAGGTTTTTATGCCCTGTAATACATGGTCAGTTTTTGTATAGGTTCCATGTACTACAGATAAAGGTATATTCCTTTCTATCCCTATTCAGTTTTCTCCATGGTCTAATCATGTCTGTTTTCTAACATTCTATTTACCTCCTTAACCTCCTTCTTATTTATTTTATGGTTAGATTTATCTAATTCTGAGAAAGGGAGGTTGAGGCCTCCCACCAGTAGCTTCGCTGCCTATGTCTTCCTGTACCTCAATCAGCTTCTCCTTTAAGAATTTGGATGCTATATCACTTGGTGTATATATATTTAGTATTGAAATTGCTTCATTGTTTATGGTACCTTTTAGGAGAATATAATTTCCTTATTTATTTTAATGAGATCTATTTTTGTAGCTTCTTTGTCTGAGATAAGGATTGCTACCCCTGCCTTTTTCACTTCAGCTAAAGCATAATATATTCTGCTCCGGCTTTTTATCTTTACTCTGTAGGTATCTCTTTCTGCTCCAAATGCATTTCTTATAAGCAGCATATTGTAGGATTCTGCTTTTCAATCTACTCTGCTATCTGCTGCCATTTTATGGGAGAATTCATCCCATTCACATTCAAAGTTATTACCGAGTATTGACTTCCATGCTATCTTCCCTCCATTTGTATTTTCCCCTTTTCCCTATTCTCCAGTATTTTGCTTCTGAATACCATGTCCTTCTGTGTGTTTGTCCCTCTCTATCCAACTCCCTCCTTTTCTTTCCCCTTTCCCTTTGCCCCATATTCCTTCCTTTCTTTCTGTCAGTCCCACCTTTCCCCCTTAATATTTAAAAGATAAGACAAGTTTCTAAACTCAAAGGAGTGTGTGTTAGTCCTCTTTGAGTCAAATCTGATGTAAGATTCAAACAATTCTCACCTCCTCCCTCCTTCCCCTCTATTGCAATATGTCCTTTGAAACCTCTTCATGTAACATAATTTTTAAACCATTTAATCTCTTCCTTCCACCCATCCCTTTACTGTCTCCCCCCCGCCTTTTTAAGGACATATTCTTTTTCACTCATTCCATCAGAGTCACAGACAAGTCGTGAGTGTCCATTACTTCTGGCTAAGTATATTCTCTAAGAGAGTTACAATTCTCAAGAGTTATGAGAATCTTTCTCCCAGGAGGGAATATAGTTTGTTTCATCTTATTGAATAACATTTTTTTCTTTTCCCCCCTCTACCTTTTCATGTATCTCTTGAGTCTCTCATTTGAAGACCATATTTTCTGTTTAGCTCTGGTCTTTTTATCAGGAAAAGTTGAAAGTCTCATATTCCATTCAATGTCCATCTTTTTGCCTAGATGAGAAGCCTCAGTTTTGCTGGATTGTGAATTCTTGGCTGCATTACAAGCTCCCTTGCTCTCTGGAATATCATATTCCAGGCCCTTCAATCCCTTAATGTTGATGCAGCCAGGTCCTGTGTAATCCTGACTGTAGCTCCTTGGAATTTAAATTGTTTCTTTTTGGCTGCTTGTAAAATTTTCTCCTTGATCTGCTAGTTCTGGAAGTGGCCACAATATTCCTTGGTATTTTCATTTTGAGATCCCTTTCAGGAGAGAATCGATATATTCTTTCAATGATTATTTTGCCCTCTGGTTCCAGGATATCAGGGCAGTTCTTCTTCACTATATCCTGAAGTATGGATTTAGCCTTTTTTTTATCTTCCAAGTTCTCAGGAAGTCCTATAAGGAAGTCTTATAATTCTTAAATTGTCTCTTCTGGATCTATTTTCCAGGTCTGCTGTTTTGCTGATGAGGTATTTTACGTTTTCTTCTATTTTTTCTTTTTTTTAATTGTTTAACAGATTCTTGATATCACATGAAGTCATTAATTTTCACAGATTCAATCTTTTTTTTGAGAAGAGTTTTCTTAATTTACTTTTTGTATCTTCTTTTCCAATTAGTCAATTCTATTTTTGAAGGAGTTTTCCATTTCCCCAATTGTGTTTTTGAAAGAATTATTTTCTTTTCACACTTATCCAAATTCAAAGGATTTTTTTCTTATTGTAAGATGTTAATTTTCTCTTGCATTTCTTTTCCAACTTTTTCTATTTGATTTTTAAACTTCTTTCTGACCTCTTCTAAGAAGTGTTTCTGGGCTGGACCAATCCATATTCTCCTTTGAAGCTTTATTCCTTTCTGAATTAGGATCCTTGTCTTCAAGGTAACATTCAGTTATTATGCTGGCCTTTCTTCATTTTGGGTCCTTTCCCTCAGGACTTGTGCTGGGGAAGGGGCTGGTTCACAGATCTTTAGTATTGAGATCCCTAGAGGCTTTGACCACTTCAGGGGTTATTCAATGGGTTGGCTTATAGGGGATGCCAGAAGCTTTCTCTGGTTTCTCTATGATTAGTGGTCCCCTCCTTAGTCCTTGGGGGAGGGAGAGCAGGGTTTATTAGGCTGTTCTTGAACAATATGGACTGGTAATTAATCTACTTAATCCGAAATCAGCATTGGGGGAGATATGGTGGCCTCATCTGAACCTCAGGGCAAGGTGTAAACACCAGGAGGGTTGTTTGCTCTGGAGAAAGTCTCTTCTCTCACAGGAATGGGGAGAGGGGATTCAGCTGGAAACACTGGGACTCAGCTATCAGACCAGCTGAGCTGACCAGATCAATGTCTGGTCCTCCAAGCTGGAGCTCTTCTGCCAACCACACACACACAGCGAATGCTTCTGCCACCTTTGCCCTTCGTCTCTGCTCTCTCCTCTGGTTCACCAATGCTCCTCTGTGACAGACCTTGCTACGTGATATTCTCCTAGGTTCTTCACTGGATTCTGCAGATCCAAAATCTGTTAAGAGGCTTGGTTCGTGTTAGTTCTGAGGGAAAACTTGGAGAGCTTAAAACAGTGCCTGGCTTGCCTCTGCCAACTTGACCAGAAGTCACCCAAAAAAAACTGTAAACCCCCAATGGGGTCACTAATCAATTGGATTTTTGAAAGGCAGCAATGTTATTTGCCAAGGCTCCAGAGGGAGAAGATGGGTGTTATGGGCCTGGCTCTATACAAACTGGTCAGTTTGATTTAAAATATGACAAAACTAGCCAGAATGGCCTCTTATTTGTTTGTAGATGTGTGTGGAAAATGTGTCCATTTCTTCATCTGTAAAATGAGAATAATAATAGCATTTATCTCTCTGAATTGTTATGAGAAAAAAGTGAGATAACATACATAAAAAAGTATTAAGCAAATCTTATAGCACTATATTTGTTGTTGCTAAGTAGTTTGGGTCATGCCTGACTCCTCATGACCCCATTTGGGAGGTTTTTGGCAAAGATACTGGAGTGGTTTGCCATTTCCTTCTCCAGCTCATTTTATACATGAGGAAACTGAAGCAAACAGGGTCATGTGGCTTGCCCAGGGTCAAAGAGTTAGCAAATGTCTTTGAACTCAGGTCTTCCTGATTCCAGTCCCAGAGATCTAGTTACTGTACCACCTAGCTGTCCCAAAAACGTATATCCAAAAAGGTGGGAAACTGAGACAGCTAGGTGGCCCAGTAGGGGGCAACTAGGTGGCACAGTGGATAGAGCACTGGAGTCAGGACTTGAGTTCAAATCGGACCTCAGACACTTAATAATTACCTAGTTGTGTGACCTTGGGCAAGTTGCCCTAACCCCATTGCTTTACCCCCACCCCCCAAAAAAAGATGGGAAACATTTTTCTGCCAAAGATCATTTGAACATTTATAATACCATTCACAGGCTATATCTGATCAAACATTTAAACAATTCACCCTTAAAAAGCTACTAGATTTGTTGAATTTCAAGTCCCTACTTGCAATTGCCTTGACAGTTTGTCCAAAACAGCCCACAGGCTGGAGGTTCCTTGCCCTTGATTTAGATGCTAGTAATTATCATCATCATTACAAAAATACAAATGAGAAAATGTGGCAAAGTGGAAAGAATGATAGGTAGACCTTGGATCCCAAGGTTTGAGTCTTATCTCTGTTCCTTCCTCTTTGTATAACAATGGGCAGATCATTTTCCCTCTCTGGGCCTTTAAATAGAGGGGTTTTCTAGGTTATCCCTAAGATCACTTCCAGTTCTGTGAATTCTATGAATTTTTTACCTGTTTGGTGGCCATAGAACATTGTGGGTTTTCTACTCCTCATGTGAAGTGTTTATAGGATCCAAATTGGGCTTTTGTTATTCCAAAGCTCAATATGGTATTTGTGTAGATAGTAGGTGCTTCATAAATGCTTATTGATTGTTTGTTGATTGACTTGTTTCAGTAGGTTGTGAAAAATTGCCTTTTGGGAAGGGATAACTAAACAAAAGAATGATAATATTTGATCAAGCCATTCCTCTTGGCTAGAATACATTCCCTCCTTTTCTCAGTCCAGGTACTACATCTTCCATGAAGCGTTCCTTGGTATCACCAATTGATAGTGCTTACTTCATCTTTAATTACTTTGTAGAGAACTTATATCTGTAATATTATTGTATTCCACAAATACAAGACAACTAGGTATATTAGTAGAGTAATTAGGTGGTGCAGTAGATAGAGCATCAAGCCTGGAGTCAGAAAGACTCATCTTCCTAAGTTCAAATCTAGTCTCAAACAACTACTAACTGAGTAACCCTAGACTAATCATTTGTCTCATTTTCCTCATCTGAGAAGGAAATGGCAAACCATTTCAGCATCATTGCCAAGAAAACCCCTAATGGCTTCACAAACTGTCAAAAATGACTAAACAACAAAAATAAAATATTAATTAATGGATAGAATGACCTTTTGGGGTCCAGGCAGTGTTTCATTTTTCTTCTGAAACTTGGTGGGTGCAGATTTAGCTGATTTGATAGTACCCTACCTTATCACCTTCTTTCAGAAATGGGCATCAAGGCATCCCTTCCAAATTCTGCCCTGATTCTAATCAGTACTTAGAGCATAATGGTCTAGGAGGACCACCACTATCAGAGTTCTGCAATCCCAAGTATACATGAATGATGGGTAAAAAGGAGTGAGCAGCTTTCCACGCTGCCCAGAAGAGGGGTCCATACAGTGTTGTTCACGGTTTCCATCGTAACTTTCAAGGGAAACTTTCACAATGTCCGGAGCCCTGGATGTCTTGAAGATGAAGGAGGATGATGTCCTCAAATTCCTCGCTGCAGGCACCCATTTGGGTGGCACCAATTTGGACTTCCAGATGGAACAGTATATCTACAAAAGAAAGAGTGATGGCATCTATATTATTAATTTGAAGAGAACTTGGGAAAAGCTTCTGCTGGCAGCTCGTGCCATTGTTGCCATTGAAAATCCAGCTGATGTTAGTGTCATCTCATCCAGGAACACTGGCCAGAGAGCTGTTCTGAAATTTGCTGCTGCCACTTGCGCCACACCTATTGCTGGACGCTTCACCCCGGGCACCTTCACTAACCAGATCCAGGCAGCTTTCAGGGAGCCTCGCCTCTTGGTGGTCACTGATCCTCGTGCAGATCATCAGCCTTTGACTGAAGCATCATATGTTAACCTTCCAACCATTACACTGTGCAACACAGACTCCCCACTTCACTATGTGGACATTGCCATCCCATGTAACAACAAGGGAGCTCACTCAGTGCGTCTGATGTGGTGGATGCTGGCCCGAGAAGTCCTGCGGATGCGTGGTACCATCTCCCGCGAGCACCCATGGGAGGTCATGCCTGATCTTTACTTCTACAGAGATCCAGAGGAGATTGAAAAGGAAGAGCAGATCGCAGCTGAGAAGGCAGTGACAAAGGAGGAATTTCAGGGTGAATGGACTGCACCTACCCCAGAATTCACTGCTGCTCAGCCAGAGGTGGCTGATTGGTCTGAGGGTGTCCAGGTGCCATCTGTGCCCATTCAGCAGTTCCCTACTGATGATTGGAATGCTCAGCCGGCTACTGAGGACTGGTCTGCAGCTCCTACTGCTCAGGCCACTGAATGGGTAGGAACTACGACAGAGTGGTCCTAAGTTTTACCCAGATGCTCTAATAGTGTTGGAAAAATGTGGATGGAAAATAAACATTGGTTTCTTAACAAAATAAGGGGGGGGGGGTGAGCAAAGGTTGTCATATTTTACCAGAATTTGTATCTAAGATTTCAGGTAATTTGCTCAATGCAAAAGATATTCTGGGATACATGGCCCAGAGGAGCAAAATACAGGAAAGAAAAAAATCATTCAAGTAATTATCCCCTGCCAGGATGGTTGATTCTGCCACAAGGTGTCACCTGGCTCTCTTGCTCCCTCTCCTGTCAGTGGAGTCTTTGATAATATCAGAAGATATAAATTGTTTTTAATCCTTGGGTGTTATAGGCTAGGCCTGGATGTACAAACAGTAGAAGTCCAACTATACTTAGGTGTATATTTAGCCTTATCTGGAGTAAACTTCATCCTGAAGTTCTATAAGATTTCTAAGAGCCATGTGTTTTAGACTAGGACCATCAGATTTTCTGTATGTCAGTTGCCATAGACCTTTTTTCTTTAATTTAATTTTACTTTTTTTCCTCCTTAATTACTAGTATTGCAGTGTTTGCTACTATTATTTATTGCAGATGTTCTGTATTTTAGTTATGCCCTGGGGCAAATATGCTTTAGTGAACTATACTACAAACCTAGCCTTGTTTCTTTTTCCCTCAATTTTGTCAAACCAATATGAAACAATAGCTACAATTATTTATAACTCCTTTAATGTTAACAATGACAAATTTTCCATTATTTCTTTCTATATCCTCTCTACTCTCTTATATTCCCACTGTATTCACAGATACAGGTATACATACACACACACACACACACACACATACACACACACACACACACATATATCCTTTTAATAAACAGGAATCATCAGAGTCAGGAAATAGCAGTTTCTTTGCGGGTGCTGAGCTCTAACTAGAGGGGGGGGGAAGCATTTCAGTTGTTGTATTTGGCATATATGTCTTCTACTGGAACACTGGGATGTCCCAATAAAAAATAAATACCTAATTGCAATACTCAAGGCTATATGATTTCATCACTATGTGTGGTCCCTCCTTTGATGCAGGTCTCAAATCTGCCACCTCTTATTAGTTGGTATTTATCAACTGCTAAAGCCAAAGACTTTGTAACCATCATTTTAGTAATGACTACCTCTAAAGTCATCTTTTCCAGTCCCCAGATGACAGTGTCCTAAAAACCTGTCCTCAAAACATTTCCAATTTATCTGAACCAATTAGCATTTACTCTAAACAGGCATTTGAGAAGCCGGAGTAACCTCCACACTACAGTGAAACACTGGAGGCCTTTAAATGAGGAAAATATGTCTAAATAAATTTGAATAAATAAAATCTAGTAAGTTAAAATAAACTTTCAAAATAGTTAAATTGTAAAAGATCAAAGCTATAAACAATAAAAAGTGAAGACCAATATATCCCTAAGAAGGTCAATGACAAAAAGAAAGGCATCAAAATATTCATAAAACTATTTTTTTTGTTTAAGCAAAGAACTAGAAACAAAGTGGATATCCATAATTTAAAGAATAGATAATAAATTGTGGTCTGTTATAATGAAATATCACTATTTTCTAAGAAATAATGGTTATGAAGAATTTGAAGAAGTGTGGGAAGTCATATGAACTGAGACAAAGTAAAATGAATAGAACCAGGAAAGTAATGCACCTCATGACTAAAATATTATAAATGGAAAGAGAAACATAAAACTCCTCTGATTTGTGTAATTAATTATAAAAATTAAGCATGGCCTCAGAAAAGAGAAGAGAATGTATAATTTCATTCTTCCACGAAGTGGGAGATGATTAATGTAACTGCATATTGTCAGACAATGTGTGGCTGAACTGTTTTGTTTTTCCTTTCTTTTTTTATTCTTGTTAATAGAAATCACATTTGTAGGAGAGAAAAATTTAAATTTAAATGATCTAAAATAAAATATATTAACAATTTTTAAAGTAAAGCCCATCTTCTAGGTTAAAACAGAATAAGGAATATAAGACATCTTAAAGTCCTAAAATTGGAAGGGGTCTCATTGGTCACATGGTCAAACCATACAGTAAAGGAATTTTCTCTACCATATCCTCCTAGTTGTTGATCAAAAAGTCTTTTTTTTTTTTTTGGTGACTTTACAGCATTCACTACAGCTTAAAGTAGATTCTTTTAACTTGCATAATTTCTGACTACTAGGAAAGTTCCTGAATAGAGATGCAATCTGCACCCTTGTAGCTTCCAATATTTCTCTTTACTCTCTTCTCTGACAGTAATTAGCTAACATTTGGATAATATTTAACTTGGAGTCCTGAAAGAATTTGTCAGTATGGTCACCACTGTTACTGATTTAAAAACAGAAAAGGTTTCACAGGACTAGAAAATTCTGATTTAAAAAGGGTAGATTCTGCATTACTTTTTTTTTAAGGTTTTTGCAAGGCAAATGGATTAAGTGGCTTGGCCAAGGCCACACAGCTGGGTAATTATTAAGTGTCTGAGACCAGATTTGAACTCAGGTACTCCTGACTCCAGGGCTGGTTCTCTATCCACTGTGACACCTAGCCACCCCCTCTGCATTACTGTTTAAGAGGATAGTTTGTCAGTATTAAGAAAGGAAAGTAGTGATCACTATGAGTCATCATTACATGTCCCCTGAGAACAGGTTATGTCAGATTAACATCATTTCCTTTTCTGATAGGGTTCTTAGACTAGTAGAAGGCATAGCATACCTGGATTTCATTGAAGCATTGTACAAAGTCTATCATAAAAACCTTATGGAAAAGACAAAGAAAGGTGGGTTAGACAATAGTACAATTAGATGAATGAGTGGTTGATTGAATAACCAGAGTCAAAGTGATATTGGGTTGATTAATAAAAACTCTGGAAGAGGTCTCTAGTGGCATAATGCAAGGTTGTGTCATTGACCCTGTTTTTGTGCTTATTCAGCAACTTTGAAGATAATATAGTAAAAAGAAGTTGGGAGTGGTAACTTATATACCATTTTACATAATGAATTTCCATAAAGATCTTGATAGACTTGATATATAGGCTAATCCAAGGTGAAATTTCCTAAGGAAAAAAATAAAATCCCAACGGCCTTTAACTGATTTCTATGTGTCCTCATCAGACATTCAGTGGAAGGAGTGTTAATTTGGAGTCAAGAGTAGTTGAGTTCTAGTGTTGGTTCCACTATTACTAGTTTTAGAATTCAGTTGTTTTTTTTTTAATCTATAAAATGAAGAGCTTGGAGTAGATGATCTCCAAAATAGATTTTGGTTCAATATGAAAAAATACTTCTCAAGAATTAGAGTTGCCCCAAAATAGAATCATCTCCCTTGGAAGGTTATTATTTACTAATCACTAAAGGAAATCTTCAAGTGGAGCTTGGATGACCACTTGGCAGGCGTTTTATAGAGGCACTTCCTATACTAAGGGCTGTGTGGGATTAGGTAAGTATTAAGGCTTCTTCCTACTCTGAGGTTCAGTGATTCTATAAGCTAACAATCTAATTCAAATGAAGAAACAAAGGCAAACAAGGTTAAGTGATTTGTCCAGCATCCAACATCTAAGGAATTGTCTGAGGCCAGATTTGAACTCAAGAAGATGAGTCTTTCTGACACTAGGCCCAGAACTCTATCCAGTGCACCACTTAGCTCCCCTTCAAAGAGAAGACTGAAATCAGAGCAAGGCTCTGTAGGCAAAGGCCAGGAAAAATTTGAGGAGAGGGAGATGATCTGCCTATGGAGTCAGGAAAGGTATCTATATGAAGTATCTCTAGGCAGCCCTAGACATGATAAAGTCAGCCAAAACATGGCTACCTGTACATTCCATAAGACCTTGAAATCATGCAACATAAATTTTCAAATTCTAAGAACAAGACTGTCCACTGATCCTATAAGGGACACAGTTCATGAGTTATTAAAACTGACCAGAGGGGATACTCATCAAAGCTTTCTAACACCTTTGCCATGGTTCAGTGTTGCCCCAGTATCTGTTTCCTATGATGTAGAGCTAAATCCACAAAGTTCCCTGAGATCAAAAAGCACAAGATAATCAAGAAATTTGAAGGTTGACTGGTACTCATAAGTTTACCAGTGGATCAGTTGCAGTGGCTAAGAACCCAAGAAGAGGTAGCTGCACTGTTCTCCCTATTATGGAGCTTGGTTGCTGAATTCTTGATTTCATACATTTTGGGAAGGCATCCTGTCAAAGCCTGAATGCTTCCTTCAGCCTCAATGCCCACTCTCCAGGAATCCCTATTGGGATTGGAAAATAGCCTAAATCTTTCTCTAATGGCTCACTCCTCCCTCCTTTTATGCCTTGATCTCAGAAATAGCCATTACTATTATTAAACCTCTAGGGACTGGGGAAGGAAAAGGAGAAGTGATTCAATTTTTAACTGTATTATTCTCTTTCTCATACTACCACCAACAAGAATTTGCTTTACCACCTCAGAATTTCAGTCTCTAAAAGGCAGAAACAAACTCAGATATCATCTCATTCAGTCAAGTACCTCCTCTAAATATCTCCAACAAATTGTCATCCAGTCTTTACTGGAAGACTACTAGTGAGAGGAAACTTACCACCTTCCCTGAGCTGACTCATTCTATTTGGATTGCAGTAATCATTAAGGAGTTTTTCCTTACATTATCCCTCTCTGAAAACTTTACTTAATACCTCTATTTCTATCTTCTAGTTCATCAAATACTTGAATATAGCTATCATGTTCCCCATAAATTCTGTCATCTTCAGGTTCAATATTTCTTAATTCCTTAAGCCAATTTTCGTACTGCATGATCTTGAGGACCTTTACTATCCTGGAGGAGGTTATCTTTCTCTGGATACTTTCCAGAATATCAATCTCTTTATGTACCCAGAACTCTTCCTAAGTCTACAAGTGAGATCTGACCAGACTAGAGAGCAATGGGAACATTTCATTTTTCTTGAACTCTGTGCCTCCCTCGATTCAATCTAAAATTGAATTAGTTCTTTGACTACAATTTCAAATTTCTGGCTCTTGTTGAACTTGTAGATCCTTAAAAACCCCAGATCTTTTTGAGATGAACTTACTATCTAGTCATAACTTTCCCATCTTTCACTCATGAAATTGATTTTTTGAAGTCTCTTATAATCCCTATTCTCTTTTTTTATTCATGTGAAGTTTGTCCAGAACTAGTAATGATGACTTCTTCATTGGGTTTGCCTTGGAGCAGCAACAAAGACCCCTACACAAGGCTTGCCCTGGCACAAAAAGCAGCAATCACTGAAGAAGAACAGTAGTAACTCAGCCAAGTTAAGCCACTTCATTTGGCAGGGTAAAAAGGGAAAAAACCTTGTCCCAACCCCTTCCTTACAGTTACACCAGGGAGGAAAGGAACATTTCTGAAATTTCCAACTCAAGATATTTTTGGGCAGAAGTTCAAGTGAAAAGGGGATTCAGGTACACTATTACAAAGTTCCAGAAATGCTAAGAGAAAAGAATAAAATCAAACAAAACAAAATATCAAACACAATAGCAAGAAAAATTAAAACTTACATAACAATGAATAAATTAAAGAAAAAGTTTGACTTGAAAGTTACAGAATTCTGTAGTAAAGCAAAGAACAAAATTACTGAAGAAATGCAGATTATGATAGTATCAGAGAGAGAATGCAAGGAAGACTGAAGGATTTGAGGCTAGAGAGAACTTATAGAGTAGAATATAAGGAAAATTTGAGCATAGCAACAACAACCAAAAAACAAAAAAAAGTCAAAATATTTTATGAAACTGTAAAGTAATATAGAATTTATGATGCTGGTAGAAATGAAGAAAGTATTGGAAAGAGTGTAGATTTTGAAGACCTCAGATATGGGTTCAAAATTTTCCCATGTGCCCTTGGCAAGTCACTTAACCTCTATAGATCTCAAGTTTCTTCAATTATAAAATGATCTTAAAGGCTACTTTACCCCATCTCTAAATCTATGATCCTATGAATCATATCCATAATAACATTTATGTTTGTTGTTTATTCCATATTTTACTGAATGAAATTCAGGATCATGGATCCTCATATTTGAAAGGGAATCTGAAAGTGATCCTCTCCAAGCTATATCTGAATGAAAATTTCCAGTACAGCTATAACTAGAAAGCTTTCTTCCAGCCTTGCTAGATCTTGAGTGAATGGGGAACAAATTGTATCACGTGGCAACCCACTATATGTTTTAATATATCTAATTTTGTGTGCATATAGTAGCTGAGGGGATTGATGAATTTAGTTTTAATTATCAACAGATATATGTATTCAATCATATGGATAAGAAGCTAAAGAAAGATACAAGCAAATTCATGGCCAAAAACAACATCAACAAAATAGCAACCTTCCAAATAAGACCAGTTAAATAAACACAGCAAGCAAGACCCTGTAAACCATTAAGCAAAACTACATAAGAGGGTGGAAGGGATGGTTATACATACAACTATCCTTCTCCTATTTACTGATTCATTTTTTGTTTTTCTGGTTTTGGTTTTGGCTTTGGTTTTGGTTTTAGTTTTTCGTTTGCAAGGCAATGGGGCTAGGTGGCTTGCCCAAGGTCACTCAGCTAAGTAATTATTAATTATCTGAGGTCGGATCTGAACTCAGGTCCCCTGATTCCAGGACTACTGTTCTATACCCTGTGCCACCTACCTGCCCCTGATTAATTTTTTTAAAAGATCATGAATATTTATTTAACCAATTAACAACACTGTATCCTTTTGAGTTTCTATTGACATTTGATATATTCCTTTCTATAGTGAAATTAATGAAAAAGAAAATAGGATATTGAACTCAAAGTCAAGAACATCTCTGATACAAACTCTATGAACTCCCTCCTTCAAACCTCAGTTTAATTATCTTTAAATTAGGTAAAATAAAACCTTTAATACCCTCCACAGGATGATTGTGAGGTTTAAATGATATGGTTTAGAAAACTTTGTAGTACTATATAAACATGAGAAAAAAATCATGAATTATTTAATTGGGTAATCAAATCAATCTTCTCACTACATTCTGTTCCACTAACACTGATAACTTATCAAATGAACACACATCTCAAAAGAGGCAATCAGAATTGTAAGAAAGATATAGGTTCCTCCTTTGGATCAATTAATCAATCAAAACTTCAACTAGCTGAAGCAGGAAATCAATTCAGATTGGTTGAAGGACTTGTCCCAGTTTCTGGAACTTTAATAAAACCAGTGAACTAGTGCAGAACTGAGGGATCCTTTGTCTAGTAGCAGAAAGGATGGAACCACTTCAGCCAAGACCCTGAGAAAGAATCACTAGGGATGGGATAAAGGGAAAGAAGGTCTCTGGCCTTAGTTTCCTTTCCCTCTCACCCTTGACTAGAGAAAAACCTTGTTAACAATAGAAGGTCAAAATATTTGGACTTTGTCATTATTATTTTATTAAAACAATCCAGAACTGCAGTGATTTGTGGCAGTGTCTCCATCTCCATCAAGAGACAAGGACAGACTAGACATTGCAAGGCTCTAAAAGGAGAGTAGAAAAAAACTATACCAGAATTTCTGAAAGTGTGGTCCAGGGACTTCTGGGGGTTCTTGACACCCTTTTGAGAATCCATAAAATCAAAACTATTTTCATAATAATGTTAAGACATCTTAATTTCTAATATATTAAATAATTATTGACATGACCAACATAAACAAAAGCTCCAGGGGAAAGCCTTAAATATAATTTTTAAGATCACAAAGGAGTTCTGAAAGTTTAAGAAGCACTGACTTTCGCCATGTCTTAAGAAAACTACTGAGTATACCAGAAAGGGGATACATGGCATGATAAATAGAATTCTGGGCTTAAAGTCAGAAAGACCTAAGTTCTGATCTCACTTCAGATACTTACTAGCTGTGTGACCTTGCGTAAGTCACTTCATCTCTATTTTCCTCAGTTTTCTCACCTGAAAAATAGGAATCACCTACCTCTCAGGGTTGTTGTAAGGATCAAATGAGACAATAATAGTAAATTACTTAGCAAAATTTCCAACACATAGTAGGTATTATATAAATATTATCTATTAGGAGGAGGAGGAGGAGAAAAGGACTTCTAGCTACCAGGAGCTATGAATTACTCCTTCACCATGTGCTCTCTAATCTTGAACCTACTTTCCCCTGAATTTTGTATATAATCCAGGCTTATGTGGACATATCTAATTTGACAAATGGAAGTACCCTTGATAGGCCTTTGTAGTATAGGCAGATAAACTAAAATATAGGTCTCTTTGTTCCCTACCACATGGATAGGTGCAGCCTCCTTTGATTGACTGCCTGTATCTTTAAAATCAATGATTCTTTTCAGCCACCCTCTTTCTGTTACTATATATATAAATACTCCTTTCTAACTAATTTATATCAACTAGTAATTATGAAGATAAGTCTAGTGCTCTTATAATGAAATGCAAGATAAAGTAAAAATTTAGGAAATAGATCAGTCAGTCCAACATTGATAGACCTGAAATTATGAAAATAAGAAATAAAAACCAGCAACACTGAAAAAGACTTTTCAAAAGAATAATTCAAAGGTCCATGAGTTTATTGGCAAGAACACTCCCTCCAGCTATGAAGGCCCTTCCCTTAATCAGTAGAGCAGATGTGCACAGAAACAAACACCCCCTGCTGGCCAGTCATCTGAAAAGCGTCTGAATCAGGGTTTTTATCCCTTCCATTACCCTACTTGGATGACCCCAGCTCAGTGAGGCCTGCCAGAATTTGTTTTCTGCTGCTTTAGCCATAAAAAACCTGTAGTCACCACCATGTCATAATAAAGTTTCAGTCTTTATTTCAAGGAAATAATTACAAGATGATAATTGAGACTTTATAGCATATTAAGGCTTATAGAACCATTCACAGATTATTTTATATGCTTCCCATAACACTATAGACAATAATATGTCCAAAGGAGAGACCTGATCAAAGCTAAGATCACACATTCAGTTGCATAACTTGGGCATGGTCAGAGGTTCAATGATCATGGGTTCAATAGTCAATGAGCTTTATTAAGAGGGACATAGAGAATACCAACATACTGTATGTCCAGGCATATACAAGGATTTCAGGCCCAACTGTGTGTAGCTATTCTATCCCTTCCAGCTCCTTCAGCTGCTGCTCCCATCTTCCATTAACTGCTATAGTAACAAAGAACCTACATGGACAAGCATAGAGCATGGGCAGGAGCATGACTTTTGTTGTTGTTGTTATTTTTGTTGTTGTTATTGCTATTGTCCATTTCCTAAAAAAAGAGGGCGAGTTGTGGCCCTTCAAAGATTATCAGAAGCTGAAAGCAGTGACTGCCAAACAATATCTACCTTCTTCAATTTCTGACTTTCCCAGAAGTTCAGAGGATCTAAATCTACACCATAAGTCATTAGTGCTTAAATACTTCCATAGTATTGCAAGCATTAGTGAGATCAGTGGGGTGATTGAAATAATAATGGGGAGACATGTATAGTAGATAGGGAATTAGTCTTAAAAGCAGAAGACTTGGATTAAAATCCTATCTCAGAAAATTATTTACTGTGTAACTCCAAGCAAGTCATACTCTTCTTGTGTCTTGGTTTTCTAATTTGCAAAATGAAAATAATACTGTCTAGACCTGTATCACAGAGTTGTTATGGAGGCCAGATAAGCACATAGAAAACATTAAAGTGCTACATAAATGTCAATTACTAGCACTATAAAGGTCACGTAAAACTCAGGACTGTTGAAGTGGGAATTGTGGAAGATTACAGCATGACTTCTATAGGCTATTCTTCTTCCAAGCTACAACTACTTATAAGTCTTACATTTACTTTTTTTTGTTTCCATACAACCTGTCCAAAATTATGGAAGAAAATAAGCAAGATTCCCTAAATTCCCAGATGGCAACCTCCTAGGGACAGGGCAGTAAGCAATCCCAAATTATACAAGGAGTTCATTGAACTTGAGGCAGGAATCACCACAAATCACTCCCAAAGTGGTAGGTGCAGGGGTAGTAACATAGCACGTTCAAATAATAAGATGCCAGGGGAATATTGACAACACTTGCTCCCTGGCCACCATTGCCCAGAGACTGGAACAAATATAAAAATGCAGAGCAGTCAGTATAAGCAATACATCTGATCACTCTGAGTAGGCTGTATAGCCATTCCTGGGAGTCCTATCTGGATTAGTTTCTACAACTACAGAACTATATCAACAATATGTGTACTTATTGACTCCCCTTGGTACAATTTAGTTTCTCCAGGGCAGAAATTAGTTTTCCTTATTGGAGGGTGAGGGGTGTCATCACCAGTACCTAAAACAGTTCCTATACATAGAAGTGTTTAATTGTTTTTTTATTACTATGATTTTATGTCGGTAACTTCCTCTAGCATTAAAGATTCACACTTTCTTTGAAATGCCCACCCATAGGTAGCTAGGTGACACAGTGGATAGAGCACCAGCCCTGGAGTCAGGAGTACCTGAGTTCAAATCTAGCCTCAAACACTTAATAATTACCTTGCTGTGTGGCCTTGGGCAAGTCACTTAACCCCATTGCCTTGCAAAATCCTAAAAAAAAAAAAAAAAAACGAAATGCCCACCCAGTCTTAAAGAGGTCTGAGACAAGTTGACTTGCCCAGAGTCACATAGCCAGATCTGTCTGAAGTGGAACTTAAACTAGCTTGTCTTGATTCTGAGCCCTTCTCTCTATCCACTATCCCATGCTACTTTTCATCATTCATGATCATTGAATTTCTTTGTTAATTGAATTTCTCTTTATTCCATTTCATCTTATTCAATTCTACCATCATTCCTTCTACTTAACATTCCATCTCCCATGGCCATGCCTTTGTACACCCACTCATGCCATACCTCTGGCTCTTAGAATCCCTAATGTTCAGCTGAATTGCTACCTCCTCCATGAGGACTTTTCTAGTTCTTTCACTCCACCTACTAGTACCACTAGAATATAATTTTGACTTTACCTTGTATATATTTGGTATTTACTTACATGTGCATTGTTTCCACCAATAGAATATAGACTTCAGAGTAAAGACCTGATCCAGGGCAGCTAGATGGTGCAATGGATAGAGCACCAACCCTGGAGTCAAGAGTACCTGAGTTCAAATCCAGTCTCAGACACTTAATAATTACCCAGCTGCATGGCCTTGGGTAAGCCACTTAACCCCATTGTCTTACTAAAACCTAAAAAAAAAAACTGATCCATTTTTGTCTTTTTATCCTACCCCCAGAACCTATCACATAACAGCCACATACTTGTTACTTGCTTGATTTCAATTTCTTTCACCTGGCTATGAGCTTCTTCCCACCAACCTTCAGGCAAGCTGAAGGCTCATCTAAAATCTCAGAATCTGCCTTGCTTATTTCCTGCTCTGACCATAACAAAGAACCTGCCTGAAGGCCTGTCCATCCCCCAGCAGGACAGAACAAAGTCCTTCTTAATCACAGTGACACAGACACTACCTAAACTTATCCAGGCAGTTGTTCATCTTTGAGTCCATTTCCTTTTCTCCATTTATGTTATCTTCCTGGCACTGATGACTAGCAGAACATATCCTCCCCTATCTCCCTTAATCTCCATCAAGATCATATTACATGAATTGAATGAATTTTTCATTTCCTCTCCAGTTTGTTTTTATCAAGATCTGTCTCTAAGCTAATCCCCTTGGCTACCCTCTGAAGCTTGGGAACCCAGAACTTGCATCTGTGAAAGGCAAATACCTAACAGGTTACCCATCAAACTAGGTAACTTTTCCCTCTGCCCAGGGATATAAATACAGCTTTTAAGTTAATAATGAAAAATTTGAGGGGAAATAGTGTGTCAAACTCTTTTGTGGCTATGAATTCATCACTATTTTTGTTCAAGCTGACTCTGATTGCAGTATCACAGATCTTTAACACTTGCTTACATCTCCCCTTTTTCAAGGTTTCAACTTTCTAACTTCATTAGGATGGGATAGAGACTGTCTTTTCAGGAAGTCACAGCTTCAAGGGGTCAGGGAAGAAGATATTAAAGGACTTCTTTCCACCAACAGACATTAACCATCAGTATTCCACCCCATTTATTAAATTAATTGGTTATGGGAGCTTGTAATGGAGAAAGGAGAGGTTTTTCTCTCCAGCTAGTTTAGATTATTACAAAAGCAAAAAGCAAAATAGCAGATACATACAAACACACACACACACACACACAAACACACACACAGCAAAGAACAACAATTATTTCTAAGTCATTCCTTTACAAGATACTCTGATTGAATTGGAAGAGCAGCTGATTAATTAGCTATGTGAAGATTGGCCATGCCCTTGGAGACCTTTAAAAAAATTAACTCTTGCGGCGGCTAGGTAGCATAGTGGATAAAGCACCAGCCTTGGAGTCAGGAGTACCTAGGTTCAAATCCGATCTCAGACACTTAATAATTACCTAGCTGTGTGGCCTTGGGCAAGCCACTTAACCCCATTTACCTTGCAAAAAAAAAAAACTAAAAAAAATTAACTCTTGTAAGTTCTGGATGTAGTCAAATAGTTTAAGTGTTAGCGACTTCAAGTTATTGAAAATGGGAATCACTTATGTAGAGTGTGCTCCCTATGACACTACAAAAAGCCAGTGGGGGAGCAGATTTTCTCTCCTCCTTGATATCAGTCATGCTGTATAACAATTATCTAACTAGTGGGTGATTCCCACATTGAACAGGGAGCAATTTATAGAGTCATAGAATTCAAGAGTTAAAGCAGTCACTCTTCAGAAAGATAGATGCAAGCAGTATCCAAAGCAGGAAACTGCTTCAAGCAGCAAGACTTCTGACAGCAAAGAAAAGAGCTATGGCTTTCAGAAAAAAATAATGGGGAAGTTAAGATGTCACAGTGGATAGAGCACTGGTCCTGGAATCAGGAGGGCCTGAGTTCAAATCTGGCCTCAGACACTTAATAATTACCTAGCTGTGTGGCCTTGGGCAAGCCACTTAACCCTTGCAAAAAAAAACCTTAAAAATAAACAGAAAAAAATAACTCTGGTATTTCACTGGGCCAGTTAGGTAGTGCGGTAGGTAAGGTGCCAGGTCTGGAGTTAGGAAGACTCATTTTCCTAAGTTCAAATTTGGCCTCAGACATTTACACCATGTTACCCCAAACAAGACATTTAACTCTGCCTTGGTTTCCTCATTTTTAATATGAGCTAGAGAAGGAAATGGCAAAGTACTATTGTGTCATTACTAAGACCCAAAAGGGTCATGAAGAGTCAGATACAACTGAAAAATGATTGGACAAACTGAGAACTGAACTGTGGGAAAGAACACTTCCAAGGGAGCTCACTGAGTAACTCAACCAGCAGAGACATTTTAATCAGAGTGAAACAGCATGAGGACTTTATAAGGAAAGAAGGATATGAAGGCTCTGTAGTACTGGAGAGGAGTTGTTTTGATCACATGTATTTCCTTTGTGTGTGTCTCACTACTAAGTTATTCTAGTTGTGTATTTACTTTTCTCCCTAATTTTCTATGTTTATGGAAGAGTGAGCCCAAGTTTTGTGGAGGTCTTGTTGTTTGGCTATTATTCATACCCATGCTATCTTGATAAATGTCTTTACTTAGAGGTAATTGTTTCTGACTGTACTAGGTACTGTGTTTTTGGATACTATGTTTCATGGTATCCCTGTGAAGTTAGGATATCTCCTCTTCTGTATCTTTTTGAACCCCCCTTCCCATTCCAGTATGTTGGTTCCTTTCCTCAGCACCGCTGTTAGTTATCAATGATTAAGATCCCAATTCTATTTAACTAATCAATATCAATTAATGTTTCCTTCAAAGATATGGCAGATATAAATCTCACCCCCCCAAAACAGCTGGAGTGGCAAATTTTCCCTTATATCGTCATGGTCCCTGAGAGAGTGAGCTCAGACTCATTGTAGCATCCAGATAGTATTGCTCCCAACAAATTTATATCTAAACAAAAGGTTTCTTTTGAATGAGTCCTCATCTCAGCTAACACTGAGTTGCATCCCTAAAACCACCTCTTGCTCCTTGGGCTTCAAAGTTATTCTGTCTGCAGAACCCAGCATAAATTCAATTCTTGACCCCTGAACTCCTAGACTTGAGTTTTCAAAATTCACATGGTCATATCTTTCAGATTAATCTTCTTTAGCTAAAATTAAAAAACAAACACTAAGGCAAACAACCAAAGTGCATTTTCATAGGAGCAAATATCAGTCTTACATAGGGAAGACTTGAGTCTTCTCCCTGGACCTCTCCCTGAAATCTCACCAGATATTATTAATCAGGGAGAAATCACATGAAGAGAAAAGGTCAAACCAAGAGAAATAAACAGTCAGTGTTTTCTGAACATTCCCCAAAGACACTCAAAAAAATACCACATGGTTAACAGACTAGAATCTATTCCTGAATGTCACTGGGTCACTTGTATTATATTCCATCATGAGTTTCCCTATGGTCTCAAGCTTCTTTATAGAGAAATATATCAGTATCAATCTGGGAATGCTCTTAAAGACTGGGCTCAGATAAAATATAAAATTAACAAAAGAATGAAAAGACTTTAAATGAATCAGTATTGAATATAAAAATCAAATAATCTTACAAGGTCACTATCAAAGGATTAAACTCCAGGATATAAAAGTAGATTCTTAATAAGCATTTAATATTTATGCTTATAATTATTATTCTGAAAGAGAAGGCATTCAACTTAACTCCTTTTAAAGAGATAAATATGATCCTGATACCCAAACCAAAGAAGGATAAAACAGAAAGAAAACTTCAGATCAATCTTATTAATAAGGTTATTCTGTTGATGTAAAACATTCCTATAAAATCTTAATTAAACAGCTACGGTAATATCTCCAAAAGATTATTTCCTATTTTCAAATTAGAGTATCCTTGGAATATAAGGAACATCAGCAAAACAATTAGTATAGTTATTCAACTGGGAAGTTAATAATTTTATTAATTTGAGGGATTCCCTCTACCAGTACAGATCAGCAACTGCTCTGTAATTTATCTTCTTAGTTGCCTGAGACCCTGAGAAGTTCAATCATTTGCCTAGACTCATACAGTGACAGTATGCATCAAAGATGAAATATATCAATAAACAAGAAAATTTTCATCAAAACAAACCATTCAAACCTGTTTTTTAAAAATCCTAAAAGAAAAAAGTGTAGACATAGAAAAACTCTTTCTAGTAGCAAAGAGAAAAGAAAAATATCTATATATATTCATATATATATACATGTATACATACATATGTGTGTATAATTATAGTAATATAACCAATATCATTCCCTATTTTTCCAATTAGATTTACACATATATGAACAAAGTGTATAAAATACACATATCTATTTATTTAGACATATGTACTGATATACATTTATACATATATTTACATGTATTTAAATGTATATGTTATAGTTAAATTTATACATATATGTATAATTGTATAAATCTGATTTCAAAATAAGGAATAATTTTGGGATATATTATTGCCATTGTGTTACTATAGTTGTGTTCCTTCTCTTTTATTTTCACATATGTTTGTGTTAATATGTATGGGTTATTAATATACATAAATATTTTTACAAATATATGTATACACATACATATATGTATGAGTATATATGTGAATAATTCTGTATGTACATATCTATACATGATTTTATATAGGTAGATGTGTGCTTAAATAAATATATACACATAAATATAATCAAGTGATCTCAGAAAGAAAAAGGTGGTCAAGCATCTTTGGAGAACTAGCATGAATATGAGTATGGGCACAAAAAGAAGAAAATGGGCTAAAAACAGATCAAAATTGAATAGAAGGGAAAAGAAAGAAAGAAGGTCAAGTAGACAGTAGGTCCAAGTTAGATGAGACTAAGTTGAGAGAGGCCCTGTTACATAATCTAATTTCCAGTTGGATGAAAGATTAGTCATTTTCTGAGTTGAGAGAGGCAGAATAAACAGGTACAATTTCCTGAAATCAGACAAAGAGGTGATCCACATCCCCCCATAGGAGGTAGGATTGGCCTGGCTTCCCTACCTCACAGGGTGAGGAACAATGCATTAAGGGTTTCTACCAGTTATCACAGTCAAATACAGTTTTCTTACAAGATGATATTTATTAAATACCTGCTATATATATATATATATATATATATATATATATATATATATATATATATATGGCACTGCTGATTACTGGAGATTCAAAGAAGGGCAATACCCTGCCCCCAAGGAGCTCACATACTAATGATAGAGACAACACGCAAACACAAGAATATTTGGAACTATCTCAGAGGAAAGGCATTAGTAGTGGAAGTGACCAATAAAGATCTCCTATAGAAGATAGGATTTGACCTAAGCCTACTTAAACCACTTTTTGCATATGAGTTATTCTTGCTGTTACTATGTAAACTAAATTAATTACTAATGATGAATTATTTTTTCATCTTTGCTCATTTTCTCCTTCCAGCTTTCCTCGTGGTCCAGGTACTGGGTAACACTATCAGGATCAACTCTGCTATACTTTGGAGCGAAGTCCTTACGGGGTACTGACAGAAAACATGTAAGTAACCAATGAGATTCATTTTAAAGATGTCTAAAAGCTAAAGATTCCAAAACTGGGAACGTCTGAAGATTCAGACACTGAGGTTTCTAAGGGTACTAATGAATTATTAAAGTGGCACACCAGACTGGAGCTATGGCGGTCCAGGAAAACACATTATTGGTATTGAATCAAAGGACCTTTAGTCATAATTAATACCAATGAAATATAAATTTAAAATGCTTTCAGTTCTGTGTGAATGAGGCCATGGGAGAGTAGAAGGGATAGAAGGATATGGTGAGAACTTTCAAAAGTGAACACCTCCCAAGTGCTTTAGTCTCAGAGATAAATTTCATCTCAAATGCTTCTTGGTATTGTTACTTCTCTTTTCATATGTATATGTTGCCTCCCTAATTGATCTTTAAACTCCCTGAGGGTGCAGAATGCATCTTAAATAACTCTATATCATTCACAGCATCTTGAACATGGCAGAAGCTCAGTAGTAATATAGAAAACCATGGAAGTATAAAGCTGAAAATCAAGTCTCTGAAACTGAAATGTTAGAAGGATAACACTTTAAAAGAATTAGCAACATGAATCTTAAAATTCCTGAGAATACTTTTAGGAATATATATTTTGAGCTAAAGGAAACTGTTAAAGTGATCTAGTCTAATCCCTTCATTTTAAAGAAAACAAAACTGAGGTCTGTCAAAGTTAAATGATCTCACAGAGCAGGGTTTGAACCCAGTCCTCTATCCAAATGCATCCTTTCATTCTCTCGATACTGTGCTCTCTCTTTTCCCATAAATTACTAGTATTGTTGGATCTCTTTTCCTGTGTATATGCCTCCTCACTAATTAGATCCGTGAGATTACAGGATATATCTTAGGTACCTCTCTTTCTCACAAAGGCATCATGAACCTAGGAGAAACTCAGCAGTTATTGATAGTATATTCATCCTGATAAAGAACTAGGTTCAAAGGTCACTGAAGAAGTTGGGAGAGTGATCTAGCAATTGATAAATAATGGCAACAAAGATGGGAGGATAAATTATAAATAAATTATGTAGACTTTGACAATTAATGAGATGTATGTTTGACTCTGGTTCCATTCTGTGTTTTGTATCCCCCAGTATAAATCTACACCTGGGAAAAAAGTCTCCATTGTTGGATGGATGGTACAGTTACCTGATGATCCTGAGCATCCTGATATTTTCCAATTGAATAACCCTGATAAAGGTATGAATATTGAAAAATGCTTTTTTTCTGTGAATGGTCCCCATTTTGTTCAACAGTGATGGTCAGCCAATATTTTGTCATCCAAAAGCATTCAGTCAACCTACTATGTAAAAGGTGCATTGGATTAAAAAAAACAATAAGATAAAGTAGTCAAGTTTAAATAAAAAGGATATAGATAAAGTTGATCTAACTATAGGGTTGATTAAAGGATATATAAAATTCTAGATATATTCATATGGTAAAAGCTAAGAATACATGCATGTATATGTCTTCATTGCCAACTACTCCATTCCCATCTTTTCTAGCCTTGGAAAATGAACCTGGATCTATTTAGACAAGAGCCTGATTACCACATAGACTTGTGTGCTTTTTGATCCTGAATAGATTAGTTAAGGTTAAATACAACAATCAGTAGAATTCCTCGAGTGTCATACAGGAACTAAATTTATAGATATAAATCACTTATAGGATCATAGAGCTAGAAGGAGCCTCAGAAACTATCTAGTCTAATTATACATATGAGGAAATGGAGGCCCTGGGAGACTTGAATTGAACCCAATTCCTCCCATTACAGAACCAATGTTCTTTCCACAATATCTGTCTCAATCTACCTTCTCCTCTGGGCAAGGAGGTTGATTGTTTCTTAATTAACAGAAAGGTCATAAACTTTATTCCATAAGGGAAAAATGAGGTACCAGGAATGTTCTGTTTGAGCCAGAAGGAACATTAAAGATCACCTAATACAATTTACTTATTTTACAGAAAATTAAATGAAAAACCCCCAAAACACTGTTATTTTCCCATTCTTATACAAGTGGATTATTGTACATCTTGCATATTTTAGTTGCTTTCCTGTAAAAAAGCTGGTGCAAAGAAAAATTGGCTACATAATTCCAGTCTTTTGCAATTGTTACATAGCCCTAGGAACGCAGGCCTGAGAGTCAGTGTTCAGATGAATGATAAACAAATTAAGTAGATATTTTAATATATAAAATTAATATATGTAATATTATAATATTAATAAAAATGTAAAGTCTTCATTAGTCAAAAACATTAATAATAATGCAAATATATGAAAACTATGAATTTAAAACAAATATTCACATTTGAGATCTCTTTTCTGGACATGTAACATGGATGGTGCCTGTTATATAATGCTGCTATTATTCTTCATATATGGATATATGATGGCAACTCAATGAAAACAGAGTCTTGTTGACTTGATTTTCATCTACAACTTTGGTCTTTTGGGAAGGGTAGAAGGAATATCACAGGGACATTTTGGCAGCAACTATATAATACAGTCAAAACCAGCCTAACTAGGCTTTTGAAGTTTAGTGTTGCTGTTTCTAGAAATGTTGATTCCTGAAAAGAGATTCAGAGCCATGGAGCCATCAAGGCAAGTATAGAGTAGCCTCAGAATAGAGGAATAAAATTTTACAAAGGGGCTGATTAGCTATAAGAAATGTTTGCTGTTGGAACTAACAGAAGCTAAAGGATTATGTTAAGGAGTTATAGTTCAGTTATTTTCACTAGTGTCTGATTTTTTGTAACCCCATCTTGGCAGACATACTGGAGTGGTTTGCCATGTCCTTTCCCAACTTACTTTACAGATAAGGAAACTGAGGCAAACAGTGACTTTCTCAGGGTCATATGGCAGGTTAGTGTCTGGGACTAAATTTGAATGCAGGAAAATAAGTTTTCCAGGCCCAGCACTCTATCCATTACACCTGGTTGGTCATATTAATTGGATGAGTCCATAAAGATATCTGCAGTATATGCCATTTCTTGCATCTGGAGGAAACTGAGTCCTTTGCCACAAAGGGCACACCAGGGAAAGAGTTGTCAACAGATTGGAACAAAGTGCAAATGAGCAGTGAAAGTTATGCAGCTGAAAAGCATTATTATCAGCCGAATCACCCCTCTTTCATCATGGTAGTACCCTGAATATTCATAGCAGACAAAGCTTAAGGATAGAAATCTGTCCCAGTCACCTGCCTCTCTGCATGCTCTATTGAGACCATGGAAACCAGGGACCTTCTGGCCTGCAGCACCTACAGTCTTCCCCTATTGCCTACTTATGTATCTGTCTCCCACAGAACAGATCCAATCAGGGAAAGATCTAGAGAGGTGTATGCATAGAGAGCAGGAATCCCTGATAGACTGTTTATATCAGTGGATAACATGAACTGAAAGCTGATCTCATTTAGTGAGATTAGGAAGGAGAATCACAGTAAATGAAAACTGGACCCTAATGGGGCATGTTTGACTCAGGTCAAAAAGAATGTTTCTGAGGACTCCCATCAGTACTACACCCTGGAAGGAAGGAATCACTCTTATACTCAAACTAGAAGGGGGGGTGGGCAAGGAAGGTCTGTGATCCTGCCTCTATTTTTACATAATCACTAGATTCTTTGATTTCTTTCAAGTCCCAGCAAAAATCCTGTCTTCTATAGGAAGCCTTTCCTCTTAGTTCTAAAGTTATCTTCCCTCTGCTCCCAATTTATCCATTCTATAGCTTGTTAGTACATGGTTGTCTGCATATTATTTCCTTTACTAGACCATGAGTTTCTTTAGAGCAAGGATGTTCTTTTGGCTTTCTTTGTATCCTTAGCACTAATACATAGCAGCACTGACATATAGTAAGTACTTAATAAATTAAATATTTATTGATTGTCTGCCAAATTAAATCACTTCATTATTCTTTCTGGTCCCTTAGGTTATCTAGTTCCACCTGTAACTTTATATTAATTTTAACTTTGAAACCTTAATGTTTGATCTTTTCCTAACCTGAAGACTTCTTTAACATGATAGGCAATGTTTACAAGTTTCAGACTGGCTCCAGATTGCATGCAATACTGTGGCACAAGCACCTGGACGACGCATGTAAAAGCAACAGGCCTCCGGTAAGGACAACAGGATTTTCTTTGGAACCTCTTTGGCTTCCCTCAGATTGTAGATGAGAACAAGCTTTGGGAGTCAGTCATTATCATGTTCCCTGAACACACTAACACACTTGCCATGATACTGAGAGCTCTCCACAGAATGGGAAACTGAAAGGTACCTTAGAACGAAGAATTTTAAAGCTAGAAAGAACTTTAAAACATAGGATGGGGGCAGCTAAGTGCCACAGTGGAGCACCGGCTCTGGAGTCAGGAGGACCTGAGTTCAAATCCAGCCTCAGACACTTAATTACCTAGCTGTGTGACCTTGGGCAAGTCACTTAACCCCATTGCCTTACAAAAAAAGGAAAAAACCCATAGGATGTTTAGAACATTGGAATTTAAAAAATTAAAGAAGGGAACCATCGAACTTAGAATTCTAGACTTTAGGATGATAGAATGTAGAACACAGGCAAGGAATTTTTGGGATCATCTACACAATTCAACCCCATTATTTTACAGAAGAGAAAATTGAAGTTCAAGCAGACTTACTCCTGATCACAGAAATAGTAAATTGGAGGGATTTATACCCAGATTCAGGATTCTTTCCTGGTCATAGTAAATGCCTCTTTCCATGTAACACTTTACAGAACTAAGCTAAAGCCCAGACAAGTCTAAATATAGAATCTGCATACCTGGCTTTGAATTCTAACTGTACTATTTGTCACTTAAACAATGACAGAATATTTTATTTCCTGGGTCCTTGGTCCTCTTTTATCTTCCTTAAAATGAGATAATTGGGCTAATTGGTGTTGAAATCCCCAATAATTATAAATCCTTTGATACAACAATCATTTACTCTTTCCAAAAAAGGAAGGCCTATGATGAGAAGTGGTTGGTTGCAGGTCAAAATCAGAATCCTTATCTTTGCCAAACTAAGGCTCTCAATGTCTCTGTCCTTTTATGGTTAAATAAATAGATGATTAGCAGGATGTGATACTGCATAGGGATGAAGCTACAACCTCCTTCTTCCCAAATGCATATAAAGTTTTGATGGGATTTATAGCTAAGACTTTCAAAGAATCTTTTTTTCAAATTTAATTTATTTAAGACGATAGGGTAAAATGACTTGTCCAAGGTCATACAACTAGGCACAGCTAGGGTGGAGATAGAGAAAATAGTCTTTCTAATTATCTTCAGAGATGCTCAACTACATACTCTGCCTATCAGCCAACTTTGAAATCTTCCCAATCCAGTTTCTTAGATAATGTAGAAAATAACAGTTGAAAAAGAATTCAGAAGTGAGATGGTCCCAGCCCTCAGACTCCTATCAGAAGACTTAAGAAAACAAGAGAGATCTTTTTCTTTTTAAATCTTATTTTGAATGATCTCCAGAAATAGAGTTTCCATCCTGGCTTTTTCTCATTTGAGAAATTCATCTAATAAACAATGTTTATTCTACCATTACCACCAGTCTCTGTCTGAGGTCCCTTCTAAGTCTGAGAGTCTATGTTCAAAATTTTTTACTTACCAAGCCAGGTAGGGTTTCCTCTGACTCTATTAGTAGTATCATCCACTTGTTGATTTTTAAGGTTCCCAATATTGAGAGTGGAATATTGATAGATTACTGGACTTGGACTTGGGAAGACCTGAATTTGAATCCTGCTTAAATCCTTACTAACTGTGTGACCCCAGGCAAGTCTGTTTCTTCGCCTATATAATGAGGATGACAATAGTACCTATTTAACCAGAAAATGATGATTTAGAACACTTTTTCATATTGCTTAAAAGTAGTCTTGATTACTTCCATTAAGAACTTCTTGTTCATATCCTTTAACCATTTACCAATTGAGGAATGACTCTTAGTCATAAAATGGAATCAGATATATATATATATATATATATATATATATATGCATATATATGTATATGAAATGAGACTTCTGTGAGGGAAACTTGATGTAAAATTTTCAACTCCAATTAACTAATCTTAGTTATATTGGATTTGTTTTTGCAAAAAGTTTTTAATTTCATGAAATTAGAATTGTCCATTTTATCTTCTGTGACCCTCTCTATCTCTTGCAGTCACTTCCTTTCAAGTTTCCTATTATTTATACTCTAATGATCATCCATCCCTGTTGGTCAAATCATGCCCAGAATAACTCTCTGTGTTATACAGTCCGACTTTGAAGAATGAAGTCATCATTAAGACAACTTGTGAATATAAATTCTTTGCTTTTGACAAAAGATTATGAATAGTGCTGATTGTCCTTTCCCAATCTGAACTCTTCTATTACTGGGTCCTACCATCTTCCCAGTCACTCTTGCTCACTCTCTTACACTAACTCCATATATCCAGTTATTGTCATCTTATTATTTCTATTTTCACAACATATACATAAGTGTGTGTGTGTGTGTTTCTAGCTGCCCCTCATGCCTGTAATGCTGTCTTTACTGACTTCTTTGGCTTCCTTTCAGCTCTAATTAAAATTCCATCTTCTACTAAATGCCTTCCTCAACTCCTCTTAATTCCACTGCCTTCCCTCTGTTAACTCCTGTTTTTCCTATATATGTTATTTGGTGTATATATTTGCCTGTTAATCTCTCCCATTAGATTGTAAGCTCTTTGAAGGCAGGGCCTGGTTTTTGTCTTTTTTTTATCTGACACATAATAGGTATTTAATAAATGCATGCATACATACACATATGTAGATATATAAATGTGGTTACACACATATTTATACACATCTATAAATATATTATGTATGTATTTATAGCAATATCTACATATATGCCCCTTTATCTTCACATACTCAGCTGCCATCCTGTTCAGTCTCTCATAGCCTCTGGTTTTTTTCCCCCTATCTCCAGTCTTTCCCCACTCCAATTCATATCCATAGAAGTGTCAAAGTGATTTTCTAGGATCCATCTTCTTGCTAATTTTTTAACATAGCACTCTATCTCCAGAATCTGAACCTTTCACTTGACTGTATCCTCATGCTTTTTATATTCTTCCTCATCTCCTCCTCCTGGCTTCCTTCAAGACTCAGCTGAAATTCCACCTTCTGCAAGAAGCCTTCTCCTTCACCCACCCCCAGTATTTTCTCTCTAAGATTATCTCCATTTACATTCTATACATCTTCTATATACATTTATTTGCATGATGTCTCCCTCATTGGAATATGGGCCTCTTAAAAATAAGACTCAAGATTTTGCTTTTCTTTGTCACTTACTGCAAACTCACTGACTGACTAGTAAAAGTCCCATCACTACTATTTCATAACCCCATGCCAGGTTTGTGGCAGAATTATTTATCCATATCCTTCTTCTGTACAGATGATATGTGGTATACACTCTCTTGATAATATCACTTCTATCCTTTCCCTAATAGATCTTCATCCAAAGATTATCCATCCTACTTCCTTCAGCTTCTATGTTTCCCCACATGGCTACATCTTCTTAATATAGAATGCTACTCTGCTACCCTGCTTATGTATTCTATTTGAAGCACTGTCATTTGGAAGAAATATTTTATTTGTTTGACCTTGGAGGACAGAAAATCTATAATAGTTTCAAGTTTTCAAGTTTTAGAAAGACAAATTTTGACTTAATATGGAAAACATTTCCCTAATAATCAGTATTTTCCAAAAGGAAAATGCACTGCCTCTGCAAGAGTCCTTAATTTTTTTCATTTTTTAAACAAATATCCCTTTGGCAAACTGATGAAGCCTTTTAGAATAATGTTTTAAATGAATAGAATAAAATACATTAGATTACCAAAAGCTATTACATGGTTATACATTTATCAATTTGGTTTTTTGGTTCTTTTTTAAAACTTATGGCCTGTAAGATAGTGATTCTCTTACATTTGAAGATTTTGAACTGAAAAATGAATGACCACTTCACTTCTGGCATATAAAGGGGATTCTAGCTCATTCAAGGGTTGACGAAATGTCTTCTGAGACTCGTTCTAGCTCTGAGATTTTAAGCCTCATCATCCTTTCTGCAATAGACCAAGACTTGTACAATGATATACTTTTTTTTTCAGGTACCTACTAACCTTATGTCATTTGAATAAGCAGCTGCACAATGCTTGATGTGACACTAAAGTGCCAAACTGAAGGATGGAGGAAAATTTCCCATATACACGGTTAGATGAGATCATTCTTTGGACTCCAGCTGCCAGATAGCATCCTACCCACACTCAGCTGTGCAACTTCAAGATGATTCTGATGAGCGCATGAGTGTCCCATGCAGCAACTTCCTCATTCCTACTGGCTAAAAGAAACCATTGAACTCCGCTACAGGACCCACAGATCCTGGGCTAACTTGTGGCCACCAATAACTCTGGACAATTGTTGGACCATAAACTGGGCATCCCATCCTTTGCCTGTCCTTTTATAAACAGTCCTTTTTATGGTGAAGCTGCTTTCTGTGACTGAAGAACATTTAGCCCATGTTGGGTTTTCAATTCTTTCTAATGCACAAAGATAACAGGCAGTGTTCACTTGCTGCAAAGTGTCCATTAGAGTAGACGTCATGGAACAACATTTTTATAACCTAAGTGCACTGAGTTGCTTAGCAATGTGGCTGCCTCTGATTTTGTATAACACCACACACACACACACACACACACACACACACACACACACACACACTACCCAGACATTTCCACCGTACGTGAGCTATTTGGGAAACATGTATTTTGGCACCAGATTTGCAACCTAACTCACTTCATTTATTTGGAAGGAGCTGCTTTTTAGACTTGTATTACACCACTGTCCAGGTAAGGTAAGAGTTCACCACTGGAGGTCTTTAAGCTGTTGCATTGTAAAGAGGGGATTCTTATTCGGGTACTGAGTTGGGCAAGATACCCCCTGAGGTCCCTTCCAACTCTGAGGTTCTGTGATTCTTTGATCATTGAGGTTTCAAATTTATTTTGGTTTAAAATTCCCCTTGGGTTCTCTAACTATACACAATCAATGCCTTAAATCGCATATTGTTTTCTTTGACTATGGGTGCTATTCCTCTGCAAAGCCTGCTCCCTGGGGCATCTCAAATGCCCTCTGACTTGGTGTCCATGGAGCCTTATCATTGTCAGGTCTTCCAAGTCAGGGCCCAACCCCAGAAGATGAGCTGTCTTTTGACCCATTCTTCTTCCTGTGAAGGGTCCTGGAGCATTTTGGGACTCACCTTGACTTTGCCCTTTGTGCTAGAAAAGGAGATTAAAAAAGCTATTCTCCAAGTGTCCAGGTTTGCTGAGGCTTTGGAGTGATGAAAGGCAATTGTGGAGAGGCTGAGAAGAGAGAGTCAAAGCAGAGGCCTTCAGGGTAACAACAGTGGTGAGCTTTTTTTTTTCCAGCAGGGCCATCTTAGGCACATCTTGCTCACCCATCTCCACTGCCAAAGTTGATGTGTTTGGGGTTTGATTAGTCAGGGCTGCTGAATGACACTGAGACCTAACTGGGATCTCCCGGAATCCTTCCTACCAAATAGTCCAAGCAGCTCTGACAAATCAGCAGACTTACCATCCTGAGGACCCTTGAGGCAGTGAGCCCAGAAGGGAGACAGCTGAGGCCCTGAAGCCTCCACTAGGTCATGGAATGATAAAACAAGCCCTCTGTTAGGGGAACTATTCCCTTCACAGGACAGCCCTTTTTTTCTATATGTCTCCTTTAATCCAATTTAATTTTTTTATTCATCCATTGAATATATGCTGACCTTACTACATGAGAGGCCCTTTATAAAGTTCTAGGAACATGCAAACTGAATGAGATATATTTCCTGTCCACCAGGAACATACAGTTTAGTAGGTGTGTTGAAATATGCTTTAATTTGATAAATGATTATTTTATTTAAAATCTAAATAGTTTATTGTTTTTATGGTGAGTTTTTGAAAGGATAGTTTTCTAAATGTCTATGTCAATCTTATTAATGAAACCTTAAACAGCTTTAAAAATATAAAGAGGTAGAGTTTAGAAGGTTTGAAGTATAAGACTGTCAACAGAGTGTGAGCATTGGTGATCCTCTTGGAGTGCACAGGGGAGAGTGACCAGAGTAAAGAGGGGAATAGAATGCAGGCCAAGCAAGGACTGGGTGAAGGACTTTGGGGTCCATAGCACATACACAATTACTGTCTTCATGTGAGCTGCTGTATGGATGAGAAAAGTAACACACTTTTTCTCAGACCCAGAAGACAGAGCTGAGAGCAATGAGTGTCAGTTGCAGAGAGATACATATTTCCCACAAAATGAAAATTTTCTAGAAATGGAATAAGTCACCTCAGGAAGCTATGAATTCCAGACCATTGGAGGTCTTTATACAGAGGTAGGATGCCCCCTTCAGAAAATGTTATTGATCAGGTTCTTGCTTCAGGTTTAGGTTAGACTGCATAACCTCTGAAGTACCTTCTAGTTTTGAGATTTCCATGATTCCATGTGCAGAAAGACTAGGATACCAACTAATTAGTGTAAGGACCGCACTTTGATAAAACTGATCTTTATTATATGTTTACAATGTAAAGGACTTTACAAACCTTAAAGCCCCATATAAATGCTAGATATTGTTTTTATTAAGAATTGAAGAGCTGACATCCATATTCAATGAAGGGAAAGTGTACATTAATGAAATGTTATCCATGAAAATATTGAAAGTTTTGGTAGATCCATTTCTTGTCTTATGTTGCTTCTCTCTAGCTGAGGACCTGGTAGATAGAAGACATTTACAAGGGAAGGGAATAAGCTTTTATTAAGCCAGGTGTGATGCTAAGTGATTTACAAAAACTATCTCCTTTAATCCTTATTTGATAAATATTTATTGAATTGAATCTGTGATGTCATCAGTGCAGGTATACTTCTAATGGTACAGGTTAAAATCCAGTTGTGCTTTCTCCTGTAAACTCCCTGAGCCCAGGGACCACTTTTGTTTTGTTTTTAAATCCCCAGCAACTAGGATAGCACCTGGCACACGCAGGGGACAAGGATGGCCTGGCATGGAGAATTTCTTAGGAGAAAAATACCTTCCCCCCAGTCATTCATAGTCTTAAAGAGCTACCAAGAATGCTAAGAAGTGACTTGCTCAGGATCTCATAATTAGATGTTCCAGATGCAGGACTCAAGCACATATTCTCCTCATTCAAAGATCCACTTTCAATCCAGTCCCTGCTCTTAAGCTTACAATATGATGGGTAAAACAATGAACAAACTATATACAGGATAAATAAGAAATAATTAACAGAGGGAAGACTAAAATTCAGAGAGATTGGAAAAGATTTCCTGCAGAAGGTGAGACCTATTAATGAATTTTGTGTGATTTTAATATATCCAATGGAGATATATTTTGGCAGAAGAACTCTTAAGGCTATTTTAGTCTACCAAATCAAATGTTGTTTTTATCATCAATAAATACAGTGTGAGCCTATATTCTCTCTATTTTCATTCAATTATGTGGCCATGAAGATGAAATTTGCTATAGAAAATCATTTGAAAAAACCTGCCTTTTACCTTCTCATTTTCCCATCAAAGATATTTTTGATACATGTATAAGATAATTTCATGAAGTTTTAGAAAGAACTCTGAAATTGAATATATAAGGATCAGTAGTTTAGTGGTCTTTGTCAGTAAAAACACTGTCCATAATTTTTCCCAATTATTTGGCAAGTCTCTTTTCTCAGTTATTTTTAAAATCAGCCACTGAGTGTTTACAACACAATTGTGCTGCCTCCAGCATGGATTTCTTCAATGTGTGTTTAGTCTCCTATAGTTGTTTGTTCCATCTTTATCTTCTTTAGGGCCATTCTTCTTCCTTATATAGCCTATCAGGGATTAGGATAATAGAGTCAAAATCTAATGACTCCAAAGTAACTTTTTTTTAGATTGTTATAACAGATCTGGTTCACTTTTTAATCCATTTTCTTCCTTGTAATTTCATCTTTAAAAGTCCTTTTAATTCAGCTTACTTCAATAAACATTTACAAAGAATTATGTGCAAAACAGTGTGCTAGGCATTAGAAATACAAAAACAAAAATGAAATGGCCCTACTATTAGGAAGCTTACATTACACTAGATCTTATGCCAAACTTTCTTTAGACAGGTTTTCCCCTCCATTTATCTATATTGTTTTATAAGGAGTTGCTGCTTATGTTCTTCCATTCTCCTCCTCCAAAGACTTGCACAAATGATCTTATATTCTAATATTGTCTTTGTTCACAATGTCTGTCTACTTTGCAATGAGATAACACATTTGCTGACTAATATTTCTAGACTCTCTTGACTTCCTCATTATGAAAATTACTTAGCATAAGGAACATAAGCAAAAGAAAAAACTTTTATAAAAAAGGATAATTAGCAATATCTTTTCTTTTTTCCCTTTTCTTTAGCCTCAATAGTTTTTTTTAATAGATCAAGTTGAAGTCGAGTTATTTGCATAATATATCTCTTCTCACCTTTTTCTTTTTCTCTAATTTGATGTTAATGGCACAAAAACAATCCCACAAGAAACCATTTTTTCTGTCTATTATGATATAGTCTTAAATATAGATATTTCATTTTGGGGACTCTTAAGGGAAAAAATTCATGTTACACAGTTGCAAGACTTTTATATGCTTTTATCCCCATTTGTTTAACAATCCTAAACCATATTGCCCAATATTTATTCATTGACCTGCACTGTGACCATCTGAATTCACCAAGTACTAGTATATCAGTTAGCTTGATTTGAAGGATTTTGTTGTATTCTTCATGGAACTTTTCTACAATTTTATCATTTGCATCAGGTAATGATGTTACCCTGAGATTTTCTTCATGATGGTCTTTTTGCCTCTGCTCATCACAAGTACTTCAAGATGAGATAACCAAGGTTCTGAGAAATGGCACTGTTCATTGCCTTTGGACATATAATGAAACCATTTCCAACTTTTTTATTTGCTCATCCAAGGACAGCCTCTGGGCCTTTCCCCTGTTAAGTAGTTAATTTCATATCTCTTCAGTTTTTATTTATAGTAAGAGTATAAATGTTGATATTGTTTAATAGTTAGCACTTACATGGCACTGTACAATTTGTAAATGGCTTTACTTTTGTTATTTCACATTAAGTATCTCTTACTTAGGATACCAGTAGTCAAATTAATGTTTCAAAATGGTCTAAACTTGATATTTTTGCACTATTCTATCATCATCATTACAGAAATGGAAGAAGATCATATAGAACCAAAGACCCATTGGTTGTATTTTTTTTTTGGTTTCATGGGTTGGTTTCATGGGTTGCCATTTCATTACTTGGTAGTCAACCACCCTAGGCAAGCCTCTTAGCTCAACTTCTCCTTAAATGCAAGCACAATCTACTCTTTGAAAGTCTCAATTCAGTGCTTCATCCTAGTTTGTAGGTTCTTAGAGACCATATAGGGGCTCATTAGCTCTGCTTGAAGTAGAAAGGGCTAGAAGAAATCATGAAGTAGATGAGTAGAGGAAGAAAGACTTCTGAACTCACAGAAATTATGCCCTACACATTTTCAATTTATTCAATCTATTTACAGTGTTTTAGACAAGTTACTTTTTTATTTAAAACAATGAGTGTAAATGAATTGGGATATGGTTATAAAAATTCCAAAAGGAATCAATCAGTTAATCAATAAATAAATATTTTTAAATGCCACTATTCACTTCACAGTTTGTTAGACCCTAGAACTACAAAGACAAAAATCAATCAACCCTGGTACTTAAGGAGTTTATATTATATTGGGATGACAACCTATATATATATATATATATATATACATATATATATATATACGTATATATGTATATATATGTATACATATATACGTATATATATATACATATAAAATAAATACAAAATAAAGCATCCAGACATGTATAAATAACAAATAAAAGCATCATACTTAGATCTAATAGAGATTTTTTTTACAAAAGAATTTAATTTTGCTAATTGAAATCCCTAACCTGGGGTTCTAACATGGGCTGGCATGTAGGAAATAATCACTCTACACTTGTGAACCAATTATTACTAAATATCATTTCTAAATTTTTTTTTGAGACAGTAATGGAATCTCAGAATTAAAAGAGAATTTAGAGATATCTGGCTCCAATTGACAGCTCACCAGAAAGCACCTGATAGCAACCTCTGCCAGTAGTCATCTAGCCTCTGCTTAAGCATACTAGTAACAAGGGCTTACCACCCTCAGGAGCAATCAGTCCACTTCTGACCAGTTCTATTTATTAAGAAGTTTTCCCTTGAATTGTTCAATTTTTTATATTGAACTGAAATCTGCCTCTCTGTACTGTCCACCCATTGCTCTAACTTCTGAACTTTTAAGTCAAGACAAACTAACCTAAACCTACCTTTCAACATGGAGGAAATGGGATAGAGTGGGAAGAGCATAAGATCTGGAGTTAAAAGATGCTGGCTCCCAATGCTGGACCTTCAACTCATTGTCTCTATGGGACCATGAGCCTCAGTTACCTCAGCTATTAAAGGAAAAGGTTGGAATCAATGATTTATAAGGTCCCTTCCAGCTCTAAATTTATGATCCCATGACAACAGTTTTAAATGTTTGATGTCAGTGATTATATTCCCCTAAATTTTCTCTTCTCCAAGCTAAACTTTACTTCTTATTCCTTCAACCAGTTTTTGAATGGCCTGGAATCTCTACTTCCCTCATTTATCCAGGTACTGTGACAGGCATTAAAATATACCCATTAAGAGTTAGCAGTCTCTCTCTCTGAGGAGACTCTGTGGAAGTCAGACATACCTACATGAAAAGTCAACTATGAATTTGTTGTTTAGTCATTTTCAGTTGTATCCAACTCTTTGTGACCACATTTGAAGTTTTCTTGGCAACTTCTTGGATTAATTTGCCATCTTCTTCTCCAACTCATTTTATAGATGAGGAAATTGAGACAAATAGGGTTAAGTGACTTTTCCAGGGTCACACAACTAAGAAACTGAGATCTCAGATCTTCCTGACTCCAAGCCTTGTACTCTGTGGACTATACCACCTAGCTGCCTCAATTGATGAATACCTGATGACAGTAATGGTATATCATGAGAGGTAGCAAGTTGTAAAGGATAAGGTACCATACTTGAAGTCAGAGAGGTCTATATTTAGGTCTCTCCTCAGATTTTAGCTATTTGTATGACCTTGGACAAATCATTTTCTCTATGATTTAGTTTCCTGGTCTGTAAATTGGAGGGTCTGGCCTCAATAACTTCTAAAGTCCCTTCCAGCTCTTAAAAAAGAAAAACTAACTAAAGTTAGTACTTCTGATGCCTTTGTGAGAGGAAATCTTGTTACTTTTTCATGAATTCCTAGAGCTTCCTTTCTACTGATCTGAAAAGATAAGACAGCCAAAGCTCAGAAATTCAGATTCCTCTCATTCCAAATTAATCAAAGTTCCCATGAGCACTGGGAGTTGTGCCAAAAATTTCCTATGCTAAGCAAAGCTTTTCTTAATTTATGAAGATTACAGAAATAAAGCTTGAACTATTTGAAGGAATAAACCTCCTTTAACATCCCCAAACATTTTAGAAGTGGCCATTTGCATACCAGGAATAGGCTAATTACAAATCTTTCTTATCAGTCCTCTCTAGTCCTCTCTCCTTCTTAGCAGTTTTTTAAAAACCTCCTTTGCATTACTATATGATCTGTAAAGTTTATAAAACTCCATCTTTTCTCTAAGAAAAGGAAACTTGGGAAAGTCTCAATCTCCACTGTTCTGTATCCAAATAGAAAAGCAGCTAAAATGTGGTGTCAAGAATATTGACTTGAAAGTCAGGAAACCTGGATTGTGACTCCAACTCAGCCACTAACTCGGCATTGGACAAGTCAAATGATCCTCCAAGGTTGCAGTATCTTCATCTATAAAATGAGCAGTTTGGATCAAATGATCCTTAAGATCATTTCCTTTTCTACCTTAAAAATCTGAGTGCCAACATTATTTGTTCTAAGATCCTTTTGCAGTCCTAAAATTCTATGTTCTACTCTACCATTTTGTGTTCTAAGATTCCTTCTAGCTCAAAAATTCTGTGAAACTCACAGATGACCTTTTAGAAAGGGTAAGATTTTGAATAAATTCACCTGGAACATGAGGGACAGCAGACTCTGAGGGTCTGGGTTCTACTTACTAGCTGAATGACTATAAGCAATTTAGCTTCCCCTCTCTGCCTCACTTTCCTCATCTACAAAGTGAGAACAAAAAAAAATGTGCTTTGTCTACCTCACACTGTAGCTGTGAGGAACAAATGAAATAATGGCTATGGAAATGCTTTACAACTGAGAAACCCTTCTACAAATGTTAATTAACATTATCATGGAGAGCTCTAGAGAAAAGTCAGATTCTGCCTACCTGAAAGGGTTATTGTGGGGAAAGAAAAATCTTTCAAAAATTTAAAAAATATTCTATAGTTGTGAACTAAAGTTTGCTGGTATGTTATGATTATGATGTCCCATTCCATTCTCAGCAGTGACAGGGAAGGAATGTTGACATGGACATGAGTCCTAATAATTTTCTTGGGACAGAGTACAGGATAGTGGGTAGACAACCAGCCTTGGAGTCAAGAAGACCCAAGTCCAAATATTGTCCCTTACACATATAATCTTTGTGACCCTAAACAAGTCATGTGACTACCCAGTATCCCAGGAAACTGTCTTAAGATTATAAATTACAGAAAAGTTACTGATCTGTAATTGTGGAGGTAGTTTCCATATACAGGTCTGGGTCAACAATAAAAATGATTTTCTTAGGCAAATATAATTAGATGAACTAAATGACCTCTAAGGTCCCTTTCAACTGTAACATTCTATGTTCTAACATTCTATGTTCTAAGAACCCTTCCAGCTTGAACACTCTATGTTTTAACAGTCTGTATTCTAAAGTCCTTTCCAACTTGAAGATTCTGTTATGTCCTTCACCTCAGTATTGTCCATTTACTTTCCCTTGAGCATTAGGGGAGGCAAAACAGAGTGTGCTGGATGGATTGAAGAAAACAAGTCTGGAAATGTAATATTGGTCATGGACAATACACCAATGAGATAATCAGAATTTGACTGTATGTAACTGGGGAAAAAAGGTACTAAAACTAACATATTGTGGAATATTCTTCTATTTTAACATATCTCTGGTTTGTCAGTGCTTATAAAATCTTGAAGCTAGCATTCCTGCCATGTACAGACATGTGTATATTCTCCCAAATACATTCTGTAGATGCCACAAGTATAAACACTAGGATGAGAAATCGTTGCATGATTTTTATGTCTGAAAAGTAAGTCTGAACTCTTTATGAGAAAGAGATTCTGTAATTTGATATTGGTCGTCCTGAATCTAGCTGAGCTGTTTGCCCCAGTCAACTCTGAAGGATTCCAAGTCCTAAATTGTCAATAGCACAGGACCTGTCTGGATGGCAGGACTCCCAACTGTGTGGACTGGCAGACTGAAGGACCAAAGGATCCACAATCCATGAAGGCATTTTGTTTGGGAAATGGTCTTTTTATGCTTCCAGAAGCCCATTATTTTCTCCAATTACATTTGTATAACTACTTTCATAGTAGGGCTACAAAGCATTTTATCATCTCCCTTCCACATTTCTGCGGCTTCCTTCCATTTCTACCAATTCTCACAGTCATGAGGGGCTATTATGGAACCATTTTACAGATGGGTTAAAAAGTGGACATGAAAGAATAAAGTGATTTACAAAAGCCTACTAAAAGTGTATTCCAAATTCCTGAAGCCCTGTTACCAGTAGGTGACTATTAAAAACACCAGAAACATTATTTTGGGTCTTTAAAATCTTGTAGCCACTCCTAAGACTTCACATACAGTGTGATTCCCTTTGAAAGAATGTTCCGAAATCAAATGATTTTGATATAGAAAATTAGGTTAGGGGCAGCTAGTAGATACAGTGGATAGAGCAGTGACCCTGGAGTCAGGAAGATCCAGCCTCAGACACTTAATACTTATTTAACTGTGTGACCTTGGGCAAGTCACTTAATCCCATTGCCTTACAAAAATAAAAAAAACTAGACTGGGAGTCAATAAGATTCAGTTCTGACTCTCCCATTAAATTCTTATGGAATCTTGAACAATTCATTTCAGCCCTCTTGGCCTAGGTGTCTTCATCTGTAAAGTATGGAGCTTTGGTTAGATAATCTCTGATCTCCCTTCTAGCTCCCGTTGTTCTGAGACTATATTCTAAGACCCTTTCTAGCTCTGACATCTATAATTTATCATGGGTTTGTTTATCTGTCATGACAAATAACATGTATCCTTCCTACCAATAATGTTAGAAATTCTGTGCATGTCCTCACAAGAGAACTAAGCATCCTCTTAGATGCATAGAATGTCCAGCCTTGAAAGAAACTTGGAGATCCTCTAGTCTGTTCTGTATTACATATTTACAGATGAGTAAACTGAGACTTATAGAGGTTACATAGTTTACCCAAAGGGACAAATTTAGAAAGTAAGAGTCATGATATAAACCAAATTTTCCCAATTCCAATTTTAGTAGCCTACTCCAATTCACACCCCTCAATGGATGAGGTATTGGTACCTTAATAATTTTTGAATCAGGGTCTTAAATAATTGTTTCTTGACCCAAGCTAAGATTAGTTTGAGAAACAGCACATTGGAGTTCTCTGCAGTAGTGAAATCTGCCAAGACTAGCAGTATCAGCAATGCGAAGGGAATCCAAGACCTAGCAGGATAGGAACATTATTAGTACTTATCTCATCATTTCTAAAAGAATCCCATACTGTTAAGTACAAGTCAAATGCGAGGGAGTATGGTAGCAGTGGCTGCTTTCTTCAGTGTCAAGCATCTGGCACTTCTACTGTGAATTCACAGCCTCTATGCAAATGGTATTGCATATCAGGCCTATGGATAAAATAAAAGTGTTCCGCAGCTAAGTTAGGAGTATGACCATAATGTATTCTAGGTCAGTTTTGTCAAGGCTCACCTTGTTATCCATTCTCAAAAATGACTTTTTTCAAATGATTTATGACTGTACCAGAGAAGAAATGGTTTATATGTGTATTCATGTTGCATAATCTTCTATGAATTTAGTGCCAAAATGCATGGTTTTCCACTTAGCCTACAAGCATCATGTAGATGGTATTTTTCATGTTCCTACCTACTCCTTATAGTAAGTTGTAAATTAGTTTCTATATTTTAATTGGTTTCTTGTGAAAATGGTTGCACTGTTTGGGACTGTCTTTTCCAGCAGATCACTGCATGCCATTGGTGGAATGCCTTTCTACAACCCTTGTGAACTGTCTTACCCATAATAACCTCTGAACTTTAACCCTGTGTGGGAGACATCTTTTGATTTTGGTGAAGTATTTTGTTACCTCAGTCTTGTATTCAAGTTGCTGTATTTTTTCAGCTTGTTACATTGATAATGATTGTTCCACTAATTAAATACTTTAATGTATAAAAAAAGCCTTTGTCTTGGAATTTGATGTTTTCTCCTGAGAGTTACTGAATTTATTAACATTGCCCTCCACTTTCCTATGATACTTCAACATAGCATGACCCTACATTATTCATTCAACAATAGCATTATTATGTGTGTAGACTAGGGTGATGCAGAGGGAAGAGAGGACAAGGATTTGTAAAGGACAGTGTTAAATACTTTACAAAATAGTATGTCCTTTGATCATCACAACAATCCTATGAGATAGGTACTGTTATTATCCTCATTTTAGTTAAGGAAACTGAGGCAAAGTTAAGGGATTCACTCAGAGTCACATAGTTTAACAACTGTCTGAATCAAGTTTTCCCAATTCCATGGAGCCACCTGACTGCCTCTAGCTGAGAAGATGAGTAAGATACAGTTCCTGCCCTTGGGAAGTTTCTAGATTTGTAGAAAAGGTAGGACAAAGACTCAAATAACTACAACAGCTCAAAATGTAAATGAATGCTTTCCAAGAGATTCAAAACATCACTCAAGGACTACAGGGAAGGATCTGGGAAGGTTTAATTGAAGAAATTAAGATTAAAGGAAGACTTGGTCACTGACCTCAAATATTCATAGGGTTGTCTTGGAGAAGAGGAATTGAGTCTTTCTGCTTAGCCCCAGAGGGCAGAAAAGGGAGCATTCAGGGATACTGCTAGAGTCAGCTTCAACTGACAGTTGTTAAATTTTCAGTGTGAGCATTTACACTTTAAAATCAGCAAGCCACAAATCAGGGCTTGATATATATTTTTGGTTAATTGTCTAAACTTAAGAAAGTGCTAGAGAACATGTGAACAATAAAGATTAAACTTAAAAGTGTGTCCAGAATACCGTACTTTGGCGGCGGGGCGGGGGGGGGGGCAGTTGTTAAACATTTACCAGTGTACCTCTGCATAAGTGGAAAATGCAGAGACTGAGATTTTGGCCAATTATTAGATCAAAGATATCTAACAGTAGAATGATGTGCCTCATGAGGTAGTGAGTTGCACACAGCAAGTAATAGTTGAATGAGCACATACACTGGATATTGTAGAAAAGATCCCTGCTGATTTATGAGAATTAAATAACCTCTAAAATTCTTTTCCAATATGAAGAGAAGAGGAAAAGATCATTTATGCCTAGGGCATCAGTGATGGCTTTAAGGAACAGGTCTTATTTAAGAAGCTTTGGAGAATGTGGAGGGTTTTTTCCGTTCTTTTTTTTTTCTTTTTTTGCAAAGAATTTTAATAGGTTAGTTTGGAAGAAGGATATTTGATACTAAGGGAACATATTGGTAAAGGTACAGAGAGATCAAAAAGTCTGAAAAATGTTCAAGGAATAGCCAACAATAATTGTATCTAGAAAACATTTGGGATAAAAATAATAGTATGATTCAGTGGGTGAAAGGAAGAGAGGAACTAGTGATAGTAGGGACAAAAAAAAAGCAAGAGGAAAAAATCATTTAAAAAATTTAATGCACAGAATAGAACACAGAGAGGTCAGAAAGATTCACAGTCAAGCAGGACAATTCTGAAGATTATATGTTAAATATATTTTACATTTTAAAAGAAAAAACAATCTAAGATAAAAGAGTTCCATAGTTTCTTGTACAATCTCCTTTCCTGGTCTGTTTTATATGTGGAAATGACCATTTTATTTGATTGGTTTATTTGATTAAAGTTCAGGATTTAAAAAAAAAGTTTAACAGCATGAAATAATGCTGGAATAGGCATAGTGGATGGAGTCTGGAAGACCTAAATTCAAATCTAGTCTCAGACACTTACTAGCTATGTGACCTTGAAGAAGTCATTTAAATTTTGTCTGTCTCAGTTTTCTTATCTACAAAATGTAAATAATTATAGCACCTACCTCAAATGGTTGTTGTGGGGACTAGACAATATTTGAAAAGCACTTAGCACAGTAACTGTCACAAAGTTGGCTCTATATAAATGCTAGCTATTATAAGTCAAGAAGCATACTGAGTGACTACAGTGTACTATGATAAATTATAGGATACAGTGAAAGATGAAAACAGTTCCCCCCCTTTAAGAAGCTCAAATTCTAATGGAGAAGTCAACATGAAAATAATGACTTACAAGCAAGATATAAATAGTACAACTTATAGGTGATCTCAGAGAAAATACACAGGCATTAAAGGGAACCAGGAAAAGAAAAGTCAAAAGGAAAAGGAGGTTTAGGGTGAAAGGGTAATTAGTTTGACATATATTAACTTCAACATACAAAGTAATGGTCAAATGGAAATGTCCAGCAGTCAATTTAAAATGAGGAATTGAAGTTTAGGTGGTCTGGGCTAGAGATAAGAAAACAATTCAATTCAAAAAAATTCTATGTGTAAGGAATATTGTTCAAAAGTAATAGACTGCCTTCAAGTAACTGGCATTCTCCTGGGGACCTAAAACACATGCATAATTTTGTATATAAGTTATAACCAAGAAAGAGAGTGTTAGTAATAGTGTGAATATAAGGAAAGATCTCAAGTAGGAGGTGACATCCTAGCTAGGCTTTGAAAGAAGCTAAACATTCTTTGAAAAGGAATTAAGGAGAAAGAACATTCTAGATACTGGGGACCAGTTATGGAAAAATACCAAGACATATAATGGAATGTCAAATGTAAGTACACCAGTTTCACAGGAATGTAGATCATGTAAAAGAGAGTAAATTATAATAAGGCTGGAAGGTTAGATGGGAGCCAGATTGTTGAGAACGCTCAGTGCCAGATTGAAGATTTTGTATTTTCTCCTTGTAATCAGGAAATCTAGTAGTGAAATCTACACTTTAAGATATCAGTATGATAGTTGTTTGGAAAGCAGAGAAATTGAAAGTTGGAAGACTAATTAAGCTATTTCATTAATCTAGACAAGAATTGCCAGATTAGACCTGAACCAGAATAGGGTGTGGGTGTAAAGAAAGAAATAGATAGCAGAGATGTTGCAGGAGTAGGAAAGGTTGGAGAAAAGATAGGTTTGAGCAGGAATATAACATGTTCTATTTTAGGCATGTTGAACTAAAATGCCTATAGGAGATCTCGATGGAGGTGTCCAAAGAGAAAGGCTGAAGTTCAGGAGAGAGTTGAGGGCTGGATACATAGATTTAGAATATCTCTCTCTCTCTCTCTCTCTCTCTCTCTCTCTCTCTCTCTCTCTCTCTCTCTCTCTCTCCATATATATATATATATATATACATATATATATATACACATATATATATACACATATATATGCATATATATAAATATATATATATATATATATATTTATATATAGGTGATAGTTACAACAATGGAGGCAGATGGTAACCCCAAGGAATAAAATAGAAAAAAAATCAGTAGGGGCGGCTAGGTGGCGCAGTGGATAAAGCACTGGCCCTGGAGTCAGGAGTACCTGGGTTCAAATCCAGTCTCAGACACTTAATAATTACCTAGCTGTGTGGCCTTAGGCAAGCCACTTAACCCTGTTTGCCTTACAAAAAAATTAAAAAATAAAAAAAATCAGTAAACATTTCTTAAGTCCTTGCTATGAACCAAGCACTGTGGTAAACTCTGGAAACACAAAGGAAAACAAAAACAGTTCCTGCCTTCAAGAAACTTACATTCTAATACAGGAGTCACACATATATAGCTATAGAAATACATATAGATATAAATACAATCATAGATACAGACATAAAAATATGGATATACATAATTCAGACAAAGTAAAAAAATGTTAACCTTAGAATGAAAGTCTTTAGTAGATTTGTGGGCACCAAGAAGGGTTTCCTACCAAGATGGCTTCTGAGTTGAGTCTTGAAGGAACCCAGGAATTCTAATAGGAGATAAGGAGAAAGAGCATTTCAGGCTTGGGGTCCACTCAGTTCAAAGGCACAAAGAAGGGGGATGTAGTAGTATATGTGAGGAACCAAAAGTAGGACAATACAACTGGAGCCTAAAATGCATCAAGATGGAGAGTCATGTGAAAAAAAGATAAAAAAGATTGAATTGCAAAGATCTTTAAGTGACAAAGAAAAGATAAGGGGAAAAAGAGGGAGGGAAGAAAGAAAAAAGGAAAGAGAGAAAAGAAGAAAAAGAGAAAGAAAATCTAAAAAAAAAAAAGAAAAGAAGAAAAGGGGGAAAAGAAAGAATCCAAGGCTAGACCCTTCAGGAACATTCATATTTTGAGAGTAACAGAAAGAAAAGACTGGAGAAAAGAGTACAACCCAGGACTCTCCAACCATCACAACTACTACAAGAAAAATCTAGGAAGATCTCCAAACAGAGTTATGATTGGGACATTCAATACAGAAGCACAACTTTTCAGTTCAGGGAGCAGGAACAGGACTTGGATTTAGGAGGAGAGCTATAGCTGTCTCCTAGGCCCAGGAGGTGGGTAGAATCTAACCAGTAAGAGAGGTTAGAACAAGAGGCAGTCCAAAGTGAATATTGCTCTCACCTAAGAGTTGGGTTGTTAACCCTGCTTTGACCGAGGAGGAGCTGAACTGTGCATGTGTTTCCAGACAAGCAGGAATCTGGGTTCCAACAGATGCAATTGAGACCTGGCCTGAACCTATGGATTGGACAAGGAGCAAGTTGTGTAGCACTGAACCCTAAGAAAGGTCACAGATTCAGGTCCCAATAGAGTCAGGCCTACAGTGCATAATTGGGGCAGAGAATTCAGACCAAGATGGAGTCAGTAAGTTCTATTGCTCTGAACCTGCAGAACCTTCTAGAAAGTTGAATGTGTAAGTAGGAGAAAGTACAAGGAGGTATGTTGGAGAGAAACAAGAATCAATCTATTGGAACTCCAACCAGAGACAAGCCTGCATTTATGTTACCCAAACCCAAATTGGTATCAGGAGTTTTCAAATCTTAGATCAGGAGGGTGATGTCTAGACCTCACCCTAGAGTACAATGAAGATTTATAGGTCCCTTGCCTAAGTTTCCCCTGATATCCTAGAAGAACACAGCCCTCACTAAGTAGATAAGCATCAAAAGAACCCAAAAGAATATAAAATAAGGGGGGCGGAGCCAAGATGGCAACAAGAAGGGATCAAGTCTTAGGAGCTCTCTGATAAAACTCATAAGCTAAGGACTCTAACTAAACTTTCGAGAGACAGAACCCACAAAAGGACCCAGTGAGGCAATTCTTCTACTCAAGATAACCTGGAAAAGAGCAGAAAGGCTCGGCTCCCCGGGGTCAGAGGGGCGCCCGCCAGAGGGGTGGCCGGCCAGAGGGAAAGAACTTCAGCCTCCCAGAGGCGCAAAGTGGGGGAACAGCTGGGGACCTCTGCCAGAGTGAGCACATGGAGCCCAGCCCTCAGGGCACACAGCTAGCAGCTTGGTCTTTCTGCAACCCAGATCCAGGAATAGAAGCAAGCTGAGCTGGTAAGCAGGAGCCTCCAGGGCATGAGCCCATTGAGCTGAGGGAGGGGAGTGAAGAGAGAAAGAGACCGCCCAGCTCTGCCCTCTGCCCCTGGAACAGGACTCTGGGGCTCTGAACACATTCAGATCCTGATCGCAGTCTAGGCCCCCCAATAGAACAACAGCCCCCCCCCACCTTGGCCCCATGGCAGAGGGGGGTGCTTATGGTCATTCACAGACCAGGAGGGAGGACAGAGCCTCATACACTGAAACCCTTGTGGGAGTGTCCCAAAAGCTCAGGAAGCACCCCAAAACCAGGCCCAGGCTGGGAAAATGAGCAAGCAGAGAAATAAGAGGAAGACTATTGAGAAATATTTTGCAAATGAGCCCAAGAAGGATCAAAATACTCAGTCTGAAGATGAGGAAGCACAAGCTCCTGCATCTAAAGACTCCAAGAAAAACAGAAATTGGACTCAGGCTATGACAGAGCTCAAAAAAGACTTTGAAAATCAAATGAGGGGAGTTGGAAGAAAAACTGGGAAAAGAAAGGAGAGAGATGCAGGAAAAACATGAAAATGAAGTCAGCAGCTTAGTCAAGGAAATCCAAAAAAATGCTGAAGAAAATAGCATGCTAAAAACCAGCTTAGGTCAAATGGATAAAACAGTTCAAAAAGTTATTGAGGAGAAGAATGCTTTAAAAAGCAAAATTGGCCAGATGGAAAAAGAGATAAGAAAACTCTCTGAGGAGAACAAATCCTTCAGACAAAGAATAGAATTCAGGGAAATTGATGAATTTACCAGAAATCAGGAATCAATACTTCAAAACCAAAAAAATGAAAAATTAGAAGAAAATGTGAAATACCTCATTGAAAAAACAACTGATATGGAAAACAGACTTAGGAAAGATAATTTAAAAATTATTGGAATACCTGAAAGTCATGATCAGGAAAAGAGCCTTAACATCATTTTCAAAGAATTACTACAGGAAAATTGCCCTGATATTCTAGAAGAAGAGGGCAAAATAGAAATGGAGAGAATCCACCAATCCCCTCAAGAAAGAGATCCCAAAAAAACCAACCCCTAGGAATATTATAGCCAAGTTCCAGAACTCCCAAGTCAAAAGAGAAAATATTACAAGCAGCCAGAAGGACACAGTTCAAATATCGTGGAGCTGCGGTCAGGATCACACAGGACTTAGCAGCAACTACATTGGAAGCTCGTAGGGCTTGGAATACAATATACCGGAAGCCAAGAGAGCTTAGAATGCAGCCAAAAATCAACTACCCAGCAAGGCTGAATGTCCTCTTCCAGGGAAAAAGATGGACTTTCAATGAACCAGGGAAATTTCAAATGTTCCTTGTGGAAAGGCCAGAGCTGAACAGAAGGTTTGATCTTCAGATACAGGACTCAGGGTGAAGCATGGAGATTGGAGGAGAGGGGGGAAATATGAGGGACTTAATGAGGATGAACTGCATGTATTCCTGCATAGAAAAATGACACTGATAATACTCATATTAACCTTCTCAATTAATAGAGCAGGTAGAGGGAGCTTTTATAGTTGAAGCACAGGAGAAAGCTGAATTCAAAAATAATATATGGTGTAAAAATGGAGTCAATAGAAAAAAGGGAAATGGAATGGGAGAAAGAAAAAGGAGAGGGGGAATAGTCCAAGATATTTCACATAATAAGATTTTTTTATTACAATGAGCTATTGCAATGATATGGAAGGGGGGAGGCAAGGGGGAATGAGGGAACCTTTGCTCTCATCAGAGATGGCTAGGAGAGGAAACAGCAGATATACTCAATGGGGTATAGACATCTGGAGTAAGAAGGAGCGGGGAGCAGGGGAAAGGGGTGGGGATGTGAATAAAAGAGGAGAGGATGGACCATGGGGGGAGAGTGGTCAGATATAACACATTTTCTTTTTTACTTCTTGCAAGGGTCTGGGATTGGAAGGCCTGTCCAGGACCATAGGGCCAGGTGGATTCTGGGCCTAAGGGGTGGTATGGGGGCTCAGGGCTTCTTGGCCCCAGGACCAGAGATCTGTCTGCTGCGCCACTCAGCTACCCTACAGCAGAGTCAGAGTGAAAGGAGAGAGAAAATATAGTACATCGTAGTGGAGAAATAAGAAAGGAGGGAGTTGCAATCAGCAATGGCAATGTTGGAAAAATATGGAAGTAACTTTTGTGATGGACTTATCATAAAGAATGTGATCCACCCGTGACAGAGTTGTTGGTGTTGGAACAAAGACTGAAGCACATTTTTTGTTATTATTATTTTGGGGAGAGTGCAGGGCAAGTGGGGCTGGGTGGCCTGCCTGGGGCCACATAGCAGGGTGATCTTTGGGTGTCTAGGGCCGGATTTGGACCCAGGTGCTCCTGGCTCAAGGGCCAATGCTCTGTCTGCCACCCAGCCACCCCTACTATTATTACTATTTTATTTTATTTGGGGTCTTTTTTTTTCTTCTTCTTTTTGGTTTTTGCAGGGCAGTGGGGATCGGGTAGCTTGCATGTCACACGGCTGGGTGATTGTTGGGTTTACGAGGCTGGATATGGACTCGGGTGCTCGTGGCTCCAGGGCTGGTGCTTCGTCCATTGCGCCACCTGGCCATACCTACAATTATTACTATTATTTTTTTTAATTTTAATTTTTTTCTCTCCCCTTTACTTTTTTCGCCCAAGCAAGTCTATATATATTCAGGGGGGGAGGGGTATTTTGTTTACTTGTAAACAACAATATTTTATTAATGTAAAAAAACATTTGTACAAAATGAGAATAAAACAATGAATTTTTAAAAAAAGAAAAGAAAAGAAGACAAAACAAAGCCCTTACATTACCTTCAGAAGTGTATAATTACCTAGCTGTATGACCTTGGGCAAGTCACTTAACCCCCTTGCCTTGCAAAAAAAACTTTAAAAAAAAAGAAGTGTACAGAGTCTGATAGTCTCTACCCCCATTAAATTGAATGTAGAAATCATCTTTCTTTTTGTTTGCATTTACAGCACTAACACAGGACGTGGCACAAAGTAAAAGCTGAGTAAATGTGTGTTGCCTTTCCCTACACAGCTAAAACTCATTATGACAAGGAGGTTTGGTGGTTTGGAGTGGAGGTGATTCTCAAACAAAACCCCAAATGGGATCATATGGTATTGATAACTGTCATGCCCCCTCACTTTCATTTTATCTCTCTCCAATGGAGTATTCTCAAAATTTTTGCTTGGAAAGAACTATTTCCACAATCATTCACAATTCCTCAAGGACAGAACTCCCAACAATAGTCATCCATTTTAGAGAATTAAGTGGCATAAGTGATACAAATGAGGAGAAGCCTGAAGGATTGCCATGTCCTATTCCTGATGAAACCATTCTGGTCCTATGTGATTATCTTACTTTCTTCTCTTGCTAGTCATTGGTCATCTTTCTAATAATGTTTTCATAAATAGTCAAAGAATATGAACAGAAAATTTTCAAGGGAAGAAACCCAAGCTATTAACAACTAAATAAAAATGTTTCAAATCAGTAATAATTATAAAAACACAAATTTCAGCTATTCTGAGATTGTACCTCACATCCATCAAAATGTTAAAGATGACAAAAAGAAGAAAATGACAAATATTGGAGGAGCTTCAGGAAAACATACAAATTGGTGCAAAGCAGAGCTAAAAATTTATGTAACAATCCTAGAAAACAATTTGAAATTATGCCCCAAAAGTCATTAAACTGTGCTTACCTTTTGAAAAGGTGATACCATTACTAAGTGTATACCACAAAGAGAAAAAAAAAGAGAAAATGTAGAAAAATATTTACAGGAGTTCTTTTATTAGTAGAAAAATGGAAACTAAGGGGTTACCTACTAATTGGAAAATGACAAAACAAACACTGGTATATGAATTTAATATTATTGCAACATAAGAAATGATAATATTGAGCAGCTAGGTGGCACAGTGGATAGAGCACCAGCCCTGGAGTCATGAGGATCTAAGTTCAAATCTGGCCTCAGACACTTAATAATTACCTAGCTGTGTGACCTTGGGCAAGTCACTTAACACCACTGCCTTAAATAAATAAAAAAAATTTAAAAAGAAATGATAAAATGGACAATTTTGGCAGAAATTGGAAAGACTTCAGTGAACTGATACAGAGGAAAGTTGAGTAGAACTAGGAGAATAATTTATACAATGACAACATTATAAAGAAAATAACTTTTGGGGGCAGCTAGGTGGCACAGGGCCTTGGAGTCAGGAGTACCTGGGTTCAAATCCAGTCTCAGACATTTAATAATGACCTAGCTGTGTGGTCTTGGGCAAGCCACTTAACCCCATTTGCCTTGCAAAAACCTAAAAAAAAAAAAAAATAACTTTGAAAGACTACACAAATCTGATCACTGCAGTGACAAACTGCCATTTCTGAGATGTGAACATAAAGCCCACTATTTATCTTTCACCAAATAGCTGACAAACTTAAAATTTAAAAGAAAAACAAATATTTTTGGACTTAGCCATTGTGGGAATGTTTTGTCTAATCATGTATATTTTTATGAAAATTTCTTTATTTTTTAAAAAACAGTTCAGTGAAAGGAATGAGTAGTGACAGGAAAAATAAATGATTGTCAGTCTGAAAAAAATAAATTAGGAGAAATTAATAAATGCATGTAAAATAATGATACTTTTTCAAACTTCTAAAATTTTTCCAAAAATCAAAATAGTTTACATAAAACAGGATTTTTTTGAAGACAGAATGATTACCCTTCTGCAGTCCTACTAGCAATGTCTCCATGATCTTGAAAAGATTTTTGACAATAGATCTGCCAGTTCTTTGATTACTATAGAATGGGCCTAAATGATACTTGTCTTCTTTATCAATTTCCTTTTAGCCATTTGTGTTCTGCCATTTTTTAGAAAGGCAATGATTCTCCCTAGAAGAGAAAATAGGAGCCAAATAAAGGATTTGGAAACTCCTTCCATCTCTTCATCATCTGCCTTCATCACCATCCCATCTACTCTTTCCTGACATCAAACTTGCCCTTGCCCCTTTGTCACCTCCACCCTTTGCTCTTGCTTCTTGGATCCAAGTGGAATAAGTCTAATTCATCCATGTGCCAACCCCCTCAGATAGCTGAAGATAGTTATTGTGTCTTCTCTCTTAAATGTGCTTAATTCCTTCACGGATCCAAGATTTTTCACTAGGTTGCTCTCCTCTGATCACTCTATAGTTTAGCAATAGCCTTTCTAAACTATGGTAACAAGAACTGAATTCCATATTCCAAGTGAGGTCTAATGAAGGTGGAGTACTTTACCATTCACCTGATATTTTCAGAAGCTCTGATGCAGCCCAAGGTGGCATTAACAAAGTGTGGCTGACTCAGAGCAGTCCACTAAAGCTTTCAGATCTTTTTTCAGAACAATTTAGATTGACTCTGTCCCCTCCACCATGGTTATCTTTGTGCCCAAGGCTAAAACCTTACATTTATCTCTGCAAAATTTCATCTTTTTAGATTCAGTCTAAGGCTCTCTCTAGTTTTTCATGAGGCAATTGGTGGTACAATGAATAGATCTCTGATCCTGGAATCAGGAAGACTTGGTTTCAAATTCAGTCTAAGACACACTACTCCTATGACCCTGGAAAAGTCACTTAACTTCTGCTTGCCCCAGTTTGTGATGAAGATTAACTAAGACAATATTTGTAAATATTAGCATAATGCTTATTGTAGTAGACACTAGAAAAATGCTTATTCCCTCCTTCATGAGCTTTTAGAATCCTGATGACACATACCCAGTGTGTTAATTTTCCTTTCTAGCTTGGTATACTTGATGAACATGACATCTATGCTTTTATATAAGTCATTAGTAAAGGAAATGAGGTTAATCTGTCATGACCTCTTTTTAATGAAAGTTTGTTAGCCTTTTTTAATTAGTTTCCCTTTCTAGAGATTTGCTAACTATGTCTTTAATGATCTGTCTTAGAATTTTCCCAAGAGTAAAAGGCAAGCTCATTGGCCTATATATTGTGGGTTCTGTGTTTTAATTTTTAGCCTTTGAAAAAGTGACCCTTCTCACCATCCCTGCACATACATCCAATTCCACCCTCCCTCTCATCATTCTTCTCCTACCCTGAATTGTCTTAATAGTCTCTTTTAAAAGGATTTAATTATTTAATATCATCCTGACTGGTGTCTCTGCTGCTAGTTTCTCTTTCTGTCTTACTTCATCTCCTCACAGATGACAAAATGATCTTGTTGAGACTGAGACCTCACCATTGTATTCCCCTCCGTTTTAGGGTACAGACTTCTGGAGAACAAGATACTTAATAAATACTTAGTGAATTTAAATTGATGTAATTACCATGCTCCTAAATCTTTAATGTCTCCCTAACTTTTTAGGATAACATGCAAGTTTCTTAGTTTATCATTGAGAACTTTTCACATTCTGGCTACAAAATACCTTTTTAGAATTACTAAATATTCTCCTTCCTGAATTGTCCATACCTCCCAAACTAGACAACTAGCTTTTCAACAGACTTGTTGTTCACTAGTTTTGTTATTGTTATTAGGTCATTTCAGACTCTTTGTGATCCATTTAGGGGTTTTCTTGGCAGATACTTGAGTAGGTTGATATCTCCTTCTCCTGTAACATATGAAGAAACTGAGGCCAATAGGATAAAGTAACTTGCCCATTAGCAAGTGGCTAGTAAGTGTAAAATTGTAGTAAAGCCAGATGTGAACTAACAAAGATGAATTTTCCTGACTCCAAGTCATCACATCAAGCATCATACAGTAAATAAAGAACTGGGAATGAAGTCAGGAAGACCTGGGTTCAAATTTGGTTTCAGACACTTAGTAGCTGTGTGGCCCTAGATGAGTTACTTAACTTTGTAAGATGAGTTGAAGAATTAAGTGACAAGCCACTTTAAAAAGAAAATCTCAAAAGGGGTCACAAAGTGTAAGATACAATTGGGGGGAAAATGGTTCTTCAATAGTTGTTCATCTTCCTCCATATAGACAATATTTGTGTAACAGGTATTGAATAAGACACGCATAAAGCTGACTTTCCTGCTTCTTACAAACCATGTGTGCATGATTCCAAGTTATCTGCAGCTCACAGCTTATGACTAAGCACTGAAAGAATTTGACACTTTGGAATGACATTGCATCTAGTTAACAACTAGACAGGGCAGTGGATGGAGCACCAGGAAGTCTCATCTTCCTTATTTTTGCCAAGAAAACTTCAAATGGGTCATGAAGAGCTGGACACAATTGAAAAACAATTGAACAACAACAAAGATATTGCAAAAACCTATGTTCCCTGCCCTCAATAGGTGAGTGGTGCTCTACAACAGTTAAAAATAAGAGATTGCTTCTAGTTTACTGTTTTTCTTTAACTCTCCAAAGTGGCAAGTAACTCTCACTAGAGTTCCTGTGAGAAGGATGGGTGGAATACTTCCCCTTCCTCTATTCTCATTCCAAAGCTACTCTCAAATGGGATCTGTAAACCTGTTTACACTTATGCCCTTGAATAACTTTTCTACTTTGTATTTCCTTTCTTTATTAGATGGCCAAACCTTATTGTTGAGATACCCATGTTCAAACTTGGATGTGGTCTTTTGAGTTCCAAAGGTCCTGGGTTCATTATGTGAAGCATACTGGTAGCAAAAAAGTTTCTTCATTCTACATTCTCTTCTTGAAAAAAATAACATCAGGTAGGTGTGATCCAAGAGCTGTTTGGACAATGAATAGCTGAGGTGAAACATAAAATATCAATTTATCAAAACTATAAGCCATTCAGATATTCATGACAACCTTCTAGAAGAAGTTGCAACAATAATTATAAATTATAAGTTATCCAATCCATTTTTAAAATTATTTTGCCAATGAACACCTGTATATTGTGGATGTCATTACTTTTATGTATCAGAAACAAATACTTATTCTATAACTCAGTCAATCAACCAATAAATATTTATTGTTTAACTAATGCTTTCAGAAGTGAAGCCATGGCAATAGGAATTCACCTGAATTCTCCCAAATACCTCTCCAAACAATAACACCCCCCCAAATCAAATTGGGGAACAGCAGAGCCAACAAAAGATTGGGGTGGAACAATTTTCCAGACCAAGACAACTTAGAAAGTCAGCAGGAAAGGTCTGTCACATTGGTGGGGGGGGGGACTTTGGGCCCAGACCACAGTGAGGAGGCATTTTACAATGTATTTTTTTTTAGGTTTTTGCAAGGCAAATGGGGTTGAGTGGCTTGCCCAAGGCCACACAGCTAGGTAATTATTAAGTATCTGGGACCGGATTTGAACCCAGGTACTCCTGACTCCAGGGCATGTGCTTTATCCACTGCGCCACCGAGTCACCCAAGGGGGCATTTTAGCAATGTCAGCAGCACGCTTTGAAAGTAGCTGCAACATTGAAGATGAAACTAAAGAAAGCATGAGGGGGCAGCTAGGTGGCGCAGTGAATAGCACACTACCCCTTGGAGTCAGGAGTACCTGGGTTCAAATCCAACCTCAAACACTTAATAATTACCTAGCTGTGTGGCCTTGGGCAAGCTTCTTAACCCCACTGCCTTGAAAAATCTAAAAAAAAGTATAAGTAGTTATTTTGTCCAATTATGTATTGGAACAATGATTCTCTGGTGGAACTGTGAACTGACCCAAACATTTTGGAGAGCAATATGAAATTGTATCCCCCAAATTATAAAACTTTATGCCCTTTGCCCCAGTAATACCATTATTAGATCTGTTTCCGAAGGGGAATGGGGAAAAGGAAAAGAACTGATGTGCTCTAGGATGTTTATAGCAGTTCTCTGTGGGGAAAAAAACAACTGGAAATTGAGGGGATATCCATCAGTAAGAGAATGACTATGATGGAATACTACTATGCTATAAGAAATCATAAGCTGGTTGATTTTAGGAAAAAAAAAAACAAGGAAAGACTTGCATGAAATAATAAAGAGTGAAATGAGTAAAACCAAGAGAACATTGTACACAGTAATAGCAATATTATTCTAAGAACAAGTTTGAATGACTAAATCATTTTGAATATTATAAATATTCAAATGAACTACAAAGCACCTATAAGGAAGATGGCATCAACATCCAGAGAAAGAACTGGTAAATACAAGTATGTATGGTATTGGTTTGCATAAGTATTTATATTATGAATGTATGTAGTTCTTTCTAATGGTAGTCTTCTCTAGGGTAGCGTGAGGAGGAAGGGAGAAAAATATAAGTAGTGCACATCAGAGAAGGAAAGAAAGCTTAAGAAGGGAGTACAGAAAAGCACAGAATCTCTCAAAATAATGTGTGGTATTTATTACATAGTTTTTCAAAAAAAAGTATAAAATGGAATTCATGGTTTTATATTGACTCATTTCATCTTGTACTCCAAAGAACATTGAAATGTTCTTTGTTTTATCTTTAATTATCTTTAATTTATCTTAAATTCAAAATGAATAATTAAAAAAACTTCACAACTAAAATTATTCAGCAATTCTGTAGAACAATTTGGAATTATGCCCAAAGGGCTATAAAACCATGCCTATGCTTTGGCCTAGTAATGCTACTGCTAAGTCTATAATCCAGAAGAGATGAAATACAGGGACAAAAGAACCTATATGTGTAGGGATATTTATAGTAGCTCTTTTCTGGTGGCAAGGAGTTGGAGATTGAGGGGATGCCCATTGGTTTGAGAATGAGTGAACAAATTGTAGTATGTGACTGAGATGAAATGCTGTTCTGTTATGGGAAGTGATGAACAGAATGCTCTCAGTAAAAAAAAAAATTGCATGAGCAGATGCAATGGGAGATACAAAGTACCAGCAATATTGCAGGATGATCAGCTATAAATGATCTACCTTTTCTTAGCAATGCTGCAACCCAAAGAGAACTCTAAAGGACTATCCATCCCAAAGACATAGATGATGGTGTCTGAATACAACTTAAAGAATATTTTTTCCACTTCATTTTTCTTAAGGTTTCTCTTTTTTTGCTGGGGGTGGGAGGTATGTTTACTTTTACATGACTATTGTGGTAATGTTTTTCATAACTATATATTTTTAATCCATATCAAGTAACTTGCTTTCTCAATGAGAGGTAGTGTAGTGGGTGGAAGAGAGAGAATTTGGAATTCAAGATTTTGAAAGTTAATGTTGAAAATTGTTTTTACATGTGACCAGTTGAAAATAAAATAAAATAATAAAGATAAAACTTCACAATCAAATGCAGAAAAGTCAAAATATTAAATGCATCCCTTTCAGACCAGAATGCCATAAAAATTACATTCAAGAAAGGATCATGGAAACATAGATTAAAAATTAATCAGAAATTAAATAATATCCTAAAGATGAATAAGTCAATCAGTATTGTTTTAGACTATTTAAAATAACTAGATAATATAAGCTAGAAATAGTGTTGTGGTGGAGGTAATGATGATCAGGAAGATTTAGAAAAATTTGGAAAGACTTGGACTTATGAAGGAAGATGCTGTCCACCTTTAGAGAAACAGAGAATAAGTGGAAATAAGCATGTAGTATGTTACATATGTGTATAATGTGTGTGATTATAGATATCTATGAAAATGTATGTGTATGTGTTTGTATGTACAAATAAAAATGTATTTGTACATGTACAAGTATAGGTATATGTATATACAAGGTTTATATAAGTATGTGTGTATATGCTTAATTATAGCCTTTTGAGGGGAAAGGGAAAAAAATAAAGTAAAAAGCCCATAGCAGAAAACAAAGGAAACCTATAAGGAAGCTAAAAAAAAAAAGATTAACAATTTTGAACACAATGTGTAGTATTTATCATGTAGGCTTTCTTGAAAGGAAATTTTTTACCTTAATATTTTAAATCATCTCATGTTCTGCTATTCACATGGCAATGCCTTTTTTCTTTTTTCTTTTGCATTTAAGTTTAAATTTTTGTAAAAATTATTTTAAAATAGAATGAATGGATCAAAGAACAAATTGTAGAAACAATCAATAATTTAATTAAAGAGAATGACAATGAGAAAAACGTATCAAAATTTTGGGATGCAGCCAAAGCAGCACTTAGGGAAAATTTTATGTCTCTAAATACTTACATAAAAAAGAGGAAGAGCATATCCATTAATTGGGTATACAATTAAAAAAAAAAACAAACTAGGAAATCCCCATTAAGCACCAAATTGGAAATCCTGAAAAAATCTAAGAAGAAATTAATAAAATTGAAAGTAAGAAAACTATTGTACTAAAAATAAAACTAAGAACTAGTTTATGTAAAAAAAACAATTCATTAATTTGATTTTTTTTTTTTAGTTGTTTGCAAGGCAGTGGGGTTAAGTGGCTTGCCCAAGGCCACACAGCTAGGTAATTATTAAGTGTCTGAGGCCGGATTTGAACTCAGGTACTCCTGACTCCAGGGCCGGTGCTCTATCCACTGCGGCACCTAGCCACCTCCATTAATTTGATTTTTTAAAAAAGAAAAATTACCAGTTTCAAAAATAAAAAGTATGTATTCACCAACAACAAAAATTAAATTAAAGCAATTGTTAGGAGCTAATTTGCCCAATTTTATGTCAATAAGCCTAACAATCTAAGTGAAATGAATAAATATTTACAAAAATATAAATTTCCTAGAGTTAGAAAACAGGACATAAAATACTTAAATACCCCTATCTTAGAAAAAAGAAATTGAACAAGTCATCGATGAACTCCATAAGAAAAGATTGCCACGGGGCAGCTAGGTGGCGCAGTGGATAGAGCACCGGTCCTGGAGTCAGGAGTACCTGAGTTCAAATCCGACCTCAGACACTTAATAAATACCTAGCTGTGTGGCCTTGGGCAAGCCACTTAACCCCATTTGCCGTGCAAAAATCCAAAAAAATTTTTAAAAAAAAAGAGTGCCAGGACCAGGTGGATTCACAAATGAATTCTGACAAACATTTAAAGAAAAATTAATTCCAGTACTGGATAAACTATTTGGAAAAGTAGGCAAAAGAGTCCTAGTAAATTTCTTTCATGTCACAAAAATGGTACTGATACTTCAATCAAGAAGAGCAAAAATAGAGAAAGAAAAATATAGACCCCAAAATTTTAAATAAAATACTAATAAGGAATTAATTGTAATATATCACAAAGATTGTATAATATGACCAGGTGAAATTTATACCAGAAATGCAGAGCTGGTTTGATATTAGGAAAGCTTTCAGTATAATTGACCTTATCAATAGCAAAATCAACAAAAATCATGTATCTCAATAGATATAGAAAAAGCTTTTTTAAAAAACATGGCATTCATTCCTTTAAAAACTCTAGAAAATACAAAAATCAATTGTTGTTGTTGCTTAGGCATTTTCAGTCATGTCTGTCTCCTCATGATCCCATTTAGGGTTTTCTTGGCAAAGATACTGAAGTGCTTTGCTATTTTCTTCAGTTCTTTTTACAGATAAAGAAACTGAAGCAAACAGGATTAATTGATTAGCTCGGGTTCAAACAGCTAGTATTTCGGGCCAAATTTGAACACTCCAGGCGTGGCCCCCTATCCACTATGCACCTCTTGCCCCCCCAAAGCATAACTGGAGTTTTCCTTAAAATAAGTAATATCTATCTAAAACATCAGCAAGCATTATGTGTTAATGGAGTTAAACTAGAAACCTTCGCAACATGATCAGGGGTGAAGCAAAGAGGTCCATTATCATCACTAATATTCAATATTGTTCCAGAAGTGCTAGCTATAACAATAAAAGAACAAGATACTCAAAAGCTAAAACTAAGTAATGAGGAAAAACCTGTCACTTTGCAGATGATATGATGCTACACTTGAAAAATCCTAGAGAATCAACTAAAAAAACTAGTTGAAAAATTAACAATTTAAACAAAATTGAAGGATATAAAATAAATCCACATAAATTATTAGCATTTCTACATATTACCAGTGAAGTCCACTAGCAAGAGATAAAAAGAAATTCCATTTAAAATAACTGCAGACAATATAAAATACTTGGGAGTCTACCTATCAAGACAAATCCAAGAACTATATAAGCAAAATTACAAATAAAATCAGATCTAAGCCTTTGGAGAAATATTAATTACTCATTAAATGCCCAATAATAAATGTATATGTATAAAATTAAATTAAATAAGACAATAAGAATTAAAATGATGATGACAATTGTACCTAAATTAACTTGCTTATTTAGTGTCATACCAACCATGCCATGCTACCAAAAAAAAAGCATTTTGTAGAGCTAGAAAAGAAATAGCAAAATTCATCTGAATGAACAAAAAGGTCAAGAATGTTATGGAAATCACTGACAAAAAATATTAAGGAAGGTGGGCTAACCATACTAGATCTCAAATGGTATTGGAAGGCAATAATCATTAAAACAATCTAGTACTAGCTAAGAAGAGATAGAATGGTGAATCAATGAAATAGATTAGGTACACAATGCACAGTAGTAAATGACTATAGTAATTTAGTGTTTGATAAACTCAAAGAGACAGAATTTTGGAAGAAAAACTCACTAATAAAAATTTCTGGGAAAACCATTAAGCAGTTTGGCAATGTATACCAAGATAAGCTATACATACTGTATAATAAGATAAGGTCAAAATTGGTAACTGATTTCAACATAAAGTGTAATATCATAAGTAAATTAGGGGAGCATGGAAAATTTTACCTGTCAGACCTCTGGATAAAGGAATATTTTATGACCAAACAAGAATAGAAAGTATTGCAGGATACCAAATTAATCATTTTGATTACATTAAATTTAAAAGTTTTTCAAACAAAACTCATACTGCCAAATTAGAAGGAAAACAAGAAACGGGTTGATGGGGTAGGGGAATGAGAATTTTCAGCAAAGTTCTCTGATAAAAAGTCTACCATTTCTGGAATATATATACACTGAATCAAATTTATAAGAATATGACTCATTCCCCAACTGGTAAATGTTCAAAGAATAGGAATAGGCAGAAGAGAAAATCAAACCTATATAGAGAGAAAGTCATATTTTTAAATGCTCTAGATCATCTGATTAGAGAAGTGCAAATTAAAAACAACTGTAAAGTACTACCAGTGTTGGGATTCAGCCAATTCGTACCTGTTTGGAAAAACCAATACCTAATTTTATATTGAGTTCAGTGAACTGATTGTTAAAGTGGCACTTCTAATCAGGATTCTCTTGAAGGTGGGTTCCTGGGCAGTTGACCAATATGGAAATCACAAATTTACATTCCTTACTTTTTTTTAATGTTTATCAGCACAACCGTGTTTTCTAAGTGCCCATAGTAATGTTCATTCTATCCATAGGTTAAAAAAAAATTGACAGAACTATGTTTGTAATATTTATTCATTTATTTCTTAAAACTCATTGTACCTTTGATGAAATATTATATTTTAATCCCCTCATTTTTTGTTACTTCAGTAAACAAACATTTAACATAAAGGAAAAAAGTGTCCAACAACCAAGGGGTGACAAGCTGATATTTGTTTCTAATTTGTTATGCTCAAAATTCCCCCAAGATAATGAGTGAGCTGGCATTCCCTGAATGGTGAAACCAACAGAAAGCTGGGACAAAATGAACAAACATAAATATAGATTTCAAGAATTATCTTAATGCCCATTTTGGAAGCCATGGAAGTAGAAGAAAATAAGAGAATAGGTAGAATGAGTTTGGGTTCTGCTATGTTCCAATATTGGCTGCTGCGGTTACATGGCTACCTTCACTCCTTAAGGACACATTTACTTACTGTGAGTAATATAACATAATCCAGTTTTATGTACCTCTTTTATCGTTGTGATTTGAGTATTAAATGCATGAAATATTACCTTTCAGTATATCTTTTTGTACGCTTAAAATAATCATTAAGGCAGAGTTAATTTATTTGCCCACCACTGGTTGATATCACCTCATACCTATCAGATTGGTTAATATAGCAGAAAAGAAAAATGACAAATATTGGAATGGATGCAGAAAAATTGAGGTGCTAATGTTCTTTTGGTGGATTTGTATAATCTCTTTCAAATTGCTTGCTTTCTTAAGTAAAGGAAGAGTGAGGGAAAGAAAATTTGGAGGTAAAAAATTTTTTTAAAAGAATATTAGAATTTTTTATGTGGTGATTGAGAAATATATAATAAAATAAATAAAAATATATTGTAAAAAATTGCATTTAAAAATAAATAAATGATGCCTACAATGTACCAGGTGCTGTGTGATACTTGATGCATATAACATTTGGAGTACTTTTCTACTTTCCCTTCTTTTGGACTGAAACCTTTGACATAAGTCACAGCCTAAGCTATAAGCAATTTTATTTATGACATCCAGGGACATAATGATCCAAAGAGAGTGAGGAATAAAAGCCTAGAACTTTTAAAAAACATACTCTCCCAGGAATCAAACCCTGTTCTGACGAGTTCATGGTACAGAGGTCCAGAAGAACTGGATGGCATCCTAGCATCAGAGCTCAGAAGCAATTACATTGGACATCTCAGACACTCCCTCCTCACTTCCATCTCTTTGAATCCTTGGGTTGATTCAAGGCTAAACTCAGGTATTCTCTCTTCAGTGAAACTTTTCCTGAATAGGAAATAGATTCTCCCACTTGGAATAAACCTCAGAGGACATCTGCTTAAGTTCGAACAAGAATCCCCTCTGTAACATTCCAAACAAATAATCATCTTGGCCTTCTTTGGGAAAGTTTCTAGTGATGCAGTCAGTGATGGGGACAAGAGGTAGCTCTTCAGTTTTGCAGAGCTCTAATTTTAGCAATTTTTTCCTTTCATCAAGCAGAAATCTGCCTCTTTGCAACTTCCAGACATTGCTCCTGGTTCTGTCTTTTAGGACTAACAGGACAAAATTAAATTTCTTTCTATATAACAGTCCTTCAAAAACTTGATAGGTACATTCCTAAGTCTTCTATGGTTTCAAACTAAACATCCCTGATTCCTTCAACTGATCTTTGTATGTTATGTTCTCTGATCTTCTCAATGTCCTGGTTACACTCTACTAAACACATTCAAATATAACAATGCCTTTCCTGTATATAGTTCTTTATTACCCTCTCTATATTTCAGATGTGGTCTGATGAGGGAAGAGTATAAAGAAATTCTTATCTCTATACATTATGCCTATTTTGATGGAACATAAGATAGCATTAGTTATTTTGGCTATCATGACTCATACTGAACTTGCAGTCCACTCAAACCCCCAAATCTTTTTTGTTTTTAGACAGAATCTAGTCTAGTCATCTATCTTCTTTGTGAAGTTGAATTTTTAAAACCAAAATATAGAGCTTTTGCATTTGTACCTGTATAGTACCTTCTTTGACTTTGCTAATCAAGGTATCAAAAGAGATCTTATATTTAAAAAGAGAAAGAATTTTAGAGATGCTCTAGACCCTAACAGTTAATGCTCTCTCTCCTTCTGAAAATAACCTGCTGTTGACCAATGTACAATGTATGTTTTATGGGAACACTTATGGGTGAGAGGTATGTGCTTTGTTTTGTTCTATCAAATTACATGGTGATAATTTCCTCCTCTCTTTCAGATCCCTGCCCCTTAGCAAGATGCTGTTTCCCATTTAGGAAAGAAATATTATAACACACAATTACGGATCCCTGGTTATACTAATATTTAGAAACACACATTCCACAACCAGATGTCTCAATGATGAGACATGGCCTTTGGACCCCTGATGACTGTTTGTTTTGACTCCTCAAAGGGAACATCTTCCAGTCTCACTTTTCCATTCTTGACCTGTGCTTTGATGCTTCTTTATATCTCAATTTGTTGAGACAAAGCGATTTTATCCAAGAATTGTTCCTTGGAGATTTTTGATAAGTAGATTTCTGAAGAACATTTAAATTGTTTCTTTTACTTGGGCCTTGTTGGACCTCTTTTCTTATATAAACATGAAACTCAGATGTGATGAGTTCATTTTATCATTAACATACATCTAACTACACAGGACAAAGTTTCATTCAGGAAGGAGATAGCACACAAAAGCTCAAAAATAGGAAAAGCAAGTAAAAGTTGTACAATATAGTGTCTTATTTTCTTTTACTGGAGGTTTCTCAGATGAGGGATATGTAGATGAAGTTATGTTCAAGGATCTTCCAGCAAACGAGTTTGATCTGATAGTGACTCTATTGGACTCCCATCAGGTCATCTGTCATATTGAATTTAAGTTCTTCAAGGGCAAGAACTGTTTCATTCTTATCTTTTGATCTCTGGCATCTATTGCAGTATCTTGCGTGCAAGGATGCTCAATAAAAGTTAAATAAATTAAATTGAAGTTGACCAGAACTGTGTTTTTTCAGACCAAAAGTAATGCTATCTTGGAAAGACTTTAACCTAAAATCAGGTATATATTCTGTCACCATTTCATTCATTCAAATCATTTAGCAAACATTTATTAACTATCTTCTATGTGTAGCACACATACTAAATTTATATAATCACATCCCCTGCTCTTTTGAAACTTACAGTCTAGTTTGGGGAAAGACACATATATGCCTGTTATATATTATAAGTATATTAGATATATTCAAACCTAAGAATATGTGGGATACGAGAGGGATAATGACTATCCAGAAGGATTAGGCAAGACTTCCTGAAGGAGGTGCCATTTACGTTGAGTTCTAACAAATAGGTAGCAATCCAAGAGAAGAAGGAGCAGAGGAAGAATATTTGGCTTAGAGAATAGTATGAAAAAGGGGCTTTTAGTGTTAATTCTCCCCAAATCTGTTTCCTATCTAGGAGGTTTTTCCTTTGATTTGAAAAATGATACCAGAGGACTCCCCAGAATTCATGTGTGTCGACAGTGCAGGTTGAGTATTTATTTGGTGACTTTCTCAGGTGACACTAGAGCTGGTCCAAGATCATTAGCATCCCACACTGACTCACATCCAGTTTTCTGTAATGAAACAGAAAACAGGCTGTCATTTTGTTGATTAACCAGCAAGAGTATGTGATGTATACTTTTTCCACCAGGTGGTGCTACACACAAGTCACAATGTATTCTCATTACCTGCCAGAGCATACTTAGCCTACAAACTTGACCTACTTCTTCATCTCACCACACTGAGATCACAGTTTTTTTGGTGGTGTCGCAGAGGCTGATCTCAGATTTAATAGTAATTCTAGGAAATGAAGCAGCAATTCCATTTATTTTTAAAGTGTACCATTCATAAATTCATGAGCACCCATCTTGAGGCAGGAAATCTCCTGTCAAACAAGCTCATTCCTAATTGATTTTTCAGTGTCCACAAGGTTTATTAAAGCACAGTAAAGTAAAATCAATCACTCAAGAAGCACTCATTAAGCACCTCTTAAGGACTTGGAAGGCATTGTGCCAAGCAGTGAGGATACAAAGAGAGGCAAAAGATAGTACTTGCCCTTGAAGAGCTCACAATCTAACCTTGCTACTTTGAGTAAGTCACCCAATTTCTCTAAGTGGCACTTTCTTCATCTATAAAAAATAATATCTGCAGTATTTATTTCCTGAGTCTATTGGAAGGATTAAATTGGAACCCAATTTAACTTTTTTTTGCATCAAGGACCTTGTCCTTTTGGCAGTTTGGGAAAGCCTATGGTCCTTTTCTCAAAATACTGTTTTAAATGCATAAAAGACAATAAATAAGATTATAAAGGAAACCAATTACTCTGAAGTACAGATTTTAAATATTATTTTTAAAGCATGGTTACAAACCCCAGGGTAAGAGTCCCTGATTAGATAATATATGGACAGGACTTAAAGCTCTTTCAATATGCACTCTTATTACTCAGATATCAGACACAGACATAGCGCTTGTCCTTGGATATTGCTTTTCAGTGATCAGAGGAGCTTAGAAAAGAATTGTTTGCCATAGACACTTAGGTAGGATGATTTTTCCCCTTCCATTTTGATCCTCTAGCCCTTTACACTTTTTATATTTTTTTGCTCTTGATGTTTGCCAGGAAACCTCTCTCTGGTTATTCTTCTACACAAATATTTTAATGGAACTTTACTTGGGGCCTTGTCTTCCGATGCTTCTTTCCTCTCCCCTATCAGACAATTTTTCTTTTTGTGCATGGCAGGCCACTGAGTATTTAATCACAAACAAATCTTCTGCTGTCAGTTCTCTTCTGGAAAAACAGCAGTCTTCCTGGGCAAGATTATTAAATAACTGTCTGGTATTGGGCTGGCATAATGGAGTTTAGAGCCAACAGTACAAAATTAATTTTTATAAAATGTCTGCTCTCCCAGAAAAGATGGAAAACAACTTTTAATATTTTACAAAATTTTAAATTAATGCAAACCAGCTTCCTTTCATGGGGGAAGACAGTAATCACATTAGTTTTGCTTTCAAAAAGTTATAATGAGAAACAATATGCCCATTGTCTGTTTTCTAGAGCTGTTGGTCTAAAGACAAATGGACAATGACAAACAGGATGTAGAAAGATTAGAACTACTTTGGTAGATATAATGAGACTGACTTTTTTAAAGGAAAAAAATCAATTGCAACATGCACATATGTAGTTGTAGGCATATTTTATAACGTTTGTACAATGCATATGACTGCTATATGAGTATAGTGAATGGACAGCTCTCTTTTGAATTGTATGACAAATACTGACTAACACTAGATAGGACATTAAACCTCTCACTACCCCTAAATAATTGTAAGATGATATAAATATTGATAAGTGTAGCATGAAATTACTCATTCAAAGTTCTCTATACCAATAAAATAACAAGTGTGGATTTAAAATTTAAAAACTCTAATGTGTACCAGGCACTGTACTAATCACCAGAGAGACACAAGGAAAGGCAAAAACTAGCCTCTTCTCTCAAGGAGCTTGCAGTCTAATGGAGGAACAAGTACATACAAACATTTACAGAATAAATTGGAAAGAATCACAGAAGCAAGGCACTAAGATTAAGGAGGACTGATGTTTGTTGTTCAGTCATTTTTTCCCATGGCATCTAACTCTATGGGATTTTCTTGGCAAAAAAAATTGCTGTAGTTTGCCATTTTGGTTCATTTTACAGATGTGGAAACTGAAACAACTTGCCAGAATCACACAATTAGGGATCATCTGAGATCGGATTTGAACTCAGGATAAGCTTTTGTTATTCTAGGCCCAGCACTCTAGCTACTGCACCATTCAGTTGCTCTTAAGAAAAACTAGTAAAGACTTTTTATAAAAGGTGGAACTTTATCTAAGACTTAAAAGAAGCCAGAAAAATTAGAAGGCAGAGGCAGAAATGATAGGGAAAGAATTCCAGATATGATGAAAAGCCAGTTGTGAGTCACTAATGCATGTCACATCCTCAATGTTTTAGTATTATAGATTTAGAACCGGAAGGGACTCTAGAGGTTGTCCAGTTCAGTCCCCATATTTTTCAGCTATAGAGACTTGGACCCAGACAAATCACATTGATATCCAGTAGCAGAACTGGGAATTAGAACTAAGTCTAATCTCATATTCAGAGATCTTTCCCTAGTAGTTGCTTGTGAGTTGCTGAGGCAAAAAAAAAAAAAAAAAAAAAGAACCTCTTCATTCCTTTCCACAAGATACTGATGAGTCTTTATGAACTTAGCTAGATCAAGTTCCTTAAAAGACAGAAACCAAGTCTGTTGTCATTTGACACCTAAAGCGTTCTAGCTTGGCAACACCTGCTGGAACTTGCACTTATTAACATAACCTTTAAGCATTGGGATCCCCACCATGCTTCTTCAATGAGCCACCAGAAAATGACTTTACTGGATTGCATAATAATATCTGACATGAATGAAAGAAGTGGAGTTATTATTGTACTTATTGTACATTTTAGGAAATAAATTAATGAGCCCCAAGTAGAAGTCCAGGCATAACATATTTTTTTATTTTTCCTTTTGTATGACAAGCCTGGATTTGTAACTGTATTATTATTACACATTTTTGGTTCATATAGTACATTTTTCACGTCACTTTCTAGCAACTGTCATCAGTTTGCCTTTAACCTTTTGGACCTCTCTATATATTGGACCTCTCTATATTCAATGCTATTTACTATTCTCTATTTCTAGACACTCTCCTCTGGATTTTCAGAAAACACCCTCTTCTAGTTCCTACCCGCCTGACTCCTCCTCAATCTCCTTTGCTGACTCAACTTTCACATCTTGTTCCCTAATTTTAGGTATTTCTCACAACCCCTGCCTTGAGTCCTCTCCTTTCTTTCCTATTTCTTTTTTGTTGATCTCCTCAAGTCCCATGGGTTTACATCTCTATGTAGATCTATATAATATCCTTCAGTTTCCTCTCCAAATTTCAGTCCCACCTTACCAATTGCCTTTTTTGGATCTTTCCAAACTAGATGAGCCATAGGTAACTCAAGTTCAATGTGCCCAAAATAGAAATCATTATCTTCTCCCCACCCCAAGGCCAAATTTCTTTTATTTCTGTGAAAAGCACCATCTTTCTTCCAGTATCCCAGTTCTATAGTTTTGACATTATCTTCAATGCCTCAGTTTTACTCACCTCACTTATCCAACCAATCAACACATCTTATCATTTCTGCCTTGGCATTGCCTACTTTGAACCTTTCTCCCTCTTTGCACAGTCACTGCCTTATAACTGCCTCTTATCACCTCTCAGATTACAAGCAATGACCTTCTATTTGGTCTCTTTACCTAAAATACCTGAATTCACATAGTTACCAAATTGCAGGACTGTACTTCAGCACCATAAATGTCAATGACTCTTTGTTGTCTGTAGAATGAAATGAGAACTCCTCTGCTTGACTTTTAAAGGTCTTTATAATCTGGAAATAACCCGTATTTCCATTTTCATAATATATTATTCCCCTTTAATATCCCACAATCCAGTTAAACTGACCTTATCTTTGTTCCTCACAAACACCTTTGCCTTTGTGTTGATTATCCCTCTTGCCTGGTATGCACTCCCTCAAAATCTCTTTCTTCTTTCAAGATACAGCTCAAATGTCATCTTCTAAATGAAGCCTTTTCTGATCCTCCTGTTAGTGTTTTTCCTGTCTTGTATTTAACAATCTTAAATTTATCTTAAATGTATTTTTATTCATTTTTATTTTAATATATACATCTACATGTAGTTTCAAAGGCATATATAGATAATACATAAATAAATATAGATAAGGAGATATGTGTATAGAAATTCACAATACATCCCCAAAAATACTATCAGTTCTTTGGAGTAAGGAATACATTATGAATTGAAGGATTTGAGAGTGTAAGGGAGGGTATTTTTCAACTTAACCAATAGTGGGAGGAGGATGGAGGAAAGGACAGATTAATTTTTAAAATGCTTGCTACTTGAAAAGTTTTTTTACAAATTGTGAGGTATTGAAAAAAAGAAAGTGAGGATTATTTCATTCTTTGTATTTCTTTGCCCAGCACCTAGCAACAGTATCTGGCACATAGTAGACCCTTAATAAATGCTTATTGATTGTTCGATCTTTTTAATGTGCTAAAAAAAGTAGCTATCTAAAACCAGGGGTAGCATTATTTTAGTGGAGAAATGCTGGAAGTTTTTCAGATAAGACTAAAGCATAGCTTTCTTGAGAGCAAAGACTGTTTTTACTTCCTATTTGTATTCCCATAACTTAGCACAGGGTCTAGAACAAAATAAATTCTTAATAGATGCTTATTAGTTTGGGTTGATTAATCTTTGTTGTTGTATTTATAGATTTAGGTGTTAATTATATATTTCTTGAATCAGATTAAACTGAATACTATCTGGGGTAAAAGGGAACCTATAAGTCTCTTTTTTCTTTTTAATCTGAACTATTTTATTATGATTGTTTCCCTATTCATGTTCCTTGTCCTCTTTAATGCATTTTTCCATCCTACACACAAGTGTACACATAATTTGTTTTTTTACCCTGGGAAAAATTTAAGCCAAGCTAAAGCAGTATTTGATTTGCAGGGGGCATGCTCACGTCCATTCCTGTCTAACTATAATTTCTGCATATCAAGATTTAAGTCAGTATGGATTTGTCAAATGCTCATACTACAATATAGCACAGGAAGAGCAGTTGATTGAATTAGTCCATCAATACATATATAGCAGAGAGATACCAGAATTGAACATGATGAACAGGGCCCAAAACCCAATAGGAAGAAAAACTAGTGACAGATTACATTTATTGCTTTCTCTTTCATCACTTCCAGTGATATAATATAGCCATGAACTATGAAATACCAAAATTGAAAAACTCAAAATTGCAATCCACCCAAAGATTAGTGAAAACTCAAAACTCTTATGTGTAAGAAGGCTTTAGCATGTTATTTGAACTGTAGGCAGGAAGTAATGTCAAAGGCAACATTGAAGATGTGACTGACTAGAAAGGATGACCCGGTGATGTAGTGAGAAGAGACAACACTCATGTTCCTAGAAAGTCTGGTTTCATATGGTCTTGGGTTTCAATGTAGGAATTGGGGGTGATTATAGGTATCTTATCTAGCATAAGATCTCATCTCAGTTTTAAACTGAGAATTTCTACAGTCAATCTTGGGCCTGGATAATATAGTCAGTCAGAACAAGAATCAATAGACACTTATTCAGCATCTAGAATGTGGTAGGCACTTTGTTAAGGATAGAGATGAAAAAGAAATGCTAAACATTCCCTGCACTCAAGGAGCTCACAATCTAATTGGAGAAGACAGTACATGAGAAGTTGGTGGAGGGGGAGATTACCTGGTTGGGGGAGCATGATGAAGTCCTGTAACCAAGTTGGAAAATGATCTGAGGAGGTATTTAAGAATTGATTTCATCTTGCAGAATGACAAGATTCTGTTGTTTATGAAGTTCGGGAAAGCAACTAGTTGGGATGTGATGGGGTGAATTCCCTGGGTGCCCTCCATAAACTGAATATTTAAGCAGAGCTCTCAGCTATTTACCTCCTACCTTTCCCAACCAAAGGGAGGGAGGGAGTTCAGGGACAGAGAATGATAAGGAAGTATTTCAGTGCTGATTTTATCTTTCACCTAGGCCTATCAGTTCTGTATCCACATACCTGCAGATTGAGTTTAATCTGGATGAAACCTGGTCCTCTATAAAGAGGGGAGTCAGGTACTTTTTCTCACTCTCTGACTTATGCCCCCACTCAGGAGCCCTAGGAAAAATTACTTAAAGTTTAGGTGTGTCTCATGTTCTAGGGTCTTCCCAAAAGGAGAAGCAGAAAGGTACTCACTGTACAGTGTATATCAGGTATAGGAGAGTTAATTGTTTCCTCTAATAAAAGACTCAAAGCACACATTGACAGAAAGACTTAAAAATAAGTAAAAGTAGTAACATAGCTATTGTTAGACCCCCATATAGGATGAGGCTTAGATATCAGAACATTAAATAGTTTGTGGACTACTGAATAGGTCTTTTTATATTTTATGTTGGCTCAGTAATCCAACCAAATCAGATCCATTTCTTTTAGTAAGTCAAGGCATGGATTAGGTCATTCTTCTATGGGAGAGAGTCGCCACTCTCCTCCAGGTGCTCCTGAAATCTCAAACACATGAGGTTTCTTCCAAGGCTGGACGTGTCTATCTTGGTTCCATTGTTTAATCAGAGCCAATGTGCTCATGGAAAGAGTCGGAAAGCAAAAAAAAAAAAAAAAAAGGCAGAGGCAGATAAAGGCCCAAGATCAGGCTATCCTTATCTACAGTTCTATATTCCTACATGCTACATGTGAATAATTCAGATTTCTCCTAGAATTGTAGAAAAGCAATAACTCTTTCCCATATCTCATGGGAAGCTCAGGGATGCCAAGCTACTTGCCATATGTTCCAGAAATAAGAAGGAAGAGATAGAATACAGAAACCATCTCTCCTTTCAACTACTTTTGGCTAGGAAAAAGGAGGAAGAGGAAGAAAAGCAATCAAGAAACCACCTAGGGCTTGAGGTGCCATCCAAAATGTCAAGTCTTTTAAGTACTGAGTCAAATGCTTGACCAGAAGTGTCTAGTATTCAGACTCAGTACTACATGAGGTACTACATTTTGCATTCTTTCAGAACTGAATTGCCTATTTCCAAAAAAGGGGTGGAGGGGCTCCTGCATCTCTCTACAGAATGACCCCTATAATACTCTACCTCCACAATACTCTAGGGTGCAACATCTATTGCATTAGCATAGGGCTTCTAGCCTGGAGAAAGTCATGAGACAAGCCAGGTTCCATGGGAGATGTAGTTAAGAAGAGCCTAAGAAAGCTAAATCTGGGACTAAATAATTTTCTTTAATTCACATAATGACCATCTAATATTTTATTTGAGAATGTTTATCCTTTTAAAATTTTTCTCCCTGTTGATTATAGTGTATATTTGAATTCAAGTTGTTAATAAGACTCAGGGTCTAAGTAAAGATACAAGGCTCTAGACTTCAAGTTCTTGTTCAGTGATGGGGAAGTTAAGAAGGAAATGTGTGATGAAAACCCTTTGGTGCCAAAGGCAAAACTCCTCTGTATCAGTTCCAATGAAGATCTGGAATCTCTAGGAAACTGGCTGAAAGCAGAGAAGCCAAAATCTCCAGTGAGTCAGCCAGTGCAAATGCATATGGTCCACTCTATCTAGACTGTCCCAGATTCCAGACTGTTTCATATGTCATTCCCCAAAACCTCAAACAGCTCTTTGCTATTTATCCTGTTATACTTCCTTCTGAACCACCAGAATTTCTGAGTCTGTTCCCATGTTCATCTAATCCACCTGGCTTTTGCAAAAGCTTTGAGAATGTTCTGACCTAATAGGTAAGTCAGTCAATCATACCATATATGACTTAGAATAATTCTAGATAGATTAAGACCTTGGACCATGCTTCATTTAATCCAACTATTCACCTCGCAGCATCTTTTTGATATTCCTTCCTCCCCACACCTCTCTATCTACCTTTCTCTGGAAAGAGTTATCAACCAACTCAACACTACCATTGCTTCTGGAAAAGGTCCTTATGACTTTGCTCACCATCCTTGCAAATTTCCAAATCAATACACCTTTTCTTGGACCATATTCTCTTAGTACTTTCTTTTCCTTTTAGAGTGTGAGTTCCTTGAGTTTGGAGACTCTTATTTCCATATATGTAATCTCAATACTGAGCATGATTCTCAGCATATAATTGCTTAGTACATATTTTGCATTCATTTATTCAGATAGTTGAGGAGATATAGCACAGAAGGCTATATAACAGTAATAGCTGTAGCCCACTTGAAAACATGCTGATGCCCAACAAGTTATCACACTAATACGCCCTTAGCATCTCACTTCATCTTTCACTGTGTAGCTTTCACTTGCAGTTTTCAGGGCTGTTGTTGGTAAATAATAGCATAATGTCCAGCTAGACCACTATCCTACCTTTAAGGAGAGAGAGCACTAGATTTTAGCCTTCTATATACCATTTTTTTTTAGGTTTTTGCAAGGCAATGGGGTTAAGTGGCTTGCCCAAGGCCACACAGCTAGGTAATTACTAAGTGTCTGAGACTGGATTTGAACCCAGGTATTCCTGACTCCAAGGCTGGTGCTTTATTCACTACACCACCTAGCTACCCCCTAGATACCATTCTTAATAGTTAAGGTGATCTTAGACTTCATTCAAAGCAAGGGAGGTGAGAATTCTGTTTGTCCTCTGCCCAGATTAAACCATATCTGAGGTATCTTGAATGGTTCCTTTTTCAGGAAAATTTATAAATTTAATATTTTGTTGATGATTTCTTTTTGTTGTTATATTACATTTATCTCTCAATCTATCTTTCCTCTACCCAGTGAATCAAACCTTGTAATAAAGATTTTAAAAGAGAAAGAGAAAAAGAAAAGTTAGGTAAAAACCAATCAACATATCAATCATATCTGATTAGAGATACCTTTCTCAACTCAAGCTTAGTCATTCTAATACACATTTTCATTTTATTGCCCTATTTACATTGTTGCAATTATTGATTCTATTGTTTTTCTGCTTCATATAAGTCCTTTGAATTCTTCAGATTCTTACAGAGCAGTAATAAATCTATTACATTCAATTTATCCCATCTTATTTATCCATTCTTAAACTGATAAGCTTCTATTTGGTTTCTTTTATCTGCATTGCTTTTACTTTTTTCAAATATAAAATATTTGTTTTCCTCCTTTCCATTTCTCCATCACCCTCCCAGGAAAAAAAAAATACAAATTTTATGACAAATAATCACAGTCAACCTAAAAATTTCCAGTATAAGCCATGTCCAAAAATGGATATCTCATTCTTCATGGTGAGATTGTCACTAACATCATGAGAAGGGTAGTATTCTTCATCATTGGTTCTCAGAACCAAGCTTGATAATTATTTTAATTAGAGTTCTTTTCACAATGTTCAATTTTTTTCTTTATGATATTGATATTATAATTTAAATTTTTTTGGTACAACTCACTTTACTCTGTATCAATTCATACAAATTTTCACAGGTTTCTCTAAAACCAGTTCTTTCTTCATTTCTCGTAGCACCATAGTATTCCATTACATACTATATGTGTAATATAGATTTATATACCATAATTTGTTCAGTTATTCTACAACTGATGAGTATGCTTTTACTTTCAAGTCCTTTGCCATTACAAAAAAGCTGCTATAACTATTTTTATACGGAAAGGGCCTTTCCTCTTTCTTTGATTTCTTTGGAATATAGGCCAAATAGTGATATCATTGGGTCAAAGAACATACACAATTTAGTAACTTTAGGTATAGCTCCAAATTACTTTACAAAATGGTTGCACTAATCCATACCTATCAGCATGGGCTTTATTGGTGTCTCTCCAACAATTGTCTCCTTTTTATCAACTTAGCCAATCTGATGGCTATGAACTATTGCTTTAATTTGCATTTTTCGAATTATTAATGATTGATTAGGAACATTTTTTCATATAGTTTTGGAGAGCCTAGGTTGCTTTCCTTTGGAACCACCTATTCATTCACTCCAATTCTAGCCGTGATATTGTGTTTTCTACGTCTGCTTCTACTCTAACACGCATTGTTCCATTATTCTATGAATGCTCTAAGTTCTCTTCCAGCTCTGAAATTCTGTGACTGCCTGGGTTCCAAAGTCCCTTCCAGCTCTAACATTCTGTGTTCTAAGGCTCCTTTCAGGATAATCATACTGTGTTCTAAAGTCCCTTCTAGCTCTCACATTCCACCTCCGAACCAGCTTTAAAATTCTATATTCCCCGGTCCTTTCCACAGTGCGGGATTCTGCAATGGCTAGACCAACGCCCCTTCTTCTTCAGCGGACTACAAGTCCCAGCGTGCATTGTGCGGAGAAACCGGGTGGAGGAGGGGGCCGGACCATGTCGACGGGGAACCAATCACTCATCAAGTGAGGGATGAAAGGCGGCTACCGCAGGCTCCGAGTGGCTGGCGGGGACGCGGGGCGGGGCCAGAGCGCCGCGGCTGGCGGCGGGCCCGGGCTGAGGCAGCGGACCCAGCGAGTGGAGGCACTGCGCCGCCACTGCAGGCCCTACCCCGGCGCCCGATGGCGGCGACCCCGCCGGAGCGGGGAGTTTAAGCGCCTCTGCCCGCCCAGGCCGCCCTCATGGAGGAACCGAGCGGCCTCTACCTGACTTCCACCCGCCTGCTGAACCTCACCCAGCGGTAACGCGAGCCGGGGGCGGGGCGGGGCGGGGCCGTGGGCGGGGCCTGAGGGAGGGGCGGGGCCGGAGGGGGCGGGGCTTCCTCCAGCGCCCCTCTTTCATTCTGGCCTTCGGGGCTTGCCAGCCTGCCCCCCTTCCCACGCTTCTCTGCAGCCTGGGGGCGCCTTACCCTGGGACTGGGACCGGTGGGTGTGCTTCTCTATACAAGCATTTCAGTGTGCTTCGTGTCCTTTGTAATCATACTTTTTAAAAATGGATTTAAAGGAGTTCATCCAGGACACAAAAAGTTAAGAGTTCTTGCTTTATAGCCTTCAAAATAAAGTTCAGACTTCTTTGCCCGACATGCAAAGCCCTCAACAATCTGATGAAATTAATTTTTTAGAAAATATTTAGATGGTGCTCACTTCGGCAGCACATATACTAAAAAGTATTTAGATAACTGTGTCTCATTGTAATTGGTTTCCTTTGTAATCCTGTATTTCGTCATTTAACATAACTCTAAGAAGTCCATAGTCTTCACCAGACACACAGAGGGGTCCATGACATCCTCCTCTAAAGGATCTCTGAGATCTTTTGCAACTGTAAAATCTTTATATAAATATTTTTTTTTGCAAGGCAGTGGGGTTAAGTGGCTTGCCCAAGGCCATACAGCTAGGAAATTATTAAGTGTCTGAGGCTGGATTTGAACTCAGGGCCTCCTGATTCCACGGCCGGTGCTTTTCTCCACTGCGCCACCTAGCTGCCCTATATAAATATTTAAGATTAAAATTAGAAGGGACAATAAAGATTAGGCGGTGGGGAGAGGTGGGCTAGACAATCTCTGGCCCTTCTGAGGCCCGCAAAGATGAAACAAATTGCCCAAGGTCATACAAACAGTAAATGACTGAGCTGGAAGTTGAATTCCATTCCTCTGCCTCCAAAACTAGCATCCTTTCCACTATGATGCACTCACTGCCTCCTGGACACAACCGGGTTTTCCTGCTGCTGTCTTTTGTTTATGCTGCACCCTCTGCCTGGAGTTTATCCTATGTCCCTCTAAATCCTTTATACTCTAACCCAAATGCTACCTGCTCCTAGAAATCTTCCCTTAATAGGTAATGATTGACCTTCCCCTTCCAACCTCACATGGCCCTTTGTTTTGTGCTTCTATAAAGGCACTTACCATGTAATGCAATGCTTGTGAGTTATATTTGTGTCATCTTCCCTTACAGAAGCAGTGGGGCAGAGATTAGAGACCTGGCCTTTCAATTAGGAAGACCTGGGTCCTAGGACCACTGCTATTACTGTGTGATCCCAACCAAGCTTCCCAGTGTTTTAGGCAACTTTCTAAGACTATAAAGTGCCAAACTGCTTTGGTAGAGGGAGTCCCCCTGTCAATGTAACCCCTGCTAGACTGTGAGGTACATGAAGGCAAGAACTCTTCCTTATATGTTTTTTATCTTTCCTTAATGCCTAGTCACTGCTTTATATCCAGACAGTGCTTAATAATTATTTGTTGAATTTCCTTACCATTTATTTTGTTAGACAGTATCAATGTGGTAAACTGTCCTGTTAGTGATTTTCAGCTGCCTAGGTTGGAGGGAGGCTAAGAGGAGTGGTGGTGAGGAAGACTTAAGAAACCTAGAGCCCTTGGTAAGTCTATTCCAAGCTGGGCTACTTCCAGGAAATCACTTTTACATTTTGTGCCTCTGCAAAATGGAGGTAGCAAATATAAAACATAGCTAGATAGGATTTATTAAAGAAAAAAATTTGCAGGGTATTTAATACAATGCGCAGAATAAGTTTGCCATGATCCTGTGAAGTTGGATAAGATAATATAGCAACATTTCTAATTGAAGTTCCCCTAATTAAAAATTGACAGAGATTGGTAGTAATAGAGTTTTTATAGTAAACTCTTCATTAATAGTGCACATTGATGGTAATTACAGTAGAATTTGATATAAATAAGTAATGATTATAGGAGAATGATCCAAAATCCTTAAAGGAATACATTTAAAAGCACCTTCAAGTGCCCCATTTATATAGAAGCAGATAGTGTGCAGATTGCAATTCAGTTGGTCTTAAGGATTGCCATGGCACTAAACGTTTTTCATTAATCTAGTTCAAGTTAAAAATGTGTTCTTTACATTAGCACTTTGAAAAATCAGAGACTTTCTAATGCAGATTATAAACCTTTAAAATCTTCTTAGACTGAAAAATTCACCAGTTGGTCAACTTCTCCATGGACCCATATTCCCTTTCTAGACAACTAGAAAGCAAGGTGGGTCTGAAGATAACAGCCCATTGTTAGCCTCTACCCAAAGCCTTACTAGTTCATATCAGATGCCTACAAGGCAATTTGGGAACCCACAGTCACATTATAGTGGTATTTGTGGTATTTATAATTAAATTTTGTTTCTTTAAACATTCTATAATTCAGATATTTCTTTCTACCTTTTCATTAATCTAAATTAGAGATGTTTTATACTTTATGTGAAAATTTTGAACTCTTTTGAGGAAAGATGCTATTTAGCTAAAGTGGTAGTTTTTATGTAGTTATATCATATTAGCAGAGTTGCCTTGGGGGCACTGAGAGTTTTAGATTCACCCAGTGTCACAGAGCCAGTATGTACCAGAGATAGTAATAACTGAGTTTAGCTCTTCCTAAGCAAGAAACAAGAGCAACTTCTCCATCCACAATACCAGTGCTGCTCTCTTAGACTTTATGGTTCAGAGGATGTGCTGATGAAGGACCAGCTAAGGAGTAGAGTAGAAAGAGCAGTGGGCCCTGGGTCTGAATCCAGCCTCAGAAACTTATAAACTGTGTGGCCCCTAGGCCAGGCACCTACTCTTTGTCACCTTCAATCCCCCTGTTTGTAAGCTAGTGATCTTAATAGCCCTTACACCCCAGGGTTGTTATGAGAATCAAATAAGGTCATTTTTCGAAAGTGCTTTGCAAACCTTAAAGTACAATAAGAATATGACTATAAATTTCCTCCTCAAGTGTCCCTAGACCAGTGAAAGGGGAAAGAAAAAGTGTGGTCCAAATCCCCACCCTCCCAAAATCTTGTCAAAGTAGTACTTACTAAATAGAGTCTCCAAATCCTAAAGGAGCTTACTTTGAGTCTATAACAGGTGGCTAGCAGACAAAATCAGGACTAAAGCAAACAATAAATAGCTATTCACATTTCTAGAAACTTTTAAGGTGCTTAAGTGCTTTCCTAACAATGACCCTTCCGATCTCAATAGTTAAATAAATACTATTTTTCTTATTTTACAAGTGAGGAAATCGATGCTCTGAGAGGCCAACTAATGCTTTTATACTCACACAGCCAGTATCAGAGTCAGGATTTCAACACAGATCCCCCAACTTCAGATCCACTCAGCAGCATACTTATGCTTATTTTTATAGGTGATGAAACCAAGACAGAGAAAAGCTAAATGATTGTGTCCAGAATCACAAAGCTAATTGACACTAGAGCTCTGGGGTAGAACCAAGAGATTGCTGATTGTCATAGAAAGTTGGTGAAATAAAAGCCATGAATCCTCAATTCATACCTTCGTTATGCCCCTTTCTGTGTATGTGACCTTGAGCAAGCCACTTAAGTTTTATGGGACTTAGTCCCCTCATCCTTCAATGAGTGTTGGACTAAAAATCTCTGAGATCTTTTCTGACTCCAGATCTATAATAGTGATGTATTCACTACCTCACATTGTCTGTCGGCTTGGAGTCAGCTAGTATATCCTAAGGGTGAGAACTCATCTTTGATTACCAAAGGAGAGAGGATATTTTCTTCCTTTTATCCTTACACTAAAGAATTTTTCAATTCAATTCAACTCACTAATTCAACACTGAATGAATATTGTGAACTGGGAAAACAAGACATTTAGTTTCCTTTAGGGACTGTTGCTAGAACACTTTGACTTCTCCTGGGGTAGGTGAGGAACTAAAAGTAATGTGGCTTCTTTCAGATCTTTAAATTTTAGTATCATGCTATCTAATCTGCCTCTTGAATAGAAACAAAAGGTCCATCCCAACAATCCCAAACACACTGGATTTGACTGAATTCCAATCTACCCTTGATAATGATAATACTGATTAAATAGAGAGATATTATGGCATAGAGCAGGGACAGGGAACCTCTAAACTGCAGACTGTATTGGCAGGGAACCTCTAAACTGCAGACTGTATTGGCGTGGCATTACCAAGGCAACTGCAGAGGGGAATTGAAATTCAATAAATCTAGTAGCTTTTAAAGGTTGAATTATTTAAATGTTTTACCAAATATAGCCCTTGAATGACATCATAAATATCCAAATAGTCCTTGGCAGGAAAAAAAAATGTTCCCCAATCCTGATATAGAGGATAAAAGTTCTGCCTTGAAGTCAAAAAGACTTGAGTTCAAATCCTGCCTCTGATATATAATTGCTGTAGGACAATCAGTCAACAAACATTTATTGAACACTTACTGTGTGCTAGTCAGTGCACTGAGCTCTGGGGATGCTGAAAACAAGCACTAAGGACAACAAAGGGCTAGACCTTTCAAACCCATAATGATTCTACATCTGTGCTTCAGGGAGAGATCATAACGCCTGTGTGGCTTGAGTTTTGCTATGACCAAAATTGCCATTTGATGTTGGCCATCTGACCTAAGCCTATTAGTCTTTACTTGACAGGGCATTTAGTCTGTCATATTTGAAGACTTTCTTTAGGTAGGATTTGGCACACCCTGGCTGTTCACACTAATTAATGAGTGATCAATAAAAAGTTTTAGTTAAAAAAATACAAATAATAATAGATGACAAGATTGTTTCATAGCTTCTAAAGTGCTTTACATATATGATCTCATTTGATTCTGAAGCTAGCTTTACTATCTTGGTTCCCTGTAATAGTTTCACAGTTTCATTGGGTGATAGTTTTACTGAGGGTGAGTCAGCCTTAAAATACTCATTGGAAAGTAAGGGAACTGCTGAATTGCAAAATAAAGTGAAATTTTGTTGTTCAGTCATGTTAATTTTGTCTGACTCTGTGAGTTTGGGGTTTTCTTGGCAAAGATGATGAAGTGGTTTGCCATTTCCTCTCTAGCTCATTTTACAGATGAGAAAATTGAGGCAAATAAAGTTAAGTGACTTGCCCAAGATCACATAGCTAGTGTCTGAGGCCAAATTTGAACCTCAGGTCTTCCTGACTCCAGGCCCAGCATGTTCTCCATTATGCCATCTTGCTGCCCTAAAGTAAAATGAAAATCAAGGAATTGTAAATTCCCTTGTTTCCAATTTTGGACATTCTGGAAAACAAGGGAAAACAATGGAATGGGAATTGAATCATTTTACTTCTTAAGAAAGAGCAACATTTGTGAAACAAGATAACAAAAGCAAAATTTTAATTACTCAAATTTAAATTAGTTCAAACAATTCTATAATTCCCTGGATAGTGGGGTTGATAGGACTTGGGAATTTCTATGATGTATCTATCCCATCTTGGAAATATTGTTGGTATGAACTGTTAAAATTGTCTCTTTGCTGAAGATGTTTCCTATCAATGTCCCAAAACAAGAATTTTGATTTTATAGTTTGTTGTCAGAGATTTGTTGTGCTAAAATTGAAGGTTAAGTGAATTTTTTAGTTTATCCTTTCAGATTTCATCTCCCTTTCTCAATTAAGAATTGGCAATATTTAATCAGTCTGGAAGCTCAAAAATCTTCTTGTGCAGGAAAACATTTTTTTGGAGGAGCAGCATAAAATTATAGAGAATAGGACTTAGAGTCAGGAGACCTGGGTTTGAATGGTTGTGTATGATGAACAGTTACTTAAATCTCGGCACCTTAATATCCCCATTTGTAAATGGTGGTAGTGATAATGTTCGTCCTTCATTCTCAAAGAAGAGCATGACATCAAGGGAGGTAATGTCATGACAAGCACATGAGGTTGCCATACTAATTCACCAGCCTCACTTTCTCCTCCAGAGTCCTCTGGTTCTAATGATATGAATCAGGATGATTGGAGATGACCCTGGGTGTGAGGAAATAAGAGTTAAGTGACTTGCCCAGCATCACACAGATAGTAAATGTCATGTGTCTAAGACTGGATTTGAACTCTTGTCCTCCTGACTCCAAGGCCAGTGCTCTATCTAATACATTACCTAGCTGCCCCAAATGCACTGAATCTCTTACAGGGTTTCTGGGAGGGAAGTACTTTGCAAATATTAAATATAGAAATATGAGTTCTTTACTAGTCCTGATCTTTAATTTTGGAGATAGATGTGCCTGAGACAGGGCAGAAGACAACCCACTAATGATTGCCTTGTAATTTTAACAGTTCATTAAAAGCAATTGTTGATCTACCTACTCCATTCAGGCTCAGGAAGGGAAGATGGGTGGACTACTCTGGTTCCCAACTCTTCCTAGGAACAAATGTATTATATGACTAATTCACTTTTTTTTTCTTTTTTTAGGTTTTTTTGCAAGGCAGATGGGGTTAAGTGGCTTGCCCAAAGCTACACAGCTAGGTAATTATTAAGTGTCTGAGACCAGATTTGAACCCAGGTACTCCTGACTCCAAGGCTGGTGCTTTTATCCATTACGCCACCTAGCCACCCCGACTAATTCACTTTTGAATAGGAATTGCTAGCTTATAAGGCAGGCAGTGTCCAGAAAAATCATTTTGAATATACCCTTGAGAGAATTCCCAGTTTAAGAAATATGACTTTATTCAGTAATCTAATAATTTTTCATTGCAGGTAATTACCAAGGCCATCTTTGGTACTTTAACCAGTAGCAGAGGCAGCATAGAAGAGGAGTCCCACTTAAATTCCCAGTTTTGCCTCTTAAAAACTGTGTATCTTATTCAAGTCATTTTTCCTCTCTAGGTCTTAGTCTTGCCTTTTATAAAATGAGTAGATAGGATTAGATAATCTCTAAAATCCCTCCTCTTATATCAACATTATGTGATTCTATGAACATTTTAGAAATAATTGTTGATGAAATTTCAACCTTTAAATTGTAACTTAAAATAATTTGAATATTTTTTAGTTTATTTTTTAGTTAATTTGTTTTTATAAATCCTTTTTAGGCATTGAAAGTTGGTATTGGGGCGATGCAACTAAATAGTACAGTAGATAGAGTATTGGCCCTGGAGTCAGAAAGACCTGAATTCAAATGTGACTTCAGACAATTGATAATTTACCTGTATGACCTTAGGCAAGTCACTTAACCCCATTGTCTTGCAAGAAAAAAAAAAGAAAAGAAAGTTGGCATGGTAGATTTTTTGTCAATTTCCCCTAAAGTTAATACTTACTTCAAGTTGAGAAATTTTTCCGTCTCTTATTTTCCTGGGCTCATTTTCTTAGAAGGCTATATTTTAGATTAGAGAAATGCTGTGATAAAGAACATAGTGTGATCTTAATAGCATCTGGTATATACCAGTGTTTGAATCTGCCATCATTCCTTAGGTTCTGTGTTGAAATTCACAAAATTTTAGAATCATTGAGTCTTTTTTTCACTTTTGCTAAATAGTCAGATCACTGTTACATCTGCTTTGGTTTTTTAGTTATTTATGGGCTATAAGATTGATTATTAGTTAAACTATCCACATGATATCCGTAATTCTTGTTATGTAACCTTTCTGGCATCTTTATCTGTGAAGTTCATTTGTCATGTAATCCTTTGCTTTTTTTTTTTAGGATTTCTTTTTTTGCAAGGCAATGGGGTTAAGTGGCTTGCCCAAGGCCACACAGCTAGGTAATTATTAAATGTCTTAGGCCGGATTTGAACTCAGGCACTCCTGACTCCAGGGCCAGCGCTCTATCCACTGCACCACCTAGCCATCCCAATCCCTTACTTTCATTCTGAAAGGTTTCGAAAGTCATACCTTGTTCATATTGCCCCAGAAGTGCAACTGTTTCGAGACATTTTATCATGGCAGTAGATCTTCCAACAATTAATGTTTGAATTTGATATTTTGAAGAATTTTTCACTTAATTAGTCTGGGTCCTTCCTTCACTGAGGCAGATCTCAGCTGAGCAGACAGTCTTAAGGAGCTATTGCCAAACAACTGATTATTTGATGTTGTTGAGCTCTCCAAATGGAGTTAGGTTGATTTTCAGATAGCAGTATCTGTCTTTGGGCTCTTACTTAAGGTTTTCCAGCATTGTAGATCATACCTAACTTTATGCTCTATGACAAAAGGTGTTTTAGTAGAAAATTAATTATTTTTATAGGATAAACATAATTTATATTCATCCTGTGGAGGGTTGTTAGAAATGGACTAGATGCTAATGCATCATGGAGAAATGGAAAGAGTTTTATACTTGAGGTCAGGAGATCTAGGTTATTATCCTGGCTCCTCATTTTACCCCCTCTGTCATCTTGGGAAAATTGGATTCTACATGCTTGTTGTTATTTCAGAATGGTTGTGGGAAATAGTATGAAGGGATGGAGTAGGTTCTTAAATTATAGACATCATTTTTAAAAGTAGCCTGGATTCGTAATTAACTAAAGATGGAAGGTATTTCATTCTTTTAACATTTTCTTTTTTAAAAAAAAGTTAAATATATTACAAATCCAGATCAGTTTTCCCTTATTACTCTTGTACTTTTAAACATGTGCTTAAGATGATGAAGCAGAGGGCAATCTTAGAACAAATGCATTTTTAAATATATAGCCAGAGTTGTCTCTGAAAGACCTTCTCATCACACGCACTTCTTACTGGAACACTGACCTTTTTGCCATTTTTGGGATGTTGCCAAGGACACAGCTAAATCTGCACTTACTAGTCAACATATCTGGTAGAAACCCATTGTAAAAAAAATTTTTCCTCTAAAAAAATCAGACAATGCAGTGATACTCTGCCCATTCACTTATATATTCATCTGGATCTTATTCTTGCTTACACCAAATCATTTATAAGTTTCAAATTGGACAAGCTTGGGTAAATCCACCAGCACTGGTAACAGACCTTCCTTTAATGTACAGGGCAAACCTGCTTTTCCCCAGTGTTCTGTCAGTTTTTGTTAGCCCTAGCCATGGTGCTGATCTTTTAAACAAATGCAGTATTAACTAATATCATACACACTGTGAGTTCTACAAAGTGGGAAATTTCTTCTTTCTATGTGTCCCTCTTTCTTTGTGAATTCTCTTGATGAGATAAAAGAACAGCTTTGCTGCTGGGGATTTTGTGGCTCTCTTTAATTTTTACATTCTTTTTTTTCGGTACCGGGTTGGCCAGATAAATGGAAAGTAGTGATGGCTAAGATTTACAGTGATTAAAAGATCAAGTGGCAGGGGTCTCTCATGAGACAGTGAGCAAATCAAAATCTCTCTAAAGGACACCACTATATTGAAGGTAGAGATTATTTAGAGTAAGTTCACAGAAATAAAAATATTTCTAAATCACTTACTTGGGGGGGGGGGAGTGGTAACTATCCAGACTCAGGATTTTATACTTGTTTGGTATAGATAATTATTTAGTATTGTTGTATCAATTAGTACAATTCCTTCATTTCAGAAATGTGTTTTTATCTCTTTAGTAAAAATTACTTCATCACTAGAAGAGTTGGCTACAAGTGATGAATTTTGGGGGGCCACATCAATTAATGAAATTGTCTATTAAGATGTGGAAGGAGTAACCCTCACTGATGAATCCTTTAATATTGAAGAAATATTGACAAATACAGATCCTTAAACAAGAGAGGTTTTAAAAAAGTGTCTTGGCAGTGAATAGGCAACTTATGTTGATTCTTTGGTATTTCTTTCAAAAAATGTATTCACTTTGATGAATCCCATAGGACTTCATTGTCATACATTATAAGTATCATATTAAGCTCTGAAAAAGAGTTTTGGGGACTATCCCAAAAGGCAAGAAATTTTAATTTGGTATAAGGGAAAGAACACAAGTGAATGGAAGTGAATTCTAGTGCTGACTCAGACATTACTAGTTGAATGACCCTGGCAAGCCACAGCTTTTTTGAGCATCAATTTTTTCATCTTTCAGGTGGGCATAATAATAGTTACACTAACCATCTCATTGTTTATTGTGAATAAAGGCTTAAAGTATCATATGAATAAGAATTAACATTTTGTAGGGCAGTTCGGTATTAAAAAAAAAAGACTGGGGACTTCGATTCAGGATACCTACAATGTCTATTGTATATGAACAAAGTTTGTTCAAAACCTTCACTCCTCAAACTGCCTATATTGAGATTTTTCTAATACTTTACTAATAAAATTGAGTCTGTTCATCATAAGCTTCTCCCCATTTCTATTTTAATTCAATTCAGTTATTATTTATTAATCATCTGCTTTGTGCCAGGCACTGTAGTAAGTTTTAGGGACAGAGACAAGAAAATTAAAGGGAGTCCCTGACCTCAAAGAGCTTATGATCTAATGGAGGAAAACATAAAAAGAAGCAGAAAATGGGGGATGGTGAGGATCATCAGCAAATACCCAGTGCAAGGATATGCTATTCCATGGAATGAAGTCCAAACAAAGCAGAGCTACATTTCTATATTTCATACTCTTTCAAGACCATCATCACTATTTCCTACTTTGCCCTATGTTTGAGGGTAAGATGTAGCTCAGAAGTGACTCTTCCTTTGGGTAACATCAAAAGCTCTTGATCTCATCTTCCCCTGTGCCCACCATGAACTTGGATCATGCCCCTTTCCTCCTTAATTTTCAATTTTCCTTATCTGTTGGTTCCTCTGCTGCCTATAAATATACCCAGATCTCCTTCAATTAAAAAAAGCCCTTCCCTTAGACCTAATATCCCTTCAAATGGCCTCCCTATGTTTCTTTTTCCTTTCATAGTCAAAATCTTAGAAAAAGTTGCTTGTTCAACATGTCTACACTTTCTCAATTTCTTGAAATATGGTTCCCTTGCCACCACTCATCTTAACTACTTACTCCAAGATTACCAGTCTTCTCTTTATTGCTATACCTAATGGCCTTTTCCCAACTTTCTTGTCACTTTTGCTGTGTTTGTCACTATTGACCACTCCTTCCCTTTAGATACTTGCTTCTAAGTTTTTGTTGCTTTGCTCGGACTTGGTTTTCATTCTACCTGTTTGTCTTAACTTTTTCAGTTTCCTTTATTGAATCATCATTTATGTCCCAACTCCTACATGTGGAGTCTATCTTGGGCCTTCTTCTCTCACTACAGTCTTTCTTTCTTAATAACTCCATTAAATTCATTGGGTTCAATTCTGTTCTCTACTGATGACTTCCACATCTATGTAAACTAGTCCCCATCTTTGCCCAAGTACCCATCTTCTAGCTCCAATTGCCTCCTCTATACAAGACATTCATCTCCTGCCTCCCTGTCCTTCCATGTCTGGAATAGTCTCTTCCTCACCTTCACCTCTTGAAGCATCCTTTTGACTAAATTTGAGGTTTTCTTGCAAAGATACTGGAGTCATTTGCTATTTCTATCTCCAGTCCACTTTACAAATAAGGAAACTAAGGCAAATAGTGTTAAGTGACTTGCCCAGCTTGTTAGTGTCTGAGGCCAGGTTTGAACTTAGGTCTTAGGAAGACTCCTGGCACTCTATCCACTGTGCCACCTAGTTGCCCTTGAAACATACAACTTCTTTCAAAATTCAGCTCAAGAGCTGTCTCCATACAAGAGGCAAATCCTGATTCATCTAATTGTGAGGGTTCTTACAAGGTTAGAAATGACTTTTAAAATATTTTGTATTTACTAATCTTTTTACATGTTCTATACCACCACCTTGAAGGTAGGCAGCAACTACCTCAGCTTTCTCTTTAGATCTCTTGTCCCTAGCAGAGTGTTCAGCACATTATAGGCAATTAATAAATATTAACTGAATATAATTGGAGAATTGTTCTTATTAGACTTGACAGCAGATTATATTAATTGTCAGAATGATATGCTCTTATATGAAACAGTAAATATGGAAAAAATTCTGGTTTTGGAGTCAGAGGACAGGGTGAGGTTCCAGTTCAGCTGGGTTAGGTGAGGAGGGCACTTTGTGATTTGTTGCCCTGATAAATGAGTTATTATCTTCAATACAGCAAACATTTATTAAGCAGCTACTGTTTGCAAGGCTCATACCAGGCTAGAGATCCAAAGATAACAAACAAAAAGCCATCCCTGCCTTGAAGAATATTGTATTCTAATAGAGCTTTTTATTCCATTTACAAAACTGTCTGAAAAAACAGGCATGGCCTACTTAAGTCAGATTTGTATAGTTGATGAAGTTTGTTTTTTTGATTAACCATTTGATTAACCAATCATTTGAGTAACCATTTTTCAAAATTCAATTTAAGGGGCAGCTAGGTGGTGCAGTGGACAGAGTACTGGCCTTGGAGTCAGGAGTACCTGGGTTCAAATCCAACCTCAGACACTTAATAATTACCTAGCCGTGTGGCCTTGGGCAAGCCACTTAACCCCATTGCCTTGAAAAATCTAAAAAAATAATTCAATTTAATAAAAATTTATTAAGTGTATGCATTGTGCCAGGATCCTAGGATGCAAAGACAAAAATGAAAACATTCCCTGCCTTCAAAGAGCTTGCATTCTACTAGGGAGAAAAAAGTCACACAAATAAATAAACATAAAATATGTACAATATAATTTCAAGTGTAAAACAGCACTAAGAATGGGCATGGGGAGAATCAGGAAAGAGCACTTGGGAAAGGCAGCACTTGAGCTGCCACCAGATGATAGTGAGGAGGGAAAGTATTCCAGGCACCCTGAGACCCTGCATCAAGTCACAGAGTCTGAAGGAAGACTGTCATCTACCAGCAATAGCAAATAGGACAGTCGGACTGGAATGGAAAGTGCCCAGGGGAATAATAAGTTGGTTGCAGCCAGATTGTGAAGGGCCTTAAGTAGGACCCCACTGAATCACAGTGTCCAGTCAGCCACCAGCCCAAAACTGCCTGGCGCTGGACCAGCTGTTGAAGAAATTTATGGCCTTGTGTTCCTTGAGACTCCCCAGACAGCCCTCTATCTTATCCTTTTGGGGCCAGACCTTCTCTGCCTTTCTCACTCTAATCTGATAAACTGATCTGTGCTTAGGTTTTAATGGAATAAAGCTAGAAGAAAAGCTTCAGGCATCCCAGAGTTTGATTTTCCCTAATCATCTCCTCTAAGTGATGCTAATGGAGGGAAATTGAGGCCATCCTTAAAGGAGGGTAGCATTCTTAAGGGCCAATGGAGATTATGGTTTAGGACAGGTGGGGCCTAGTGGCAGCAGGTTTCAGTCCCAGCAGGTGGAAGAGATCCTCTCCACCTGTGAGGCTAGCTGGCCCGGGGCCTGCTGAGCTACAGCCTTTTATGTAACAAGCTCAACTTACAGTGCAGGTCATGGAGTCAACAAATTCAGGAGATAAATCAGGTGCTAAACAAACAGTTCCACAAATAAATTAGGAAGTGACAGTTCACATGACCAAAGAAGTTACAGTGATACTTTAACAGATCATCTGGGAAGGAAGCTCCTTTAAAACAAAGTCTATTACAAATAAAAGCTTCCTAAATCAGGCAAAGTAGAGCTATGTATCTTTTGGCACTGAATCATTGTGATGGCAAAAAAAATCATCTAGTGGCCAGTTCTAGTGGTGAGACACAATTCTGTCTGCCTGCCAGCTAATACTAGAAATCTTTCCTTCTCTTTAAAACTTGCCAGGGCTTTACTAACATAGACTTCTGGAGCTCAGAGTCTTGTCTGTATCAGGAGGATGACAGACAGGGATAGACAGACAGGGACAGACAGTTGAACTGGCATTTTGGGGATATTAAAAGAACTAAAGGAAGGACTCTTTAGTGGATCCTTCTAAGGCAGCTAGGTAGCAAAGTGGCTAGAAAACTGGACCTGGAGTCAGGAAGGCCTGAGTTCAAATCCTGCCTGAATCATTAATTAGCTGTCATTCTTCAAGCAAGTCACTTAGCTTCTGTTTGCTTCAATTTCTTTAAGTGCAAAATAGAAATAAGTAACAGCATTTATCTTTCAGGATTGTTGTGAAGATCAAATGAGATGATATTTGTAGTATTTAGCAAAGTACCTGGTACATGGTGTATGTTTAATAAATACTAATTCTCTTCTTTTCCCCCTCTTCTTTGGAGAATTTATGGAAGGGCAAGAATGAGACTTAGAGAGTACAGAACTGTGGAAGAGGCACTCTCTGTACCAGTGGAGTAGATACATACACTCATACTGATGAGATCACAAGTCTTCCAAATTTGAATACAGCTTTCTTCTCTAGCATCTATTTCTTTTTCCCTTTCCTGTTTTACACAACCCCATGCAAGCTAACTACATTTTTTGATTGGTCCAGTAATTATACTTTCTGTGAATTAATTTCTGTATTTCACTTTAACCTGCCTTTACATTTTAATTAAGACAATTATGGAAAGCATTCTCCTTCCCTCGGAAATGCAAAGCTTAATGAATAGTTAAAGAGAGCAGAACCCAGAAATCTGTTATAGTTCCCATAGAGTCTTTTTCTCCTCTATAAATGTCTTGTTCATGTGGGAAAAGTTAGAAGGGACTACTTCAGCCAAAGATGTTCATGGTCTTATTTTGAAGTTGCTGAAAGTAGAGAAGCCTGAGGCCACTGTGACCTGTCCTTTCCTAGCTTAGGTTCACTAGCAAACCCTTTCAGAGCTTCCACATTTGTCCTAAGCCCAAGTCATACTTCCTGCCCAACTTCCCTTGATCTTAACCCAGTCCTTTCTATTTTTCTAGTCTTCTTTGCCTCAAGATTCAAAAATATATTTTTTTGGTTTTTTCCTGGTACATTCAAAGCTATTTTAGTTAGCATTTAATTATATTTTAATATTAAAACTCTTCCCCCCCTTACCTTATCCTAATGTAATTTTCTGCTCTGACAATGATAGTTATGACAAATTAATGAGTGGAAGATTCCCAATAAAACCTTCTTATGGTTAATATTCTTAGTGAAGTCCTCTCCGGTTTAAGAAACATTAAGACAAGAACAAACTATTATTCTTAGACTATTCTTAGAAGAAGGACCTTGCATTCCAAGCAAGACACCTGCCTTCTGATAAAGGTATTTTTTACTAACCAGGAGGACAGTAGGAGGATTAGTAGACAGTAGGAGGTCTTTTCTAGGAGGACTCCTAGAAAGACCTTATATTCCAAAAAGAATTTATGAGCCACTTGCTTTATGATAAGACTATTTTTGCAAACTGAGAGGACAGTCTAACCATAGACGTTACTTCACTGAGATAGTGATGAAGGTCCCAAGTTACCTCACCATCTGGTGGGAAAAATATTATGAAAACATTTAATTCTTTTCTCTGTGCCTGTTGCTGAGGTAGATTTTCCTCAAATTAGATTGTAATTCCAGAGACCCAACCAATGGTTAAAGGAGAAGCTTGTTGTGCTGGGGCGGGGGGGGGGGGCCTGCATCAGGATCTATATAATCTTGCTTGACTATCCTTAAGGTGCAGCTCTTTGATCATGAGTCTGCCATTCTCTCAAGAAAAGCAAAGAAAAACTTTCTTTTATTCCGACTAGTCTCTAAAATTTTCCTTTAGTGTATTTTTTATCACACATGTTAATAAGATCATATGATTTAGAGCCTGAACAGATCTTAGAAAACAGATAGATCATTGGTTTTAAAATTTTTTGATTACATACCCCCATTATTGTTTGGACACACTTCCAATATATGTATATTTCCTTATTTATGAATTATATACATGTCTCATTGGACTAACCTTTTATGTACATAAAATAATATCTGATCCCAACGGCAATAGGGAGTCATTGCAGTATATTAAGTAAGGGAGTAACATGATCAGATCTACATCTTAGGAAAATCACTTGGGAGTTGAGTGGAGGATGGATTAGAGTGAGGAGATTAGGAAATTGTTGCAGTAGTCCAGGCCAGAGGTGATAAAAGGCAGAATTAGAGTTATGTGTGAATAGAGAAAGGACAGAAGAGAGAGAGAGAGAGAGAGAGAGAGAGAGAGAGAGAGAGAGAGAGAGAGAGAGAGATGTTGTGGAAGCAAAAATAACAAGGTTAGGCAACTGGTTGGATATGTAAGAGAATGAAAAGTCAAAAGTAACATCAGAGTTTCACCAATGATGACATAGGTAGGGTATGGGATGGGATGTGGGTGATTTTCCCAGTGGTCATCTGCTACTGTGAGTGGCCTGGGTAGCAGATATGTTATAATGTGAAAGGTGAACTAACACAGGTTGACCAGGAGGAGAAGTTGGGGGCTTACAAAATGAAGGGAGGGGTATATTGAGGGTAGAGTTAAAAGATAAGGCATTGGAGGAGCAGCTAGATGGCTCTATCCAAGAGCACCGATCCAGGAGTCAGGAGTACCTGAGTTCAAATCTGGCCTCAGACACTTAATAATTACCTAGCTGTGTGGTCTTGGGCAAGCCACTTAACCCCATTGCCTTGCAAAAACTTTAAAAAAATAAACAAATAAATAAATAAATGAAAGATAAGGCATTGGAAACAATCTCCATAACTGGCTACCATGAGGAAGGTATGAGACAACTCATCTTCTCACCAGTCTGTGGTCCCCTTCATGTGAAACCATGGCTCCCTAGGATGGACTATTGATTTAATCTAGTCCTTTCATTTTGCAAATGAGGAAACTGAGTTTCAAACAACTTAAGTGACATGCATGCAACATAATATAATGGATTTGGGATTGGAAAACCTGGTTTCAGAACTGCAACTGTACTATTACCTGTTTGACTTCAAACAAATCACTTGACCTTTCTGGAACTCAGGTTCTTCATTTATAAAATAAGGGTGTTTGACTTTATAATCATTAAGCTCCTTTCAGCTTCAAATCTTATAAAATACTGGTAGTAAGAAATAGAATGAGACTAAAAAGTAGGGTAATCTGCAGTCTTCTCACCTCAAGACCAGGGCCCTTTCCACTGGACCATCTTACCAGAGAGACCACATTTTCCTAAAATAAAGCTTCTGAGGGAGACAGGCAGAAATGTGATCCATAGTACGAGAAAGGAATTAAATATCATTACAATGCCAAGCACTCTACTTCAGTCTTAGTGAAGAAGTAGAGGAAAGGTATAAGGAGAAAATTTTAAAAGACTATCTCCATTGAAAGATAAAAGAAGAGCAGAGCAGAAGGGGTGGTTGTAAAATTCAGGGCAACCAAAGTGCCTGGTTCAGAAGTGAAGAGCAGTAAAAACTCCCATGGAATTCAAAGGGACTGAAAAGGTACTGGAGAGCAGGAAAGACTGGGCAAGATTGACTGAGACAGGTGACAGAGGAAGGTTTCCTCATCTCTTTTGTTGTCTTTGGAAGTAGGAAGATTGCTTGAGTGACCTCTACCAGATAGCTCCCCTACCACCTGCAGTACAGGAACTGAGGGAGTGAAAAGGTTAAATTTCTCATCCAAGATGAGTTCAGCCAGCCCTGTGAAATGGTGGCAGCAGAATGCCATCAGACTCTCTAATCTTATTTCTATCACGCTGACTTTCTTGGAGCCCATCAAGCAGTGTGCTGGCCAAGAGATCCAGTTCAATGTATGATGGAAATCCCAGTCGCTTTCTTCCTGAAAATGGCAAAAGGGCAGTAATTTAGAACACATAGCCTCCTCTTTAAGAAAGGATGAAAGGGTATTAAATGCACTTTTCTTTATATATTTTGGATTATGTGTTAAAATGCCATTGTTGTGACATTTTATTTTTGTATTTCATTATAATTATTTAAATTTGTGACTCTATACTCATAGAAAAATCCTTAAAGTAAAATTGCATGGTTTCTGTTAATATATTTCAGCTCTTTTCTTGGGGAGTTATTGGGATTGTAGATAAAATAAAAAACAGAAAAAAATACCTTTTGCGTCCAGATACAAAGATATTTACCATTTTGCCTGTTGTTTAAATTCTTAAATGGAATGCATGTTATTTGTCATATCTGAGCTAAGGTTTTTATTCTATTTGTAAAATATGAATTTCTGCTGTGCAAGAAACTCTCCCTAATAGATCTCCAGATTGAATACTAAATTTTCTGTTCTAGTCCTTTGTGCTGTGACACTGATCTCTTAAATTAAAAGAGACAGGCCTATCTATAATAGTTTCTGAAGGTGTTTTGTTTTGAGTTTAAGTTTAGCAGTAAAATAATATGTTCCTCTATTTGTTGAATATTTAAGACAATTAGAAGAGACTCTCCTGAATGGAAGTTAATTGCAGCATACAAAATGGTTGCAGATTTGCTTCAGCTGTTTCATGACATGCATCAGGGTTACTGCAGGGTTTCTCTTCCCTTTGCTTAAAAACAGAAGGCTCTCAAATGCAATTATAAACCACCAGTAGCTGTCTTGGAAATCTCAATCGATCGCAAATGGCTAAATATTTAATTTCCTCATTGTCTGCCCTTCCAGGGATGGCTTGAGCATTTTATTTTCTTTGAGGCTAACATGAAAGCCAGTCTCTGCAATGGCTGCTGGAGATTGTGTGTGTTGCAAGGAGGCTCCCCTGCAGTGATGAGCTCAAACCTTGTTCAGTAGGAGTTCTTTTTTGCAAATGGTGGTAGATTTTTGCAGAAGATTTGTGGCCAGAGAGCTATGCATAATACTGATGAAGCATTTTTGTTCCAGCTCCGTCTCAGAAGACTTAGGTTGCCGGCGAGGGGAATTCAGTAGAAAACATTATGGATCTGTGGAGCTGGTAAGTTTATAGACTATTCTGTGCTAACATTGTTTTACATACATTTTGTTAAAATCACCAAGCTCATCAGATCTTGCTTGTGTATTTATTAATTCTATAATACTATGGTCAAAGCATGAGGAATGGGTTGGGAGAAATCAGAGTGCCGAAACAGTTTTGACAATTACATCATCTTAATCTTTTTCTTTTGTTACACACTTTTAACCTCACATCTCTGTTGATTTGTTAAAAAAAAAAAAGGTTACGCTTTACTATTTTTCATGACAGATTTTGAAAGATAGGTACCAACTGAGAATAATTCCTGAATAAAATAATTTTGATTGAAAGAAAAAGATTGTTTTCATAATATGTATTTTAATGAGGTACTTCAGTTTGTTGTTAAGGTTAGAAAATGGGTTGCTTTTCTGAAAAAAAAAAGTATTTGTTAAAACAAGATTGATTATAGACTCCTGCAATGAAAATATATATATATAATTCACCAAGTTGTTATTGTTTTATTTAGATATTTTTAAATCAGCATTTTACATATTAGAAAAAGAAAATGAAATATATTTATCTAACAGCCACCAGTATTTCAGAGATAAAAATAGTTGGGACTTTACATTGCAAAAAAGTATAAATAAATGTTTAAAAAAGTGTGTTTCTCAATTATGTTGATAAGCAATTGTTTTGAGAATATTAGCTACTCCTTTTGTATTTTTAAAATTTGATAAATGAATTATTTTTGTCTACTCTATTTTCATATTGCCACACATTAATTTAAAAAAGGCTTTGTGAAAGAAACTTTCTTTCTGACAGATTGTAGTATGTAAAGAATCTATCAAAGGTGTGTTTTTACTAGGTTATTCTGTGTCTGATTATTCAGATATTTTTGAAATGCTTCTTGTATATCAAGGATTATGCTGAGTGCTCAAGGGGCTACAGAAGAAATAGAAGTTATGACCTTTGTCCTCAAGAAGCTTATAATCTAATTGGAAAAATAAGCTGTATTATTCCCTCAATAATATGTTTCATACTATATAATACAAGTGCCAAGGTTGTGGTATAGATTATAGGTACATAATAAATTGAAGAAGAGAGTTCTTTGTGGGTCAGAATTAATCAGGTAAGGTTTGGTTGAAGAATTGGAAATTGAATCAACCTTGAAGGATGTATAGAATTTGGATTGATGGTGAGGAAGGACATGTTCTATGGGGAAAAGAGTTTGAACCAAGGTATGAAGGCAATAATGATCATGGTGTGTTGAGAGTATATGACTAAAGCAGCAGTTTTACAGTTAAGAGAAATGAGAATAAAGCACAACAGAATCCAAGTTAAAGGGAATCTTAGAGGCCAACTTGTGCCTGGACAAGAATACCCGACCACTAGGTTCATACCTGCCTTTTTTTTTTAATTTATGTCTAGCCCACATCTCTCCAAATTCTCCACTGAAAGTAACAGGGGTTTTAGCAAATGCCTTGCTAAAAATCTTGGTAGACTCTCTTTATAATATCCCTCTGATCCAGTAACCCTATTAAAAAAGAAAATTAGGTTAGTCTGGCATGACCTCATCATGATGAAGTCATCCTGGCTCTTTGTGGAGAGACAAAGTGGAAACTGTGCTCGAGGGGTGTGCTGAACCTGGAGCCAAGAACATTAATCTAATCCTAATTCTGACACTTGATAACTATGTGACCATGGGCAGCTCAGTCAACAAGTATTTATGAAGCACCCATTGTGTGTCCAGAACCATGCTAAAAACTGGAGATACAAAAAAAAAACCCATTTTGTCAATGGAAATCTATGTCACATGAACATAGATGAATAATCTATGTGTGAATACATATATATATATATATATATATAAATATAACTATATACACATAAAGCATTTGCAAGATAATTTCTGGGTGTGGGAGAGAGGCAGAAGCTACTGGGGGAGAATCAGAAAAGCATTTAGCAGGTGGCAATTGAACAGAGTATGTAAAGAAAGCTTGAGGTTCTGTGAGATAGAAGAGAAGTGAGTGCACTGCATTTCAGGCAGGAGAGACAGTTTGTGCAAAGGCCTGGAGGCAGGAAAGGCAGAATGTCATCAATGAGGAAGAGCAAATAGGTCAGTTTGCAGGATCACAGAGTGTACGAAGGGAACTCATAATATGTGACAAGCCCAGAGATGTTGGTTGCAGCCAGATTGTGAAGTTCTGTAAATGCCAAACACTGAAGCTTTTTTAGTGACGAATATTATAGTCAGACCTGTGCTTTAGGACTGTACCCCATGATGGGGCCATTGTAGATAGAAAAGAAAGTTGGAGAAAAGAGTCCTTTGTGATGTGAGTTGTGTTGTGTCCTGTGATGTTGCTAACGTGCTCAGGCACTAGCAGCACTTTTCAGAACACAATTGCCAACTGAGACAATAAGAATCAAATTGAAACATTTTCAGTGTGTGACTGTCAGAATTGAAGGTGGGAAGATGTCCTTAACTCTCCAAGAAGAAAATGGAAAAGGAATACCCTCTCCAACATATCAGATGAATGGGTTTCTAGTCCTTCATGAAGATCACCGGTGGAAGCCTCTATTTCCCAAGATAACCTGTCTCTATTTAGAATAGTTTCAATTGTTAGGAAAAATTTTTTCAGACATTTTCAAGCCTAAATTTGTCTTTTTTGCAACTTTTATCCTTTGCTCCTAGTTCTGCTCTTGGAACTCAAGGTTAATGTGTAGGCTAAGTGGCTCCACAATGAATAGAATGCTGGAGTTGGGAAGATCTGAGTTCAAATCCAACCTCAGATACTTACTAATTGTGTGACCCTGGGTAGGAGACTTAACCTCTATTTACTTATATTTCCTCAATTATAAAATGGGAATAATAAAGGAATTTACTTCTCAGGGTTGTGGTGAGGATCAAACAAGAAAATATTTGTAAAGTGCTTAACATAGTGTCTAGCACACATTAGACTTCATCTAATTATTCCTTCCCTTCTTTTCCCTTCTTTCATGTGTGATAACCCTTTGAATAATAGTCATCATGTCCTTACTAAGTCTTTTTTTCCTCAAGACTAAACGGTCCCTGTTTATTTTTGTCCTCATAATAGTCTTTCATAATTGTCCTAAATAGTTCATTTATTATTCTTTATCATTATTCCATACTATCATTGTTCTAATTTTACAGTTGAGGAAACTGAGGCAGACAGATTAAGTAACTTGCCCAGGGTCATACAGTTAATACATGGATAAAATCATATCTGAACTTAAGTTCTTCCTGACTTCAGGCCTGGAGCTTCTTCCATTGTGACTTCTGGCTGCCTTTTTTTTAATAAAATAATATAGTAATTTTTATTTAGGGCAAGGATAAACAGTAAAATAATAGAAGTCAATCACAGCCAATGTTCTTTGTGAGTACTGTTTCATTTCTCTTCCCCTCAGAGAAGGAACTGTCCCAGTTCCTTTAATTGATCCTCATATGGCATGAACCAAAGAATCTTGATTGCCTTGTTTTGGACATTCTCCAACTTATCCTTCTTGAAAAGGTAGCATCCAAAACTCCAGAAGAGATTCTAACCAGGACCAAGTACAGGGGCACTATTGTCTCCTTTTTCCTGGATGCTATGCCTGTTTTAAGACAGCCTTAGATCACATTCACTTTCTTAGCTCTTATATCACCTTGTTGACTCATATGAAACTTGCAATCCATTTAAGTCCCCAGATCTTTTTCAAATAAATTGCTATCTAATCATGCTTTTCCATCTTGCACTTGTGAAATTGATTTTTTTTAAAACCCAATCATAAGATTTGACTTGTTCATCCTTAACCCATCATTCCTCCTGACTTTCTGCATCTATTATGGGAATCACCATTCTTCCAGTCAGCCAGCTTTATAATCTCAAGATCATTCTTGACTTTAGAACTCATTTAATCCCCCTCCCTATATCCAACTATTTGCTTATTCTTATTAATTCATTTCTACAATATCTCTTAAATATATATGTAAATATATATATATATATATATATAAATTTATATATTTTGTTTGTTTTTGCTTGGCAGTGGGGTTAAGTGACTTGCCCAAAGTCACACAGTGTCTGAGATTAGATTTGAACTCAGGTCCTCCTGACTCCAGGGTTGTTCCTCTATCCTAGCTGGTGCACCCCCTAGCTGCGTACATCTCTTAAATATTTGTCTTTCTCTTTACTAACACGATCCTAACTATAATGCTCATCACCTTTTGCCTGGACTATTTCAATAGACCAGTAATTGGTCTCCCAAAATCCAGCTTTTTTTTCTACTTTAGTCCATTCAACACATAGCAGCTAAATTGATATTCCTCTAGCATGGGTCTGACTATTATCAGACTTGCCCTACTAAAGAAGCTTCAGTGGCTTCCTTTTGTCTTGCAGATAAAACACAAACTTACTCGTTTGGCATTAAAGTCCCGCACAATTTGTTTTCAAGCTATCTTTTGAGACTCATGTTGAACTTAAAGTCCATCAAAATGATTATGCACTTCCCTTCCTTGCATACCACATTTCAGCCAAACTGGCCTCCTTACAATTCACATCTCTCTCTCATTAGACCCTCTCTCACCTATGTGCCTTTGAGCAGGCTATTTCTGGGGTCTGAATTTCTCTCCTTCCTTAACTCTTAGTTCCCTTCCAGACTTAACTCTGGGACCATCTATTATGAGAAGCCTTTTTAAAATTCCTCAGTTTTGTAGTCCTTTTTCCACCCCAAAATTAATTTGTGTTTTTTTTTAATTTCCTAATATGTGTCCATAGTTTATGTCCTAGTTGATTGTAAAGTCTGTGAAGGTACCTAGCACAGTGCTTTTTATATATAGTAGGCACTTAAAAATGCTCTTTAAAATGGAAATATTGATGCATGTCTATTATATTTCAACTTATTCAATTTGACCCAAGTCTGCCAAGATCATTTTTAATCCTGGTTTGTTTGGGTTTTTTTGTCAATCTGGGTGTTGACTGTCCCTTCCAACTTTGGGTTATCCATAAATTTGATAATTGTGCCATTAATGACTTTATCCAAGTCATGGATAAAATTGTTAAATAATCCAAAGCGAGGGCAGCTGGGTGGAGTCGGGAATATCTGGGTTCAAATCTGCCTCAGACACTTAATAATTACCTAGCTGTGGCCTTGGGCAAGCCACTTAACCCCATTTGCCTTGCAGAAACCTAAAAAAAAATGATCCAAAGCCAAGTACAAAGTCCTGGGGTGCTCCACTATAGAACTCTCAAATTGATATCAAACAATTAATTACTTCTGTGGATCTGACTTCAACCTAGTTCCATATCCACATAATTATACTATTAGACAGTTTATATGTTTCACAAGAAGAGCATGAGAAACTTTGCTGAAATGCAGATAAATTGTACTTACAATTTTCCCTTAATTTACCAGTCTGGTATTCCTGTTTAAACTCTGTTCAGAAAAGGAAAGGAATTTTAATCTGTCCTGACTTTTGGGGAGGAAGCTGAACAGACCCTTTTTGAGTACAGCTTTTCTTTTCTAGAGCTCCACTAATCAATCCTTTAAAAATGCTTCCTAAAATTTTGCCAGGTATTAAAATCAATCTGGTTTTATTTGCTCCTTCACTTCCATTTTATGGTTTATGGTTTGCAAGCTCCTTCACTTCCATTTTATGAAAATTGGGACATTTATTTTGTTCCAGTACTTTGGTATCTTTCTAGTTCTTCACAGCCTTTCAGAGTTCATTGACAGTTTCTCAGCATTCATATATACCAGTTTCTGCAGTACCCAAGAATGTAGTTGGTGATTGGAACTCATAAGGAGGCTAAGGATTCTCTTGCTATCTCCTTTTTTGCCTTGGGTGTCAATTCCCTGATTGCCATTTTTGTTTTGTCCTCTCCAATAAAGATAGTTTTCTTTGGCAGAGAAAACAAACAAAATAAAAATTGATAAATAAATAACAAATAAGCAGAAATAGTTACTATTGTCCTGACTACCCCAAGCAATGATTTATTCATTCTTTGATCTTATTTTTTTCTATATAAGTTTAAACTAAATCAACCTACCCTTTTGGTCATTCTTAGTTTTCCTGTCTAACCTCAATTTTTAACTTCAGCACTCCTGAAACTATTCATACAGGACATGCCATGTTTTTATATGACCATGACATCAGGGAGGTGTTGCCATGACAAGCACATGAATTGGATTTGAATGAGGGGATGCTGTGCTAAGTCACCAGTCAAGTGGTGCAGTGGATAAAGCAGTGGCCTTGAATTCACGAGGACTAGAGTTCGAATCCAGTCTCAGACACTTGATATTTACTAGCTATGTGACCTTGATCAAGTCACTTAACTCTGTCTCAAGTCCAGGGCTATCTCCAGTTATTCTGATTCAACTGGATCCAGATGGATCTGGAGGAGAAAGTGAGGCTGGTGACTTAGCACAGCACCCCCTCACTCAAATCCAAATCATGTGCTTGTCATAGCATCACCTCCTTGATTTCATGGTCTTCAAGAATAAAGGACAAACATCATTTTTTATATTTATCTTTTGCTGTCTATCTTGCTTCTATCTTCTGTGCTTGTCCTCAAAATTTTATACTTAAAATCTAAGTTTATTGACAAGTTCTCTGGGCATCAAAATTATACTTTCTTAAAAAAATTATATTTTATTATGAACTTAAAAAATTCCATCCCAAGACAAAGTAGGATAGAAAAAGAAAATTACAGATCTATTATGCACAATTTTCTATTCCTTTCAAATATACAACAGATTTATCTTGTAACTTTCTTTTTTTCCCCTTCCCACCCACCCCAAATTTTGAGATGGCTACCATTAGATACAAATATGTATGTGTGTGTGTGTAAATATGTGCATATACTTGGCTATAATATGTATGTGCATATGTATACACAGATATGTTTGTGTGTATATGTTTATATGTAGATCTGGTATGACTGGACCACCTTCCTTTGCATTTTTTCAATAATTCCTTTGATATTTTTGACCTTTTGTTACTGCTTTATAATGTAGTTTTAGATCTGGTACTACTTAATTTCCTTCCTTAACATTTTTTTCCATTAGTTCCTTTGATATTCTTGACCTTTTGTCCTTCTAAATGAATTTTGTTAGTATTTTTTCCTAGTTAAGTAGAATAATTTTTTGGTAATTTAATTATTATGGCATTGAATATATAGATTAATTCTGGTAAAATTATCATTTCTATTATATTGGCCCTGCCTACTATTTATTTAAATCTAACTTTAGTTGTATACAAAATTCGTGGTTTTGTTCAAATAGATCCTGAGTATGTTTTGGTAGATGTATTCCCAGGTATTTTATACTCAATAGAATTATTTTATATGGAGTATCTCTAGCTATCTCTTCCTATAAGACCCAGTTGTGATTTATAGGATTTATATGAGTTTACTTTATATCATGATACTTTTCTGAAATTATTATTTCAATTAACTTTTTAGTTGAGTTTTTAGGATTTTCCAAGTATATTATCACAGCATCTGAAAAAACAGTTTTATTTCCTTATTCCCAATTCTTTTATTTCTTTTTCTTCTCTTATTGCTATTGCTAGGATTTCTAATATAATATTGAACAATATTAGTAATAGTAGGGCATCTTTGTTTTACACTTGATAATACTGGAAAGGCTTCTAACTTATCCCCATTACAAGTAATGCTTGCTAATGGTTTAGGTATATGCTTCTGATCAATTTAAGAAAAAATCCATTTATGCACATTAGTTTCTTTCAGCATGTGCTGGTTCCTTCTCACTTTCAGCCACAACCTGGAACCATGTCTTGGCAGCACAGCTGGGCCTGATCCTTCCACTTTCAATTGTTTTTAAATAGAAATGAATGTTATACTTTATCAAAAATTTTGTTCTGCATCTCTTGATATTATCATGTTTTTGTTACCTTTATTATTGATATAATCAATTGTGTTAATAGTTTTCCTTATGTTAAAACATCACTGCATTCCTGGTATGAATCTCACTGGGTCATAATATATAACCTTTGTCATATATTACTGTAATCTTTAAGCTAGTATTTTTGTATCCATATTCATTATTGAAATAGTCTGTAATTTTCTTTCTCTGTTTTTACTTCTCCTGGTTTAGCTATTAGTATCATATTTGTTTCATAAAAGGAATTTGGTAGTACCCCTTTTTGTCTATTATTCCAAATAATTTATTTGATATTGAAATTAGTTGGTCTTAAACATTTGGTAAAATTCACTTGTAAATCTATTTGGTGGCTTGTAAAATAGTCACTATTCATTTTTAATACTAGTAATTTGGTTTTCTTTTTTAAAAAAATCATATTAAGCAATGATTTGTATATTTTATTGAGTTTTCCATTATGCCAACTCCTAGTTTTTATTTATTGATTCAATGGTTTTCTTACATTCAATTTTATTAATTTCCAATTTAGTGTCTAATTAGAGATTTTTAATGTTTTTTTCTAATTTTTGTTTCATTGTATACCCAGTTTGTTGGTCTGTTCTTTCTTTTTAAATTGATATAAGTACTTAGAGATCTAAGTTTTCCTCTGATTACTGCTTTTGCTACATGACCATAAGTTATGATATAGTTTCATTATTATCACTTCTTTAATGAAATTCCTGATTGTTTCTATCATTCTATTATTTGTTCTTTATCATACATTCTTTAAGATTAGGTTGTCTAGACTTCAGTTAGTTTTTTTCTCCTATGTTTCCTTTTGGGCCCTACCATATAGTCAATCTTTGTAACAATACCCTGTACCACTGAGAAAAGGTGCATTCCTTTCTATTTCCATTCACTTCAAGATGTCTATCATCTCTAGCTTATCTAAAATTCTGTTCACTTCCTTGACTTCTTATTATTCTGAGATTCTGAGAGGGTAAGATTAAATTTGGTACTACTGTCTTTTTCCACCTGAAATTCAGTTAACTTTTCTTTTAAAAATTCAGAACTTATGGTATTTGGTACATTATAAGTTTAGTATTGATATTGCTTCATTATCTATGGTACTTTTCTTTGCAAGGCAATGGGGTTAAGTGGCTTGTCCAAGGCCACACAGCTAGGTAAATTATTAAGGGTCTGAGACTGGATTTGAACTCAGGAACTCCTGACTCCAGGGCCAATGCTCTATCCACTATGCCACCTAGCCACCCCTATGGTACTTTTTATCATAATGTAGTATCCCTGTTTATCTTTTACATAAATCTATTTTAACTTTAACTTTGATATTATGATTGCTGCCCCCTTTTTTTTTTTACATCAGTTGAGGCATAATACATTCTACACCAGTCCTTTATTATAATTCTGTGTGTATTTTTAAATGTTTCTTGTAAGCAGTATGTTGTCAGATTCAGATTTTTAACCCATTCTGCATTTTTGTAGGATTATTCATCCCTTTATATTCAAAGTTATAATTAGTATTTGTATATCTCCTTCACTATTCTCCTTCTCAGCCTCTCTTTAGCCTATCCCTCCTCTAGTTTACTTTTACCCCCTTCTTCCCTATTCCACACCCTTTTAAGGAATCTCTCTTTTAAATCCTCTCCCCTTTTCCTTGTTCTACTCTCTTCCTTTCCCCACATCCTACTAAATTTTAATCTATCTTCCCTTCTTAACCTTTCTCCCCTTATTCTGTTCCCTCACCCTTTTATTTCTTTATAAATTTAGAAGATTTTATACCCTTCTAGTTGTAGATGTTCCCTCTTTAAGCCAGATCTGAGGAGAGTTGGGTTCTAGCACTACCAGTCCTCCACCCCAACTTCATTTCTCTGTTTCTGTTCTTTTTTCTACTTTTTTTCCTCAGTATCTCTTATTTGATTTTTAAAGTTCTCCTTAAGTTTTCCTAAGAACTTTTTTTGGACAAGTGACCATTTCACTACCCTTTGGTGTAGGAGAGACTTTTTTTGTTTTAGTATCCTCCTCTGAGGATCTTCTCTATCTTCATTGCAGCTATTTGTGGTTGGGTTCTATTCCCTTTTCTTACTCATTTTTATTTTGTTTGTTTATTTTTTTATTTTTAGCATTTGCTATTATAATCACCTCTAGTCCCAGGGTGTGGGGGATGGTGCCTCTGACTTTAGATCCTTCTTAAAGTTATTTTCTGAGTTTTGTCCAGGGCTAGACCTCAACACTCCATTTCCCTCACTATCTGTGAAGTGAAAATTCTTGTGGCTGAGGCTAAGGCTACATCCCAACCCAATTGCCCTTGTTGTTTGTTGTTTCAAGGGAGATAGTGTGGAGGTGTTTATAGTTCACAGAACCTCCTTTCTTGGGGTCTTCCCTCAGCTCTTTTCCCTGTTGTCCCTGGAGGACCACTACTCTGCCCCAATTCTTGTTTATTTTTGCCACACATTCACCTGAGTCACAATTTTGTCTCTGTGGAGGAAATCTGAAAACTTAGGAACTTTCCAACTTACTCTACCATCTTCTCCCTTTTATCCCCCCCCCCCCATCAAAATTATTCTTGCAACACCCTCTTCCTCATTGGAATTGTTACATTGTGACTTCAAAATTTCATTCTTGAAAGCTTACCATCCCTCCTCTCTAAAATTTTAGTCCTGGGGATCCAACCTATCCTTCCCCTGAACCCTTTGAAATATGATCTTCCATTGTCTTAAGATATTTTCAGTCCATTTGTCTTCTCCTGCCTCCTCTGTCACAAATTCAAAGATTGAATGGCTACTTTGTTTGAGATTCCCATTGTTTCCATCCCAATAATCAATCCCTCCCTGTAAATACAAGTTCTCCTTTGTAAGTTCTCTCTTTAGAAGAAAGTAATAAATTCTTAACTGCCTTGATTTTTGTCTTCATTAGTTTTCTGTATCAGGGCTGTTCAAAGTGCTGCCACAGGGCAATTTTATGTGGCCTGTGGGTTTATTAAATGCTTTAGAAAATGAAGTCGACTACTAAAGAGCTCTCACTAAAATGGCAAATCAAAATATAGTGTCTATTGTTTAAAAAAAAAGTCAGGTTGGACATCCCTGTTCTAGATAGTTCAAGTCCCCCGGCACTCCTATACTAAATATATCAGGCTTCCATATCAAATTTTCATCTCTCACCTAAACTCTTCATCTATTTCTTCTTTCTCTCCAGATAACTGGTAGAATACTTCCATGACAACATTGTTTTTTTTTCTATCTTTATTGACCTTTCCACAAATCCTTTCTGTTATATTTTTCTGCCTTCCTTAGATTTTTCCCAGAAAAAAATGTATTTTAATATTATAGTCCTATCATATCTTCTCCCCTTGTCTACCTTATTTTTTTATTTCAGATATAATTTTCCAAGACATATTCTATTTGTGGGGCTCATCTCGTCATGTTTTAAGTGACCTCAACTATGAGGTCAAATTTGCCTCTTTGTATTAGTATCTCTAATTCTTCTAATTAGTCTTTAATTAGTCTCAATGATTTTGTATATTATTTAAGTTTCTGATATTAAAAATAATTGCATGTCATAACATAGACAATCTTCATTCACTTGACTTTTCTTGTATGGATGGTCAGGATAAATTCTTTTGAGTAGGGGCGGCTAGGTGGTGCAGCGGATAGAGCACTGGCCCTGGAGTCAGGAGTACTGGGTTCAAATCCAACCTCAGACACTTAATAATTACCTAGCCGTGTGGCCTTGGGCAAGCCACTTAACCCCATTGCCTTGAAAATTTTTTTAAAAAACAGTTTAAAAAAAATTCTTTTGAGTAGTTATAGATCTTTTCCATGAGAGTCTTCAGTGTTGCAAGGCTTAATACAACCAGCACATTATCTATTGCTTATGATTAAAAGGTTGTTAAACAAGACTTTGTATTGTTATTTTCATAGATTTTGATGTATGGATATGAAATATTATGTTAGAAAAGAACCTTTAGGATGACAGTGCTCTAACCAAATGCTTTTTTTTTTTTGTTTTCCCAAGGCAATGGGGTTAAGTGGCTTGCCCAAGGCCACACGGCTAGGTAATTATTAAGTGTCTGAGGCTGGATTTGAACCCAGGTACTCCTGACTCCAGGGCCAGTGCTCTATCCGCTGCACCACCTAGCCGCCCCCTAACCAAACGCTTTTGCATAATTAGAAAAACAATAATCTTTATAAAGGTAGGGCTTTGAGTGTGGGGCATAATATGTAATATCAGATTTCTTTGATATGTTGGTTAATTTTGCTTAATTGTTTTTTCCACTCTTCTTAAAATTCTTTGTTTATTTTTTACTATCTAGGAGAGGGTAAAGAAAGAGCTACTTTGGGAAATATAGTAATTTAAAAACAAAAGATTAACCATGGATCAGTCACTTAAACTTCCAGTGAACAAGTCAACTTTCTAAGAATATAAATTTTAGATGAACTGCTGATCTGAATTTCCATACTTGGAATGGCTTATACTGATATAATTTAAAATCTGATTCTTACCTCAAATATATATAAATACAGTGAATTAATATATCATTGGAAAGTTATCCATACATTAAGAATGGACTGTATTAATACAAAAGCTCTATATTTCACTGAAAATTCATAGAACTTTCATTGAAAGGTATTGAAAGGATATGTGGCCCATTCTAGCACATCTCAGAGTGTAGCACATAATAGTTGCTTAATAGATGTTTATTAACTGTTGGAGGTCCTTAACTTGGAGAGCTTTAAAGATAAAATTGGGATTAATGATTGGAAGCTGCAGAGTAGCAAGTTTAAGTTTATGTTGATATACGGGGGAAAAAACCTCCTTGTCAAAGCTATACAAAAGTTAAATAGGATAGCTCATGAGGTGACAAGTTCCCTCTCACCAGAGGTCTTCATGTATTTGTAGAATACATCATAGAAGGATCACTTCAGATGGGGAGTTGAACTCCAGATCCATTCTGACTCTAAAATTTTCTACAGCTGCCCTGGACTCCAGACTTTCTTTCTCTGGAGATGCAGCCAGCATCAGTTTAGATTTCATGATCTGATACTTTCCCTGAACCACTGGACCATTAAGTTCTTGTAGTCTTTCTGGAGTCCATGCTAAGGCCCAGTTTGTCTTCTAAAACACTGCACTGGGGCAACACTCATTTATCAACACAGCTCATGCAAGTTTGTGAATATCCTTTTTAGGGCAATGCTGCACAACTGTGTGAACTTCCACTGAAAGACCCTAGCCAATCAATCTTGGGGTTTAGGGCAAGGGAAAGGGCAAATGCCTGAATAGGTGTTTCTTGTTGGCCAAAATAAACATTTGAAAATTATAAGCATAACTACAGCAGCATGTTTTTGATGAGCATTGAGTATAATTACAAAACCTGTTTAGTTTACTTAATTTATCTAGCATAATTTGTATTTTCCCTAAGGTTATACCAGAAGAGCCTCTTTGTCTTTCAGGTGCATACCTTAAGAGAATTTGTTCTTTAGGTCTCTGTTATAGTTGGCATTTGTTTGTGTACTTTTCTTATCTCCTCAGTATCTGGAGGTCAAGAATAGTATCTTTTTCATTTTCCTATTCCATCCCCATTATGACCTTTTCTAATTCTTACATATAGTAAGTATTCAATACATAATATTTAATGGCTATGAATGAATGGAGATCCAGTAAATAGAAATTTGGTGAATATGACTTTTTATTTTGGTTATTTATATGTTTTTAGGTATGGCAACTCAGTACTTACAAGAACTATTTAGACCCTTTCTGGTACTTTCCCTAAAATTAAGGAATGTCCTCATCAGATGAGCAGTGGTTTTAGTGTGAATGATAAAGTACATGCTTTTGTCAGAAATCTACAAAAAACTATTTTTCTTTCAATGTCCTTTAAAAACATCAATTGATATCACTAAAGTTACTTCACATGTAGATCATGTATCCTTTGACAACCAACCTCTTTATTCAAAAACAGTCACAGCAACATTTTAAAACACTAGCCAAGTCACTTAATCTCTGCCTGCCTCAGTTTAATCACCTGTGAAATGAAAAACATTACAGTACTTACCTCCCAAGGTGATTGTGAGGATCAAATGAGATAATAATTGTAAAGTTCTTAGTGTGGTGCTGGCATATAGTAGCTTCTTTGAAAGGATGATCCATATTGATATGATATAATAAGGCAACATGGTAGAGTGGAAAAAAACAATGAATTAGAAGTTAAGATTTGAATTTGAAACCTGGGGCTGTAGCAAGTCCTTCACTTTCACTTATCTAAACATCAGTTTCCTCATAAGGATTAGATTAACCCTTAAGTTTCCTTCCAGCATTAAAGTTCTATAATTAGAGGAAATGTTCTACGAATACTTAGCTAGAGTTTGACAATTTTCTCATGAATATGTAACTATTACTATTTACTGCTGTTTAATCCAAAGCTGGTTTTATCTCAGCCTTTTATTATAGTAAAATGCTTCTTTCTCACCCACTCCAAATCCCTCTTTTTTGAATTGAGGAGGGCACAGTCAGCTCTGGTCCCAGTATCTTTATAGTTCTGGGACTTCTTTTGTTTCATGTCATTATGAACTAACATTTCTCAGTTGTTTTATTCAAGGCTCTACAGTAGGCAGGGAGGGAGATAAAGGCATATGAAATAATGGTATTCAACCCTAAGAAACTTTGACTACTCAAGGAGCTGGATTAATACATAACTATATAAGGAGATGATATAATATACAAATAGACAAATTACAATACAAGATAGCATATGGTGTTCATATCATTCATGGCAATAAATACTATTAGAATAGAAAGGAGCAGAGTTCTTTGAAGGTTAATGAGGCAGGGCAAGTTTCACAGAGAGACTAAGACTTGAACTTAGCCTTAAAAGATTGATTGAATAAAGGTAAGGGGAAACGAAAGGGCAAGCATGTTCCAGATAAGAGAGTTGTCACAAACAAAAAAGCCTCAACAATGTACCTGGTATGTTTGGATAACAACAAGTAAACTAGTTAGTTAGACTTTAGTTGAGTGCTTAGTTGAGAAAGGTAGTTATTTGCAGATGTAGATAAAGGCCAAATTGTGAGAAGCCTTGAATGTTACAGTCAGAAGTTTGAACCAAATTTGTTAAAGAGTAGATAGCCTTTCACACTATTGAGGAAGAATATGACAAGTACAAAGTGATGTTTAGGAAAATTAATCTGGTAGCCAGCATATATGATAGATTATAGAAGGAAATACCAATTAGAAGGCTGTTCTAATAGTCTAGGGTCTAGGGTGTGAGAGTGTGCATGAAAAAGAGAAATTCTAGAGATATTATGAAAGAAAATTCAACAGAACTTAAGACAAAGTCAGGACTGGGGGAAGGGAGGAAGGAGGAGGGGGGGACAATCAAGTATGACTAAGTTTAATTCATAAGTGACTCATACCATTTATAGAAATCAGCAAGATGAGAAAGTTTGTGATTTTGTAGAAAAGTTGATGAGGTTTTTTTTTTAAGACATTTTGAGCTTGAATTAAAGAAATTGAGGCAAGCACACCACAGTATGGAATAGAGCATTATCTATAAAAGTGGTAGTTAAAGCATATATGGAGGCATTGTGATTTAGTGAGTGAATAGAGAACGGGGCTAGGAGCCAGAAGAATCTGAATTAAAGTCCCACCCCTGACACATACTGACTCTGTGACTCTGGGCCGATCATTTAACCACTTAGTGCTCTAGGCAACTTTCTAAGACTTTGAAGTCACCAAGAAGAGAATGAGTTACAGGGTTCAGGGTTTCCTTATTAAGAGTTCCCTAAACCAAGAAAATCAAATACACAGTCCTCCCTGTACAGAGAAAATAGTTTCACAAAACATAGTTCTTTAGAAATATTTTTGAAGAATAAAGCAATATATAGGTAGATTCCTTACTTTAAGCGTTGAATTCAACATTTAAAATATAAAAATTATTTTTTCAATTTTTTTGGAAAATAATTTTCAAAATTTTTCCTCTTCTGAATTTTCCACCCTTATATCTTTTCACAATCATGTGAAACTTTTTGTCATTGGTATAACAAGTTGTGTACTTTTAATGTTCAAGCCTTAAATAAAAATGAACTGAATGTCATTTTTACCATGTCAGTTATTTAGAAAGGTCTATGAAAATAAACCACAGTTTATGATATAAATCCTAACTGGAAGAAAAAAGGAGGGAGGGACTTGTGAATTTCCAGGCTTATTGAAAACTGGAGAAAATGGAAAAATGGCAAATCTTGAGTTAGCAATTTAAAACTAATAATCGATATTCATTTGCCAAACCACATTTTCCCTCATCACCCACCATTCTCCAAGATTAAATCATACTTTTGCCTTGAAGATTGAATGTAATTACAGACTGTAGCTAAAACTAAAATACAATCTGCCTAATTTGGAAAGGAATCTTCTTAAGCCATCTTAAATGGAATAACCCAATATGGCCTTCTAATAATACTACTATAGCCTTGATTTCCTGCCAGCCAGTGACTGGACATTTGGCTTTCCTTTTCACAGTCTGAATTTGTAGCAGGCCAATTTCTATTTTTTAACATCCACACCAGTATAAAGAAAATATTGTTGTGATAATATATTTGGTTCAAATCGTTGTACCTTTCACATTTTAATTTTAGAAGATTCTCTTCTCTTTGATGTGACTCATTTTAGTACTTCCAGTGCAAATGGAAAATCCCTCCTCTAAAAGGAAAATTTAATGAAAATGTTTCTTCTGCGATCTCTTCAAAGAAAGTGTAAATTAATACTTTCCCGGTTAGCTGCTAGAACTCATCTTAAAAACTGCCATCTCTCTTTTTTATTTTGCTCATTCTTGAATTTTGATACTTAGACATGTTGAGCTAAAAGGGAGTATTGGAAATCAGGGACTGCCTTCCTAATTTTAACCCTTTTGTTTTTCTTAGCTTATTTCCAGTGATGCTGATGGAGCCATACAAAGAGCTGGAAGATTCAGAGTGGAAAATGGCTCCTCAGATGAGGTAAGGGAATATATTCAATGCCCATTTTTCACCACACATATTTAGCACCTATCACACAATGATGAGCCATTTGTGGAGCTCACATTCCACATGTTTGCTGGTCATCAAGACACAAACAATTATTTAGAGCTTTACTGTGTGTTAGGCACTGGGGATACAAAATGAAAAATGAATAGTCTTAGCCCATGAGGGTTACATTAAAGATGACATGCCCATCAATGAGTATCTCCAAACCAGAAACAAGGTCATCTTGGAGTTGGGTGGGACAGAGAGGGAACCAAGATAGGCCTCATGCAGAAAAGTACCATTTGAGATAAGTCTGGAAGGAAGCTGATGATTCTGAAAGAAAGAGGTGCATTCCAGGCATAGAGGGATATTCATTGCAAAACTTAGAAATGGTAGATGATGTGTCTCATGTGAGATACCATAAGAAGGCCATTTTGATTAGATCAAAGAGCAAAGCATAAGGAATTTAGGATGAAGAAAAAGGTTAGCATGGGAGACAGGGCCAGTTGTTGAAAAGCTTTAAAAGCTAAACAAGGGGACAGCTAGATGGCGCAGTGGATAAAGCACCGGCCCTGGAGTCAGGAGTACCTGAGTTCAAATCTGGTCTCAGACAATAATTACCTAGCTGTGTGGCCTTGGGCAAGCCACTTAACCCCATTTGCCTTGCAAAAAAAACCTAAAAAAAAAAACCCCAAAAACAATAAATGCTAAACAGGGAAATTTATATTTTATCTTAGGAATAGGGTGGGTGGAGCAAATAACTTTACTAACTATGTATATGGAGAATGGATTAGAAAGACAAAAGCCTCTAGACAGGGAAACCAGTTAGAAGACTGTTGTAATAGTTCTGGTGAAAGGTGATGAAGGTCTGAAGGTGATAGCTTTTTGAATAGAGAGAAGAAGACATATTGCAAGATGTTATGGAGATAGAAACAAGATTTGGCAACTTATGGGATCTAAAAGGTGAGGGAGAGTGAGAAGTAAATGGTAATATTAAGTTTGACTTGAAGAATAGTGGTACCCTTGACAGTATGACATTTGGAAGAAGAAAAGAAATTGGGTGGAGGAGAGGAGGAGGTATGGAAAATGATAACATTTTGGATATGTTAAGTTTGAAATGCCTTTGTAACATCCAGTTTAATTAGTAGGTCATTGGTGATTTATAACTGGGGCTCAGTATGTAGATTGCAGAGTCATCCGGGTAGAGAGATTAAGTAAACCAATAGGAGATGATGATGTCACCAAGTGAGAATATAGAGAGAAAAGATATTGAACAGAGCTTGGGAAATATCCCCAATGGGGACATGACATGAACAATGAGCTAGTAGAGGGATCTGAGAAGGGACAGGCAGACAGATAGAAGGAGAACTAGGAGAGAGTAATGTTTCAAAACTCAAGAGAGTAGAGAGATTCTACAGTAGGAAAGAGTGGTAAACAGTGTCAGATACAGCACAGAGATCAAGGTGGATGACTATGGAAGATAAGGCAGTGGTTAACAAACTACAACCCAAGTAGGAGTTATTGATACACCATGACCTAGGGCTTCAGTACATCTCATCAGAGCTTCACACATCATCCCTGAAAGAGGTATTCAGACAAAGCCAGTCAGGAATTGTACTGATATCATCAAGGCTCTCCTTGGTATGTTGGCAATTTTCTTAGGTCACGTGGGTGGTATAAAAGATAAAATATGAAGCATTGCAACACAGAGATACGGAAGAATGTTCTCCCAACAACAGAAGAGAAATGGAGAGAGAGAGAGAGAGAGAGAGAGAGAGAGAGAGAGAGAGAGAAACTGTGTGTGTGTGTGTGTGTGTGTGTGTGTGTGTGTGTGTGTGTGTGTGTGTGTGTGTGTGTAAAACAGACCTTAGTCATTGACTTTCAAATACTGGCTCCTATTAGCAAGCAGATTGATTGCTCTTGTTCTGATAGGTGCCACATAAAGCAACAGGAAAAGATAAGGGAAAAAAGTACTAAAAAACACAGACCCACAAACATAGTATATTATAGCCTTAATTAAAACAGCACATTGATTTTTATTGATATAACTGACATTTACATAGTATTTTATGATTTACAAGGCATATTACCTAAGGTGTCTCATCTGATCTTCACAGCACTTTACACAGAGGACCGTGCCTGGCACAGGGTATGTACTCAAAGCTTCATGACTTGCCCCTAGTTGGTGAATGAGGCTAGTATTATTATCTTCATTTTGCAGGTCAGAAAACTTGAGGCTCAGGGAGGTTTTAGTGACCCGTCCAAGCAGAGCTGGAATTCACACTCAATTGTTCCTTTCATTGCATCAGTTATTCCAATAACTTTTAACTTGTCTTCAGCATTTTCCATGAAAAGGATTCAGTAGAATTTAAGATTTCTGGGTATTTGAAACTTATTCTTTGGCAGTCTGAGCAAATCTATGGGACCCCTTTCTGAATATTATTTTTGTTGGGGCTTTTAAAAAATTTCTGATTAAAAGAAATGCTCATTTTCACCAGATGATGATGATAATGATGATATTTGTCCTTCATTCTCGAAGAAGACCATGACCTCAGGGAGGTGATGCCATGACAGGCATATGATTTGGATTTGAGTGAGGGACTGCGGTGCTAAGTCACCAGCTTTATTTTCTCCTCCAGTCATCTGGGTCCAGCAGCCAGATATGAATCAGGAAGACTGGAGATAGCCCCAGATGTGAGGCAATGAGGGTTAAGTTACTTGCCCAGGATCACACAGCTAGTAAATGTTAAATGTCTGAGACTACATTTAAAATGTGAAAATAAAGATGCTTCTTTTTTTTTAAACATTCAAGAGATCCCTCTTGATCTATCCATATACCCCTGCCCCAAGATTAAGAACCCTGGCTTTAAACAAAATTGCTTTTATTTTCATGATTTTGGATGCAAATTTTTCTAAAATGCCTTGCACAGATTCTTTTCTTTTTAATTATAGGATGTCTTTTGGGTATTATCATTCCAAACATCAATTTTTCTTCCTTGTCTTCCCTGACATACTTTGAGCTCTTCAGGGCCAAACATCCTCAGACTGTTGTGGTTTTGAGTTATGTTTGCCTTTTAGAATTTATTTTCTTTCTTTACTCACAGTAACATTGGAAGTTGACCCTAATTCTGTGAGTGTCTTTTGCTAGTGATTGCATCCTCCTTTATGTGGTTACTTCTATTCTGTGGTGTGCCCTGGAAAGCCAGTTAACCAGACTTGTTAGAACTGTGCCTAAAATGGAAACAAACAGACTTTGAGAGGTTTTCTATGAATAAGACATCCAGGCATTAGTATGTGAAACAAAGATAATATTCTGGAGTAGAAAGAAGGGTGGTCTTAAGGAAAATTGAGTTTGAGTCTTGACTCTGCAGTTTATTAGCTTTATGAGTTTAAATAAGTCCCACAAGTTTACTTAACTGTAAAATGGGGATAATGACTGTACTACCTACTTTGGAAGGTTGCTGTGGAAAAAAAAACACTTTGTAAGTCAGAAAATGTTATGAAATATGAATTGTTATTATCTCTCTTATAAAATTTAGAACTGGAAGGGATCTTAGCAGTAATCTAGTTCAACCCCCTCATTAATAGAGAAAGAAATTGAGACCCAGGAGATGTGGTGACCTATTCAGAGTCACACAGCTACTTGATGTAACCAGGATTTAAACCCAGGGGTTTTTTAATGTCTAAATGAGCAAAGTTTTAAGTGCATTGCACTTTCCTTTATATCTTATCCAATCTAAAGGCCTTTACTGTTTTCCTTTTCATTTCTGAAGACAATTGGAGAGATAGAAGGAATCTCAGAGATCATTTAGGCTTTTGAACCCCTCAATCATACTCTTAACAAGGTTTTCAAGCTGCTTCTTGAAGTCCTCAAGGAAAGAAAAGCTCAGTACTTCTCAAGAGAATTCAATCAATCCTTTAGCATGTATTTATTAAGACCATACTACTTTTGAACTGCTCTAATTGATCTTCTTTTTATTTAACTGGAATCTATCTCTATGGAGCTTTTACCAATTGGTCCTGGTTCTGTTTTCTTTTTTTTAATTAATTAATTTATTTATTTTGAATTTTACAATTTTCCCCCTAATCTCACTTCCCTCCTCCCACTCCACAAAAGGCAGTCTGTTAGTCTTTACATTGTTTTCATGGTATACATTGATCTGAGTTGAATGTGATGAGAGAGAAATCATATCCTTAAGGAAAAAAATAAAGTATAAGAGATAACAAAATTACATAATAAGATAAGGGTTTTTTTTTTAATTAAAGGTAATAGTTTTCAATCTTTGTTCAAACTTCACAATTCTTTCTCTGGATATAGATGGTATTCGCCATCACAAATACCCCAAAATTGTGCCTCATTGTTGCACTGATGGAATGAGCAAGTCCATTAAGGTTGTTCATCACCCCCATGTTGCTATTAGGGTATTCTGGTTCTGCTCATCTCACTCAGCATAGGTTCATGCATATCCTTCCAGGCTTTCCTGAATTCCCATCTCTCCTGGTTTCTAATAAAACAATAGTGTTCCATCACATACATATACTATAGTTTATTAAGCTATTCCCCAATTGATGGACATTCACTCAATTTCCAATTCTTTGCCACCATAAACAGGGCTGCTATGAATATTTTTGTACAAGTGATGTTTTTACCCTTTTTTTATCATCTCTTCAGGGTATAGACCCAGTAGTGGTATTGTTGGATCAAAGGGTATGCATATTTTTGTTGCCCTTTGGGCTTAATTCCAAATTGTTCTCCAGAAAGTTTGAATGAGCTCACAGCTCCACCAACAATGTATTAGTGTCCCAGATTTCCCATATCCCTTCCAACATTGATCATTGTCCTTTCTGGTCATATTGGGCAGTCTGAGAGGTGTAAGGTGGTACCTCAGAGTAGCTTTAATTTGCATTTCTCTAATAAGTAATGATTTAGAGCAATTTTTCATATGACTAGGGATCACTTTAATTTCCTCATCTGTAAATTGCTAATTCTGTTTTCTGGACCCAAGAGGAATATGCTTAACCCACATGAAAGCCTAGATAGAGTAAGAAAGAGAATAATAGGGAATCTCATTGATATATTATTCTTTATATTACTATATTTGTCATATATTATATAATTTATAATATATTACTATATATGTCATATGATACATTTTATCATTTTTGTACTTTTGAAATGTCTCCATTTCCTTCACCTGCCAACCATAAATCAGATCTTAGTCCCCTAACTTTTGTCATCCCCTTAGTCTGCTCTATTTGGCATCCCCTAGATTCCCCCAAAGCCTGATGCATTAGAAAGATCACTGAACCCTATTAACCAGGAGACCTAGGGCTAAAATTCCAACCCTGCTCTCCAATAAGTCTATTAGGCCCTTACACAGGGACTATTGCAATAACTTTCTAATTGGTCTCCCTAACTCAAGTATCTTCCCCCCTGAAAAATGATTTTCCTAAAGCACAGATCACCTACTAAGTACTTTCCCCTAATAAATATATTAAGAACACTACTAAGTTCAGTCATTTCAGTTGTGTCCAACTTTTCATGATCCATTTGGCAAAGATATTAGAGGGGTTTGCCATTTCCTTCTCCAGTTCATTTTACAGAGGCAAAAACTGAGTCAAATGCTTTAAGTGACTTGCCCAGATTCATAAAACTATTAAATGTCTGAGACCAGATCTAAACTCAGGACTTTCTGACTCTAAGACTGGCACTCTTAGGCATTAATTCTGTGCCACCTAGCTGTCCCAAGAAGAGAAAGAGATCTTAGCTTTCATCTAAACCAACCCTTATCTTCAAAAGAACTCAAACTATAATTTGTCTGACAATAGATCTTCCCGGCCTTTGCTTCTAGACATCTAGTGAGGGAGAGCCCAAATAACTCATTCAGTTTTTGAAAAACCCTTAATTATGTGGAAATTTTTTTCCTAACATAAAATCTAAGTTTGCCTCTTGATAAATTCTACTGATTGCAACTTGTTCTGTCCTCTAAGGTCAAATAGAAAAAGTCTTACTTTCTCTTCTTTGTGATAACCATTTGGAAACTTGAAGACAGGTATCACATCATCCTTGAGTCTTCTCTTCTCCAGGATAAACATCTGCAGTTTTTTCTTCTGATCCACATATAAGATGGATGTGATAGCAGCCAACTTTGAGTTATAGTTGGAGTCACAAATACCCGAGTTCAAATCCTGCCTTAGATATTTCTTTGCTCTATGACCTTGGACAAGTCACTTAATCTCAGTTCCTCATCTGTAAAAGAATATAATAATATCATCTACCTCCCAAGGTTATTGTAAGCATAAACTGAAATATTATTTGTAAAGTATGTGTAAACCTTAAAGTGCTATGTAAATGCTAACTGTTATCATCATCCTCTTTATTCTCTATCTTGTCTATTTCTTTCCTGAACAATGGTGCCCAAAACTGAAAATAATGTTCTTAGATAGGTTCTGACCAGGGCACTTTGGTACTTAAAACCTCTGGCAATTATGACTTACTCTTTGGATCTCAGTTTCTTCATCTGTAAAATGAAAAAATTGGTCTCTAAGGTATCATGCAGCTATAGATCTATAATTCTGGGATCCATATTACATAAATTTAAAGTAGCTCCTAGCTCTAAATCGTGTGGTCCATGAATATAACTATGAGTACACAGTAGGTGCTCAGTAAATACTTATTAAGAATTTGCAGAGATAGCATAAAGTAATGGGGGATTTCCAGGGACCAACCATCAAATTCTGGAGATCATTGTCAATACACAGGGGAGAGGGGGCGGCTAGGTGGCGTAGTGGATAGAGCACTGGCTTTGGAGTCAGGAGTACCTGAGTTCAAATCTGTCCTCGGACACTTAATAATTACCTAGCCATGTGGCCTTGGGCAAGCCACTTAACCCCATTGCCTTGAAAAATCTAAAAAAAAAAAAAATACACAGGGGAAAAACACTTGGCCTGAGAGAGACCAATGATGTCACAGATGGAGCTGGTAATGATTGATCTCCTAAACCTAATGAATCCAGAGCCTAGACTTCTCTAGTTACAAAAGAGAGTTTAGGTTACATGTTGACACTGTACTTCAAGGTTTTCAAAGCTTTTTCTTAGAACAACCCACTGAGATATATAATTCAAGTATTTTTATTCCCGTTTGACAAATTGGAGAAGTGAGTTTCAAATAGGCTAAGAGACATATGGGATTTAAGAACAGGAATTTGAAAACAGGTCTCCTGACTGCAAGCCTAGAACTTTCTACCACACCATAGCTCCTCTCAGGTCACTATAAGTTTTCAACAGAACATATACAATTTTTGATCCCACTTTTTAAAAAGGGTTTTCCTATCATTTTTTGTTGTTTTTGATTATATACTCCGCTTATTTCCTCCAGGTTGTGTTTACTCTTTCATAATAAAATTCTAATGGTATCACTTTGCTCCATTTCAGAATACTCCTGACTTGCCAGGTATTTGGCGTAGAACAGATGTGCACCTGGAAAACCCAGAGTATCATACCAGATGGTATTTCAAGTATTTCTTAGGACAAGGTAATGATATTACATTAGGAAAAAAAAATGGACATTTGAAGTGACCTAAAAAAAAAAGCTTTGATGTCATAATTTCTTTTAACTTCATAGTATATTCAAAGATTAAACGCAATCAGTTTGGTGCATTTGAAACTTAATTTAGAAGGCTGATTTTGAGGTTCCTTAAAAGATAAAATTAAAGGTTAATTTCAGAATTTCAAGGGGAGAATTTTATGTGAATTTTAACCAGGTTAATGGGGTAGTAGCACCAGATCAAAGAAATGAAGGGATAAAAGGTAAATTGCACATGTAGAAAAGTAGGATAGAAATTCACTGTGTTGAAAAAAAAACTGTTAAAGAGTCCACAGAATTGAATACCACATGTTATATAGTGTATACTATGTGTATTTTATGCATTGTATCTCCTTGAGAAATAGTAATGCTTAGTGAGACTGTAATGGGAATGGGGGAAGGAGGCCATGTGAAACTGGAATTGAAGGGTTAGCTAGGTGGCACAGTGGATAAAGCACCGGCCCTGGAGTCAAGAGGACCTGAGTTCAAATGCGACCTCAGACACTTAATAATTACCTAGCCTTTGGGCAAGTCACTTAACCCTACTGCCTTTCAACCCCCCCCCCAAAAAAAAGACAAAAAAAAAAGAAAAAGAAACTGAAGTTGGTATAGTGAGGGGCATACGGGAATGCAGAGCAAGAGCCTTCCTGAGGGGCTGAAACTGATGACAGAGGAAGTAGAAAATGAAGGAATCATCACAAGGTCAGAGAAAAGGAGAGGGGGGGATAGCTGACTGCTTAGGGAGGTTCCTTCAATTCTTTCAGGTCCCAAGGGTACTGTTTTGACATTAAAGTAACAGCTGTTTACATGTTCTCTCAATACTCTGAAGAAATCAACAGTTTAAGAAATAGCTTCACTTCTACCAAAGAACAAATTTCAAAAACAGAACCAAACTCTCTGAGTCACTAACTCCTGACTGGCTATCAAATGAAGTAAAAAATCCATCCTCTGGCATTGAGATACATAGCATGGCCCTGCCCAGCCTTCACATATATTTTCCCTTCTAGGTTCCTGTCACACTAGTCAATATTCAACCCCCCCCCAATTCTTATCCTGCTCTCTCTCACCTCTCTGCCTTCACTCATACTGTCCTCTCTACTCTTTCTTCATACTCACCCACCCCATTTTCAACTATTAGAAGTCTCTCCCTGCCTCGGATGTCTTCTCTTCCATGAAGCCTTTCCTGACACCCTAAATAAAATTTATCTCCCCCTGTTTCACATTTCTCATATCCAAATCTCACCTTTGCCCTTTATTCCTCCTTTGTGTTACATAAGTTATTTGGTTATGTTCCCTTCCCAATTTATTCAATTATAAGCTCCTGAGGAGAAAGGTGTACCTTATATTTGTCTTTGTCATTGAATACCATTCATGCTTAATAAACATTTCTTGAATTGAAATTGTTTTATGGAAAGATTTGAACGAGAATTACACAGAATGAGGAGCTCTGAATGGGTTGGACTTTCCATCAGTAGAGGAAAGTTTGAGTTAGTATACACCATGAAAAGATCACAGATTTATTGAAGAACTAAAGACACATGATAGACTGAATACCAAAAGAAGAGAACATACTGCAAATCTTGTACCTGCCTTCAACAAATATATTAAAGGGGGTGGCTAGGTGGCACAGTGGATAGAGCATCAGCCCTGGAGTCAGGCGTACCTGAGTCCAGATCTGGCCTCAGACACTTAATAATTACCTAGCCGTGTGGCCTTGGGCAAGCCACTTAACCCCATTGCCATGCAAAAAAAACCTAAAAAAAATTATTTTGTTTCTACCTAATCCAATTTTCTCAGAAATTAAAAAATAGGACTTTCTCTGAAGAAAGATTAAGCAATCATCAGTATTATGCTCTCAATCTTGACACTATATATATATATATATATTAATACATATATAATATATATTAATACATATATAATATATATATATATTTAGGTTTTTTGCAAGGCAAATGGGGTTAAGTGGCTTGCCCAAGGCCACATGGCTAGGTAATTATTAAATGTCTGAGACCGGATCTGAACCCAGGTATTCCTGACTCCAAGGCCAGTGATTTATTCACTACACCACCTAGCCGCCCCTTAGAAACAAAATAATTAAAAAATTCAGTGGAATGGTCAGTGAATAGATTAAAAATGAAGAAGGCAGGGAAGATACTACAGTGGTCTATACAATAGACAACCAGCCCAAGGCCCTGGCCTCCAAGCCTGGCTCTAGCACCAAGTGGATCTGTAACCTTAGCCTCTCATAGTAAGTAAGCCCCTTAATTTCTCTTAACCTCATTTTCTTCATTTATAAATGACCTATAATAGTTCCTTTTAGATCTAAAAATTTTATGATTTCAACTAATTTTCTTACCAACTAAAAGATAATTCAGTTAGGGAAAGAGATAGAAAACTTGTAGTAAAAAGTTAGCATAAAACCTGTCTTCTGATATTTGGCAATGTTCAGGAATGAAGAGAGCAGGGAGGTTAATGGGCAAGCCTCAATTATAAGATGCTTGAATTAGAAAGAAGAATGAAAAAGAAAATTGTATCTCTGTAATTCTGAATATGTTTCTTTTCCAGTTCATCAGAATTATGTTGGCACTGATATGGAGAAGAACCCTTTCTTTCTGTCTGTAGCACTTTCTGACCAGAACAATCAACGTGTCCCACAATACCGAGCAATTCTCTGGCGAAAAACAGTAAGTATCAAGAATGATTGAAGTCTAGATTGTATTTTTCAAAGTTTGACTTGTTCATTAACCAAGTATTTATTGAATATCTCTATATGCAAAAAACAAACAAAAAGAGTGCTATGCACTAGAAAAGAGAAAAAGCAAATAATGCCCTTCCTAGAAGAAACTTAGAATCAGATTAAATGAGAGTGGCTCACATAAGAAGAAAGATGACCAAAAAAAAAGGATGTTGGAAGTGAGAAGCACTGGTGAAATGTAGGTATCAGCATGGCATGTGGACTTGGACCCTAGGAAAATAAAGCAAGTTCACTTATCATATATGATGAGGACAAGGTCACAGAGGTCCAATAAAAGTTCCTCTTTCAGACAAAGTTCCATGGTAGGAAAGTGATACAGAAGATGACCAGAGAGCAGATGGCATTATTTTTAGTGTACATCAGTAAAACTGGCAGCTTATTAGAGTGAAATTGTCTCTGGTGAAGCTACCCATTGGAAATTATGTCAGTTCATCAATGAAAAAGACTTATTAAATAATCACAGTGGCTCATCAGGTGAATCAGCTTGGATGCAATTAGAATCCTAAGAGACTGAAAGTTGAAAAATGAAAAGAAAATGACTGTGAGGTATAGCTAGAACCTCCAAACCATACATAAAATTAGTCCCTAATACTTAGGAAGCATTCAGTTATTTTTCACCTACTGGAATTTTAATGGTTATATTTTTGCAGTCAGAACAGTTGAATGATGCATGTTAAAATTCAAGTTGGTGACAGTTTGCATACAGCTTTTTATCTTGATCTCTTCAGAAAAAAAGTTATGTTAAAAGATAAAGAATATTATACCTGAAAAAAATTTTAGTGATCATCTAGATTATATCTAAATTATTTAACTATTTCAAGGAATCTCTAATCATAGTTGCATAGGTATCACTTCACCAGGACAGATGACAGTCGTCCATACCTTCTCATTCTCATTCATTATAACTCTTGTTCATATCCTTCTATAAAATCTCCAACATACTAGAGGTTTTCCATTGTATCTTTTAGTATTTCACATATAACAATGTGACTTTCCAAGTTAATATCCCTCACTTTCATTACATTAACTACTCATCATTTCCTCTAATCATATATGTCCTTGATGCTGTCTTTTATGCCACTTCTCATCCCCAGGTCATCATCAACATATTTTGTGGGTTGCTCACATCCACCAAACATCTACAAATTGTCCTTTGGGCACTTGAAGTTTTGATTCTTGTGAAGTTGTTATGTTCTGTAGTTTATAAAATATAGCACCAGTATTAAAAAGATGGGGTTTTTGTACAGAGAGCAGCTTTCACTGAAAATGCTTGAAATTTCTCTAATGTAGTTCAGTCAGTTCTGTTCTTCCTGAAGTAGGGCAGAAATGGAGGTCATGGAGTTGAGGAGGTTGCTAGGTCTTTATCATGAATACTGAAGTCCCTGAGGATGAGGGCAATGTGTGATTCAGGTACAGAAATTGAAGATCAGTAAATAACAGCCACTAACATGGGGTTAGAGTGATATAAACTCATTACATGAACCTCAAAAGAGGAAATAGAGGAATTAAAAAGATAGCAAAAACTATTCCCACTCCTCCTGGCTTTGGGAGTGAGGGAAAGATGGGGAGAAGCTGGGATGGGGGGTGGCAAGGGTAGGCTTAATGTAATGAGAGAGTAATCTTATTGAGAATGTGGTAAACTCAGAGGAGAGAGAAATTTTTATTAAATCAAGGAATTGGAGAAAAGTTTACAAGTATAGGAGAGTTACTAAGAATAGAAAAATTGGCAGAATTGAATGAGTTGGGGGGGGGGATTGAGTTAGAGGTGACCTGGGGGAAAACAGGGTTGGCAAGAATAAAGGTGAGGGTATGGGAGAAGGGTTGGCATGCTGTTTGAACCTGTCAATAACATGCGTTAATCAGACTTGGAGAGCCAGTGCAATAGAAGGCAATTTGGTGTGGCCATGGTCTCTTAGTAAAATTAGGTGACAGGAATTAGAATTAATCTATATCAGAAATAAAAATAGAATTTTGAACTTCAGCCTGGCTTCCATGATGATTCTTTAAAAAAGAACCATTGTGGAAGCTAGGTGGTGCAGTAGATAGAGCACCAGCCCTGGAGTCAGGAGGTCCTGAGTTCAAATGTGGCCTCAGATTCTTAGTAATTACCTAGCTTTGTGGCCTTGGGCAAGTCACTTAACTCCATTGCCTTACAAAAAAAAAATAACCATTAAGGGAACCCACAACATGCTATATAAATAGGAGCCACTATTGTTTTTCTCATTTATACAACTCTTTTTGACACTAGTTCACCTATTTATTTTATGGGTATGTCTTTTGTTTTTATAATGAGGTTCTAAGACCCTTGAAAAGAGATCTTGATTCTTAAAATACTTATAGATAGTGAATTAATTACTTCCTTAACTGAATATTATCATGCAAAAGAGAAGATGAAAAATAATTTATATTGCAAGTTATAAGAAGGTAATGACAGGTTTAAAAGACAAACGTGACTTGAAATCTTTGGGGAAGTTATAGGTAATGGAAATCTTTTCAGAATTGTTTCAGGTATCAGGAAAAAGGTAGAAAGGAGGATGGGAAGTGAGCTTTCAAGGGATTTTTCAGTCAGTCAGTGAGAAAATGAAGGAGATAAAAGCAGAATTGATAACAGCATGAACAAGCTGTTGGAGAAGTGCTCTTGGGCCTTATGCTCACTCTCACAGCTGAATCCTTCAAGGTATTTATGGATTGCTTGAGCAAACCCCTTAGTGGCAGTTTTCCGTGAAATGTGGAGGGGGAACTGAAATGAAGATGATAATGACCCTCAAACTGAATCTTTCTTTGCTTTTCCTGGGTTTGTTTATTAGACCTTGTCTACATCCCAAGGCCCCTTGGGCAGCTTTGGCAGGTGTCAAAGCACCTATGGGCCTTGTTTCTCCACAGGGTTACATTTAATTTAATCTTTACTCTGACAGGGAAAACATGACTATTCTTTGTTTATCACTTAATAGGGGAGAAACCTTGTTTGCCCTTCTGAGAGTTTCCTGCTTTTTCTGTTTCCCTTTTCTCCTTGTAGCCCAGCTAAAATTAAAAAAAAAAAAAAAAAGAAAAGAGAAATTGTACAGTAGTGCAAGAGTGCTAACCAGCATGAAACCTCCACAAAGTCAGTGTCAGATTGTCAGAACTCAAGGGAACCATGTGATACACAAGCAGGGAGTACTGCAAGGCTCTGCTCCAGGATTGACTGCAATGAATGGGAACATAACAATGGGAGATCACAATAGTGTTTCTGCCCACCCTAAGCAGCTGGTGTATGGAAACAGAGGAAGAGGCAGTGTGCCCTTTGCTGGTATATGAAACACTGGCCTCTTTTTAATTTGACTGTTCCTTGTCAGTCTCAGACCTTCATTAAGTCATCTTCCTCCTCCTACCCCTAAAGCATTAATGTTCCGAGGTATTGTCCTTAACCTTTTTCTCTCTCTCTCAGAAATCTCATGCCCTCCTATGACTTCAGTTACCACAAACTTCATATGATCCCCAAATCTATATAATTAACCTATGATCCTTCTCTGTGATTCAGTCCTCCATTTCCACTTGTTCACTGAATATATCCAGTTGGCTGTTTCTTTGGTATCTGAAACTCAGAATAACAAAAATTGAACTTCTAATCTTTCCCCCCCAAACTGCCCCTCCTCACAGCTTCCCTATTTTGTTGACAGTAGCACTTCTTCCCATAATCTTGTTATGCTCTTGTTAGCTCCTTCTACTCCCTCACTTCTACATCCAGCCCACTGCCAAGTTCTTTGATTCTACATCTGAAATACTGCTCCTTCCTCCCCACTTTCGCTGTTACCAGCCTAATTCCAAATTTTATGGATTCTCCCCTGGACTATTATATGTAATAATTTCCTAATTTTTTCCCTTGCCTCTTCTTTCTTATCCATATTTCACATAAAATAATATTGAGAAGTTATTGCTTACAGGACAGTGCATGGCACTGAGAATGTAAGGATAAAAATTAAAATTACTGTTTACAAGGAGTTTAAAGTCTCTATTAAAGCAAATACAACAGGGGCAGCTGGGTGGCACAGTGGACAGAGCACTGACACTGGAGTCAGGAGGATCTGAGTTCAAATCTAACCTCAGACACATAATACTTCCCTAGCTGTATGACCTTAGGGAAGTCACTTAACTCTATAGCCTTGCAAAAACCGAGAGAGAGAGAGAGAGAGAGAGAATACAACATATACATATATATATGTATCCAGGTAAGCAAATATAAAATTGTTCAAAGTAAGTCTAAGAAGTAAAAAACAATAATAACTGAGGAAATCAAGAAAAGCCAATCACACCTGAACCATGTGTTGAAAGAAGTTAGAGATTTTGAGCATCATGGATGAGAAGTACATTTGAAGATACTGGACAACTGATGCAAAGAGACAAATGGAATATCTTATTTGGGAGAGATAGCTGAGTTGATGGGGGCAGGAAGTGTAGGAAGGGGAGTAATGGAAAATAAGAATGAAAAGGTATTTGTGAGTCATGTTGTAGAACCTATAAATGCCAGGCTCAGAATTTTGTATTTTGTCCAAGAGATCACAGGGAATCGATGAAGATATTTGTGGTAGGAGAATGATGTGGTCAGATTTCTATTTTATGAATATTGATTTGGTAGCTATAGAGGATGGTATAGAGAGGAGAGATGCTGTTGATGGGAGATTTCAACAGGTTATTAAAATAGACCACACAAGTTAAGAGAATGCTTTGTATGTAAGAGATATTGTTCAGGTAAAGGCAATAAGACTTGCCAACTAACTGACTGGGTGAAGGAAGTGCTGAGCAACAAGGAAGAGTCAAGGATGACTTCAAGATTGTGAACTTTGGGTGGCTAGGTGGCGTAGTGATAAAGCACCAGCCCTGGAGTCAGGAGTACCTGGGTTCAAATTCGGTCTCAGGCACTTAATAATTACCTAGCTGTGTGGCCTTGGGCAAGCCACTTAACCCCGTTTGCCTTCCAAAAAAAAAAAAAAACCCAAGATTGTGAACCTTGCTGTCTGTAAAGATAGTGATACCTTCAAAAATATTGGGTAAGTTTGGAGAAGGAAGTTTTTTGGGGGGGAGAAGTGTAATGAATTCCATTTTAGAAATGTTTAGCTTGGGTGCCAACAGGACATCTCCAGATGTCCTGCAGGGAATCAATTATATGAGACCAGAAATAAGAGATAGAGCAAGTCTGAATGAATATAGTTTTGAAAGCTATCTCAAATGATAGTTATTTTATAGAAGTCATAGTTGAACTTATGCCCCTATGGATCACTCAGTCTAACCCAGTTCTTCATTTTATAGTTAGTGAAACTGAAACCCAAAGTAGAGACCTGAGTACTAAAAAGTTGATATTTGAACTCAAATCATCACATCACTCCTATGCTCATGGTTTCTGTGGTTTTCTGTTGCCATATGATAAAACACAAAATCTTAGTTCAAGTGCCTCTTCCTTTGGGAAATTTTTCCTGATTCCTATAGTTGTTAACTCAATCTCCCTCCTCCAGTTATCCTGCAGTCATTTTTCTGTTTACTTGAGATATCTCCCAGGTCTCCCAGTTTCCTTTAATAATTTTGGGGTTTTTTTCCTCCAGAATCTAACATAATCCCTTCATATTGCCTTAATAAATGATTCTTGTTGTCACTGGCATTTAGATACATTCATAGTTTTGCTCTGACCTACACATATTTAATTCACACTATTCTTCTTCATACCTACTTTATTTCTTAGCCAAACTGACCTACTACCCTACCCTACTCTTTCTATTTCCATACATTCAAGAAGACTCCCCTCGCTATCCCAAACTAGAATCACACATCCTTCTCTTCCCTGTGAAAAATCTTTTCTTACCTTGGGTGCCTTTCTCCTCCATGATTTTACTTGTCTGAAAGTAATCTCTTCCACAAATTTTCTAAAGATACTTTGCCTCTATTTCTTCTTTGCTATTATCACATTCGACCCTGTACTTTGCTTATTTACATACAGATATCTTTCCCTATTAGACTGGGGGCAGAAACTGTGTTTGAATATAAATAGCCCTTCTACATAGCAGGAGCTTAAATACTATTTATTGAATTTAATTTAAGTTTAAGGAGTCACAGTGTAACTGCAGTGGTTTGAGGCCCCCGTGATAGTTTTCCTTGGTGTTTGTTCTTGTGCCCTACTTGAATTTCTCCCCTGAGTCTTATCTTTGTCCTCTTAATACTTGACATGCTTTTACTGATTCATTGCTAAACTGCCTCCAGGTACACAACCAGGAAGCATTCAGGCAGAGGCTATGAAGAGTCTTAGTAGTTTCACCTTCTGCAAAAACTACACCTATCCTTGAAAGTTATTCGTTGGTGGGAGCTAATAGTGTAACAGCCTAGAACATAGAATGTGAAAACATGTAATATAAAATGTGAGCATTAGAAGAAATACTGGAAATCATAAGATCACATAATTTTCAAACTCGTAGCTCAAGATTTTGACTCTAGAAATGAGAAAACACGGCCACAAAGATGAAACTTTTTGTCAAAAGTTACCCAGAGTTAAGTGGAAGAGTCTCCTGAATGTAATTCTTTTTACTCCAGATCTAGTATTCTTTTCACCACATAATGCTACCTTTTCCTACCCTTTGATTTTATAGGTAATTAATTTGAGAATGAGAGACTCTGATTTGGCCAAATCAATCATTGATGTTTCTGTTGCTGACACCCAATACATCTTTTCACAGAACCTCAGAGTTGGAAAGGAATTCATACCTTCCCAAGAATGTTTCCAACAAGTGATTATCCACCCATAGCTTAGACAGAATCTAGAGAGGGGAAGCCCATTGCCCTCCAAAGCAGCCCATTCCCCTTTTTCCACTGCTACTTCTGCCTTCTCTACTGAAAGAGAAGATCCCCAACTTCCATCAACTATTGTACCCCCAAAATTTGTTGATGGCCATGACTCTTGAGATCTTTTTTAGACCCTTAGTATAATAGTGTGCCTTCTTTTATGGGAATGATCATGGTGCTTAGTACTTGCAAAGCTAAACTCTACAAGATATCTATAAATTTGCTGCAGAGAATTACATAATAGTGACCATTGGCAGATAGACTACAGTAAAGTTCTTAATAATGAGCATTCTAATATATTCTATGTAAGAAAAATAGAATCCTTAGCCATATTTATAAATATATATATATATGGCATTCAGTTTTTCCTGAAAAGAGGAGTACAGTGTATTACATCTCCTAAACACAATTGAATATATCTACACATAGACTTTCAACTGCTAGGAGAGAGGGAAAAAAGTAGTTAAACACAAGAAGAATAGGAACTTTTCTGTTTAATTCAAGGTAAAGGAAGGCAGGGAGTAAAACCAAAAATCTGCTTCTTCATGGATGAGAAGGCAGCTCTTAGACTTTTTTATCAACCACCAGAGAAAAAGAGAGACTAGAAGAGAGGTCAAGAACCAAACTGCAAGAGTCATATATATAATGCTCCTGGTCAAATCAGGTCACATGCTATTATTCATGTACCCCACAGTTATGACCCAAAGCTATATTTCTGCTCCAGTTTAAAACTAATAGTGCTTTTTCTTGCCAGCTCAGCTGCTAGAAGGAGACAGTTTGAATCAAGTGAAGTCTGATAGCATTGTATGAAGAGAAAATCACTTCCCTTAGTCTGATCCATTTGACTCAGTGAGAATCACATTATTGAATCAAGAAAGTCCTATTACTTTTGAAAATGGTAGTTCATTTCCTCATTCCCATGATCCCTTTGGGTACATTCCTTAAGCAGTTCCTAGCCATGATACTAGCAAGGATGGCAAAACTGGGGGCCCTCCATAACAAAACTGAGTAAGTCTAATCCCTCTTCCATGTGACAACCCTTCGAATACTTATTTATTGCTATCATACCCTTTCCTTAGAACTCAGAATGCTGTAACAGGAATAAATCTCTGTCTTATTTTTTAGGAGAGAAAGCAATTTCAGAGAGGTAAGGTCATTTGTCCACCACTAGTATAGAGGTGTATAAAGTCTCATTCGTAGGTACAATGCTCTTTTCATCATATCATACATGAAACAAGGGACCGCTGAGATATTCACTAATTAACCTCAAATGAAGTGCACATTATCTTCAGCATGGAGGCCAAAATGGTACAATTAAGTCCTAAAATATTACAAATAAATACCTGCATTTATGATGTTAAGATGGTACAATAGTGACAGAACCACTTTTCTTCTATTTTTCACTTTGCTTAGACTCTCCTTGGATGAGAGACCCCAATATTCTCTACCTGGTTGGTTCTGCTAGTAGTTTTCTCCTGGTCAACATTAGGTTCACCAGCATCATCATTCCAAACTAGAGTTGAGTAAATAGTGGGTTTTTCAGGTCTTTACTTCTGAGGTTGAGCAGTTGACTTTAGAGTTCAGTGTTGGATTGAAGAACCCTGAAAATAAGGTTGCTTATGATTGAAGAAATGATATTTGACATTATTATTATTTCTTCTCAAGTCAGTGAGTGCTGTTCCAGATCCTGAATGAAAACGTAGTATCCTAGTCAAACCTTAAAGTGAAATAAATGGCTCTCTGTCCTCAAGAGCTGCACACTATACCCAGGGACCTCTTTAACAGGGGTTTGTGAGAAATGTAAGGTATTTGGTTTCCACATAGAGAAGGCTTCCTAAGAAATACATGACAAGACTGGGGTCTACCTGTGACTGTTATGCCTAAGTGCTGGTATGTGAGTGTAAGACAAGGGGAGACAAAAGAATTGACTCCAACCTGATCAGACTTGAGATTAGCCCAGGTCTACTCCATCTCTAAGTTGATCTAGGGTCCCTGACCTCTGCAAGTGGACCTGCTTAATGACAGTCACACATATTCCATTTACCCTATGCTCATCAGTATAATGAACAGGGCAGGAAGAACATATTACTAGAGTATGGTATGGGGTGGGGATATTGATTAGATTGTAACCCTGAAGATTTTGACCAATGGCTGGCTCAAAGGTGAGGAGAAAGCCTTTTAAACTGCATTGTAAGATTAGATTTTGTTACAATTCAGCGCCTTTCCAGCTAGGGGAAATGGTCTTTTTTTTTTTTTGTAGAAAACTTCAGTAATATAAAGCTATTTTAATTAAAAAAAAAAAAAGATCCTAAACTTCAGATCAAACCCTTTCTATAGGATTGTCCTTGGAAAATGAGTCAAAAACTTTCCCCTCTAAATAGAATTCTCACTTTGGGTATCTTGTTATTTTATGGAAGGAAGGCAGGCAGGCAGGCAGGCAGGCAGGCAGGAAGGAAGGAAGGAAGGAAGGAAGGAAGGAAGGAAGGAAGGAAGGAAGGAAGAAGGAAGGAAGGAAAAAAGAAAGACATTTATCTTAGCATAAGTATAGATTTAGAACAGGAAGGGACAGTAGAGGCCATCTAGTTCAACTTTCTCATTTTTCAGATGAAGAACCTGAGACCCATAAACTTAAATGACTTGCTCAGGGTCATGGATATAGTTAAATGCCAAAACCAAGATTCAAACTCAAACTTCAAATTCTTTCCCTACAGGGGCGGCTAGGTGGCAGTAGATAAAGCACCGACCTTGGAGTCAGGAGTACCTGGGTTCAAATGTGGTCTCAGACATTTAATTATTACCTAGCTGTGTGGCCTTGGGCAAGCCACTTAACCCCATCTGCCTTGCAAAAAAAAAAAAAACCTAAAAAAAATAATAAAATTTAAAAAAATTCTTTCCCTACCCTCTATAACCTCTCTTATATAGAGCCTCTCTTCATAATATCTTTTTTTTGAATACTTGGGAATTTTTATGCTTTTTATACTAGTTTCAAATCCCTATATCTGTTGCCCTAGGAAGTATAGCTAAGTGTGAAACTCTGACCTATTCCACCTCTTTCTCCTGGTCTTGTTTACTCCTACCTCATTGATGCTAGATCCTTTTCAGTCCTTATTTTGTATAATGTTATCTAAGGGTCTTACCATTCATTTTCATGCAGAGGAAACTCATCCTGGTCCCCTAAGTCAGTGATATTTAAATTGGGGGGGAGGGGTTGCTTGGAGATACACTTAACCCAGGTTGGATGTGATCAACCAATAGGAAGTTGGAAAAACTAGGAAAAAAAGCCAATTATAGGACTCATTTTCCAACACAGCCATATTTAGCCTTGACCCTCCTCCCTACTCACATATCATCAACCTAGATTCAAACTTTAATTATCCTATATTTGAACTGTTGCCATATCTTCTCAAGATTTCTTCCTGCTTAAGTCTTTCCCCTTTCCAATGCTCCACATAGCTCATTTTCCTTAAACACAGATACAACCATGTCACTCCCCTTCCCAATAAACCTCTAGTGACTTTAGGATCAAATATTTTCATCTTTATCCTTTATTAATTTATTTCAGTTTTATAGTATAAATAATTACTAGTAAACTAGTATATGTGTTTAATTTTTAATAAGTAAATATATACATACATAGACCAGGGGTAGGTACTCAGAATTTTTTACTGAAAGGTTTGGATATCACTGCCCTAGATCCAGAATGACCATTTGTTGCGGAAATACCTAGAGCTCTGTTCTTAAATTGCACTTGGTTGAGATGAATTTCCTCCTGTAAGTTTGTTATTGCTTCTTTCTTAAAATGTGATATAAATAATAATAAATATTACATTACCTCACATGAGTTTTTTTTTTTTAAATAAACAACACTATTGAATGAATCAAGACATTAAGCAGTGAACATTGTGGTAACATGCTGAGTGGTGCTATAATTTTACTGAGAGGTATTTTGCTATTAATTTTGTGTCTTATAAAAACAATTCTCTTACAGATTTAAGTTTAATATTGTTATTATTGTTATTGGTTTTTTAAAAGTCATTTTAGTCTCAAGTCTTTGCTCCTTATTTTTGTCTTTATAATTCTCGGTTTGGCCACCAGATGGCAGCACAAGGCCTTTTATCAAAGCATTGTGATTCTTAAAACCCTGCCAGAGCCTCAACCTGTTTGAATCCTTCTTTTCCCAGGGTACTCAAGCGGTGGTCATAAGGATATATTACCTTTTCTAATGAAGTAACTAATAACAAAACAACTATATATCTGTTTCCCTCTGTATCTAAAATTGTACCCCCCCCTACTTTCATCAAATACATTCTAGGCAAAGTATTTGTAAAGAATATAAACTTCCTAAATCCCATACGGTCTATTCATCATCTTTCACTTTCATTACTATCTCTTTAAATGTTATTCCCTCAAAGGACAAAAATTGTGATGCCTATAATCATTTCTCCATTTAACAATGCTGCTAATATTTTACTTTCCTTGATCTATCTTTTCTCCATTGAAGATACATACTTCTCAGGCTTGGTCACTTCTCTTTGGGTGCATTTTCCTTCAAAAGGATAGCATGGAATAGTATATAGAGAGAACTGGCCTGGAAACAAATTAGACCTGGGTTCAAGTTATGCCTCTGACACATCCTATGTGACCTTGGGCAAGTCACTTAACCTCTCTGTTTCAATCACTGTCTGATTCTCTAAGTTTCAGAGATGATGTCACTCTACTGGAAGAGGGAATCTCCTTTACCTGGAAATACTCTATGTCAGGGAAATCATAAATCCAGTTTTATGGCTTCCTTCTTTAGTGGTAATATGGTATAGTGGAAAGAACATTGAAATAGTCAGCAAGCAGTTATTAAAAATATACTGTTTGCCAAGAACTGTACCAAGGGCTGGGAAAACAAAGAATGAAACAATCCCCATTAACAAATTTACTTTCTAATGGGGAACAAGTAGTTTTATAAATATATGCAATGTGTCTAGAAAGTGAACACAAATACACACACACACACACACACACACAAAATAGTTTAAAACAAGATTGTTTGGGAGGGAAAGCACTAGCAGTTGGGGAAACAACAGAGCCTTTATTCAGATTTTTTTGAACAATCCTAAAGGTATAAAAGGACTCTGAGATGGAGGTAAAGAGAGAGTGCTTTCCAGGCATGAGGAATGATCAATGAAAAGATGCATAGTAATAGTCAGAAAGTGGAATATAGGTATCAGGAAAAGAGGGAAGGTCTATTTGGCTAGAACAAAAAGGGAGGGAAATAAAATAAAATACTGAAGCTGGAACAATAGATTAGGATCGAGTTCTGAAGGGCATTTACATATAAGTAAATATATATATATAAATTATATTTTTACAAATATATGCTTTCATAAATATAAATATTTTTATTTTTAGAAGTCACTGAAGTTAATAATTTAGTGCAAACATGTAGAATGGGCTGGAATGAAAAGAAACTTAAAGCAGGCTTTTCTAAGTATTCCAAATGAAGAAGTGATAAGGACCTAACTAAAGTGAAATCTGAATAAGTGAATAGAGAGAAGAGGTTGAATGAGAAAGATGGACATAGAAATGGTGAGATTGAGCAATGGATCTGACTTGTGGGATAAGGAAGAGTAAGGAGAAAAGGATATGCTGAGCTTACGAGCCTGGGAAACTAGAAGGATAGTAGGACCTTTGACAGAAGTAGAAGGAAGATTTTGGAGGATACAGAATATGTTCAGTTTTGGACATGTTGAGCTTGAGATATTCAGTTGACAACTGTTGATCTGGCACCTAAAACTCAGGGCAAAGATTAGGACTGGAGATTTATGTATATATCTTTGAATAATATGCAGAGATGATATGATAAGAGAGCTGATGAGGTTACAGAGACAACACATAGAGAAGAATATTTATGACAGAACCTTGGGGGATATCCACTAGTAGGGTCATGATATAGATAATGCGCCAGCAGGAGCTTGAGGAGTAGTCAGATAGAGCCAGGAAACAACAATGTCTTTAAGGGAAGGAAGAAATAAATAGGGATAGGCTGAAGATGAGTGAGAGAGATGAAGGACTCAATCTGTTAGAGAAAATGGGAGGCTTGGATAGGGAATCAAACACCCATGTGCCTAGCCTTAGCAAAGAAAAGGACCTCCTCTTTGTCAGGGACTGATGGAAAGGAAGAGATGGCAATAGGTGATGCCAAGAGGTTTTGAGACAAAGAGAATGAGAAAAGAAGGAGGCAATGACTCTATTTTTTCAAAAAAGTAAACAGTGAGTCTCATCTAAGAGAAGGGGAAAGAGAACAAGTTGTGGAAGGTGTAAGTAGGAATGAGAAGATTTGTTATAACTTCTTGTAAAGAATAAGAGGGACTCAATTAAGAAAGAATAAAAGACTGCTTTGCTCTAGTAATAATCCAGATGAGATTGAATAGCATGAATTTGTAAGAATTGGCAGTTGTGAGACTTCTAAATGAATTTAATAGCTGAGGTTTGAAAAGATATAGGTAGACATGCAACAGGAGAAAAGGAATCAAGAACAGAGGACAGTGTAGAATTGAAATGGTTATTTATTAGGCTAAGTTTGGAGAGGAAGAAAAGTGAAGTCAGAGATAGGCAATGACTTGAGAAAGTGCCAAGGGGTTGTTGGATTGACTGTAGGGAAAAGCATAGACTTCAAAGAAATGAATAGGAAAAGATAAAATGATAGGTATTTAAGGTCAGATAGGGTTTTGATTTCTTTTTTTTTTTTCTTTGCAAGGCAATCAGGTTAAGTGACTTGCTTGGGGATCCATAGCTAATAAATGTCAAGTGTCTGAGATCAGATCTGAGCTCAGGTCCTCCTGATTCCAGGGCCAATACCACCTATCTGCCCTGGACACCAATTTCTAATTAGGGAAGTGGAATACTAATGTAGAATAGTAAGTTCCCTTTGTGTGGTTAATCAGGAATAAAAGAGTATGTCTTGGGATTTAAAGAAGTTGAGGAAATGGAAAGTGAGGGGGTTTGGGAGAGCATCTATGTGAATACTAAGTTATATAATGTAAATACAGGAGTTGGGGAGAAAGGAAGATGATAAGCCAGGTGCTGGATTCTCTGAGAAGGGAGGGAAATTACTTGACATTTGAGTTCGACAAATAATTTACTTGCAACTTTATGTATGACTTTGGGCAAGTCATTGAGTTTTATAGAACTCATTTTCCTTGGCTATAAATTGAAGAATTAAATTAAATAATCTTCTAAATTATTATATGAGACTTTGAGTACTGAAGAGTGATTCTTAATAACTTTAATTATTTAAAACATGTGAAATTTTTTCCTTCTCCTTTCTTATCTAATTTTGCGGCAAAGTCACCAACGTTTCTGAAGCTGATCTTGGACTAGTGAGTAGTCCACTATTACAGAATAACAGGGTTCTATTCTATAGTCCCCAGCTAACATGAGTCATTATACCTGAAGAATGGGAGTACCCTGTGTCAGCCACAAACTTGTGATGCTTTTTATGATGATCAATTCACTTTGTGTCTTCCTCCTAGGCTTCTGTAAAAGCATGTAAGTTTTAAGGAGCTTCAAAATTCCATCTTTTCATTCATTATGAACTGTCCTAAGCATGCATATGTCAAAATATTAACTAACTCATGATGATGTTTTTCAGAGTGTGAAATTTCCATTTAAAAGTTGACAGGATTTCAACAGAGTATTGGTGAACTACAGCCCACGTAGCATGAGGCTCCAGTATTTGAGAATCACAGAATTGGATAATGGGAAGGAATCTCAGGGACCATTAATTCCATCCCCTACACATAGGACTTCCCACTTCAGTATGCCAAGCAAATGGTTATCCAGCTTTTGCATAAACATTTCCAAAGACAGATAAACACATCACCTATCAAAGCAGCCCAATCTAATTCTGGGCAGATTTAATTGGAAAATTTTACTAGCCTAAATAGGTCTTTTTACAACTTCTGCTCATTCCTTTTGGTTCTTCTGATTCTTCCTTCTTGGAGCAAAGTAACTCTAATCCTCCCTCCTCTTAGTCCTTTATTTCCTGTACTACTGTTTTAGCTTGCAAGATTTCTATCCTGTTTACCCTGAATCTTTTCCTCTCCAGGCTAAACATGTCCAATTCCTCCAAATAGTCCTGATATAATATATCCTTTACTACCTTGTTTTGACCCACTTTACATGTTCTCCAACTTAGCAATGTCCTTAAATTATGGTACTCAGAATATACCAGATGAAGTCTAGGACTCTCTTCATGAAACTTATTGTAAACTGGACCTGACTCAGTCCAGCGTTCTTGTAATTTAGTTCTGAAATTGTAATAAAATAAGACAACCATCATCAGGGAAGGGATTTTCACTAAAAGTATCAACTTGATTTAGCTAAGTGCTGATTCTCTTTGTGCTGGTGTTGGTTATCCTGTTAGTCTGAAGTCAAAAATATAAGGGAGAATCTCCAGCTCTTTATCTTTATCTGAATCTTAATGTTCTAAATCAATTAAATCTGGGGTGTGTTTGCAATATCTTTTGAGGCAAAATGAATCTCACTTGCATATGTGTGTCTTTGGGGCTTGGGGGGGGGAGTATGGATTGGGAATTATTTACATCAAGTAGTATTTTTGGCTGTACATCACATTACTGACTCATACTGAATTTTAGTTCACTGAAACCCCCAGATCTTTTTTTCAGAGAAACTACTTTATTTTTATTTTATTTTCTTCATTTTACTCTATTTTCAGTACTAAACTCTGTCCTTACTACATCTTCTTTCCCACCCATTGAGAAAGCAAAAGCAAAACAAAACAAAAAACATTAAAAGAGAAACTACTTTTTAATCATGACTTCACTACATTATGTTAGACTTTACCCTTTTCTCTACGGAATTCCATACTGTTAGATTTGACCCAATGCTCTAGCCTTTCAAGTTCTTTTATATAACCCTACTCTGACCCTTGTTACCTAAATCTTGGTATTATCTGCAAATTTGATGATTCTGCCATCTCTTCTTTTACCCCAAATAATTCTTCTTTCTTTTTTTAATCAAATTGACCAGAGGTTTATCAATTTTATTGTTTTTTTCATAATACCAACTTTTGGTTTTATTTATTAATTCAATAGTTTTTTTGCTTTCAATTTTATTAACTTCTCCTTTAATTTCTAGAATTTCTAATTTGGTATTTAATTGGGGATTTTTGATTTATTCTTTCTCTAATTTTTTTAGTTGCATGTTTAGTACATTGATTTCCTCTTTCTCCAACTTATTCATGTAAGCATTTAGAGCTATAATATATCCCCTGAAAGTCGCTTTGAATGAATCCCATAGGTTTTGGTATGTTGTTTCATTATTATCATTATCTAGGATAAAATGGTTAATTCTTTCTATAATTTGTTTTTTGGTCCACTCATTTTTTAAAATGAGGTTATTCAGTTTCCAATTGGTTCTGGGTCTATATTTCCTTGGCCCAGTATTGCATGTGACTTTTATTGCATTGTGATCTGAGAAAGATGTATTCACTATTTCTGCCTTTCTGCAGTTGATCATTAGGTTTTTATGTCCTAGTACATGGTCAATTTTTTTATAAGTTCCATGTACTGCAGAGAAAAAGGTATATTCCTTTCTATCCCCATTCAGTTTCCTCCATAAGTCTACCATATCTAATTTTTCTAACAATCTATTTACCTCCCTAATTTCTTTCTTGTTTGTTTTATGATTCAATTTATCTAGATCTGATAGCAGGAGGTTGAAGTTTCCCACTAGTAGAGTTTTGCTGTCTATGTCTTCCTGTAGTTTTTTCAGCTTCTCCTCTAAGAATTTGGGTGTTGTCCCACTGGGTGCATATATATTCAATTTTTGTCTATGGTACCTTTTAGGAGGATAAAGTTTACTTACTTATCTCTTTTAACACTATCTATTTTTGCTGCTGCTTTGTCTGAGATAAGGACTGCTACCCCTGCTGTTTTTTTTTACTTCAGCTGAAGCAAAATATATTTTGCTCCAACCTTTTACCTTTACTCTCTATATGTATCTCTCTGCTTCAAATGAGTTTCTTGTAAGTAGCATATTGTAGGATTCTGGTTTTTAATCCACTCTGCTATTTGTTTATGTTTTAAGGGAGAGTTCATCCCATTCACATTCAAGGTTATGATTACTAATTCTTTATTGCCCTCTGTGCTATCTTCCCTCTGTTTGTATTTTCCCCCTTTCCCCCCCTTTTATCCATATTCCCCAGTCTTTTGTTTCTGAAAACCACCCCCTTCAGTGTGTTTGCCCTCCTATATCACACTCTCCCCTTTCTTTCCCCTTTCCCTTTTTTCCCTTTTCCTTTCCCTTCCTTTTGTTATTTCCCCTTATTTCCCCTACTCCCCTTCCCTTTCTCCGTCCCCCCCTCCCCTTTTCCCCTTTTAATACTTGAAAGGTTAAATGTTTTATAAGTTAACTGAGTATGTGTAGGTTGACTTTAAGCCAAGTCTGATAAGAAGAAGATTCAGGTGTTTCTCCTCTGCTCCCTTCTTCCCCACTATTACCATAAGTTTTTTGGTATCTCTTAGTGTAATGAGATTTACCCCATTCAATTCCCTCCCTCCTCCCATCTCTTTCCTGTCCCCTTTTTAGGGAGGTAGTGTTTTTTTTTTAGATCATTCTATCTAAGTCATAAAAAATTCTGAGTGTCTGTCCCTTCTAGTTCTGTATATTCTATCAAATACAGTAAAAATTCCTGAGAGTTATTAGAGTCTTTCTCCCAAGTGGGGTTAAAGCCAGTTACATACAATTAGATAGTAGTCTCATGGATAGGTCATGAATGTCCATCATTTCTGGCTAGGTGTATTCTCTCTGTTAGAGTTACATTTCTCAAGGTTTATGAGAATCTCCCCCCGCCCCCATGCTGGGATATAGCCAGTTTCAACTTACTGGATTGCATTTTTTTTTTTACTTTTACCGCCCCCCCCCCTTTTTTTTTACCTTTTCATGTGTCTCTTGAACCTCCTGTTTGATGTCCAAATTTTCTGTTTAGCTCTGGTCTTTTCATCAGAAATTTTTGGAATTCTTCCATTTCGTTAAATATCCATCTTTTTCCCTGGAAGAGAAGGCTCAGCTTTGCAGGAAAGTAGATTCTTGGCTGCATTCCAAGCTTCCGTGCTCTTCGAAATATCTCGTTCCAGGCCCTTCGATCCCTTAAAGTTGATGCAGCCAGGTCCTGCGTGATCTTTACTGTGGCTCCTTGATATTCAAATTGTTTCTTTCTGGCTGCTTGCAGGATTTTCTCTTTTATCTGATAGTTCTGCAGTTTGGCCACAACATTCCTTTGGTGTTTTCATTTTAGGATCTTTTTCTGGTGGGGATTGATGTACTCTTTCAATAACTACTTTGCCCTCCAATTCTATGATATCAGGGCAGTTTTCCATCACTAGATCCTACAATATTAAGTCTAGGCTTTTTTTCTCTTCAATGTTTTCAGGAAGTCCTATAATTTTCAGGTTGCCGCTCCTCGATCTATTCTCAAGGTCAGTGGTTTTATTGATGAGGTATTTTACATTTGCTTCTATTTTTTCTATTTTTTGATTTTGTTTAACTGACTCTTGCTGTCTCATGGAGTCATTAGTTTCTGTAGACTCCATTATTTTTTTGGGGGGGGGAGTTTTCTTCATTAACTTTTTGCAACTCCTTTTCCAATTGGTCAATTCTACTTTTGAAAGAGCTTTCCATTTGACCAATTGAGGTTTTGAGAGAATTAATTTCTTTTTGCATTTACTCATTTGAGTATCTGAGAGAATTATTCTCATTTTGTATTGGTCCAATTGATGGTCTGAGAGATTTATTCTCATTTTGTAATTGTCCAATTGATGATCGGGAAGATTTATTCTCCTTTTGTGTTTGTCCAATTGTACATTCTAAGGTTTTGTTTTCTTGTTGCAAGGTATTAATTGTCTCTCCCAAATTTTTAAGCTCCTTCCTTATTTCTTCAAGGAAGTCTTTCTGTGCTGGAGACCAGATTGTATTCTCCTAGAGGTTCCAGGTCTCTCTGAGTTGGGGTCTTTCCCTTCCAGGAATTTTTCTATGGATCCACCTTTCTGCTGACCCTTCTTCATTATGCTAAGACCTTGAGTTGGGGGGGGCTGGTTCACCTGGGCTTGGGATCGCTAAAGGCTTTACTGAGTGCAGTTTCTCTGGCTGGCCAGTAGGAGGTTCTAGTTGCCCTCTCTGGAGTGTCTGTGACCTTGGTTGAGGCCTTCTTCCTTTGCCCGAAGGCAGGAGTTGGAACTATTGAATTCTTTTGCCTTCAATCAATGGTGGGCTTTACCCTGGCCTGAGGTCATTCCTCAGCTGGGCTGGTTCTTCTGCTCACATACCTGGGTCTGAGGCAGAAGTAGTCTGCATTTGTTTGTTAGGGAAGAAGTCTGAGTTGTAATGGGACTCAGACCAGAGGAGCCCAGGGATGGCGTTCGCAGCTCTCCTGCTCCAGAACTCTCCCCCCAGCCTGGTCCCGGAGCTCCAGGGGGACAGGACCAACACCAGCACCTCTGCTTCCCCGCGGACCCAAGCCCCTTTCATCCAGCCCCACCACTAATCCAGCAGGTCCAGCTCTCTGGCCCTCAGATTCCCAGTTCCAATTCAGCTGTTAATCTGGCTGATCCTCCCTTTGAGCCCAGACTCACCGGCCCGAATTCGGCCAAAGCTGCTGCCGGAGACAAATCCCGAGGTAGATGTTCTTTCTCCTGGCTTTTCTTTCTGGGTTTTGTGGGTCGGATTTCTTTTAAGAGGTTTGTTTCATGTGATAGATGGGGAAGAGATCAGGAGACTTTAGAACTATGCCTGTCTTCTCTCCGCCATCTTGGCCGGAAGTCTACCCCAAATAATTGATAGAATTGTTAAACACAGCACCAAGTACAGATCCCAATAGAATTCCACTTATAGAAACTTTATGTCACATTAATATTGAATTATTAAAAACTACTCTTTGAGCTTGACCATCCAACTAGTCCTTAAATTCATCTTCTCTTTAAAAATAATATGAAATATCTTAGCAAAAGCTTTTCTTAACAATCTAGGTAAACTATATCTCCATCGTTTTCCTGCTTGTACTAGTTTAATAATCCTTTGCAAAAAGAAAATCAAGCTAGTTTGGTGTGACCTTGATAGAAGAAGAAAGTGGCAAGGAAGAGAATAGAGGTGTTCATAGAAAACAGTTCTAAAGAAGAGAAATCACAGAGTTCCAGAAGCAATGGAGGAGAACAGGAAATGAAGTTGTGCAGAGTGGACATAGTCAACTGCTGAGAAGAGCAACTGGACATCAGAATGGTGCAAAGTATCACAGAGGACTCAAGGAAGTCACCTGCCTAGAGAATCTACTAACTAGAGAGCTCTCTGAGATTGTGATAGAAACAATATGGTTTAACAATAATGATGGTAATAGATAACATTTTTATAGTATCCATTGTGTGCGAAAATACTGTGCTTAATGTTTTACAAATATTATCTCAATTGATCCTCACAACAATCCTGGGAAGTATGTGTGATTTTTATATCCATTTTATAAATGATAAAGGTAAAGGTAAAATTGACTTTTCCCAAAGTCATACAGCTATTAAATGTCTGGGAACAGATTTGACCTCAGGTCTTCTTGACTCCAGGACCAGTGCTTTATTCACTTTGCCACCTAGCTAATTTGTAGTGAAAAGAGAAGTGAATTCACCTAGTAGTGAATAAAGTACTAATATTGGAATATAAAGAAACTAGGGTTAGAATTGTGGATCTTATATTTATTAATAGTTTAACACTGAACAAAATCATGTAACTTATGTGAACCTTAGTTTCCTCTATCTCTAAAATAGGATTAATATTTGTACTACACACTAGGCCTATTGTGAGGAAATACCTTTTTTTAAAGATTTTGAGTTTTACAATTTTTCCCCTAATCTTGCTTCCCTCCCCCCACCCCCCCCCCACAGAAGGCAATTTGCCAATCTTTACATTGTTTCCACGGTATAGATTGATCCAAATTGAATATGATGAGAGAGAAATCATATCCCTAAGGAAGAAACATAAAATGTAAGAGATAGCAAGATCAGACAATAAGATATCAGTTTTTTTCTAAATTAAAGGTAATAGTCCTTGGTCTTTGTTCAAACTCCACAGTTCTTTCTCTGGATACAGATGGTATTCTCCATTGCAGACAGCCCAAAATTGTCCCTGATGGTTGCAATGATGGAATAAGCGAGTCCATCAAGGTTGATCATCACCCCTGTATTGCTGTTAGGGTATACAGTGTTTTTCTGGTTCTGCTCATCTCGCTCAGTATCAGTCCATGCAGATCCCTCCAGGCTTCCCTTAATTCCCATCCCTCCTGGTTTCTAATAAAATAATAGTATTCCATGACAGGCATATACCACAGTTTGTTAAACCATTCCCCAATTGAAGGACATTTACTTGATTTCCAATTCTTTGCCACCATAAACAGGGCTGCTATGAATATTTTTGTACAAGTGATGTTTTTACCCCTTTTCATCATCTCTTCAGGATATAGACCCAGAAGTGGTATTGCTGAATCAAAGGTTGTACACATTTTTGTTGCCCTTTGGGTGTAGCTCCAGACTGCTCTCCAAAAAGGTTGGATTAGTTCAAAACTCCACCATCAATGTATTGGTGTCCCAGATTTCCCACAACCCTTCCAACAATGATCATTGTCCTTTCTGGTCATATTGATCAGTCTGAGAGGTGTGAGGTGATACCTCAGAGGTGCTTTAATTTGCATTTCTCTAATAAGTAATTATTTAGAGCAATTTTTCATATGACTATGGATCACTTTGATCTCATGAGGAAATATCTTTATAATTTTTAAATTACTATAGCATGTGAATTTTTGTTATTGTTGTTGTTGTTTTAATAATTGCCTCTTATGGAGGTGTGTGCTTAAAGATACTTGTGCCCAGGTGTCATGGCAAGTCTTTTGCAGGTGATTTCTTCTTCATTTTTCTTTGTTACTTGTGTAACAAGCCATTCTTGGATAGCTTGTGGTGTGCTCGAGATTAGAATGTCTGACAAAGATGTTCTTCTGGGATTAGAGGTTTCTAATTTAAAAAAAAAAAACAAATCTCCAATATTACCAATGAGCTGAGCCATTAAGTCACTACCTTTTTTATGTTTTTACAAGGCAAATGGGTTTAAGTAGCTTGCCCAAGGCCACACAGCTAGGTAATTATTAAGTGTCTGAGGCCAGATTTGAACTCAGGTACTCCTGACTCCAGGGCCAGTGCTCTATCCACTGCACCACCTAGCCGCCCCATAAATCCTATACCTATTTTGATCTTATTTTGGTATAGGGTGTAGGATTTGGGTCTATGTCTAGTTTTTGCCATACTGTTTTCCAGTTTTCCCAATAATTTTTGTCAAGTAGTTAAGTTCTTATCCCAGAAACTAATGTCCTTGGGTTTATCAAACAGTAGATCCCTGTAGTCATTTACTACTTTCTTTTGGGTTTTTTGTTTTTTTTGCAAGGCAAACGGGGTTAAGTGGCTTGCCCAAGGCCACACAGCTAGGTAATTATTAAGTGTCTGAGGTCAGATTTGGCAGGTACTCCTGACCCCAGGGCTGGTGCTCTGTCCATTGTGCCACCTAGCCACCCTCACTTTACCTTTTTTAATAGTACTAATTCTTTTTATTCAATTTATATTCATTCAAATGTAGTAAGTAGTGAGATATTCTGCAAGTTTATGCATTCACTGTAAAAAGTGTTAAAGGCAATATATACATACATACGTATATAAATACATACATTGTGTGTTTGAATCAAATCTTTATTCCAGCCACATTCTTTTTAAGCTGTATTTAAAGCATTTTTAATATCCTTTTAAAAATTAATGTCTCTTCCACTCTCCCCTCCAAGTGAGCAATTATAAAAATAACTCCACTCTCAATAAAGCCTCCACTACATAGTTAAGCAAAACAATTTCCTACACTGACCCTGTCTGAAAATGTCTTTCTGAATTTTAAATTTATCATCTGTCAGATGAGTGATATGTTTCATCTTCATTTTTTTGGACTCATGCTTTATCATTATTGATCAATGCTCTAAAGTCTTTGAAAGTTTTTTTCTTTAATGTTATAAAAATTATTCTCCTAATACTTCTCACTTGGCTCTTTATTAGTTCATAGAGATCTCAATTTCCACTAAAACTGTTGTAGGGTACTTTAATTAAAAAGTATAATAGGATTAGAATTCTCTTCTTTTCCTTCTGTCTTGAATTGAAGACATTTTTAGTATCTATCAAGAGTTGCTGTTGAGTAGGTTTTCATTGTATTGATTGAACACTCATCTATTTGAAAAGCAATTGGAGGTGGTATCTAAAATGATCCCACTCAGAAACAGGAGAACATTTTATATAAGATCAACATTGTAAAGACTAACAACTTTTTTTTTAGGGTTTTTTTTTGCAAGGCAAATGGGGTTAAGTGGCTTGCCCAAGGCCACACAGCTGGGTAATTATTAAGTGTCTGAGACAAGATTTGAACCCAGGTACTCCTGACTTCAGGGTGGGTGCTTTACCCACTGCACCACCTAGCCAGCAAGACTAACAACTTTTATAAACAAGAATTCTTATCAGCAAAATAACTTGCCACAATTCCAAAGGAGCTATGATGAAATATGTTCCCTATCTCCTGATAGAGGAGATGAACTCAGGGTGAAGATGGAGATATAGTTTTTGAACGTGGCCTGTGCCAATACATGGCTATCATATTTGCTACAACGGCTTTATTCTTTCTTTTTTTTAATGGGGTGGGGGTGGGAGGAAACTGGAAAGGAGAAAAAAAATTTTACTAAATTAAAAAAAAAGATTTTTTTTTAATTAAAAAAAGTTCCTGCTCAGCTGATGTCAGAATTGGGTACAAACAAGACAAGGAATCAGATCAATGAGAATTAGAGTAAAAATCTGGACAGAGGTGGAATGACCAAAAGAGAGAGTCAAAAATCAGGGATCAGAATAGGATCAAAAGGGAGCATAACAAGGTAGGGAGAATTATTTCTATTTGGCACTCTCATTTGGGCTATAGACTCATCTTTTTTGCCCCTCTAAATGTGACTTCCTCATCTAACACTTTTCTGCTGAAGTTCCTTAAGCTGGAGAGTTCCTGTCTCACCTACTCCTTGCCCCATTTTTGTTTTGTTTTGTTCTATTTTCCTCTGGCAGTAGCTAAGTTCACTTGGTCTTGAATGGTTCTAGATACCATTGCCTAGATACCATTGCTAGGGGATCATGAGCAAAGGTGTACCAAGAAAGCATTCAAAGGATCAAGAGTCAGTCACTTTATAGATTTGTGTGTGATTTTCTCAGTCTCCAGGCCCACAGGTTTTGGTGAATGAAGGTGGCTTGGAATATGTGCCCCAACCAAGAGCTCAGATCTCTTGGGTCTCAGCCTCTATATCTTAGTGTTGTGGCTAGGCAGATTCACAGGAACCTTAAAGGGCAATATGGACTTCAACCCTCCCCCCCCCCCATCAACCACAGGGATACTCAATAACTTTTATTAACCTTCCATACCTGTTTTAGATGAAGCTTGCTAATGCATTTCTAGCTCTAAATGTAGCTTACCAAGTCAGTTGAGAGGAACTCCCGATCTACAAATGGGTCAGTCAGTGGTTAGACAAGGATGGAATCATTATAGAAGCTAGGACCTACCAATAGACCAATACTCACACCTGGAACATTTTGAATTACATTTAAAAATAAATTAACTAACAGTAAATATAACAGGATTGATTTTTTATTAAAAAAAACTCAGAATCTTGTCAAGACAACAAGATTAAGTACCTAATATGTGCCAAATACTGGAGAGACAAAGATAGTACAGAAATAGTACCTGCCTTCAAAGTACTTACAATTTAGTGGCGAAGACATGAAAAGACTTATGTACAAAAACAAATATATACAGTTTAAACTTAGAAATAATCTCAGAGAAAAAGTATTCAAGACAAGGAAAATCTTCCTTAGATAGTAGGAATTTAGCTGAAATTTTAAGGAAGCCAGATATGGAGTCAAGGAGATACATAATATATACACCAAAATGAGCATTTGTATTTTTTCCAACAAAGCTATTATTTCTCATAACATTTTGCCAACTGTTTTTTTGGAATTGCTTTCAGAGGTGACGACCCTAATCATAAAATATTTCTGCTTTTTTAGTCATAATTTGTTTTTATAAAAATAGAAATAATTACATTTATAGCACTATTACATTAACTAAGCGTTTGATCATAATAAACCTGTTGGGTAGATAGGGCAGGTATTATTCATCCCCATTATAATGGATGGTAAAACTGAAGCTTAGAACAGTTGACTTCCCCTTGATCCACAACTATTAAAAACAATAGGTCAGCTTCAAACCCAGGTCTCCTGATGCCAAGTTCATTGTGCTTATTTTTAAAAAATTTATTTAGCATTTTGGTTTTTCCCCAATCACAAGTAAAAACAATTTTTAACATTAGTTTTTCAAATTCTCTCCTTTTTCTCCCTTCCCAATGCCCCTCCCATTGAAAAGGCAACCAATTCAATATAGATTATACATGTGTAGTCATGAAAAAAAATTTTCATATTAGTCATTTTTTGAGAGAAAACGGATAAAACTTAAGAAAAATAAAGTTTTAAAAAGTGTATTTCAATCTGTATTCAGAAACCATCAGCTCTTTCTCTGGGGATTTTTCATCATAAGACCTTCAGAGTTGTCTTGGATGATTATGCTGCTAGGAATAGTGAGGTCATTCATAGCTGATCAGATTATAGCTGTTACTTTGTACACTACATTTCACTTTGCATCAGCTCATGTCATTCCAGGATTTTCTGAACACATCCTGCTCATCATTTTTATAGCACAATAGTATTCTATCACAATTTTTTTAGCCAATCCTCAATTGATGGATCTCCCTTCAATTTCTAATTCTTTGCCACCAGAAAAGAGCTATTGTATAGTTTTATACATAAAAATCTTTTACTTTCTTGGTTTTTTTTTCCCTTTTGGGATTCAGACTTAGTAGTGGTATTTCTAGGTCAAAATGAATGCAAGGTTTTATAGCCCTTTAAGCATAGTTTCAAGATGCTTATATTCACAACTCCACCAACAATACATTGATGCCTCATTTTTCCCACATCCTCTCCAACATGTCATTTTCCTTTTCTGGTCTATTAGTCAAACTGGTAGATATGAGGAAGTGCCTCAAAACTGTTTAATTTGCAGTAGTGATTAATGCATTTTTATATGACTATAGATAGTCTTCATTACTTCATCTGAAAACTGTTCATATCCTTTGATCATTTATCACTTGGGAAATGACTTTTTCAATGTTCTTTTTATTTAAAAAAGTAATTTTTATTTGTTACCAAAAATAAATTTATTTTTAAAGGATAAAGAATTGGGGCTAATGAATTATTAGAATTAAAAGAAAAAGCCACAGGTACTTAAGGCACTTTTTTTTGTTTTGTTTTTGCAAGGCAAACGGGGTTAAGTGGCTTGCCCAAGGCCACACAGCTAGGTAATCATTAAGGGCCTGAGACCGGATTTGAACCCAGGTACTCCTGACTCCAGGGCCGGTGCTTTATCTACTACGCCACCTAGCCGCTCCTATGCCACCCAGCTGCCCTCTTAAGGCACTTTCAAAAGAAACACCCCAAAACTATTTTGAACAATGTTAGTATCATTATAAGTGTATGATTTCCCAAGCATGGTGTGCTAGAATAAACATGGTATAGTTGACCTTAAACAAGTCATGTTTTCTCTCCAGGCCTCAGTTTCCTCATCTATAAAAATGGAAGAATTAGTTTGATCTCTGAGGTTCTTTCTAGCTCTAAATCCTTAGACTCTAATAAAGGACATAATTGTATGAATTCCAATATGTTGTTTTTAAAATAGCAAAACAAGGTTCTTACTTTATATCAGGGCTGTCCAACCTTACTTTTATAAAGTTTTATTGAAACAATAGACAGTATATTTTGATTTGCCATTTTAGTGAGAACTTTGCAGCAGCTCACCTTCATTTACTAAAGCATTCAGTAAACTCACAGGCAGTCTACATAAAATCTCAGGGTGCATGCTGGACAGCCCTGTTTTATATGATCATCCTTATAGAAATTAATTTCTTTTTGGCATCATAATGACTTGCTAGCAAAGTGTTTAGATTCATTGATTGGAACATTTTTCATGGCTTAGTGGAATGATAAGGTCAAAGGACAACTCACTATATGTTTCAATTCAACAGTCACTTTTCCTCTTTAACCCTCAGTTTTTACTGTTATTCAGGCTTTTCAGTCATGTCAAATTCTTGTTTTTGTTTGTTTTGTTTTGTTTTTTTTGGAAAGGCTATTGGAGTTAAGTGACTTGCCCAGAGTTACACAGGCAGGAAGTGTTAAATGTCAGAAGTTAGATTTTTAACTCAGATCCTCCTAGCTGACTAGTGCTCCACCTAGCTGCCCCTGTGTCCAACTCTTTGTGACCCCATTTGGGCAAAGATACTGGAGTGGTTTGCCTTTTCCATCTGTTGTTTACTTGTCTGTAAAATGAAGACATTACTTGAATTTCATAGCTCACTTGGGTGATAAAGGATCAAATAATGAATATAAAGCATTTTAAAACCAGAAAATTACATATAAAATGTAAGCTATTTTAATTATTGGAGGAATCTTATAAAAAGGAAGGAAATTTTAAAGTACAAAGGAAATACATAAAAAAAAGATGTTTTGAGAAACACGGCAGAATAGAAATTAAAATCAGCTTATTATAGGAAAAAAGTATGTCAAGTGATACCCTAATGAATTTATGAGTTCATAGATTTTTTTTTGGCTATTTGCTTCATTGAAAGCAGATTGCAGCACATTCATACTTTCTCATCCTGTATAATTCCTATGTCTTTTCCTAAGTATTGGAAGTTTTTTTGCATCTTTTGACATTCTGTTGGTATCAGTGAAGCATTTATCCATCCTTTGTCTTTTGCTGTTGCTATGAAACTGACCCACTAAATTTTCTGATCATGCAATTTCTGATTGAGATCTTGTATACTTCTCATAAATAGGTTATCCTTGGCATATTTATGCTGAGGCAAATTACTTATATTTATCATGCAATCTTCCTATTGTACTTTATGTCACTTATAATAGTTATACTTCTAAGACATCTCTGTAAGAATATTGAAATTAAAAAGATGAATTTCAGGAACAGCTTTGGTTCATTGAGCTATGTTATTTTCCACATATAATAAAGTACATTCTCTTCTACAATTCTGAACCTGACTCATTATTATCTATAGCTTCTGTCCAAGATACAGCTGTGAAGAATCAAATTCAGTAGACTGATTATTCACCTACATGCCTTCTGGGAAAAATGTGTTCTTCATCCACATATAGACAGATGAACCCAAATGTAGTCATCTCATTAAGAACATTTCACAGAATCCCTGCATTCCTATCCTCATCTATGTTTGGGACAACTTCTCCTTTGACTTCAACAACAACTCATTTAACTGGAAGGGACTTAATGATCTCTGAGGTCCATCCAGCTCTAGAACTATAATTTTATGATTCTGTGAGCTTTGGCAAAAAAGTCTCTAATTTATGCCTTACTTAATACTGATAGAAAATTGTTGAATTTATGAATTTAACATATGTATGGGAGACAGATACTCTGTTGAAAGAAATCATTTAAGGCTGCATTTTATTCTGCCATGTTGAATTTTAAAAAAAAATTTAAGATTTCTTTTAGTTTTAAGTTTTTTAGTTTTTTTAGTTTTAAGATCTTTACATCTTTCCCATCAGTTGTGGGATTGAAGATTATTGTCTATTGTAGAAAGTGGCATGGGAAAATCTGCCTGCTTTTCAAGAATATCTTGGGTAGGCCTCATACACTTAATAATTGCCTAGGTGTGTGATCTTGGGCATTTCACTTAACCCCATTGCCTTGAATAAAATTTACAAAAAAAAAAGAATAACTTGTATAAGTATGTGGACCAGTCTTATAAACCTAGTAATTGGAATTTGAAGTCTTCTTAACTTTTTTCCTAAACAAAAACCTAACCTGTGATTTTTAAAAATTCTTTTTGATATTATCTTCATCCTGAATCATACAAATGAGTTAACATCTGTAAAGAACTTTAGAAACCTTACAGCACTATTTACTTAAATGCTAACTATAATTATTATTCTCTTCAAGATATCCTGAAAGTTAAACTCTAGGTGCTTCTGGAGTTGTGTTCCCTCCTAAGATACAGTTCTTTCATTATATTCTTGATCGGGTATTCTTCCCAACTTTATCACCCTAAATGTCATATCTATTTTCTCACACTTTCAGTTTTTGAAGACCAATATTTTAGAGGTAGCATGGCATAGTGAATTGGGCTTAGGTTCCTCTTTTCGGTACTTACTGATTCTATGTCCTGGGGTTAGTCACTTACCCTCCCAGTAAGCAAGTCACTTAACCCCACACAGTTCTCTAAAATTATAAATTGCATAATTAGTTGCTGATATGATACTGGATATTCCCTATACCAATGAAACCAGAGGTTTGGACCAAATTTAAAAATTATTCTAGTTGAAGCTGATAGGATATGAGTAAAGAGGCAAGCAATTATTCTTTTATTCTCAGAAGTTAGAAGGTAATACACTAGCAATGGAAAAGATATTAGGATCCTTTTAACAGTTTGATCATGTCATTTAGGGGTTACCACTTTCACAGGCATAGGATATTTACCTGTATAGTCCTCTTATTTAAACCTCTCTCTTGAAAATTTCTACCATTACTTGTATAATTATTAATGTACTTTTTCAATAACCCTTCTCTCCTCTATGGTTATGCCATAGCCAGTCATACTGATGAGTAACCAGTCCCTTATCACTGGAATTATTCTTTAAAAAATGTTTATCTGTGTCTTTTATCTTACATTACCAAAATCTCTTTCTTTCTATACCTTCTCTTAGAGATCTATCTCATATAATAAGAACTACTTTTATTTATTTAAATTCTTTATTTCTTTAAAAAGCTCATTGTGATTGAATCTATGTGAGGAATTTTTGTATTTTAGAAAACTGATCCCATCATTATTTTCTCTCCCATTATTGTTGTTCCTATGATTTGTTCTTTAACTTACTCATTATTCAGGATTTTATTGTTAATTCTCCATCTTGGTCTCTGTTCTTTGTTTATTCTTCCTGAACTGATTATTATGTTTATGTTTTATGGTCTGTAAAGGATCTATTTACTATTTCTGCCTTTTTTACATTTATTTGCAATATTTCTTTGCCTTAATATAGTCTGATTTTCTAAAAGTTCCATATGGTACTAAGAACTATGTATATTTTAGCAAAGCCATTTAGAAGAGGCCTAAGTCTTTTAGTTCTAGTTTCTCAAGTATTTGTTGAATTCTATAATTTATGTTTTTATTTTTGTTAGATTTGTCAAAAACTTAAAAAAAGATGTTAAAAACTACTGTATTGCTTTCTGTGTGTTCATGTTAAATCAGTTAATTTGTGCCTGTTTGAATTTATATGGTGAAACATTTGAAGTATATAAGTTCAGTCTGGATATAGATTTATTGTTTGGTTCCTTCAACATAATGTAATTTCTTTCTTAATTTCTGATGTGAATTTTGGGTTTTTTGCTTTAACCAATAGTATGGATTTGTTTGGACTCATCTAATATATAGTAAATTTTGTTGTAGTTCCTCATTTTTATTCTGTATGTCTTTGATTTTTAGGTGTGATTTTTGTAAGTAATCAAACTGTGGGGTTTTGTTTTCTTACCCATTCTGTCACTCTTATTTATTGGAACATTTGATGCATTTACACTTGATGTTATAAGAATTTGGTTTACATTTTCCTCCATTTTTCTCTATTTTTTTAAAATTAGATTTGGGGGCAGCTAGGTGGCACAGTGGATAGAGCACCAGCTCTGGAGTCAGGAGTACCTGGGTTCAAATCTGGTCTCAGACACTTAATAATTACCTAGCTGTGTGGCCTTGGGCAAGCCACTTAACCCCATTTGCCTTGCAAAAAAAATAAAATAAAATTAGATTTGTTTGGTTTCCCTTCTAATTTGAAGATAGCACACTGTCTCTTCAGGTTTGTTTTTCTTTGGTTTGTTGTTTTTTTTTTTTTTTGTTTAAACTACTTTAAGGAAGGAATTTCCATAGATTCTCTTAGCCCTGCCTCTCCCATTTATCACTGCTTTCCCTAGTTTTAGTGTTTTTCTTAACTTATTAATTCCTTTTCCTTTCCTGATTTTATCTAATTATCTAATCTTCCCTTCTTTCTTCTTTCTCAGTTAAATACTTAAATAAAAACCCTCTTCTTTTACTGCTCTTCACTTTCTTTTGTTTGTTAGAGGCCTTTTTTTCTTTCATTTTTGGTTCAATTTTCTAGAAAGGAAAAAGGATTTCTTTCACTTTATTAATTCTCTTCCCTTTATGTCTGTTCTAGGCTTTTATTCTTTAATTTATGATCCTTATACTTATTCCTTCTTTAGACCCTTTTATCAATGGAGTTAAAAAAACTTCTAAAGTACCTGTGTTGCATTCTGTCTTAAAAACAATTTCTATATTATTGACTTGTAGATCTTGTTCATCTATTTTGTTTATATATCCTTTTTTGAATGATTTTAATTTTATTTTTTCAATTATGTAAAGATAGTTTTTAATATTTATGTTTTGTATGTTTTTGAGTACCACATTTTTCTACCTCCCCTTCCCTCTTCCTCCTCATGACAATGAGTAATCTGATATAGGTTATGCATGTACAATCCTATTTAACATATTTCCTTATTAGTCATGTTGTGAAAGAAGAATCAGGACTAAAGTAGGGAGAACCACAAAAGAAAAAAAACATAAAACAAGTTTTAAAAAGTGAAAATAGTGTGCTTTGTTATATATCACTCTTAGAAGTATTCCTTTCAGGGGTGCTAGGTGGCGTAGTGTATAAAGCACTGGCCCTGGAGTCAAGAGTACCTGGGTTCAAGTCTAGTCTCAGACACTTAATAATTACCTAGCTGTGTGGCCTTGGGCAAGCCACTTAACCCCGTTTGCCTTGCAAAAACCTATTAAAAAAAAAAAAGTATTCCTTCCACTGAATGAAATGAGTAAAACCAGGAGAATATTGTGCACTTTAACAGCATTAGTATGCAGTAATCAGCTATGATAGATTCAGTTCCCCTCAGCAATACAGCACTCAAAGACAATTCTAAAAGACTTGTGATGGAAAATCCCATCCACATCCAGAGAAATAACTACAGAATCTGAATGCAGATCAAAGCACACTATATTCACCTTTTTTGTGAAAGTGTTTCTCCTTTTATTCTTATTCTCCTTTCATAGCATGACTAATATGAAAATATGTATAATACGATTGTACATGTATTACATTTATCAGATTACTTTCAATGTTAGAGTTGGAGGAGGGAAGGGTAAGAGGGAAAAAATTTTACAAAAATGAATGCTGAAAACTATCTTTAAATATAACTTAAGAAGAAAAAACTTAAAAGTTTCCATTTCTTCCAGAACTAGAAAGGATAGAAATATTAACCCTTGGTAGAAATTTTCCTATGTGCATAATTTTGCAGTTCATTACCACTCCCATTTTCCTTCCTATTTGCCATGAAATTTGCCTATGGAAAGAACCCCAGTTTGTTTTTCACTGAGACAGGATGCTTGCTGTCCATAGAGGCACAACTCTCCAAAAGGTTGTAGTTTTGATTGGGTTTTTTTAAAACTCTAAGTATCTGCAGATTATTTCCATTGTATGGTCCTCATCAGCCATTATATAAGATTCCTCTCCTCCCTATGGAAATGTTCTTCAGCAGGACCCCCTCCCACCTCTGAATTAAGATTACTCCCTTTCTTTCCCCCCCCATTTCATCCCCTTCCTCTACCACCCCACCCAGTTTTCCATAGCCCCTCTTCTAGGCCTTACTTGCTTTTCATTTGTTTATTATTGAATTGATGAGAGTCCATCACACATTCCAGATCATAGAGAACACATATATATGTGCCAGGCACTGTGTTAAATTCTGGAAGTACAAATATAAGCACAAAGAGACCACCTTGGATGACACATAAATAAAAGCAAACTGAAAGGGGGTGGGGCAGTGACCCAGAGCTTGAGTATTTCCTCAAACAGAAGTTCTGGAGCAGAACTTGCTACATTCTACCTCCACCCAACAGTCTTCTAAGTTGGAAATACTGATGATGATGATGATGATGATGAGCATTTATAAAGGTCTTTAAAGTTTGCAAAGCACTTTGCATTTTGAGCTCAGCTGATCCTCACAATCCGGTAGGTGCTATTATTATCTCCATTTTGCAGATAAGAAACTAAGACACAGGGTAATAGGGTAAATATCTGAAGCAATATTTGAAGCCAAGTCTTCTGACTCCAAATCCAGCATTCTATCCCTTGTTCCATTTAGAACCTTGGATACCTCTGCCCTTTCCTGATTGGTGACTGCCTCTCCTGGACCTCCGACTAAGGCAGTGTCCACGCCAGCCATCTTCCTTTGTTACCTCCACTCCTAACCCCTGACTTTAATAAACTGCAGGATCTTCCTACCACCTCCAGCATAGAATGTAAAATCCTCTTTTTGATATTCAGAGCCCTTCATCTCCTGGCTTCCTCCTACCTTTCTAGTCTTGTTATACCCACCTTAGACTCTGAATTTCATGGACACTGGCCTCCTCTCCTTCTCTCAGGTCTGTGTATTCTCAGGGACTTTCCATCATACCTGGAAGTCTTTCCCTCCTGAACTCCACCTCCTTGGCTTCCCTTGACTTTCTTCAAACCTCTGCTAAAACCCCACCTTCCACCAAATCACCTTTAAAATCAGGATTTAGATGCTTATTAACTTTGTAATCCTGGACTAGTCACTTCACCTCTATTTGCCATGGGTTTCTCAACTGTAAGATGGAAATAAAAATAGCAGCCACCTCCCAAGGTTGTTTTGAGGCTCAAGTGAGATAATAACTGTAAAACACCTAGTGCAATGCCTGAAACATGGTAGTAGGCACCTAATAAATGCTTCTTTCCTTCCTTCTTTGTATATTTTATCCAATTTATCCTGTACATATTTTATTTGTATATAGTTGTTTACATGTTGTGCCCCTCCTCCATTAGACTGTCAGCTTTTTGAAAACAGGAATGTTTGCTTTTCTTTGTAGCTCCAGGAATTAGCCTGGAAGTTAGTAGGTGCTTAATTAATGCTTGTTGATTTGGCTTCAAATTTGACTATAAAAATAGAGAACTATGGAATGGCAAGGTCAAGTGAAGTTTTTTTTAAAGATTGGGAGAGAATTGGGGATTTTTGTAGAGATCAGGAAAGGAGCCATAAGACAAGGAGAGAGTGAAAATGAGAGCACAAAATGGTGAGGGACTGTAGGTATGAAACATTATATAAGCTGTTAGACTTGGTTGATGTGGTGATTAATTTTGCAGCACAATTTTTATCCTTTTTTATTCTTTATTCTCAGAGATGACTCTTTTGGGTGGGAGAAACTATATTGTAAAATGAAAGTAATGTAAAAACAAAAGATATCAGTAACATGTTTGATTTTTACTTAAATTGGAGACCAGAGGAGATGATTGTAGAGTAAGCTACTGAGATATGAGAGGGGTGGATTCAAGGGCATAAGTAGAATACTTGGCTTTGGTGAAAAGATGGCATTGTTGTCAGAGATTGAAGCCAAGGGGTGAGAATGGGGAATGATGTCAAGGGCTTTGGAGATGTAAAATAAAGGCAAAGAGTAAACTCTTGGTGGATGGCATCAATTTTCTCAAAATGTATGAGGCCCAAGGATCTGCTGAGAAAAGGGGAGGGAGTATTGTGGGAGGCTTAAAAAGAATAGAAAACAATTTGGGAACAGACTCTTCAGAGAGTTTGTGGAGAATCAATTAAGGACAAATAAAATGATTGCCTTGTTTCATTTGAGATTAGATAACAAAAAGATTTAGTGGAATCAGAATAGTTGTGTGACTCAGTCCAGTGCTATTCTACATGCAACCTCTGAGAGTGAAAAAAGCAGGTAGTGGGGGTAATTCTGTGATGTTTGCAAAGCCAGAGTGATGAAAGAGGTCAAGAGTTTGAAACGTAACAGACAGTGTCATTGAACTTATGGCCAGGAAAGCACTGAGGGGCAGAGAAAATAGAAGTCAGTTTGGACAAAGAATAGTTTTAGAAAAGCAAGTCACAGTGAAAAATGGAAGGAAAGGAGCTTTAAGGTCAGACAAGATAATTTTAATTTAAAGTTCTTGAACAGAAAAGACCATACCTATTATAGGGATAATTAGATCAAAGTATATGACCATCCATATACAACTGAACTCAAGTAAAAGTGTAAGTCAAAGGAGTTGAGGAAGTTAATAAACTGGGAGGTATTGAAAAGACTATTGGAGGGGTGGCTAGGTGGCATAGTGATAAAGCACCAGCCCTGGAGTCAGGAGTACCTGGGTTCAAATCCGGTCTCAGACACTTAATAATAACCTAGCTGTGTGGCCTTGGGCAAGCCACTTAACCCCATTTGCCTTGCAAAAACCTAAAAATAAATTTAAAAAAGACTATTGGAGTCTTCAAGCTCATGGGCTGAAGTTGAGAATGACTGTGAGTGGACACTAAACTCTTGACTGCTAGGCGCTATGCTTAGTGATTTTTTTTTTACAAAATAACCTTGCAAGGTTGGTGCTATTATTATTATTCTCATTTTACAGTTGAGGAAACTTAAGCCAATTCTGGACTGGTCTGGGGTCACATAGCTCCCAAGTGTCTGCGGCAGGATTTGAACTCAGGTCTTCTTGACTCCAGGCACAGCTCTCTAGCCACTTAACCACCTAGCTGCTTAGGAGGATTCACTAAATGCTAGCATCCTTCCTTCAGTTCTTTTATTACCTTAAAAAAATGCCAATTCAGCTCTAGACTGTTCATCTCCTGTATGTCATCCTCCTGGTATAGACATGACCCTGAGCTCCAGAAGTCTATGTTAATGGAGCACCAATCACCTGAGGATTGGTAGATGAACACTACCAAGATTAAGATGTGATGATGTATCTAGACGAAGTAATTTCAGAGGAGAATAAATTGCCCAATGTTACTGGTAGTGAGAAAGTCTGAAAGTGACAATGAGAAGCAAGAAGTATGCTGAGTTCTCCTCCTGGCCCTGTTTCTCAAAGACCATGAGAGAAGGTGCTCCCAGATCAGTGCCTGAGGAAGAAAGGTCAGAAAAAAGCAACTGTAGAATGAAGAGAAATTGTTGAAGATAGAATAGGTATGCTAAGGGGCAAAAAGGAAGGGAAGAGTAGCACTGGATGGAGATTTGGGAGGGATAGAGCCTAGTTGGGATGGGAATAGAAACAGGAAGGCAGGAAGGCAGGGAAAGGAGCATATTTTTCACATTTATGTTCAGTAGTTGTATATCACTGAAATTAAGAAATTCCAAAGTGTGAGTTTACTATACTTCCCCAGGGAAAATACACAACAAAAAGGGCACCCAATGATAATTCATAGGAAAAAACAACTTGCACTGATCCCTGCTAGTAATTTGGTAAGAAGTTCTCTATGTGTGAGCTGTGTCTCCCCATTTCTATCTACGTCTCTGTCTGTCTGCATCTGTCTCTGAATTTTCTCTGTCTCCCAGGCTCTGTCTCTCTATATCTGTGTATCTATCCAAATCTCTCCTTCTTCCTCTCTTTCTCCCTATCTCTATCCTTGTGTTTAAGAAATTACTGGCAAAGAAATGAAACTGTTGAAATTGGGTATTTGAGAACAAATATTTTTCCATTGTTGTTAAAATAAAAACAATTATAAGTGTATAATATCCTAGGGAGTTTTATAATCAAAACTTGGGAGTATACTTCTAGAGATCTTTGAGCAATAGGTAATGAGATATCCCAAATAGTTTGGGCATTTACTTGCTTTGTGTGATGAACACAAGAATAAGGAACAGATATCTTCTTTTTTCTTAACCTAAACTACCATATTGTCTAATTAAAATATTTGCCTCTAGAATCATAAAATTATATGCCTTCTGATTCTTTTCTTGCATTATATCTATGTACCTTTTGAAAAGAAATAAGACTTTTGAGCTGTGGAATTCTAAGAATCTCCATTTCTGTATTTCATCTCTGTGAGATTCAGAAATTGGGAATTCTAGACAGCAAAGGAAGACTTTAAATGAGAAACATTTGGTTTCATTATGTTTTGGTGTTTTATCTTCACAGGGTACCCAGAAAATATGCCTCCCCTACAGTCCCACAAAGACACTCTCAGTGAAGTCCATTTTAAGGTGAGTGTTAACAAATTTAAAAAAACCTCAAAAGTTTTTGGTTTTCTTTATATTGTCTTTATTATCCAATGATAATTCCAATACTAATTTCTTTTTTATATTTTTTAATGTAAATACTATATATGCTGGTATATTTCCATCCTTGTAGTTTCTCAGGCTCTACTACCACTATGTTCTATTTGGAGTCAGGAAAGGTCTAGTATTTAGTGCTGCTTTCCATACTTACCTAGTTCTGTGATATTCCATTTAAACTATAGTTTACTCATGAGACAAAAATGGAAATGATGCTATTAATAATAGTTAACATTTACATAATGTTGTAAGGTTTACAAAATACTTTACATATATGTAAACACCACAACAATCTGGTGAGGTAGGTGCTATTTTTATGCCCCTTTTATAAAAGAGGAAACTGAAGCACAGAGGGTGACTTACCCAAAGTTACACAGCTATTAAATGTCTAAGGCAGAATGTGGATTCAGGTCTTCCTGATTCCAACTCCCACACTGTATCCACTTCAAACCTACCTACTTAAGGCTACACTTTCTTCACTGAGTGGCTATGAGATCAAATCAAAGAGTTTGTTTTTACAACATTTTGCAAGCCTTACAGGTCTGTATAAAAGTATGCTTAATAGAATAATAGAATTCCAGAGTTAGAAGGAACCTTAGTGGTCATCATTTTTTATTGTTAATTGTTTCAGTCGTGTCCAACTCTTTGTGACCCCATTTGGGGTTTTCTTAACAAAGTTACTGGAGTGGTTTGCCATTTCCTTCTCTAGCTCAGATGAGGAAACTGAGGCATACAGTATCACACAGCTAGAAAAGACCTAAGGCCAGAGAGAGGAGTCTTCCTGACTCCAAACCCAACACTATCCACTACTCCACTGAGCTGCCCTTAAGAGTCATCAGGTTCAATTTTACCCAAAACATAAACTTCTTCTATAATATATATTATAAGTGGTCAAGTCTCCATTCAAGTGTGTCCAGTGATATTTCTTTACTTAGTGAGGAATTGCATTCATTTTTCTTCTAATTCTAATTAAGAGAAAGTTTTACCATTATATTGAGCTAAAGATTGCCTTCTATTATTCTTAGTTCTCCCTTTTTAGAATCAAATAGAATTAGTCTCATCTCTCTTCCACATAATATCATGTCAAAAATTTAATGTAGGGGTGGCTAGGTGGCGTAGTGGATAAAGCACCATCCTTGGAGTCAGGAGTACCTGGGTTCAAATCCGGTCTCAGGCACTTAATAATTACCTAGCTGTGTGGCCTTGGGCAAGCCATAACCCCATTTGCCTTGCAAAAAACCTAAAAAAAAATTTAATGTGATTTTCATTCTATATTTCTCCTTTCAGTCTTCCCCTTTCCAGTCTTAACATCCTTCTTTCAGCCTCTTCTTGTATGCCACAGTTTCAAGTCTATATCCCATCTTGTTAGACTTCTTCATTAACTACAATTTACTGGTGTCCTATCTAAAATGTAGCACCCAGAACCAAATATAATATTCATTGTAGTCCCACTTGCGCAGAGAATAGAAGGACTTTCACTTTCCTTGTTCTGGAAACTACACTACTATTAATGAAACCCAAAATAGTTCATTAACTTTATCATATTATTCATTCATTAAACTTATAATCAAATAAAGTTTCCAAGTCTTCCTTCCACTCTCTTCACTCTCCAATCCATCCTCTCATAAAGCTGTCAAGTTGATGTTCTTAAAACGAAGAGCTAACCAAGGTACTTCCCTAATGAAAAATCTGAAGTGAAAGCCTTTTGCCCTCAGGATAAAATAGAAAAATACTTAATCTAGTATTTAAAGTTCTCCACAAACTGATTCCACCCTAATTGTCCAGACTTCCTCACCTTTATTTTTCATTTGGGAGAAACCAATGGCTGATTGAATCATCATCTGTGATATTTCACTCCAACCTCACTTCTTTTTTCTTGGCTTATCCGTATTCATATTTATTTCTCTTTAAGGATAAATACTATTTTGTTTTTTCTTTTGTTTCCACAGATATTAGTACACATCTGTATTTTGCACAAAGATACTCTATTCAGCTAGAGTTGTGTTTTGTTTCGTTTTTAGCTGAATTTAATTGAAATGTTTTCAGATACTAGTACTAATTCATTTTACTTGTTTAGCTATGAACCTTCCTCACTTTAGATGAACAATGATAATTATCATTTAATAAGTACCTACAGTGTACAGACACTGTGATACATAGACAAAATGAAAAACAATCCTCACCCTTACTTAGGGTGCTTACATTATATAGGTTGGGGCATGACATTTATTCAGATGAACAAATGCAAAATAATTCACCAAATAATTTCAAGAAAGAGAGAAAGCACCACACCTGGGGGGTGAAGAGATGCTTTATGTAAAACCTGCTTCTGGATTTCATAATGTCATTGGAGACCATTTTAGAAGCAATTTGGAATTCTGCAATTAAAGTATCTAAAACATAAATATTCATATATATATATGTATATACATATATAGCCTTTGACCTAGATATTCCACTGCTAGGCATATAGCTCAAGGAGATCACTGATAAAAAAGAAAATCCTCTTATATACCCAAATATTTATCAGAATATTTATAACAGCATTTTTGTGCTAATAGAAGAGCTAGAAATAAAGTTGACTGAGCAATTACTAAATAAGCTGTGGCTCATAAATATAATGGAATATAACTAATATAAGAAATGATTAATATAATGGCATGAGGGGCAGCTAGGTGGCGTAGTGAATAAAGCACCGGCCCTGGAGTCAGGAGTACCTGGTTCAAATCCGGCCTCAGACACTTAATAATTACCTAGCTGTGTGGCCTTGGGCAAGCCACTTAACCCCATTGCCTAGCAAAAAAAAAATTAAAATATATATATATATATATATATATATATATATATATATTATATATATTATACATATATATAATATATATATATATATAATGACATGAGAAGTATAAAAAGACTTGTATGAATTGACATAGGGTAGAAGAAACAAAGCCAGAAAAACCCAAAATATATAATTACAATGTAAATGAAAAGAACAACAGAACAACAGAAAATGAATGTCACAAAATTGTATAGAAAAATTATGGTGTCAAAGAAGAAATATCTGTATTCCTTTGCAGAGGTGGGAGATATACTGGCATAGAACACTGCATCTATTTTTTTACATTTCACTCAGTGCATCAGTTGATTCTTCTCACTTCTCTTTGCTTCATTCCTGTAAGTTTTTCCAGGTTTATCTGAAATCATCTTGCTCATCACTTCTTATAGTATAATATTACTCCATTACAATCATATGCCACAACTTGTTCATCCATTCTCCAGTTAATGAACATCCTTTCAATTTCCAATTCTTTGCCATTACCAAAAAAAAGTTTCTTTAAATATTTTTGTTCATATAGGTCTTATAACTTTTTTAAAAAACTGTCTTTGGGATATAGATTTACTGGTGGTATTGGTGTGCACAGTTTTGTAGCCCTTTGAACATAGTTCCAGAGTACTCTCCAGAATGGTTGGATCACTTTACAACTCCATTAGTCTCAATTTTTCCGCATCTCCTCTGACTTGTATTATTTTTCTTCTCTGTCATATTGGCCAATCTAATGGTTATGAAGCATTCAAAAAGTAATTATTGAGAGACCACTTAGATACCTATACTTCAGGGAAAGCCTCTACCTCTCAAGAAAGCCCATGGCATTTGCAGGGGGTGGGGTATACCTAATTCTCAAAAAGTGTTTCTTTCCATCAGTTATAAACTTGATTTTCTAATATTTATTGTACCTAGTATATAATGAATGTTTAATAAATACTTTTTCTATCCACCTATCTGTCTATCTATCTATTATTTAGCTTCTTACCCTGCATGCTAGCTATCTTCTCTAGCATCTGATCTTTTGCAAATTTAATAAAAATAGCATCTTTGCCTTTAACTAGTTCATTCATATAAATAACATTAAGCAATACAAGTCAAAGGCAGATCCCTTGAGCCTACACTGAAGGCCTGCCTCTAAGATAACACGAATCTCTTAGTGAATACTCTTTGAGCCTAGTCAGGCAACCATTTTTGAATCTACTTCAATATACTCTCTTCTAGTGCACATCTCTCCATCTTGTCTACAGTAGTAGCAGGAAATTCTTCACCCCATTATTTGTCCTCCCCCCCAAAAAAATTCATTGTCTTTATCTAGTCCATTCCTCTTGAATATCCTATCAAAAAATGAAATGACATTAGTCTAACATTGCCTATTTTTTATGAAAAAATATTAGTTCTTCGTGATCAGTGCTTCTCTTTCTAATCACAAACTTTATTTTTGATATTTTATTCTAAAGATTTGGCAGGAATTAAAACCAATCTCACTAGTTTGTAATTTAGAGAGTCTATCCTCTTCCTTTCTTAATAAGCCTAAAATTTGCCCTCTCCAGTGCTGAAGCATCTTTCTTGTTCTACTCAGTCAAGTATCACTGACAGTTACCCAGTAGTCATTCCTACAACTAGGGGTTCTCTTGCAATCTCCTTAATTATCCTTGATTTCAATTGCCTGTTAACTACTTTGATCTCTTTCACAAGTTTACTTTCCTAAATGCTAGAGTTTGGGTTAGATTGTAGTCACTGTTCCCTTCATTGGTTAACTAAGATCATGTGGTCAGTACATCCCAATAGAGTTGTGGTCTCCATCATTTCAATTTTACCAACAAGGTCATTTTTTTACTGGTTAAAAGAACAACTGTGATTCCAGAAAAATCTTTTCCAAGCCAGCATGATTGTGGAGAGGGAGAGAGGAGAAGAAGACTGAGAAAGACAGATAAACAGGGTTCAGAACTCAAGCTTCAATAATCACTAATCTACCCCTAACTCTTTTTATTTGTTTAAATTTTATTTAAGGCAATGGGGGTTAAGTGACTTGCTCAAGGTCACACAGCTAGGCACTTATTAAGTGTATCTGAGGCTGGATTTGAACTCGGGTCCTCCTGACTCCAGGGCTGTGCTCTATTCACTGCACCACCTAGCTACCCCCAACCCTAACTCTTAAGATTCTAGCATCTATTAGCTCTTAATTTTCCTGGAAAAAGGATAATTTGTTGATAATTTGTTAGTACCTATGATATTATGTCAGTTGACATGTATTATAAAAAAAGAAAAAATATATACAGTATCACTGATAAAGTATGCTTTCCAAACCACTTATTAGTACTAGGACTTTTAATTGGAGTATGTAGTAAAATGTCATCTACTTGTTATAGTCTACATGCAGTTTTCTGTAAAAAGTTCTCTTGTGAATTAATCATTTTATCTATTTGGTAAAATTATAATTTCATAATTGGATATTCTGAAAATTTTCAATTAAATTCATCATTATCTTTCATAACAGACTCTTGCAGACCCCTTGTTTTTTTTAAGCATCAGATCAAGCAAGTACATTGGGTATTTATCATCTGAGATCCAACCTTGCTAAGTTTGGTGAGGGTCATTATCATAGGACATGCACCAGAATGATAACTCACCCAAACCATCTACTAAGGAATAGTGGAGAGAGATCATGGTAGAGAATTCACACTGAAATCAGGAAGCCTTAAGTTCAAGGCTTGCTTTCAAATGCACTAATTGAGTGACCCTGGGCAGGTCACTTAACTTTCCAGACAATTCTCAAAAACTGTAAACTGCAGATCAGTTGCCAATCTTCATTGGCAGAAGTATTTTCTTCATTAAAGAGCTCAGGACACCAATGAAAACATATCTGGAACAACCACTATCCCCATCACTCATCAAAAAACATTTTTAGAAAGAGGTGTGAAAAGGTTGCAGTCCTTGGAGTCAGAATACACATCAGAGAAAACACACATACTTCTAGTGCTGAAATATTAAATTAACAGATTAACAGAGGTCATGGATATTTTATCTTATGTTAGACTATTCTATTCTTCCCTTTTTTTCCTTAAATATAACCTCCTCAGATACAACCTTTAACCACTGCTTAAATAATTTTTATCAAATAATTAACAATTTAGTTGCAGGTGAATGTATATAGTTTTCAAACTGAAAATTACAGTTAAATTGAGAATTATTTTTTTTCTTTTTTGGTTTTGCAAGGCAGTGGGGTTAAGTGACTTGCTCAAGGCCACACAGCTAAGTAAGTATTAAGTATCTGGGACTGGATTTGAATTCAAGTCCTCCTATCTCCAGGGCCAGAATTCTATCCACTGCACCACCTAGCTACCCCAAGAATTCTTTAAAAATGTATATTTCTGAATTATATAGTACCAAATAAAATGAGAAAAGAAGACACAGCAAGGTGGCATATTGGTTAGAATGCTGGGTCTGGAATTAGGAAGATTTATCTTCATAAATTCAAATTTGTCCTCAAACATTTTTGAGCTGTGTTACCATGGACAAGTCATTTAATCCTGTTTGCCTCAGTTTCCCCATCTGTAAAATGAGCTGGAGAAGCAAATGACAAACCACTTCAATATCTTCCCCCCCCCAAAAAAAATAGGGTCTTGAACAATTAGACACTGCTGACAAACCACAAGAATGAGGGAAATATTTTACATTTGTTAACTTAAAACTTTAAAGGAAAGGAAATTTTCAATATAAATGCCATTTATATTTCAGTTTCTTGTATCTATTTTGGACCTAGAAGAAACCATGGAGATCATCTAGTCTGGGATAAATGAGGAATGAGGATGCCCATGAATTTGGAGATACTGTAACAAAGACTGCTTAAGCCAGCCTTACTTTAAGCAGTTTATTTGAACTAGGAGTTGCTGGAGACAGACAGTAGTTGAAGATCTTAATTTCAATTAATTTTGCTACTGGTTACCTGTAGTACCAGGCAGTATTTTACTAAATGAGTTTGAATCTCAGGTTAATGACAACTGTGTGAGGTCCAGATGTTCAAGTAATTAATTATTCCTTGTCTCCCTCTTTTTTATACATCTAGGTACTATAAATGTAATAGCAGTCATAAAAAACACAAGTAAAACTATAAATTCTAAACTCTACATTATTACTTGTTAATTATAATGTAAACTGGTGGCTAGGTGGCGTAGCGGATAAGACACCGGCCCTGGAGTCAGGAGTACCTGGGTTCAAATCCGGTCTCAGATACTTAATAATTACCTAGCTGTGTGGCCTTGGGCAAGCCACTTAACCCCGTTTGCCTTACAAAAGCCTAAAAAAAGAAGAAATTATAATGTAAACTTTAGCCAAATAATTATAGTTTATTCTTTGTCATTTTTCTGATCTTTCCATCTGGTTACAAAGTTTTGTTACCATTTTTTTAAAGGTTTTGTGCAAGGCAAATGGGGTTAAGTGGCTTGCCCAAGGCCACACAGCTAGGTAATTATTAAGTATCTGAGACCGGATTTGAACCCAGGTACTCCTGACTCCAGGGCCGGTGTCTTATCCACTACGCCACCTAGCCGCCCCTACCATTATTTTTTAAAAAGTCACAGTCACATATGAGTATGTCGTTCTTTTAATTCTTCTGTCCTCTTTCATTTTGTGCAAATTTTCATAATTCTTTATTTTTTCATGTGTCATTTTTATGGCAGAAAGGTGCTTCATTATATCGGTTCACCATAGATTCTTCAGCCATTATCTAATTGTGGGTTGTTTCCAGCTTTTCAGCTTTTAAAAATAAAGCAGCTACAAATATTTTATATATAAAAAGTTCTTTATCCTTTTAATAATATATTTAACATGTAGTTCCTATATATCAAAAATATGAATAGGCAGTTTTCAGATGAAGTTATTATAGTCATATGAAAAAATGCTCTATCACTTTTGATTAGAGAAATGCTAATTAAAAATGACTCTGAGGTACTCTCTCCCATCTATCAGATTGACTAATATGACAGAAAAGATAAATGATACATGTTGAAGGGAATGTGGGAAAACTGGGACACTAATTCACTGTTGATGGAATTATGAAATGATCCAATCATTTTGAAGAGCAATTTGCTGCTGTGCTCAAAGGGCTATAAAACTATGCCCACCCATTAATGCAGTAATACCACTACTAGGTCTGTATCTCAAAGAGATCATAAAAAAGGGGAAAGGATTCACATGTACAAAAAATATAGCAACTCTTGTTATGATGGCAAACAAGTGGAAGTTGAAGGGATGCCCATCAATTTGTAAATGCCTGAAAAAGCCTGTAGTATATGAATATAATTGAATACTATGATTCTATAAGAAATCATGAGCAGATAGATCTCAAAAAAACCTGGAAAGACTTACATGAACTAATGCTGAATGAAGTGAGCCTTGTACTCATTAACAATAATACTGTGGGATGATTAATTTTGAGAAACTGAACTCTTCTCAGCAATATAGTGATCAAAGGCAATTCTGAGAGACTTTATTTCTTTAAGGCAATGGGGTTAAGCGACTTGCCCAAGTTCACAAAGCTAGGTAATTATTAATTGTCTGAGGTCGCATTTGAACTCAGGTCCTCCTGACTCCAGGGTCGGTGCTCTATCCACTGCGCCACCTAGCTGCACCTCTGAGAGACTTCTGATACACAGCCAAAGAAAGAACTATGGGGTCTAAATGCAAACCAAAGCATGCTATTTTCATTTTTTTTTTAAGTTTTTGCTTTTTCTTTCTCATGGTTTTTTCCTTTTGTTCTGATTCTTCTTTCATGATATGATTAATGTAGAAATGTTTAATCTGATTTTACATGTATAACTTATATCAGAATATTTGCTATCTTAGGGCAGGGGGAGAAAAGGGAGGGAGAAAAATTTGCATCTCAAAATCTTATGAAATTTAATGTTAAAAACTACATATATAATTGAAAAAATAATATTAGCTAAAAAAAATCAAAGAATTTTATAAGTAAAGTCTCTATTGTAGGACCTATATTGGGACAAATACAATTAAGTATAGTGTGGTTTAAAAAAAAAGATAGTGATCATTTTTGAATTTTATTGCAGTATTATTTCTCAAGTGGAAAAAAAAACCAGTACATCCCAGCAACCATATATAGTACTTATTTCTCCACAGGGCTTATAGCATTTAATTTTATGATTTCTGGTTATTTTTGTCATTTTTATAGTTATACTATCAAATTGATATTTTAAATTTCTTTTTATCAGTATATCTTTGCACCCTTTATTTTAGAATAATAGTATCAGGAAAACATTCAGGAAGATATGATGTGATTTTAAAATATTATAGCTTTTTGCCAGATAATCAAGTTCTTTATACAAACTACTTATTTTGTTATTTATTTTCTGAGTAAGAGTGAATTACTGCTGTTATTTAAAGTTCTTTGACATTACACTGAAATTTATTCTTTCCCTTTTATTTCAGTGCCATGAATCTGGACAAGTTTGAAAAAGGCCCCAGGGAAATTTTTCATCCTGAGATACAGAAGGTAAAAGAAAATTTAATTTTTTTTTTTAGAAATTGGTATATGAAATATATGGAGCATATTTGCATAAAAGGAGCATTGTTGGCTTAGTAATTATCTTTTTTTAAATGGAAAAATATGTTGAATTTTGTGAGACAAGTAAGATTAATTTATTCAACAAATGTTTATTGCTTCCACTAAAGCCCTACTTTGATGCCTTTTTGGAATATAGAGGTAAACCTCTTAATCTCAGGGAAAGGACATAAATGAATTGATCAGAGATTTCAAATGACTTATAGGTTAAGCACCTGGGGTAGAGAAGGCAATTGTCACTTGCTTACAAGTTAAAACCACAAGAGAAAGTCTTATCTGAGAATGAGGGTTGAATATACATATATCCTGACACCTGGGGTCAAATCTAGAGCTAAGAGATGGAGGCAAAGGATTCTAGAACAGGTGCAACATCTATAGCCTGGGAAAACTATAGATCTATATAGTTATAGAAACATATATATAGAAATATATCTATATATTTATAGATATTTATAAACAATATATATTTATAGAAACATATATAGAAATATATATCTATATATTGATAGAAGAAATATATAGAGACAATATATAGAGAAATATATATTTATAGAAATATATATTTATATTTATGTAATCTACATCCATTGACAAGAACAAATCTAACATCTAGCCAAGGCATGCCTGACTTTGTTGAATCAAATGATAGTATCATTTAAATGTACGGGTGCAGATGAAGGTGATGTCAAAATAAATGCCAATTTTTTCAAGTGGGGTTATAAAGGTGAAAAGGATGATATAAGAAAAAAATATGGTTTACTTTCTTGCAAGTTCATGGACATGAGGCCTGACAAATAAATCTTTGCGAATCTCTTTTGATTTATTACTCACCCTTCTTCAATATATTTCCTTTTAGTGCTATTAATAATGCAAAACATCAAGAAACAAATAGCAATTCGGAACATCTAAAACAGGTGTGTCTAACCCACAGCCCTCAGGCAACATGCTGCCCTCAAAGCCCATTCATGAAACATTATTGCATTTTATTATACACATTGGAATTATGTAGTCATAAATAAATATTCAATTATTTATGTGACCCTTGACAAGTTTTTGTTGGGCAGGGTGACTCAGAAGAGTTAAAAAAATTGGACCCCATGACCTATCTCTCCTGTAGACCTTGAAGGTGTTGGAGATAGAGAAAGAAGAGGTGGTTGCACCTGAAACCTGAAGGGACTATCAATGAACTGTGACCTAGAACTTTCAGATAAAAGAATTATGCCACATAGCCAAGTAGGGTGGCAAAGCTATATTCATTCTCAAAGATAAAAGATTATAAATCTCATCTGAAACTCATCATAAATTTCCATACTTTTTATATTTTAAAAAATCTTGTCAAACTAACAAACTTAAGCCATCTTAAACAGCACTATATTTAAAGTGTACCTTTTATGTTACATTAAAAATTACAATTACAAATGCAAAAGAAGTCTCCCCCCCATCAGTTTTTGTCTATTCCCTCTTTTTAATCTTATACTTTGCTTCCAAGGAAGATACTTGATGTTTTCACCTATCACCATCCTTTATGTTACTTTAAAAATTACAATTACAAATGCAAAAAAAAAATCTTCCCCCCTCTAATCAATCTTTGTCTATTCCCTCTTTTTAATCTTATACTTTGCTTCCAAGAAAGATACTTGATATTTTCACCTATTTCTACTTTAGTTTCATCTCTTGTCAATCCTTTCCTTTTCCTATCCACCTTGCCATATTAACTCAGCTCTCAGCAATAGGTAGCCACACTGGAGGTCAAAGTATCATTAATGAACTGTTCTTTCCTATTTCTTCTTAAGTTCCAATCTCCATCTTTTATTTTCCTTTCCAAGAAGAGAGTAAGATGCAAGCAGTACTTCTATATTGGAAGCATACAGTTTCTATCTATTGATTATAGTCCAAGGCTTTTTAATCTTTTTTGTGTCATGGACCTCTTTGATAGTCTAGTGAAACCCATAGACTTTTTCCCAGAATCATTTTTAAATTTTTTTTAATTTTTTTTAATTTTTAAATAAATGAAAGAAATATTTATTTATTTATAGAAATATTTATTTATTTATCGAAGGTCTCCGATAAGACCCAGAATTTTACATAAAAAGAGCCTTGGATTTGGGATCAGAAGAACTGGGCTTGGATCACAACCCTGCCACTGATTGGCTCTACTGACTATGGGCAAGTGGCTTTATTTTCCTGATCCTCAGTTTCCTCATCTATAAAATGAGAGGATTGAACTAAATGACCACTAAAGGTTTTCATACTTTGAATCAATTATCCTTCCTCTACTATATACTAGCTGTACCACCCTGAGAAATCAACCCCCTCTCTGAGTTCAAGTGTCCTCATCTACAAAACAAGAGGCTGGTATTATATACCCTCTCTATTCATATGGCAAGGTGGCAAGAACTTTGGAGTCTCTTAGGACTGACATGTGAAAGAAGATTCAACTTGTTCTGCTTGGCCTTAGACTAGAGAATAGAATTAGAAGTAATGAATGAAAATTTCTGAGAATCAAGTTTAGACCATTAGGTCTAAAGAAAAGGCTCTCTAATGATTTGAATGCTATAAAAGTAGCATTTATATAACCTCAGGAGACAGTGGGTCCCACATCATTGGAAATCCTCAAGCTGGGACTGGATAACCACTTCTTGGTCTTATTCAATAAAGGATGAAGTGATTTCTGTGGTCTCTTCTAACTCTGCACTTTTGTGATTCTGACTTACCAGCCTTAATGTTCTGCTTCAAAAGTCCAATCCAACAGAAGTATTGTAATATGTGGTAGCACTTCAAGACAATATATAGCCATCTCCTCTAATTATCAAATAGTCTAAAATTTTTTTGTGTATTTTTGGTCTTGAGGTCTCAAGACCTCAGTGGTTGTTGATCCTAGTATTCAGACCCAATAATAATTCTTCTTTTTTTTTCTCCCTGATGTCTACTTTGTGTTGTCTTCATTCTTTTTGGGACAGCTAGGTGACAGAGTGGTTAGAGCATTGGCCCTGGAGTCAGGAGGACTGAAATGCAAATCCTGCCTCAAACTCAACTAATTATTTAGCTGACCTTGGGCAAGTCACTTAACCCCATTGCCTTACAAAAACCAAAAATACATATATATACTTTTCTCTTAATCTGAGATGCTATTAAGAGAAACTAGCAAAGTGATCATGTCTTCCTAGAGTTTTTAATAGCAAAGGTAGGGAGAACTAGGGCTTAGTCACATAGGTGCCTTAGATTTTAATAAAAGTGGATTCCAGAATATTAAGAGGAAAAAATAACCATAAACCCTAAAAGATAACTCAAGAAAAAGAGAAGTTATAAAAAAAAATTTTAATAGAATTGCAGAATTAGAAGGGATTTGAAAGGACATTTAGTTCAAACCAGGAGGTTAGGTAACCTATTCATGGTTACAGAGGAAGTTTGCATCAGAAACAGAATATGAACCCAGGTCCTCTGATTCCAGAGCCACTGACTGTTTCTTTCAAGACTTCATGTAGGAACCATGAATTGAGCTTTGAGGGAAGCTGATCACAAAACAATTGTCATGGGCTTATGGGAGAAAATGCCAAAATATAACAAAAAGATTTGTTTGTTTTTTAAGCTATCTTTGGAACCAGATGATGAACAAGGAAGAGATGAACATACTGACTGAGGAAGAGGATATAATGTTAATCAATGACAGCTTATGTTAATCAATGACATACCTTTTACTTTATTTTCATTGTCTTCATCAAGGACAACAATTGTGTAGCTTAGAAAGGCAAAAATATTGTTAAGAAGACAGTTAAACCTAAAATAAAGGAGAAGAGAATAAGAGAGAAACAAGCTATTTTTTAAAAAATTCATTTTCCCCAATATAAATAAATTATACTCCCAGAGCACCAAACTTGTAACTGCTACTACCAAACTACTATCAAATCAGGAAAATGTCTGTCTGAGAAAATTATACATCCACTTACTTATTATTATACTTGTGATGGTCTTTGGTGATCCTGAAACATATGGATACACATTCTGTGCCCTGACATTGTAAGAGATGTTTTCAGTGTTCATTTAAAACATAAATTTGTATAACTTTTTCTTCACCCATCTTCATTAATTTTCCCAAAATCATCCTCACTCATATAACCAACTCTAAGGCATTTAGTCATTTTTTCAGGCTAATCCCAAGAACTCCATTGTAATTTTACATTCCAATTTTATATATTGGATAAAATAGTTCTGGTTTTACATATTCCTTATTAAGAATTCCTTCTTAAATATGAGAAATCACCAATGTAATTTTCAGTACATGGTGTTTCACAGGTTATTGGATTTTAAATGTTGAAAAGCATAGACTAAAAAAGGCTACTCTAGAATATTTTTTTTATCTCAGCACATTTTAAGAGGGAATTTGAGAAAGCAGAGTGAATTCAGAAAAAGGTAAACAGACTGTTGAAAGATCTGAAGGGTACACTCAAAGTACTGAGAAATTTAAAGAATTTTTTTTTTTAAGGAGAATCTATTTTGGGGTTTACAATCTAGAAACAGATTTTAAATGTCCAGTTTCAGGATAGCACTTATTCCATTGCTACTGTCAATTCCCTCTTGAAATTTAAGGATCAACCATACTATAGAAACAAATTAACCCCTAAAGTTCTAGAACTACAAAACAAAAGTCATTTAGTGATAACTTTGTGATATCTGTCTCAGGAGCTGAAGATACAAATTTGATCATCTAATCATGCAAATAAAAATTCCATCACATTGTAACCATACAGATATAATCATCATGGGCCCTTAATTATGTAGTAACCATTATTAGAACTAGATTGAAAGCTTTTGGGGTGATGGGTGCTCCCTTACCAGCCAAGAGTAAAGCTGTGTGTAAAATAGCTGTACCCAGATTATTCCAGGCCTAAAACTTATTACTCATTGGCTCCTAGACATCTAATAATTCTCAGCTTTGTTCCCCATGTTATCTCTAAGAAACTCAAAGGTAGGAAATGCACATGCTCTTTTATACATGCTTTTTTCCCCTGTAATACCAAATTAATAGAAACATTCTTTTTCTAAAATTAAAGCCTTGATTGGAAAAGATTTTCTTAGTTCACCTGAACTAATTAGAAGATGCCCACGTGGTGGCAGCATCAGTCAGTACTAGGAGAAAAGAATGTCTCTATATGCCTGCCACCAGCCTAATATCTTTTCTATTTGATTCTTCCCATTTTTCCCATTGTCTACTCTATCTAAACCCTCTACCATAGTCTTTCTAATAGTTCCTTTACCTGTTTGGAAAGGTCCTAGCTGTGAAGTGTTTTGGGTCATGTAATTTCCACATTTCCAGAAGGTCTGTTTGTTTGTTGTTTTATACAAAAAGGTAATCTAGGTAAATAGGATTTTGTTTTACTTGTTATAGAGTCTTCAATATGGACTAAACTGTAGCAGGGAAAGGAGCAGATAATTCCCAGAACAAAGAATTCCAGCTGGGACTTCTTTCTTTGACAGTGACATTGTCTGAATAATATTTAGAAAACCAATTTTCACATGATTTTAATGATTTATAGAAAAATATAGACAAATTGATTGAACTGAATGTATCATCGTTGAAAATGAACATTAATTGTCTTTTGATGTCTTTAATAGGATTTACTGGTTCTTGAAGAACAAGAGGTAAGTGTCACTTCATCTATAGGACCTTTCAATTTCTGTGGATACATTTGTTCAACACAATGGATCACCTTCCAGTGGTGTTGACAAGTACAACTCTTGCTTTTCTCAAGTGACCCTTCATTTCAGCAGAAATTGTTTATTACATACCTAGAATCTTGCATCTCTAAAACTTGTAATTGAGCGTTACTAAAGATAATTTTAGTATTTCCTTGTAGCTAGGCCCTAGAAAACTTTGGGAGAAAACCTAGTGGTTTTCTCCATTTACATCTTAAACACCTGGTATGATTGGCAGCATGAATGAATTTGTTATTGTGAATATCTCTTACTATACTATATATATATATATAGATATATAGATGTATATATATATATCCAAATATTTTTACCATCTAACATCCTAACTTTGAGAATGAAATGTGATTTTTCTCTCCATTTTTTTAATGAGTGACTGATTTGATTGAAACACTAGCTACAATGAAATGGAAAGCTTGGTCAGAGCTGATGAAGACCAAAGTTTGAATCTAGATTCTGCCCCTTAGCTATGTGTCAATGGATAAGTCAATTCCTTTGTCTAGGATGCTATTTTGTGATAATCTAATATGAAAGAGATTGGACTGGGTTACTTCTAATCTTCCTTCTAGATCTATAACCTATGAAATCTTGTATATTGAAAATAAAAATGGAAGCAGTTGGGGTAGCTAGGTGGCACAGTGGATAAAGCACCAGCCCTGGAGTCAGGAATACCTGGGTTCAAATCCGGTCTCAGGCACACCTAGCTGTGTGGCCTGGGGCAAGCCACTTAACCCCATTTGCCTTGCAAAAAAAAAAAAATGGAAGCAGTCAGGTGTTACAATGAATGGAGCATTGGGCCTGAAATCAGGGAGACCTGAGTTCAGATCCTGCCTCATATACTCCCTGTGACCTTGGGCACATTACTTAACCTTAAAAAAAAAAAAGAAAGAGAAAGAAAGAAAGTAAAAATGTTTATGGAGGTGTTATCATTAAGAATACTAGAGTCACCATGAAGTGCTGCTGTGTCTTTAATACTTGGTTTTATTTTATCACATAATCCCACATTGTTTGAGTAGTAAATATCTTCCAGGGAATTTATTCAGTAAAGTAAAAGAATTATGCTAACAAAAGTATATTAACAGACTCATGCTTTTCATTTAATTTTTATATGAGATATATTACTAATTTTTAAAATGCCTTCAGGATAGAAACATGGATAAAAATAAATTATTTTATTTTTAATAATAAATTATTTAAACAGAAGCAATTATAAGAAGGAATAGGGCTTTAAAAAAAAAAGAAAGAGGGGTGGCTAGGTGGTGGAGTGGATAGAGCACTGGCCCTGGAGTCAGGAGTACCTGAGTTCAAATCCGGCCTCAGACACTTAATAATCACCTAGCTGTGTGGCCTTGGGCTAGCCATTTAACCCCATTGCCTTGCCAAAAAATTAAAAAAATAAAAAATAAATAAAAAGACAGGCTCTACCTTCAAGGAACTTATAATCCAGTTGGGAAATGGGTAAGTTTTCAAAAACTGATAAAATGAGAATCAGTACAGAGAAGAAGTCCAGTCAAAGTTTTTGAATAAATTTGAGGAATGAGAGGATAGTTCATCTTAGGAAGAGAGCTGTCATTGTCACTAAGCTTGACTTTTACTTGTGAAGTAAGATATCTCTAATTTTCACAGTACAATTTGTGTCCATATTGGATTGTCTTATGCTAATTAAGAAGCCAAATAATGTGGTGAAAAGAGTTCCATGATTAGAATGAATAGATACTTGGGTTTGAATTCCAGATTTGATACTTTTCTGTGTAACCCTCGACAAATTATTTTATTTTAATTACTTCGTCTGTAATAAGTGGAGATACTAATATCTACAGATCCTGTAGCATTGTTGTGGAGAGCATGTTTCATACATTTTATTTTTTTTGTTTTGGTTTGGATTTTTTTAGATTTTTACAAGGCAAGTGGGGTTAAGTGGCTTGCCCAAGGCCACACAGCTAGGTGATTATTAAGTGTCTGAGATCAGATTTGAACCCAGGTACTCCTGACTCCAAGGCCAGTGCTCTATCCACTCCGCCACCTAGCCACCCCAATGTTTCATACATTTTAAAGCTTCATGCCTTAAATATTATTTTTCTCAAAAAATTAAAAATTAGAAAAGTTCTATAAAAGGGGGTTTCCTTACAAAGGTATTATATATGTTCATATTTTGTAGTTTCTAGATTAATGAACATATATAAATTAAATCACTAAAGTATTACATCTTGAAAAAGCTACTACAGGATTCTAAAGAACCCAGGCATTTTTGTCAGTGCCTCCACTGGACTGGACTGGACTAGACTGGAGTAGAGATCATCCTTATATTAGGCCTTATATAGAATATTTGGTTATTGAATTGACTCTTCTCAGACTTGAGACAGCAAAGTTATATACATGAAAGAGCACTAGACTGCGAGTCAGAAGACCAAGTTGCAAGAATTTAGAGCTGAAAAGCCCTTCACAAAGAAAGTAGCTGACTGTTCAAGGTGACCCAGATCATGAGTAATAGAGTAGGTATTTGAACCTTATTTCTTTACCTATAACCACAACATTCTATTTCTATTACACTATTACTTGCTCTTCTGTACTTTACTTGACTCATTTCTAAGATGGAGGGTGATCTCTCAATTCACTTCTGAACAGCAGTCAATAACCCTGTCATTACTAAATCATTTTATATTTATTCTTAATATAATACTTTTTCATCTGGTGATCTGGGTGCCCCTAAAAGTATTATTTGTTGTGGGTACAGTTATGTTAATAAATACATTAATAAGTCCTACTGACTAGGAATTCAATTTCTGTCTGAAATAGTGCTGATAAGTACATTTTTTAAAAAACTGTTGATTCAACTCTGTGGAAGACTGCTAAATCTATGAAGGGTACAAAGAAATAGAAGATTAGCAGCCTTTGTGCTGGGAGCTTGTGATCTTCACTGGGAGAGCCACATGGCAGTGATAAGTACACTGGACTTAAAAAGACTGGATTCAAGTGGAAGCTTTGACACTTTGATAACTTTGTGACTGCTGTATATCAGCTCTTTGGGTGGGTTATTTAACTGCTTTGGACTTCAGTGTTCTTATCTGTAAATTGAGAGGCTTAGACTGGATGTTCTATCGGTTCTCATCCCAGTTCTAAGCTGTGATATACCATATGTATAAACATAATAGCTAACATAACACTGTGGAGTTATTACAAAAGGATAATATTTTTTCAGAAAGTAGAAATATAAGAATACAAAGTCCCTCCCTCCCTCCTTTCTCTCTTTTTTTGTACCACCTCAGTCACTGGTGAGGGAAAGGGGAGTAGATTCTCAGCTCCCATAGAACACAATCCCAAAACCAAGTCCAAAACCCCCTCAAGGCTTGAGTCCTAGGTACCTTGGCTTCTCAGTGCATCCATGCTAAAATGGCTACCTACAGGCAATCCTGGTTTAAAGGTCACCTTGGTTTAAACTCCTAGTCCGCTGGAAATCACCTCCTGCATCTGAAACAAAGAACAAACAGAACAGAAAGAAATAGAAATACCCTTGGGCCCATTTCTTAGAGCCAGAGCAAAAGAGAAGGAGCAGAGAAAGGACAAGGCCTTTCTTCCTTTTCACCAGTTCAGTTCATAGCTTGCACTTTAGGCTCAGCAGCCAGAAGCACAGTCAAAAAGAGCAGAGAGAGCAAACAACTGAGTTAACACTAACATTAAAGTCACAAATAACCATCCTTAGTGAAGCTGGAGATGCTCAAAGCTGAGTTACACTAACATGCATATACATATACTAGTACTACATATGCTATGTTCTATCAGAGTTTATGGTATATACTAAGATGTATCTACTAAAGTCATCTGGCATTTGGTGGTTTATAATATAGGAGGAAAACTTGATGGAGACCTGCACACTTTGTACCAAAGCCAAGAAGGATTAACCTTGAGGGAGAGGGAAGAGCCTGAAGGACTCTTTGATTTTATTATTTCATCATCAGTTTTATTATTTAGCATGATACTCCAACCTGAATGCAATGTACTTGCCAAGCAAGTGAGTGTGCTTCATTTCCCATGTAAGCAACACTACAAACACATAGCACATATTCTCTTGTTCAACCCATCTTAGGACTCTGAACCCTTTTGACTAGAGAGAGTATGGCATGGTCTATTTTTCAGTAACTACTGTAAATATTAATAAAGAGATTTGCCTATCAGTAGTATGTCATCTGTTTGGAAATTACATAGAAAAATTCTTGCAGTTATGCCACTTGGAAGATTTTTACAGAAGGGGAAATTGTGTGGCTTACCACAAAAACCTTTAGATTGTATCTTAAACCTTTAATATTCCCTCCATCTTCTGACTCTCACTGATACCTAGCAATAGGTGTACTTTCACTCATAATTTCCATATCTCACAGGCAGCAGTAGGGATGTCAGAATACTCCTTGACTTGACTTTAACCATGACTCACTGACCTGTATCTTAGTCACTCTTGCTCCAGATCTACCTGTTAACCACCAATTGTCTTTGTTCCTTGTGCCTGACTTTTCCCTTATGAACAAAACAATACTTAGGATCATAAAATCTAGAAAGGACCTCAAAGGTCAACTAGTCTAACCTGAGCACGAACAGAAATCTCTTCTTCAGTTTCCCTAAATAGTCATCCAGCCTCTCCTTAAAGACCTCTAGTAATTGAACTATTTGACGAAGCAGCCTATTCTATTTTGAAGCATCTTTATTTGTTAAGAAGTTATATCAAGGGGTGGCTAGGTAGCACAGTGGATAGAGCACTGACCCTGGAGTCAGAAGTACCTGAGTTCAAATCTGGCCTCATACACTTAATAATTACCTAGCTGTGTGGCCTTGGGCAAGCCACTTAACCCCATTTGCCTCACAAAAACCTAAAAAAAAAGTTATATCAAAATCAACCTCTCTGAAATTCTCCTTGACCTACTATTCTTCAGGAGGTATGCTACCAGGTCACTAAGGGACTGGTAAACACTATTTAGGCAACATGGTACAGTAGAAGGAACATTGACTGATAAAATACTAGTGTTCTATCAGAAATGACAAACTGGTTGACTTTGAAAAAACATAGAAAGACACTTTAAATAATGAAAAGTGAAATGAGCAGAACCAAGAGAACATTGTAGATAGTAAAAACAGTATCATTTGAAGAATAATTGTGAGAAGTCAATTTATTCTAAATATTATTCATAAATCAATTACAAAGAACCTATGAAGGAAGATAATCCCCTTCTCCTGAGAAGGAACTGATAAATAGATGCATAATATGGTTTAACCTATTTATAAATCTACATCAAATTGTGACCCTCTCTAGTGCAGGTTGGGGAGAGAGGGAAACAGTTCAGAACTTAAAATGTAACAAAAAATAATTTTTTTAGAGTATTGGCACTGGGTTCAAATCCCTCTTCTGATGCTTAATTTCCTATCTTAGATAAGTCACTTGGACTAGATGACCTCTGAGGTCCCTTTCAGCTCTATATTGATAATCTTAAGATTCTATTCAAAGGGCCTAACCTATAATATCTGCAATTTCTTTTTCTTCTTTTTTTTTGGTTTTATTTTGGGTTTTTTGCAAGGCAATGGGGTTAAGTGACTTACCCAAAGCCACACAGCTAAGTAATTATTAAGTGTCTGAGGCCGGATTTGAACTCAGGTCCTCCTGATTCCAGGGCCAGTGATCTATCCACTGCGCTACCTAGCTGCCCAATATCTGCAATTTCTATAGCTCTTCAAGGATTATAAAGCACTTTTCTCAGAACAGCCTAGTGTTATAAGTAATGCAGGGATTATTATTCCAATTTTCCAGAATAGGAATATGAAGTCAAGAGGTTAAGTAAATTGTTCAGGATCATACAGCTTATATTGGAGTAATGACCCCAGGACTTAGGACTCCAGATCTAAAACTCTTACTACTACACTATGCATGTTTATACTGATGTCCATTGATATCGGTATACTCTTTCTAGGGGAACTAGATGAAACACAGTGAATGGAACACCGGCCTTGGAGTCAGGAAGACCTGAGTACAAATCCAACCTCAGACACTTGAGACTAGCTGTGTGACCTTGGACAAGTCACTTATCCCCATTTCCTAACCCAAAAAAAGGATTCTCTTTCTAGACAGAGTAGAACATTTTGTAATCTGAATGATTACATAATCTTCTGAAAAAAAAATGATAAAACACTTTAATTCTTATCTTTGTTCTAAAATGTTATTTTTATATTTTTAAGGGCTGTGTAAATTTCAAGTTTGGGATTCTTTATGCCAAAGATGGGCAACTCACTGATGATGAAATGTTCAGTAATGGTGAGTAATAACTTACTTTCCAAGAGATAAAATCAGTCATCTACTCTGGTCACACACAGTTTTAGTAACATCTGTCTCTTCAGTTTTAAGAATTTTTCTAGAAAAGCAGCTATCAATAATCCAAGTCTCTAACTCAAAGCTCTCTACCATTTTATGCAGGAGTAGAAGAATATGCTACTATATATAAAACATATTTAGCTGTAGTGTAGATATGCTTTGTGACTTTCAGAAGGTGAGGGGACTAGGGATATAAGGTTATAATAATAGACTTGCCCTTGCATTCAGTAATTTGCATGACAAAAAACATTTATCAAAAGGAAATTAGTGGAGTTCTGCTGCTTCTTCAAAAATCACTATGTGTCATAGTATATAGAGCTTAATCTCCTTAAGGAGGCATCCCCCCCTTCTGGTGCAACTAGATTGCCATCTAACCACACCCTCATCCTGGGAAATTCTTGTCCACAATTCTCCCAAAATCCCCCCTAGATGATCTGCCTAACATGCCAGAGACCTCTCTCTAGCTCTTTTAATATATATTTCTAGCTGTTATTACAGCATCTTAAAAACTGACCAAGCTGCCATCTTTCCCGCAGCAGATGGCCACCAAGAACTGTGTGCTCTGTCAATGACCCACTTCACTTTAGGTACCTTCCCCTCATGGCACTCTCATTCCACATTGATGAATACTCATCTTCCTCTAAATAACACCTTATCTGTCCTCTCCAGGACATAGTCTCTCTCTTTTCTCCTAACCCTCTCACACCACACACCACACAATAGAAAGGGAGCCAGGCTACTCCTTGTACCCACTGCCACTCCCCCCACCATCAGCTTCCCTCCTTCTCTTCATGGTCTAGAACAACCAAGAGTTAGAAAACTACAGCCAGCCCCTGCCTGTTTTTATGTGGCCCTTGAGCTAAGAATGTTTTTTACATTTTTAAAATAAGATTTTCCTAGGGACGGCTAAGTGGTGCAGTGGATAGAGCACCGGCCTTGGAGTCAGGAGTACCTGGGTTCAAATCTGACCTCAGATACTTAATAATTACCTAGTCATGTGGCCTTGGGCAAGCCACTTAACCCCATTGCCTTGAAAAATCTAAAAAAAAAAGAATAACAAAATAAGATTTTCCTGAATTTTAATTTGTTATTTAAAAAAAAAAATTCTGGAGAGACAGTACAAAAACAGGCAACGTATCATTTAGTCCTTAGCCTACAGCTTGCAAATCCCTAGCATAAATAACCTGGCCACCTTGCAGTGCTATACACACAGCATTCCATTGTTCTTCTCCATGCTTTAGCATCGGCCTTATTCGTAGATGGAATGTTCTCCTTTCGTCCCCCTCATAATATCCTTTGCAAGCTTCAAGACTCAACTCTAGCACTACCTTATACTTGAAGCCTTTCCCATTTTCCCCATCTGCTAATGTTTGTCTTCCCTAAAGTACTTTGTATCTATTTTGTATTTAGTCTGTGTCTATTTGTGTGTCTCCCCCAAAAGAATGTAAGCTCCTTAAGGGAAGGGACCATTTCAGTTTCATCTTGGTGTGTTTGTGTGTGTGTGTGTGTGTGTGTGTGTGTGTGTCTGTGTGTGTGTATATGCAATAAAACATATTGCCTATAAACACATTAGTACGTGATTGTTTATTGGTTGATTGAACAGAAATTATATAACAACAATATATATTAGCCATGTAAAATTTTCTTTAATTGATTGGCATAGTTCTAAAACTTTTCTTATGCATTCCCCTGCCATGATGAAAATTACAATATGGTTTCCAATTCAGTTCAACAAGTTCAGTTGCTTGTTTTCAATTCAGTGAGTGCTTGCTTGGGGCAGAACACTATGGTGGGTACTGAAGGGAATAAAGTTAAGACCAGATCCAGTTCCTGCCTTTATGGATCTCATATATCCACAAGGCCAAGGACTGCCAAGGCATGTATATATACATCACCCTAAGTCCTATTTCCTATTAATCAGACTAAGAGATGAAATGGTTCTGGAAAAGGCAAATGAAAAGGATGTTTTTTCACAGTACTCCCCTTACTACATAGTGTGCAAGTCATGTCATCATGTATATGATGCCACAGTCCTTTTTAATTACAAAGATGAACATCTAACACATACATGGATAACTATGATATTTAATACATGAAAACTATATTAGGCCTAGAACAAAGCACTATATGCAGTTCCTGAGTCTATGGTCTTTCCTATCAGGGGACTTTCCCAAAGAGAAGAACTTTGAATTTCACATTTTACTAACCAGTAGTATATATCATCATGTAACAATTTTTAGATTTCCTTAGACTGTGAAAATTAAATCAATATATTATTAGCTGGCATCTGATTTGGATGATTTTCCTAATTCTGAATTTCTTCTTTCTTCAGAAACCGGCAGTGAAGCTTTTCAAAAACTAGTCAATCTTTTGGGTGACACAATTACACTAAAAGGCTGGACAGGGTATCGAGGAGGTCTGGACACCAAAAGTAAGATTTCCAGTGGTTGTGATTATATTTTTTTATTAACATCTCTCAGAAATGACCTGGCCAGTATTTGACTATGAATTCTAGTGAAAGGAATAGGGTAGAATAAATGTGATTGGAAGAAAGTCATGAAATCAGTGGTTCCTGAGTGTCATGGCCATAGAAATACTAATTATATGTACATTGTAATATCATTATGCTTTATGAATACAAATCAATACCTTGAAATTACTATAATGAAGTAATAATGATAATATTATTAAATTCCTATATTTTATATAGTGCTTGCAATTTTTAAAGTATTTTCATTTCCTCTGTCTCATTTGATCCTGACAGTAATCTAGTATGATTAAATAGACACAAGTCTTGTTATACACCTTTGATGGATGAGGAATTGACATACAAAAGAGAGTTGAGTTCTTTCTGAGGCATAGAGTCATTCATTGAGGATCTTTCCATGTCTCATCATGTCATAAATTCTTGAAGACTATGCAAAAGGATTGCAAACTCAGACCCTTTCCAGTGGGAAGGATCATGGACATTAGGTCTGCAATCTGAGAGCCAGGTAATCACCAGAGATTAGCCACCAAGTAATTAATTATTTTAAAGGGAGTAAGGGCTGTCCACACTAGAAAATCAATTTTTGATGACTGTCTTCTAAGGTGTAGAGGAGTCTAGTTTAATCTGCCTTAGTGGAGGAAGTATCCACACTGGTGAAATCACTGATTCATCATGTATTAAATGCACAGTGAGAGATCTGGAATAAAGTCCATGCCCCTGATAGTTAAGGATGTATTTCTATACCTCTAGACTATGTGCTCTTGTAATTAATCCAATTATTTTACAAGCATATGATTTCCAATGTAGTTTTTTGCTTCTCTACAATATCATTTACTCTATTTTTATTAACAATATAACCATCTCTAAGCATCTTTCATCTGACCAGGCTACCAACAACTGAGCAATGTAACGTTCTCTCTTTTTTAACCAAAACATTAATCTCTACTCTCAGGAAAGATGGAAATCAGAGAGGGCAGAGAGAGAAAGATAGACCAGAAAGATAGATAGGCAGAGAGAGAGAGAGAGAGAGAGAGAGAGAGAGAGAGAGAGAGAGAGAGAGAGAGAGAGAAGATACTGACCACTGATGACAGTTGTAGTTTTTCTTAGGCTGGTACTTTTCTTTATCCTAAGAGTTGAAATTATCTGGGTCTTCAGTATGATGTGGAAATCTGTAAAAGGGGGAAAAAGGAGCAGAGCCACAGGAAAAACCAAGTAACCCAAAAACAGAAAGGACTTTGTTTTATAAAACAAGGGAACCAAGACTAGAAAGTCACAATTACTTTCCCAAGATCACACAGTTAATAAATAGCAGAGCCAGGACTTCCAACTTAGTTCTCTGACTAGAAGTCCAATGCTCTTCCCACTACACCACACTGCCTGAATCACATATTTTATTTCTGAATTTCCAGGATACCAGATATACCCATAATCAAATGTAAGTACAAAATTAAATTCCCAAAACAAGTACAATTTAGTTTTAAATTATTCCTTTTGGATTATCGATGCTAATCCCTTACCCCCATTTGCTAATGTAGATAATCAAGTGCTGTCTGTATGACTATAGACATGTCATGTATGCCAAAAAATCTACAAAGACATCTAGCTATCCAATACCACTCCCCTGGTCCACAAAATAGAACTTTCTTGATTCAGACCTTTCATGTTGTGTGCCCTCAACTGTGTCTTCCTATTCTTACAGATGATACCACAGGACTATATTCTGTGTACACTGTGTACCAAGGACATGAGATTATGTTTCATGTTTCCACCATGTTACCATACTCTAAAGAGAACAAACAACAAGTGAGTATGATATAAAAATTCGTGGTTACAGAGCCCTTTCAGTCTTACAAAGTATTTTTCTCATTAAAAACCATGTGAGTTAGGTAGTACAGTTAATACACTCATTTCACAGATGAGGAGATGGATTCTCAAAAAGAAGTCAAAGGTCTTGACATTGAGGAGCAGAACCAGGATTCAAGTCTTTAGACTCTCCTCCTGTGCTCTTTCCGCTAGACTGTATTTGCCTCCTAAAAGCTCTCTTAGAAATGCAAAAATCACATGGCCATTTTTATATAGCACTGATTCTCTGCTAAGTGCTTTACTAGGTTATCCCATTTTATCCTCACAACAATCCTGGGAGGGATGCACTCTTCATATCCTTCCATTACAGTTGAAGAAGCCAAGGCAAACTGAGGCGAAGTGACTTGCCCAAGATAACACAATTCTAAGTGTCCAAAGACAAATTTGAACTTAGGTCTTCCTGACTCTAGACTTCATACTCAATTCACTGCACTACCTAAATGTGTACTATGATGGTCTTTAAAGCCTTAATATGCAGTAGAAAGAAAAGTTGCCCTCTCCTTAGATATCATCCTGAAACCCTGTATCAAATATTATCTATCAACCAGCAAGCATTTGTTAAGTGTTTACAATATGCCAGGCTTGTGTTAGTAATTCATAGATATTCACTTTTACAGATTCATGGGAAAATTATCTTCATTACCACCAACTACTGCCAATTTTTTCCTACTTTATAATAACTTATGTAATGAAGTTTATTAAAAATTTTCTTAATAAATTCTACTACTTGAGATGATGGGATTTCTATGTCCTCATGTTAAATGCAGAGAAAATGTTTCTTTTGCCTCAAAAAGAAACTTTTGATTATCTTTGTTTCATTGTTTCAAAGATTTAACCACATAATAATATCCAAGAAATAAAAACAATGATCACAAATAGTTTCTTTCCAAGGAAGAAATAAGGATTTTCAATATTGAGTGTCACTGTGTGCTAAATAAGCTCTGGAAAAAAAAATATAAAAAAGTGATTTCTATCTTCTTGTCTTTAGGAATCTAGCAGTCAGTTAGTATGAAATATCACATATCATTATTTATGCAAATACACAGACATATAATAATAGATTTTAAAGATTTTAACTTTCTCTAGGATTTCTGGTTTTCTGTTAAACTTTTTATGTGATTCTATTAAAAAAACAATTTGAAGGTCTTACAGCTGATAAATAACATGAGAGAATGATAGGCAACTAGTCAAAGATCTAGGGGAAATTGGAATCTTCATTCTGCTTTGTCTTCAGTTTTTGTGAGACATTTATATTTTTGTGAACAAATATTAGGGATTTTTTTTGTTTGATTGTACATCTTTGTTACATGAAATTTACTTTTTCCCCCCCTTTGTTTCAATGTAGTGGGAGAAAGAGGGAGAAAAAAAATTTTTAATTATTGGTTGGAGTGTTTTATGAACATTCAGATGAGTTTGCTATCTTATTAATTCTTCTTATCTCTTATGAAGCAGGAGAAATCTGCATAAGTGAAAATGTGAATGTGAAAAATGGAAAAAACATACACATAAAACTAAAAATGTAAAAATAGGGGGCAGCTAGGTGGCGCAGTGAATAGAGCATTGGCCCTGGAGTCAGGAGGACCTGAGTTCAAATCCAGCCTCAGACACTTAATCATTACCTAGCTGTGTCACCTTTGGCAAGTCACTTAATCCCATTGCCTTTCGAAAACTAAAAAAAAATAAATAAAAAATAAATTAAATTTAAAAAAGCTTCTTGGAAAAGGTGGGATTAGAGAATTTTTCCCCCTCCTTTAGAAAATCTTTATATATCCTTTATTTGAGTTGCAGTATTTATCCTCCAAAATCTATACAATGTGTTATTGTCCTTATTTACAGGTTGAAAGGAAACGCCATATTGGAAATGATATTGTCACCATTGTGTTCCAGGAAGGAGAAGAATCTTCTCCAGCTTTCAAGCCTTCTATGATCCGCTCTCATTTTACACGTATCCTCTGCTATTCTTAAAAGTTTAATTATTGAATGTCATCTGTCTTAGTGGATTACTTTAATTCAACATGCAATAGAGTTAATATGATTCTTTATTTCTAGATTCATAAATTGGCCATTTTAGCTGCTTCTCTTCACTATTGTCTCCTCCAAAATACAAATTTTTATACACTTCAAAGAATACAAAATAATTTAGAGAATATTTGAGCTATAAAAACTGTTCCTTCCCTCAGGATTTTCTAAAACTACTATATTAAAGCACTGTGATATTAATGACTATATTAGTAATCACAATTACATTCTTACTATACATATACTTGTAATCGTGAAAAATGACAAAGCTAATTTTACTTTTTCTTCCTTTCTCTCACTCCAATTTCAGGTCATTCATAGTTTCAATTATCCAGAAAGATGTCAGCTTCATAGAACCCCATAGCTAGATTGTGTTGCTCTGTAAAACAGAATGAGTCTATATAGACTTTATACACTGTGTTTGTGTATGTGTGCCTTAGCTTGAAATTATATCATATATAAGGTACTATGAGAAAACTCTATGCAAATTGACTTTGTTTATTTGTTTGTTTAAACATATTCCTTGGAGCACCAGATACAAGAGTTTCTTATGCTTCTTATACTTGTTATTGTCTGTGCCATTATGTTTGGTTAATTCTGAAAATTGATTGCATTAAATTTTTTCATTTATTCATTTGATCTATTTAATGGCATAACATTCATCTTCTTAAAAATTGAAAAGTATATTTGTTCATATTGTTTCACTTTCCCCATGATAACTTTGCATTAGAATGATGTATGATAGAAGATTGGATAATTATGCAATCATCTGAGTCCTGTAACCTCAGATTTCAGACATAACTTCCATTTACTAAAGTCATATTATTCACTGAGTTATATACAAGTCGGGGCAAAATTAACTGAAATATAACCCAGAATTTCTTTCTTTAGTAGTTTCACTTCATATATAGTCTATACAAGAAAAAGCAGGAAGAGCGAGATGACTTGCAAATGATTGAAATCAATGGTTATACTTATTAATTTTTCCATTGATCCAGGGAAGGAAGGACCAAGCAGCTGTAACAAACTCAACTCATTCCTGGCATCTCAACCATCAGCAGCATAGGAGATTCATCAGAATATTGATAGCCCTAAGGAGTCTTAACTCAGGAAATAACCCAAAAGATTGGAGAAAAGGGGTGGCCAGCTCTTCCTTCCAAATGCCCCAGCAATATTGTCTTCTTCTGTCATAGATGCTGATCACTCCACACCTGTGCATTTCTTTTTCATTTCTTTCTATAAATATTATATAAAAACCAGAGACTTTCTTTTAGGCTTTTTTCTACTTCAGTTGTATTGGTACATCAGTTCTCATGGTATATGGTACATTTAAAATACCAGCATTAAATTATTTGTAAACTGATCAAAAAGCACATGACTTTTTGGACTTTCTGAACAGCTACTCTCCCACCATCACTGGAGAAGAGATTTGAATTTTTATCAGTTTTATAAATCACCATCACCAAAAAACTTAGAACCTGCAATCAGTCATCTGAAGATCTCTTTCTGGAAATTTCTGGGCTAATCCTCACAGAACAGAATTAGTTGATCATTGAGCAAAACCTTTCCAACTTGGTAATAAAACCTCTTAGATATATGATTTGGCTATAGTCTTGGAAGATCCAGTAGAGGTTTCTCTCATAATATGGTGTTTCTGGGAATGCTATTATAAGGCAAGACAGGGGTAGGAGGAGTTAAGAGTAGGAAAAATTAATGCATTTTTCTTAATTTCCTATTTAAAATGTTAGTATGGGAACTGTAGTATGTTTAGGATTTTATTGTTCATTGAGGGATGCCATCTTTTTCATAGCTTTGTTTCTATTCATCCTACCTGTTTTTTTTTCCTTTTACAGAGTTCAGCTCAAGCACTGCCTTCTCTTTTTTTTAATTTTATTTATTTAAGGCAGTGGAGTTAAGCAACTTGCCCAAGGTCAAACAGCTAGGCAATTATTAAGTGTCTGAGGTTGGATTTGAGCTCAGATCCTCCTGACTCCAGGGCCAGTGCTCTAGCCATTACACCACCTGGTTGCCCCACAAGCACTGCCTTCTACATGCTCCCCAAATTTCTTATTCCTCCACCCTAAAATTAACTCATTTTCATTTTGTTTCAACTTTTATGTATTTATGTACATATCATTGATTCCACATTAGAATGTATACTCCTTGAGAAAAAGAATAATTTTATTTTTGTCTTTGTATCCATAGTACCTGACATATAATATTTTATTAATAAATGTTTCTTGGTTGATTTGTTGTTCATTGACAATAGGATTCAAGAAACTTTATTGATATTAATGAATAATTATAAATTGCTTATCCAGAGGCAGGGCCTAATCAAAGCTGATGTAGCAACCTAACAATCTTATTTCCTTGGACCACTGATTTACATCATCATTTAAAAAAAAAACTGCTATCATGGTTTAAAGTGTGTGATTTAAATATATGAAATGCTGGACAGAAGATACCTATTCTGCTTTTCATCAGTAGAGTGATTTTTCTAAGAACAAACTGATTATTATCACTTAAAATCACTGATTAATTTCTTTAATCTTTATGGCAGATATATTTGCCTTAGTGAGGTATAATCAACAAACTGACAACTTCAGGTAGGTTAAAACTTTAACCAAACTATTTGCTTTATTTCTCACACTTATTCTTGAAACTGATACTGTCTTTAATTCTTGCTATTAAATTTAAGTCATTGATTTAATTCTTACTACATTGAGTGCATTTATTTGGAATAGCCATTGGATCATAGAAGCTTTTGATTAGGGCCATTATCTCTTTGGGGAAGGGAAGTTTACTAAAGGCAGTCCTTTACAGCCTCATGATGTGCTCCAGATCTCAGACACAAAGTGTTTATGTTTCAGGAGATTATTGCACATTTTAATGAGGAGAAGTTTATCTTAGAGTTGGCTTTCCCTTCCCTCTGGTGTATCCTAACTGTTGCCTTAGCCTTTCATTGTCACATTTCAAATTCTTTAAGGAGCTTTGATTTCACCTCGGTGGTTTGGTGATGCTTCACTGATGCCTTTAGATGGTCAAATTAGTTGCTGTAGCCAAAGAAAATCATCGCCCAATGGACAGACTCCTGGAGTTGAGCTTGTCTAATTTATCTCAGCTAAACTTCAGATGACAAATACAGGGTTTATTAGGATCCATACTTGAAGCCTTTAGACCTCAGTAGAAATTGTCCATAGCTGAGTTTCATGCCTCAGTCTTTAAGAACCCAGACTCATCTCCTCCCCCAAATAAGATCAGAGGAAAATATTACTGAAGATTTATTATCTTCAGCTAATAATATTTATTGTTTATTTCTAGGCTACATGACATTATCTTAGCAACACTAACATAGTCTTGTACATGGTAGGTAGTCAATAAATGTTTGCTTGAATTGTTATTTGTCCAATGGATGGGGCCACTGAATGTAGAAAATGTTTCTATGCCTTAAAGAAGCTTTTCAGGTGGGATAGGAAATAGGTATTCTCAGGGGTGCTACACAAAACATAATTTATACAAATTACATAGAAAGAAGGATGTTGGATGTGGAACAGGGTGATGTAGTAGAAAATATGATGGTCTTGGAGGCTGAAGACTTGGGTTTGAATTCTGCTTCTATGTACTCTCTACTTGACCCTCACAAGTCACTTCTCTTGTGAGACTCAGTTTCCTCCTCTGTAAAACAAAAGCAATAATCTTTTCACTAGTTCAATTAGAAAACTGATTTTTAAATTGGAAAGCTCTATATGTTGTGAATTGGGGTTTTTTTGACGTAACAAAATCTGGTGTATACAGTTAGTGCTTTAGAGAAAAGAGGCCCAATTAATTATAAAATGTTTTTTCCATAGGCTGAAAATATTTTCAGAAGAAAGTGTGCCCCTTTTTGGCCCGCCCTTGCCATCCCCACCTGTGTTTACAGATCACCAGGAATTCAGGGACTTTTTGCTAGTGAAATGTAAGTTTCTTTTTTGAGGTCCTTTTGAAAGCCTTATTTGGTCTAGGTCACAATATGTTTTGCCATTTTATCTCATGAGACTTCACAAGGAAACTTCATCTCTCTTATGCATCTCCATGCATTGTAAAAACTTTTTGTAAAGGATGTTAATTTTCTGCTACTGTTTGTGGGTGTTTTTCTGACTACTTACCCATATCCTACCCATACAGAGCATCTTACCTCTCTACCTCTTTATTTACCTCCTTCTCTGTCCTCTGTTCATCAAACCATGTGTCTTTCTTTACACTAAGTCCTCCAGTTTGTCCATTTCTGTGTTTTTGCTTTAGTGTATCACTGTCTTTGTGGATATATGTATGGGCTTGACAAGGGGACAGGGCCTAGTGCATTGTATTAGAAGATTGTGATTAATTTTAAGGTTGTGAGCTGTTCATGACTGGGACCTGAATCAAGATAAACCAATGTGGATGGTTTTTTGTCAGTGGTGGTCAGGCCACTGCCTTGTCTCCTCAGAGACAAATTTTCTGAATTACATACTATATTTATGAGTATAAATTCTCCTTTATGTATTTTATCCAGCCTTCCCTTTTTAAAGGACAAGTTTGTGATCCCCCCCTCACAATTTCCTTCCTGATAATCTGCCAAATGTGGCATCTTGGAGTTTAAAGAAATGTTCAAATCATAGAGTTTAGTCTTTGAAGGAATCTTAAAAATTGTTCAGTCCAACCCCTTTATTTTACAGAGGAGGACACTGGGGCTTAAAGAAAATAAGAAACCCAAGATTCCCAAGTTATAAGAACAATTTTTTAGGATGATGAACCTAGGCCCTCTGACTCCAAAGCCAATGTTCTTTCCACTGTTCCACCTTGCCAGCCCATTTAAGAATGTTCTTGCTAAGTCTAAACTTCTACTAGGAATTTTTTTCCCTTTTCTGTCAAAACTAGGAACAATTTTCTTTTTTCCCATACCTAATCCTTCCCTAGTCAACCTATCACTCTCTATCTTGTACTTTTTCAATAGCTTCCTATTGATCACCCAACATCTAGTCTCTTCCCACTCCCATCCATCCTTCTTTATACATTTACCAAATTGATATTTCTAAAGTACAGGTCTGACTGATACACCCCTGCTTCAAGAAGCTTCAATGACTCTATGTTGCCTCTTCTTTTTTTTTAAGGTTTTGGCAAGGCAATGGGATTAAGTGGCTTGCCCAAGGCCACACAACTAGGTAATTATTAAGTGTCTGAGGCAGGATTTGAACTCAAGTACTCCTGACTCCAGGGCTGGTACTCTATCAACTGTGCCACTGCACCCCCTAGCCACCCTTCTCCTTGTTGCCTTTTAAAAGTTTCTTGTTTGGCAGGAAAAGCCCTTCAACAATGTGATTCCACAAGTAAACCCAAAAGGGATCACAAAGAGTAAGACAAAACTGAAAAAAAAAAATGATTAAATAACAACAACAAAAGAAATGATAACTAATGAATTCAGGGAAATATGAGAAGACTTGAATGAACTGATGCAGAGGCAATTAAACTGAACTGAGAACAAAACTACTAAAATGTAAAGAAAAACAACACTAACACTAAAAGACATTAGAGAATTCTCCCTGGTTTCCTCCATGTCTTAACCCAAACATTATTTTCTGCAAGAGATCCTCCTACTCCTCTCCTGCTCACACCTAAAATTAACTTCGAACTACTCTGCATGTTTACTATATATATATATATATATATATGCTTCTTCTTGTATTACCTTATATACCTCATGTATATATATATATATATTATATATATATATATATATATATATACCTATTTACTTTATATATACCTATTTATATATGTTTTCTCCTATATTAGAAAATAAGATCCAAGAGGGCAGGAACTGTTTTTTTCTTTATATCCCCAGAGATTGGGACAGTGAACATTATTACATTAAGAACTTGAAAAATATTTGTTGATTGATTAATGAATGCTGAGGAACAACAAAAACCAAATGTGTTATTCCACATAAAAAAAAAAAACAATATGATTCCAATCTCTCTTTCCAGGTCAGTCACACATTATTCTCCTTTATGGGGAGTTTATAATTTTTGATTCTTTGGAAATTACACAGTTAACAATATGAACTCTATTTTCTGTACAGAGCAACTAAAACAAATAACAGTTCTTTCAGATTACTTGTCTCAGACCTGTTCCTTAAAGAAAAGGCCACCCCTCAGAGAGAAAGTAGTTTTAAAAAATTAACAACTTTTATAAAAGTGGTATTCACAATACAGGGTATTTGTAGCAAACTTCCACCTTTCTAGAGTCCTAATAGAAGGATAGTTGAATATTCCAAATTGTTGCCCAATGCTGCCAGATTGATCTTTCCATATTGCACTGCCTTACCCAGTCTCCCTATCCATTCTATCTTCCACTATCATCTTTGATGACTTTAAGATTCACATTGATAATCCTAACCTTATAGTTCCTCAATCTTAATTAATTCCAGTAGCTTTCTGCCTTTCTGCCTCAAGCAGTCACTTACCTGGTTATACCATCGACCATACCAACATTTGAAGTTACTCCAACTCTACTATCTTCTGAAATCCTTCATTTAAAAATAATGAATACAGTGTTTAATCCTTCCACCTCTCTTATACCTTCAATCTTATACAAAGTTGAATTTAATCCTTGTTATGACCTCTGTTCTTCAAATACTTGGCATTTTTCCAGTCTAACATTCTTGTTTTTGTTTCTTTTGCCTCTTTATCTGCCTGGACCCAACACTTAACTATTTCAGTCATGTGTTCACTGTGGCCCCTTGACCCACTCCTAGTCCCTTTATGCTAATTCCCATTCTCGGGTTCTCCTCACCTACTTGGCTGTCATTCCTGAAATGCCACTGGTGGAAGTCATGAAGTATCAATGCTTTCAACTGATAATATATATATATATATATATATATATATATATATATATATATATATATATATATATATATATGTAAATATATATTGAAGTTACTTAACCCCTTTTAGTCCTTCCCTGGTTTTCCACAATCCTTTTTTCTTTTTCCTATAACTCCATAGAACATTTCCCTTAGTTCTTGGTTTGATTATTTTCTCCAGTCCTTTCTCTCCATCCCACTGCTGACTTGCTTCATGCTCTTAGTATATAACGTTACCTCTTACTTTACTGAAGTCTGAAGTGTCTTCATATGAGCCCACCTTCAGATCTCTTTCCCATTCAAAACTTCTCTGCCCTCACATGTGATTTTTTTCTCTCCTCATGTCAAGTTTCCTGACTTATAATATGGAGACTTTCTTCTGTCTAATGCTCTATGACACTCTTCTGTGATACTATCTCACATATAACCCTTATAGCAATTCAGCAATCACATGTACCTGTTTTTTCAGTGTCCTGAGATGTAGTTCATCCAGGTCCAGTAGGTTGAATTTATTGAAGGAAGAAAGTACTGTCTCTCAGTCTCTCCATTTATATTTAATTCCCTAGTAATTATATCTTCCCTTGTCTTTCCAATTTTAAGATCATTCGCCTTTATAGAGAAAACAGAAATAAAATAGGCATTCAGCAATTCATTTTTCTCTAAATCATCTTCTCTCATTATTTCTGCTATTCTAAGTAGCAATTTTTCCCCTATTTTATCTTCCTCTTACACCCAAATTAATTTTTAAAGCCTTGTTATTGGCATCCATGACTGTTAACTGGAGATCATAATACCAACTCTGCTGAGCTTACAGAACGTTTCTTAGGCTTAAATGAAATTGCTTCTGAAAGCTATTTGAAAATTCTAAAATGGAAAACACAAACATAAGATAGTGTTAATTGGCCAATTACTATCAGTTATCAAGTTATTTTTATATAAATTCTCCCTTAGTCAAATCTCCCTCCCTGTATTTATGCAATTTATTTTTTTAACCAAAATGTAGAATTTTATAACATTAATTAGGACCTTTAGGGACCTATGGTTTTATTGTTACAAGTACACCCTCCACTAATGCAAACTGTTATCCCTCTATACCAGAGGGGTAAATGTTTTGACTGAAGAGAAAATTTTTTTAAAAATTCACCAACAAATAACCAGTCTTCTGGTAATGAGTATTTATGTACTTAGCTAGACTGACATATAGAAAACATGGGGTTTCTGGATTGATATTTGAAGCCTTTCTAGTCCATTTGAAGCCTTTCTAGTCCATTTTTGACTAATGGGTTTTGCTTGAAAAACTCAGCATCATTGCCATACCATGCTGAGGCATCAAAATGGGGTTTTAATGGAGAAAAATTTTACATTTAGTTCCATTAAATTTCATCTTGTTAGTTCAGTCCCTTTCAGTAAGAAAATGTTAGTTATTATATATATTAGATATATCTTATTTCATGAATTTAGAATATAAAAAGAAGTACATTATTAAAGCCATGTAATCTAGAAAGAATAGTAATATCATAGGATTAGAGGTATTAATTGGAGAAAGCTTCCTAAAGGAGGCAGTTTTTATTTGTATTTGTATGGTATCCATTAGTAGAATGTAAGCTCCTTGAGGGCAGGAAGACTTTTATTCTTGTTTTTTATCCCAGCACTTAAACCAATGTCCTGTACAAATTAGCCACTTAAATATTCATTGGAGTTTTTTGAGAATTTAATTTCTGATTTACTCTTTCTGTATTCCCATTTAAATTTGTTTTATTTTAGTAATTAATGGTGAAAAAGCGACCTTGGAAACTCCAACATTTGCCCAGAAACGACAGCGAACTCTAGATATGTTGATTCGATCTTTATATCAGGATCTGATGCCAGATCTGCACAAGGTAACTCATGGGTCCTCGCCTTCTTACAAGAATTGAGTTAATTGAGGGGCAGTGAGGTGGCGTAGTGGATAAAGCACCGGCCCTGGAGTCAGGAGTACCTGGGTTCAAATCCGGTCTCAGACACTTAATAATTACCTAGCTGTGTGGCCTTGGATAAACCACTTAACCCCGTTTGCCTTGCAAAAACCTAAAAAAGAAAAAAAAAAGAAAAAAAGAATTGAGTTAATTGAACAGAACTTCAGAAAGAAAAATTCAAGCAAAAGAGTTCTGAGTTGGTAAAGTTGACTAATTGCCTCCATTCTTAAAATTAAAACCAAACAATGGCTATATGAGTTATAGAATTATCTACATGCTATCAGTAAGGTAATAGTGAATTTTATGTTAAGTAGTTCTCAAATAAATATGTGATCACAGCAATGTGGATATTTTTACTAGTGCTGCAGATGTAAATCTATTCATACCATCCTGCACAATATTTCTACAAACTTGCCCTATTAGTTCACCACAGATGATTATTATTTTCTCATTTTCTCCTGACATTGTAAGAGAACAATGGAATAATGGCCTGTCTATTGGTTATTCTTCATTTTTGCCACATAACCAGCCATCTTTTTTTAATTATATACATTATTCATTTTTATTATAAGTTTTCTTCCTTACCATAAGGAAGAAAACTATTATTAGTTATTAGATATAATTTCTGTATTCCTTGAATTTATAATATAATAAGTAAAGTAGCATATTAAAGCCAAGTAACCTAGAAGGAAGAGTAATATCATTGAATTAGAGATAATTGGGGAAAGGAAGGAGCTTTGCAGTTTCCCAAAGGCAGTCCAACTTTTTCCTATTCACTTATGGGCACAATTCATCCATTTGCACTCTGCATCCAAGACATTTATCCTGATGGATGACTTCTGAACACTTTCCATATCACAATATGTCATAATCTGTATCATAAACTTTCTTCATCCATTTAGTTTGGCCTCTGTGGATAGTTAAGCTTAACTCTTTCGAATCCTGACTCCAGGGTGGCACTCTATCCCCCTGTGCCACCTAACTTCTCTCTCAAAACCCAATTTTTATACTAACTGCATGAAGACAGGGTGATTTGCCTCCCCTCTCTCAGCCTTGGTTTGCTCATCTGTAAAATAAAAATAATATTTATATTACTTAATTTACAGGGTTGTTTTTGTGAGGAAATTTGTAAACCTTAAAGCACCTTAGATATGTGAATCATTATCAGCAGATAGTTCCATTCTTAGTTGGTACATTGCTTAGGATCCTATCCCAACTCTAGTAATAAGACTGACAATCCAAAGGAAATATGATAAGCAGACACTTAGGACAAGACCTTAAAATTATTTCCTCAATTAGTCATTATAGCATCTTGAGTTTAGAGCTGGAATGAATCTAGGGTTTATGTAGCCCATCACCCTCCTTATTATAGAGACCTATGGTCCAAAGAAGGTAAGTCATTTGCTCAAAAAGTCACACAGATAAGGTAACAGAAACTATATTCAAATTGCTGTCTTTTGATCCTAAAGTCTGCAACTTCCCAGCACCACCACCACACTCTTTCACTGACTTGTTTCCTTTTATTTAGAATATGCTAAATAGACGATCTTTTAGTGATGTCTTACCAGAATCACCCAGGTCAGCTCGGAAGAAAGAGGAAGCCCGTCAGGCAGAGTTCGTTAGAATCGGACAGGTAAGCTCCATTTAGAATGCCTTCTACATTAGGGTAATCTCTTCAATTTGAATATTATAAAATGTCTGAAATTTTTGTGGTTGTTTTTTAAGGCTCACTTAAAATAGTACAGGCCATCTAAGTAAGTCTACCTTGGGATTACTGTAGGTAGTATGGTAAGATAGGCTTCAGAAGTCATAACTGATAACTGCAATGTTGCATCTAATAGTTTGGGTATTATATATGTAAAATGGACTTCATGGTTTTATTACATGCACATGTAGAGGGAATGTTATTAATGGGAGATAAATATATAGCGGATATAGTACTTAAGAAATAGTCATAATAATTCAGATTTTTGGAAGGCTTTAAAGTTTACAAAACTCTTTCCTCATTATCTCAAGTTATTATAACATACTACATCTCTTCTTCCTCACTTCTAAACTTCTAAAAAGGCATAGTACACACTTACTGCTTATGTTTCCTCACCACACATTCATAAGTTAATTTCTTGGTCTGATTTCCATTCTCAAAACTCCACTGAAACTGCTTTCCCCAATACAGCCATTGGCCTATTTGCTGCCAAATCCAATGTCTTTTCTCACTTTTTATCCTCCTTGGTCTTGTAGCATTTAACATTATTGGCTGCTCCTTCCTTCTTGCCATTCTCTCTTCCCTTGACTTTGTTGATTCTGCTCTTCCAGTTTTACCTGCTACCTGACTATTCCTTCCTTTTCTTCACTGGTTCATGGATATATCCCTGAAGCTCTGTCCTGGGCCTCCTCTCTTTTCTCATTATACTCAATGATCTTATAAACTTCCATGTTATTGCTATGCATATGGCTCCTAGATGTCTATAACTAGCCTCTCTCTCCTTTACTCCAGTACCATATTACCAGCAGTCTGTTGGATATTACAAATAGTATGTCCTATAGACATCTCAAGCTCAATGCATCCAAAATATAATTCATTATGTTTCAATCCCAAATCCATATCTCTTTCTAATTTCATATTTTTATTTTTGTGGGGTTTTTGGTTCAAATCACCACAATCCTTCTGATGACTAATCTTTAGAGTCATCTTCAACTACTTACTCTCAATTATCCCCATATCCATCTAAGCATAAAGTCTCCTGACTTCACAATATCTCTTGCTTCCAAGCCCTAAGGTCCACTAATAAGACTTCCATTTTAGTTCACATACTCCTCACTTATAGCTTAGCCAATTGACATAACTTCTTATTTAGTCTCCCCACCTCCAAGTTTCCCAGTCTTCAATCTATTCCCCCATCCAGAAGCCAAAGTGATAGTCCTAAAGTATAAATCTAAATATTTTACTTGCTCAGAAAGTTCCAGTGGCTCCGTTTTTCTTCTAGGATAAAATATAAACTGGTTTTGGCCCACCTTTGCAGACTTATTACACAGTATTCCACAAATTCAATGGTCTAGCCAAATTGAACTTCTTTCCAATTCCTTGCACAGGATAGTCTATACCTGTTTTCCCACATTCCATCTCTCTTCCCATGCATCTATTCTCCTTATAGTTCAGCTATCACCTATATGAGAGCTTTCCTGATTCCCACCCCAACTACAAAGACATCCTCTTCCAAATTATCTTTTATATATCTTATATATATTTTCTATTTATTTTTATGAATGTATATTTTATCCCCAATATCATATAAAGTCTTTAATACCTAATATGTAGTTGGCATTTCATAAATATTGATTAATTGATCACTTAAGCCTTAATCTTCAGCACCTTTTTCTTCTCAATTTTCTCACTTTTAGATCTCATGGGCTCTCATGAATTCAATTATCACCAGTGATTCTTAAATCTGCATATCTAAAACAATCTACAGCCCTACAATCCAGTAGAATGTAAGCTCCTTGAGGCCAGACACATTTTTTTTTTCTTTCTTTATCCCTAGCTTAGCCTAAGGATGGATAGTGTCTTAAACATAGTTGGCTTCACTGAAGTGAATTGAATACATCTCTCAACTTCTCCCCAGAGTTCCAGTTCCACATCTTCACCTTCACCTGAGTGAATCACCAGCACCTCAAATTTAACAAGTTCAATACTGAATTCTTCCTTCTCCCAGAAACCTGGCTCTCCCCATCTTCTTGGTTTCTTCAAACCACTATTCTCCCAAACTCAAAAACTCTGTCATTTTTGACTCTCCTCTGTCCCTCACCTTCCACATCTAGTTAGGAGTCAACTCCTATCAATATTTTCTCCTCTCCATTTCTTGAATGCATCCCAGTCTTCTCCACTCACACTTCAGTTGCCTTAGTTCAGTCTCTCATCATCTCTTACCTAAACTGCTGTAATAATCTCCTGATGACAGTTTACAGAGTTTCCTCCTCTTGCCTCTATCCCAACCATTTGAAATTGTTATATTTCACAAAACTGCTCAACATATACTCCTCTAATTCTATTATTTTCTACTTAAAAAATTTCAGCATCTACCTACTGCACATAGAAGAGTTCTGTGCTTGAAATTCCAGGACATTGACAAGCTGAATCCAATCCACCTTCCCAGGCCCATTTCATATTCCTAATATACTCTAAAGTTTCAACCAAATTAGAATGCTAATTACTTTCATAGTTCATCCTGCTACCTCCTGATTCTATTCATTTGCACTGATGTTAGGAAAATGGCTCTCTTCACATCCCTTCTTCTCCTTCAAGGTCTGGCTCTCATGCCACCCCATTCATGAGATCATCTTTGTTTCTCTCTGCCTAAAAGCAATCTTTCCCTCAAATCTAGACCAAGATCTAGATTTCCCCCTTCTTTCTATCACACTCTAATTTTTCAATACATGTGATCATCTGGTCAATAGCATTCTTCTTGAGGCCAGTGACTGTACCCTTCTTTAATTTTCATATCTTCAGCACAGAGCACAATACCTTTCATGTAGTAGGCACATAATAAACATTTGTTGGATTGAGAGGCATCAATGAATTAATGAATGCAAATTAATTGAGTTACATCATAATGTGTTATAAAGAGATTATGACTATTTAAAACTTGCTAGAAAATAACTGTATTATCTAAATTCACTAACAGTATAGGCATTTGAATACTGGAGCCTAAAATTACCCATCTCCTTATGACAAATTTGGTATAGTGGAAAGAGCAATAACCTTTGGAGACAAGTTCTAGCTCCATCACTTTCCAGATTTATGAACATGGGCAAATTAGTTCAACTACAGTTTCCTATTCTGTAAAATGGGAACAAAAATATTGGTACTATCTCCATCAAAGGGTTGTTAATGAAAATTAAAAGGAGGTGATGGCTATGTAAAGCACTTTGTTGAACTGAGAAACACCATATAAATGGTGTTAGAGGTTGCTATTGTTCAAATTATACCTGTTTATCCTCTCACTAAACTGAACATGAGCACACTTTAAACAAACTAATCTGTCCCATTAAGGCTCTGAAACTGAAAACCATCGTGAGAGGGGATGCTCCAACTAGCTTGGCAACTTCAGGTCTTTGTAAAAAAGAGGTGAGTTGTTAATATTTTCATGCTTGTCTGCAGATGTACAGTATACTCAATAAAATTATTCAGGGAATTGAAATTTTTACTGGGGTGGAAGATAAAGATGTTTCTGACACACAATTGGCTGGAAGTCAAATGAATTATCAGAGGCAATTCAAACTGTTTGTCTCAACATTTAGCCGCTAGCCTTCCATATGTCTTTCTCCTAAATCCCATCTGGTCTTCCTGTGGCCTGTCTAGGTAGAGTTTATCAGAGTCTATCTGGATTTCTGTCAACTCACCATACTCTCCTTGTGGCACAATTATTTTTATTCAAACCTTACCCCACTATTAGACTATAAGTTCCCAGAGGGCTGGAATTAAGTTTTATTTCTCTTCCTGTCCCTAAAACCAAACACCAGGAGTTTTCACTCTTAATAAATGGTTGTTGGCATGAAGCAAACATCCTTCTTGAGTCACTTTACTCCTTCAGAACCTCCACTGGCTTCTTTTTGCTTGTCAAATTCATATTTCAGACTCTAATAAATATATAAGCAAGTTCATCAGTTTGAGTTGCCTCTTATCTGCATGTACCTTTGTATGTTAAAGCATGGCTGAACTCTCAACACTGGGCCTAGCTTAGTGCTGAGAGATTCATATTGTCAAGTACCTAGGGAGCCCTCTTTTTGTAAGCTACAGTCAAATAAGCCAAGGGGAGCTAATTCTTAGTTTGTGTGTTAAGTTGACCACATGGTCTAAGGAGTAAAAAGAAATGAGCTGAATTTTTACTTCAGTGAGCTTCATTGAAATCCACCTTTATATATTGGTAACAACTCAGCCATGAAAAATAAATTAAATTTTTATTAAAAGTGGGCACTGCCTGTACTAGAGAGCAGTTCTATAACTTCTTGTCTTTCTTCTACCATCCAATTCTATATTCTTCAGCATACCATTCCAAAAAGGGCATCTTGCCAATCAGTGGGTCTTTTTTTGATGTTTGGTAATTGCCTCTGACTTTTCCCAGGGAAAATACAATTGCTTTATTTTTCTGAAAATACCTCTGCCCTGAAGCCTAATGATAATCTGCAGTGGTCCATCAGTGACCACTTCATTTTTATTACTATATAGGTGTACACACACACACACACACACACACACACACACACACACACACAAGCTTTTCATATTTTTGTATACATCAGAAAACCATTCTCAAACAACAGTGACTTGATGAAAGCAAGAATCAAGATATATAGCATTACAGTTTGGCTGGGGTAATCAGTTATCCCAAACTTACTCTGACCTTTAGGTTTTGGATATTTTAGAACCTAAACAATTTTATTTGAAAGTTAATTGCCCCCCAAAAAACATATTAACTCTGGCAAGGCCTCTGTATGATTATGATATAACTTGACTTGTCTTTCCCATCATATACAAGACTAAAAGGTAGGTATAGGGGCAACATGAGAAATGGTGCTTTCTGTCTGAAATGAAACTGAGTGCCCAACTTAAGAAAAACAGTCTACATAGTTCAAATATTCTGTTTGAAAGAATACAGCTATTTTAATGGACCCTTTTCCTATAAGCATTGCTAATTTTCTCTTTTAGATTTTTATAATATTAAATCACTCAAGAAGCAGTTTTATTCAGATAGAATTAATACCATGTATGATGTATGATTTGATGTTTTTACTGAATCAGCAACACAGGAGACAGACTTTTTTATTTTTTACAAGTAATAATAATAGCTAACATTTATATAGTGCTTCAAGTTTTGCAAAGCACTATACATTTATTATCTCATTTAATACAAGATGTGGGATATCATTTTATTGTGAAGTGAAAGTCAAATATCTTTTCATCTTCCCCTGAAAATGTATATCAATTGATCCAACTTCAAGGGGAAAGAGAAACTATATCTTCATGAAGTAAATTTCTCTAATGTTTTGATTCTCCCAGAAAAAAATGGGTTATACATAATATAGGAAAACATATTTCACAGTCACAGAAACATATTAAAAGATTTCTTCTAATGAATAAATTGAAAGGAGATTTTGCTCCTCAAGAAAATTAATAAATTCCTAATCCTTTTTAAATCTTGAAGTGTCCATTCAATAAGGCATCTGTGTTACTGTTTCAGCCATGGTACTGAGCATTTCCATTGACAAGCCGTGGTTTGATTTTTTGGGTGCACTTACTATTCAATGCTTGTATTGTCTCGTAGCCTTGGGAGTCCCAGTGTTTCTGCAGTAATTTTCCTCATGAAGCTGTATGCGCAGATTCCTGGGGCCAGGCCTTGCTGGTCTCTACAGATGCTGGCGTCTTGCTAGTAGATGGTTAGTGAGTAGTTGCTCCTATAAATGTCTATATTTGTGTGACAGAATTTCTGACGATGATGAATGTGATTCATTTATCTAACCACTCTGTACTATAGTGAGGTTAGTACAGACTTAAATGCAATAGAGTGGAAAGAATCCTGGTCCTAAAAACAGAGGGCAAAATTCAAGTCTTTACACTGGCCCTTATTGTGTGACCTTGTGGTCTAGATGAAAGGGAACAATGGCCTTGGAGTCAGAGCTTGAATCTTAGCTCCCCTTTTTGCCACCTGTGTGACCTTAGGCAAATCATTCAACTTCTCTGAGTCTCATTTTCCTCATCTGTAAAATTAGATAGAAAATTCTCATTCTCTTATTACAATTGCTTTATTTTGAGAGTAATCTGAAGAAATCACACCTGAAATGTCTTTTAAAAAACACCAGCTAATATGTCAGAGGCCCTCAGAGCATGAAAGATTCAGTTACATTTCAGGAAGATTTCTGACTCCTCTCAGTACTTACCACTCATTATCCTCCATCCTCCTGAAACATGGAAAAATCACTCTCCAACTCCCCTCAGAAGCACAGAGTTCACAGTATTAAAAAAATGAAAACTTTTATCAGCCACCAAGGTGATTTTCATAAAGCTCTAATCCCAGTCATGTCCCACACACACATATACAGCCCCATAATATTCAATAAACTCCAGGAGTTCCCTGTCATCTCCATAATTAAATTTTAAAAATTCTGTGTTTGGCATACAAAGCCCTTCATAACCTAGCCCGGCTCCACCTCAGTCTTTCCAGTCTTCTCCTACTTCCCCAACTTACCTAGCTGCCCTGTGGCACAGTGGATAGAGCACTGGCCTTGGAGCCAGGAGAATAGGTGTTCAAATCTAGCCTCAGTGTATATGACCTTGGGCAAGTCACTTAACCCTGACTGCCCCACATCCAGGGCCATCTCCAGTAAAGTTGATTTATTTCTGGCACTGGACCCAGATGGTTCTGGAGGAGAAAATGAGGCTGGTGACTTAAACAGCACTCCTTCACTCAAACCTAATTCATGTGCTTGTCACAGCATCACCTCCCTTATGTTGCGGTCTTCTTCGAAAATGAAGGGCAAACATTGTTACTTTCCCAAGGACCATGAGCTCTGGTGGCTTTGGCCTCCCTCCATCTCTCTCTTTCTGGCCGTTGCCCAGGTTGTTCCCCTCCCCCTCCTTTCAGCCTTCCCTCAAGTCCCAGCTAAGCCTACCTTCTCCAGGAAGCTTTTTCTGATGCCTATTTATCCTCTCTACAATTTGTCCCTTCCCTTTAGACTGGGAACGTTTTGAGGGCAAGAACTGGTTGGCCTTTCCTTGTATCTTCAGGTACCCAGATTATTTATTGACTCAGAAAACTTTGGAAAACAGATTGAAATTTCCTAAGGAGCATCCCTTTCTCAAAGGTCTATGTAAATGAGTCACCATCCTAGATGGATAGTTCCTGGACTCATCCAGCAGGTGTCACCAGGCCCTGTCATGGCCACAGCTCTTGGCCAGCTCCGAGCCTTCTCTCCCTCTTCCTGCCCCTTGCCTTCCCTCTGTCCATAGTGTTTTAACCAGGATATCTTTGCCAGAACAGAAAGGTGAAGCTCCAGTTGTTTTTGCATGGCAGAAGCCTGGAGTTACTGCTCTTAAGAAGAGGGATCAAAAACACAGAGACTAGAACTAGATTAAAATTTAAATGAGAAATATTTAACAGGATGAGTAAAAATATAGTAGAACTTAGATGTCAATATGTGATTTTCTAAGTTCTGCTGCTGCAGAGATCCTTATGTCCTGTGTAGTGGCCCCTGCCTCTCTTTGAATTTGGAACCATAGCTCAAAGGGAATTCCTATCATATTTGTTCTCTTGTTGAAACCAGTTCCCTCCCAATATCTTGTCAAGATTCACAAAGTATTATCAACAATCCTATGATATAGGAAGTATATCCATTTAACAGATGAAGAAACTAATACTCAGAGAAGTGTTTTCAAGAGTCACAGAGCTAATAAATATTGAAGCCAATAAATGAACTCAAGTTTCATCATTCTTAAGAGTGATATTATTTTTCACAATAACATGCTACTATTTGCTGTAGAGGCCATCTACTCAAAAATTATAGGTAATGATGACTTCAGAATGTTACAGTTGCAAGTCACATACTTGCAAATAATGATCATTCTTTAACTTCAGCAGAAACCTTCCAAAACATTGTAGTCAGGGGACAGTGATAACTCCTATATTATAGTTTTCTATGTTATAATAAGCTATTAAGTATATTATCACACATGTAAGGGCTGTGATTTATAATACATGAAGGCACCTTATGGGAGGACTACTATAGTCATATCCTTATTTAAAATAGGTTAAATTTTAGTATCTATTTTAGTTAATGTCCATTTCCAAATACTGAGTCTCAGAGAATTTATGAATTTTCATTTCATTAATTTTAGAAAATACAAAGTGATCACACAATTTTAATCCTGATTAATTTAGGAGAAAGTAATAAAAAATACCTGAACTTCTTTTTTCTTCAGATTAATAGAATCAGGAACAGCTAAGTGGATCAATAGATAGAACACTGACCTTGGAGACAGATTTACCTGAGTTCAAATCCAGCCTTAGACACTTAATAATTACCCAGCTGTGTGACCTTTGGCAAATCACTTAACCCTATTACCTTGCAAAAACAAACAAAAAAGATTAATAGAATCATAGAATTTTGGAACTGGAGCCTATAGAGATCATGTAGGGTAGCTTCTTCATTTTACTGATAAGGAAACTGAGGCCCAAGGAGATTAAGCAGTCTGCCCAGGATCATAACTAGTAAGTGACAAGGCTAGGAGTAGAGGCCCACCCTTCCAAGGTCCAACAAGATTAAAGAGTCTTTCTAAGATAACTGTTGAGTAAGAGAGGTACAAATAGAAGAGATTTGACTAGACCTCTATTTATCTAATGTCCAGCCACAGTACTATGCCAGCTATAGGCTAAAATAAAATATTAAATCAACTGAAGCCTCATTGATGGTTGTAACATTCTTTTAAGACAAACTTGAGGGGTGGCTAGGTGGTGCAGTGGATAAAGCACTGGCCCTGGAGTCAGGAGTACCTAGGTTCAAATCCAGTCTCAGACACTTAATAATTACCTAGCTGTATGGCCTTGGGCAAGCCACTTAAACCCCATTTGCCTTGCAAAAACCTAAAAAAAAAAAAAAAAAAAAAAGACAAACTTGATAACTATTAATTCCCAATCAAGTAATTTTTGTTCAACTAGTGGCAAAAAAAATGCTCATTTTATTTATGATATTATTCTGCTTTCCTGAAGAAAGGTATTGGCAAAATATATCTGGTTTCCTTTACATTAAATATTTATACATATTTGTTTCTAAGTTTTAACCTGTACAAAGTTCAAAGAAAACCTTTATAATTCTTTTCTGATCAGACATAGACATTGAATTTGTCTTTTCATTTCCACACTTATCCCCACAAAATATAATTTGGTGCTTCTTATATCCCCATTATAATATAACTAGATTTAGAGACTTGTGTTTTACAAATCTAAGATTATGACTTGTGAAAACAATTTATTTTCTTCTGAATTGGAGAATTTTACTAAGTATGAGTTGTCTAAATGCAAAGACCAAAGCATAAATATAGGCATTCTTACTACTACAAAACAAAAGCATACTTTCCTGTTTTCTCACAGTAGTAAAAAAGCAGGATTGATCTCAAGGCTTTCCATATATTCCATTATGTGATTTTAGCTTGTAATTTATAATTTTTTATAATTCCTTCCTCATTTTTTGCTTGTCTTTCATATGAATTTTTTTCAGCCCATGAAGCTACCAATATTATTTTGAGCAAGTTCCATATTTCACTGTCCCGTTTCTATCAGTTTCATTCACAGATTTTACACACTTGATATTTTATTTGCCACAAGGCCATTTTTGCCTAGGATCATTTTCAAGTTCATGAGTAGCAAATACCTACTCTCAGGGAAGTCTGAAATCTGATTAAATATGATGTAACCATTCCTACCTTTTCTTGTTTAATAGAAAAATATATTCTAAAATTTATGTATTCATGAAATAGATTGCCGAATGATATCATACATGACTAGGGTAACCTGATTCCTATTTCCCACAAACTTAATTCTTTTAACCATTTCCATATATAGTTTTTAGCCAATGAAGATTTTCAGTATAGAATACATGCTTGCTAATACATACATGTCTTTTATAAAAGTAAAGTGTTATTTCATGATCTATATGAATTGTTATATGACATTTCTTTAGAGCAACTTTTTTTTCTATTCCCCACCATGATTATTCAATAACTTTTGCACCAAAATTCTCTCTAGAAGGAATGATAAAATTATAATGGTTCAGCGAAGTCAGTTACTAGAAGACATTAACTGAATTTCAATCACACATTGCTCAAGGGAGAGAGTAAATGTACTGCAGAATCCTGAGATGACACCTTTCTTTCAGAAAAGATGCTCCAAAAGAAGTATCTCAAGTGATTTATTTTCTTATGAGAAGTTAAGGAAATCAGGAGAAGGGAATGCCTTGTAGAAATAGAGATATTAGTGGACTACAATGTTTCATAATATTTCACCTAATATTGTAACTGAGACAATTCCAGAGACTAATCTGAATTAAAAAGTTTACTGTCATGACTAAAACCAGATCTTAATAAGACTGCTGCAAGTAATCTAAAATTATATAGGAATGGAGAGTGAAGTTTTTTTTATGATTCTGACAGCTTCATCTCTGTTCCTCTCTCAGAAATATTCCTAAATTTTCTAAATAGTATAAATAGTTTTTTAATGAAAACTTTCAATACAATGAAGAAAGAAAGAGGAAGGACAGAAAGAAGAAAGGAAGATAGAAAAAATTGAAAGAAATAGAAAACATAATAAGGAAAAGTGAAAGTTGGATGGCAAAAAAGTAACTTCCTATGTGAATTTACAGCATTCTAGATTTTCTCTTCTAGATCTCATTTAAGCTTACAACAAATTTTCTTCCTTATGAGATTAATTTTTTGCTGATGGAGAACACACCTAATTAATATACACTTAGAACAATAGTAAATACTTTAAAGGAAATCCTGGGTGAAACAGTATGAGCAAAGAATCATTTAATCTCAGAGTTAGAAGGGAATTCAGAGATTATTTAGTCATACCAGCACCTGAGGAGAAATTCCCTCTGCAACATCTCTGTGTGAACTTCTCTTCAAACAGTTCATTCTACTTTGGTAACATTGCAAAATGTTTTCTGTGCCAAAGTCTGCCTCTCCCTACTTCCCATTTATTCCCTGAAGGGCCAAGCAAAACAAATCTGCCTCTGTGACACCACAGTCCTTCAAATACTTAAAGATAGCTATCATATACCCCAAAATCTATTCATCCTAGTTGCCTTTTCCTGGAATTGTTCCACCTTGTCAATATCCTTCCTAAAATGAAGCATTTAGAACTAAACACAGCATTCCAAAATGTGATTTACTTGGGCCCTTCTTCTGAATATGATGCTTTTCTTAATGCAGTCTGTATCACATTAGAGGCAGGGCTGATCTCAAAGTCAGGGAGACCTGGTTCAGATCCTGTCTTTTGACACATGTCAGCTGTATGAGAGATAAGTAAAAGTACCTTGGAATATAATTCTGGGCAAATCTCTCTCCATTTTTAACAGTAGTAGTAAAAGGCATTTACTCATTCAGTGTTGCCCATCCACAATCACAAGTCCTAACAAACAAAATTTTTAATAAATATATATATATGTATATATGTATATATAAATATATAATTAGTTCAGTTTAGGGGGTTTCCAGATTTATTCTTAATTTATAGGAATCTTATAGATTATGAAACCCTCTAAGTCTTTTTCCAGAAACTTCTCTCCATGCATATTTCCCTATCTTGAACTATTGATTTTTTAAAAATACAAGTGAAGGACTTTTTAATTATCCCTACTAAAACTGTATTCATCAGATTTAGCACTTAAGGCAACTATAATCTATATTCTGCCTAAACATTTTTCCTTACTTCCTTTTTTTGTTATTCTCTCACTTTAATTGCTGTTTCTTCTCCTCTTTCATTTATTTTTTAGTTGAAAAAGAATGTTGATTGTTCTTGATCAGAGGGACATATTTACAATTTCCAAACAGAGAGAGGTTGAGTAACAAAAGTAGTATATGTTGGTATGGTACAAATATGTAAAATGCAAGAGAAAAAAATGCTTTCTACTTTAAAGGGAAGCAGTATGGTATCTTTGAAAAAGTACAGACTCAGAGCCGACTTTGGAATCAAGCATATTTCTGCCCCTTACTGATGTAGCTGAAACATTGTCTCCTTTTTGATTAAACTTGTGAGAAGTTCCTTCTTCTCCCCAGCTCTTAGTTTCCTCATATGTTCAATGAGGAGATTGGACCAGATAATCTCTCTGGTCCATCCTAACTCTAACTCTATGATCCTAAGTCAAAATTCTAAGAAAAGAACTTTTTATTTTCAAGTAGAAGTATATCTCCACAAAATGTTGCCCAACCAATATTGACTCAATACACTAAGATTCTTCAATTTTATTGATATGGGTCCTCCCATTTCCGATGGATCTTAGCCTCTCCATGCATTAGTAAGTAGTTTTATAAGTTGCTGTGGCTAAAAGATGACTTCTGATAATTACAAATCTTCTAATAATAAGCTCTCCACATTTGACTAGGATTGTCTGTATATGACAGTGCATCATTTAGCTCATTGTTGAAACCTTTCCAGTTTGGTTGTGCCTGACAGAGTTTGCAGTCCATTGACACTGCCTTTGTGAACTCAAGTCTACCTCCTTTCTGTGATAAGACATTGGAGGGAGAGCTTTACAATAAAATGTTATTAAAACATTATAACCAACCCCACTATAATGTTATTCAGCCTGATACATGAAACTCAAACTAAACAGTTGGTGATCTGAACTAGCACTGGGAACCCCCCCCCACCATGGCATTAATTTCCATAGAAACTAACTGCCACCCCATAATATTATTCCACCTAAACTCATGTTTTCACAGAATCTATTAATGACATTACACAAAATCCTATCAGATTGTATTTTAAAAAGGAAGGAAGGAAGGAAGGAAGGAAGGAAGGAAGGAAGGAAGGAAGGAAGGAAGGAAGGAAGGAAGGAAGGAAGGAAGGAAGAAAGAAAGAAAGAAAGAAAGAAAGAAAGAAAGAAAGAAAGAAAGAAAGAAAGAAAGAAAGAAAGAAAGAAAGAAAGAAAATTCTAAAAGGACCAGTTTGCCTTGCTTTTTTTTTTTCATTTTCAGATCTTTGGTATAAGAATTGAATCCTTGATTTACTAGACATTACTTTCTCTTTTATTAACTTTGAGAAAATATTAAGTATCTACATATTGCTACAGCATTGATGAACCCCTTGGGGAAGGAAGAACCTACCTTCCATCAAAAATAAGAAAAGAGCATTTTTGTCTCACTGTGTAGACTGTGAAAGCTCTGGCAAGAGAAACTCATCTCCTCTCTTGACTAGAAAGACAATTAACATTGAAATGAGCTGCAGGCACATAATTGTAGAGAATTTAACAAGCTTAAACCATATTTATAGGATCGAATGAACTGTTTTCTTTTTCAGATGGCCAGCCGATAGTACCAGTATTTGACAAAACTCTGCAAGTGAAGCAGATACATGTACTTGAATCGCTGGACCTACTAATTACCAGAGCAGACAAAGGTAGTATTCCTTATTAATTCTTTATTAAGGAGGAAATTTAGTATAGAGCATACTGATCTAAAAAATGTAAGCAGGATTTAAATGTCAGTTATTGGTATAATTTATGCTTCCTTCCTTCCTCCCTTCATTCTTCCCTTCTTTTCTTTTCCTTTTCTTTCTTCCTTTTCTACCTTCCTTTCCTTCCTTCTTTCTTTTGTTTCTTCTTTCCCTCTGATCCTCCTTCTTTCCTTTCCTTCTTTCTCTCTCTCTTTCCCTTTCTTCTTTCCTTCCCTCCCTCCTTCCTTTCTTTATCTCCCTGTCTATACCCCAGAGTGATCAAAGAAAAAGGAAAATATTCATATGTACAAAAATATTTATAACAGCTGTGTTTATAATGACAAAGAATGTGAAACTGAGAGTATATCCATTAACTGAGTAATGACTGAAAAGTTGTTATATATGAATATGATGAAATATTATTGTGCTGTTAGAAATGATGAAGGGGATGGTTTCAGAAAAACCTGGGAATGAGCTGATACAAAATGAAATGAGCAGAACTAGAACAACATAGTACACAGTGGCAGCAATATTGTAATGATGATCAACTATGAAAAAGACTTAGCTATTCTGAAAACTACAGTGATCCAAGACAATTCCAAAGGATTGATGATGATGAAAATGGCTATCCACCTCCAAAAACACAACTGATGAGCTCTAAGTGAAGACTGAAATATATTTTCTTTTACTTTAGAGGCAGGAGGAAGAGAGGGATTCAGAACTGAAAATAAAAATTTTTAAATAAAATAAAAAATAAATTTTCTACTTTCAGGAGGCAGTATGGTTCCATGGAAAGAGTACTGAATTGCAGAGTGAGGACTTGGATATGAATCCAGTCTTCTGACACTTATTACTCATGTGGTACAACCTCAATTATTGATGTAAAGAAACTTTTTCTTTCTTGCTTGCTTGCTTTCTTTCTTTCTTTCTGTCTTCCTGTCTTTCTGCCTTCTGCAGGATCAAGGATTAGATCCAAGGGAGGTAAGGGAGATAGAAAAAGAAAGAAGTTTGTAATCCTATAGAAATAAGATCTACATAAGTAATTGCTATATTAACAGTTAATCAAAAAGCATTTATTACCTACTATATTTCAGACATTATGCTATACAAAATAGTGTCTGTACGATAAGAATGGTATAGACCCAAAGATATGGCTGTTCAGAGTAAGTTAAGACATTTCTGACTGAACAGTCAGAAAATGCTTAATCAATTGCTATACTTTTTTCAGGATGATTGGTGATTGAGGAAGGAAGCCTCCGTGCAAAGATATTGAAACTGATTAAGTGTTCTATTCAAAGAAGACTGATTATGACTCTGATTCATTTGAGAGTAAGGATTTCAAACAAGATTGTCATAATAGTATTTCTTTATAATTCAACCAAGGCCTTAGTACCCTATGAGAATATCATTTCTACAACCAAAGATAGAAGAGGCAATGTGATAACTGGGAGACTGGAGGGTCCATAGATGTAATAGTTTCTAGGTAGTACCAATAATCAGGACAGCTGCACCCTAAGGAGGGAGGAAAATTGAGGAGGAAAGAGGTACAAAAAGTTAAGTCCTCCAAGGCAAGGAGTGAGGTCACTAGTCAAGACAAACCCAGAGCAATAGTTGTGGTGGGTCAACTCAGACAGAAAAAGAGATGAGATAGATCTTATGACTAGCTTTATTAATACTTTATTAATACTCTAGCTTTATTAATACTCCAGCTATTCAGCTAGTGCCCTTCCCACCTCTCAAAAAATTACTTTGTATTTTTTCAGTATACACACACACACACACACACACACACACACACACACACACACACACACACACACACAATGTGATCTCCTTAAAGGCAAGAACTATTTAATTTTTTTCTTTGAATTCCAGGCACCTGACACATTGCCTGGCATATAGCAGGTGTTTAATAGATTGATTGATCCTGTGATCTTTAACCTATGATCTATAAAAAAGAAATCCATTCCAACAGGAAGCTATATCAGGAACAAAGGCATGGAGATAGGAAAGGATGAATCATGTATTTTTCCCAGAGTATATTATAGAGGAATAATGGAAGAAGTGACTGGAAAGGTTAAGTTGGATCCAGATTATTAAGGACCATGAATGTCAGTTTAAAAAGTCTAAAATGAATTCATTCAGCAGTGCAAAGCTATTTTAAGTTTTTTGGGATTTTTTATAATTACATTTTATTCTCCCTGCAATTTTACACACACACAGACACACACACACACACAAAACTTAAAAAAAGAAACCCTGGAAAAATATGTGTAGTCAAGCAAAACAAATTCCCATATTGACCATATCCAAAAAATAGATGTGTCATTCTTTACCCTGAATCTTCAAAAGGTAAGTAGCATTCATCATCATTAGTTCTTTAGAATCATGGTTCATTTATTTCAATATGTACTTTATTATCCCACTAATCAACTTCCTTATTCTTTAATCAACACCAAATCATTTTGATGATTGCTATTTTCTGGTAGATAATTTGAAATCTGGTAGTCCCTCTTTCTTTTTTTTTTTAGCATCTCCCTTGAGATTCTTTACCTTTTATTTCTCCAGATGAAAATAGTTTTTATTTTTCTCCTTCTATAAGATAATCAATGTTGGTTTTGATATGGCACTGAATAAATAATTTAATTTGGGTAGACTTTTCATTTTTATTATAATGGTTCAACCAACACATGAACAATTAATATTTCTCTTTCTTTTAATAAAGTGTTTTGTAGTTGTATTCATATAGTTCCTTGTATCTTGGTAGATAAACTCCATGTATGTATTTTATATATTCTATTCTTATTTTAAATGACATTTCCCTATCTCTTCCAATTTTTGTGTTTTTAAGTCTTTGATTTTTTTTTGCAAGGCAAATGGGGTTGAGTGGCTTGCCCAAGGCCACACAGCTAGGTAATTATTAAGTGTCTAAGGTCGGATTTGAATTCAGTACTCCTGATTCCAGGGCCAGTGTTCTATCCACTTTACCACCTATCCACCCCCCCCCCAATTTTTGTGTTTTTAAAACAGAAATGCTGGTGATTTATTTCATCTCCTGAATTAGTTTTTAATTTATTCTCTAGGATTCTGCAAAAAGTGATCATTTTCTTCTTTTTTTGATTATTCCTTTAATTTCTTATTGCTATTGCTACTATTTCTAGCACTATATCAGATATTAATGGTGAAATGGTAGTTAGTATGTATCCCAAATGAAGAACCAGTATTATAATGAGGATATAATGGGAATAAATTAAACTCCTTTCCAACAAAATCCTAGAGGTTAACTACCCAAGGGTATTAGATGATAAAAATTTTTTATTTAAGAGTAGCTATTGTATCTCAGAATAGATGTGGCAATTGTTGCTTATCCCATAGACCCAGGAAAAGAACTGAAAAAAAGAAACCAGAGATTCATCATTTGACAAAGTGAATAAAAAAAGTAATGACCCAGCAAAGGGGTTGACAAAGCAATCAATAGCAAAACCTATGAAGCAACAATTCCTTCAAAAGAACTGGCAGTACAGAAGCTAAGAACAATTAGCCCTGTTCCCTCTTAGTGTTTTCTCCAATGCCAGGCAAGTGATGTGAAAAAAGAATCAATAGAACTTGGCAACTGATATGTCATTAATCCTGAGCAAGATTCATAGGTGCCTGAGCATTTATGCTTTGGTGACTAGCATTAATGCCATTAAAAGAAACAGGCTTGGTTTTTAAATATCCAGGTGTAGGTGTCTAGAAGCCAGTTGGAAATGCAGTCCTAGAACCTGGGAGAGAATCTAGAGCTAAGACTTGGCAGTCATTTGCTGAGAAAGGATGGTTGGAACTCCAACCCAAAATTAATTCACCAAAAGAAGGTATGTAGGAATAAAGAGAAGAGAACTGAGTGAGGGCAGCAGCTCAGAGAAATGCAGATACTTAGGATATAAGAGGAAAAAGAGGAACTAGAAAAACAATTGTCAGAAAAATAGGGAGAGAAAAATAAAGGAAGCCAAGAAAAAGGGCAAGGAGAAGAATAGGTAATTTCATCATTGCAAAAATTTTTGGAAAAGTTACCTTCTTCCAATTCCTACACTTCCTTACCATCTACTCCTTTTCAACAACTTTCATAATTACCATTTTACTGAACTACTCTGTTCATAGACTTTCTAACTGGCAAATCCAGTGATCTTCCCCCTGCCCTGTGATCATCTTTCTAGAGCTTTTCTACATTTGACTCTTAACCACTGTCTTTTTTCTGAAATATTCTATCACTCTTGGATTCGGAAAACTCACTCTCTCCTGATTATACCATGACTTTCTAATCACTCTCTTTTCTTCACTGGCCCTTCATTTCCTTTTCAACTTCTTGATGTGGGGCTCTCTCAGTATCTGACTTTGACCTTTTTTCTCTAAACTTTCTTCCATGATCTGTATTCCTGTTTTGCAAATCTCTGTCTCCAAGTCTGACCTCTCTTTTAAGTTCTAGAATATTACCAGTGGCCTACAAAACATCTTCACCTCTTCAGTATCTCACATTCATCCCCTTCTTTCTACCTACTAGTCATTAGACAAAAGCCTCAATTCTTCTCAAGTGAACTACTGTAGCCAATAAGTCTCATAAATCAAGACATCACCCTTATGATGCCATTGGTTCTCTTTGAGAATGAAGAATGAATAACAATAATAGCAATAATCTTGCAACATCTAGGCCTTTTCAGACTTCTCCAATTTTTAGCACCCCCTCCCAAAATAAGGCAAAGTGTTATTTATTTAATGGTTTATTTATTTATTTATTCATTTATTATTTTGTATTTCTTTGTCTCTGAACATGTTGTAACCTAAGGGACTATATAACTTTTTCATTTGTATCCCCCAAGTCTGGTACTTGTGTAGGTGCTTCGTAAATGCCTGTTGGCATTTGATGATGTTGCATTCACTTGAATGTTTACCAGAAGCTCAAGCTCTGTTTTGTACTTATCTATAAGTTTGTATTTTAGCCCTCTACAAGGTTAGGAACTGTATTGTTTCTAAACTTTGTGTTTTACACCGTGCATATCACAGTGCTCTGCACACAATAAGAATTTTATAAATGCTTATTGAATTTATCATTGGAATCATCAAAAGAATTGTTTGAATAATGGAAAGAAAAGCTAGAGAGCAAAAGGTTCAAGCTTGTAAAACCACCTTGACTGAGGAAACTTTATGAGGGATTTCCTGTACTTGATACAGAGAAAAAAAAGAGATAAGATGGAAAAAATCCAAAGAAACAAATTAAATCAAAATTATAAGTTCCACAATGTAAAATTCACTGAATTTTGAGTAATTGGCAAAATGCAGTTTTTAACCTTTTCATTTTCTAAGGTATCAATCTTGCTTCCTCTTGCCTTGCCCCTTAATTTTGAATTTTGAAAGTTTTATTTATGCTTTTTCCACACATTACTATCATTTCTTAACAGTAAATAAGTAAATTTTCCCTCATAATTGAATGTCATGTAGATGACTTACACATTTTATTTATTATACTGAGGGTTGTGTTGTGCAAAGACATCCTTCTCAGGGACAGCTAGGTGGCATAGTGGATAGAGCACTGGCCCTGGAGTCAGGAGTACCTGAGTTTAAATTCTGCCTCAGACACTTAATAATTACCTAGCTGTGTGGCCTTAACCCCATTTGCTTTGCAAAAAAAAAAAAAAAAAACAAAAAAAAAAACCTGCTAGAGTGAGAGAAAATTGTACATTTTTATTCAAAAATCCTGCAGGATAGGGGTACCTCACCTGGCATGAGGTGCAAGATGGTATTCGAACATCAGGTAACTTATGGTCTTCAGAAACTCCTTCCCCTCCCTCTTGGATTTTCATAGACTCTCAGAATTTGAGTTGTAATCTAAGAGGTCCGCCCATCCCATGACATGCCCCAATATGATTCCCCCCCACATCATATGACTCATGATATGCTGATGAACCCCAATCTCACAGGGGGTGTGGGGGTTAATATTCAATTACCTGATTGCGCAAACTCAGTTGCATTAGGTCAAGATCTCTAGGTCACTTTTGACTGGTTAAGAGCTGGTCTTGGGTTTGCTATCTCTGGAATGGGATTAGGAAAACTCTCCCAATTTTCCTTGTAATGGATTCCATAGGGCTCCCCCCACACCCTATGAAGACCAACACCCTACATTCCTCACACCTCTCATATCAGCAAGGCTCCAAGGCATTCCAGCAATGCCTGGCAAAGCACCAGTATATAATTTTACAGTGATAAATTGGCAACGACATCCCTGTCTTTCAATGGTCTACTCAATGGTATGATATGATTGGCAACAAGCTTTCATTAGTAAGATAAGAACAACTCTTTCAAAACTCTTGTCTCAAAAATATGTTATAACACAAATTTACACATTGACCCTATCTGCCAGAGTATACCTTGTTCTATTCTTGAAGTTCTCTATTAAGGTTCTCTACTACCACTTCTCTACTAAGAGGAGAAAGATTTGTTTCATTATCAATTCTCTAGAGTTCAATTCATCCTTATATTGACATGAATACTGATATCTTTCATTGTAATTTTTCTTTTTATCCCTGTGATCATTCATGTTCTCTTGATATTGCTTACTTTACTTTGCATTTATTAATACAACTCTACTCAAATTTATCTAAATTTTGTATATCCTTTATGTCTTAGAACACTAATATTCCATTACATTCATAGTGTTTAGCTTTTCTCCAATCAAGGGGAAGCCACTTTATTTTCAGGAAATTTTGCAGGTTTGTTTTGGTGAAGGTTTCTGTGACAAAAGTACTGCCATAATAATATTGTTTTCCATCTTTTTGGAGTATATATTAATTAATTCTATAACACAGTCAAAGGATATAAACATTTTAGTCACTTTTCTAGTGTAGCTTCAAATTGTTTTGTAAGGATTTGAACAAATTAGTAGCACCACTAATAAATAATCAGTCAAAAAAGGATTGGCTAAGTGTCATCAGGTATTATGCTCAGCCCTGAGGAAGAACAATTAAAAAAAATGAAACAATTGAACCAAAAGGAAGCTTACATTACATCTTATGGGAGGAGAAAACATGCTTATAAATTCCTATACAAAATAAGCAGTACAATGGGGGAGAAGGAGAGCTTGGGTAGGCGACTATAGATGTCCTATAGAGAGATTAGGAAAGACCTCACCAAAAAAACTAGTGGTTGGAAATCAGCGAACTGAAAGTGCAGGCTATAAAGATGGTGTATTACGGATATGAAGGATTCAGTGTGGACAAAGGCATGGAGACCAGAGATAGAATGTCATATGTGAGGAACAATAAGAGAGCAATTTGACTGGGCTAAAGGAAAACAATGAATAAGATTAGAGAGAGAACCAAGTTGTGAAGGGCTTTAAATACCAAACAGAAAAGGTTACATTTGATCATAGGGAAGTCCTCTGGATTTATTAAATAGGTGACTGACCTGGTTAGATCTATGGTCTAGCAACATCACTTTGGAATATAGATGGGACAGTGAAGAGATTTGAAGAAGAAAGTAACCCAGGCAAGAGGTGACAAGGATTTAATACAGGGAAGAATGATGATGGTTATGTGACAGGAGAAAAGTCAGTGAGAGACATTATAAAGACCCATGTATTTCTCAGCCCACCACCTCTCTGACATTCACTATTTCCATGTTTTAAAATCTTTGCCAGTTTGTAGGAATGATATAAAACCTTGCTTTAATTTGTCTTCCTCATATTATTGATTTAAAACACTTTTTCACATAGTTGTTGATCATTTGTCCTACTTCTTTTGAAAACTGTTTTTCCTCACTCTTTATCCTGCCTATTCCTCAGCAAGAATCACACCTTCCATTAAAAAGTAAAAAATTCTTTTGTTGTGAGAATCAAAAAAATTAATGAATATAAAATGCTTTGCAAATCTTAAAGGACAAAGCATACTAATGTTCGCTTTTTAAAACTTCTATGTTTTTATTTTTTCATGTTTTTCCCTAGTTCTAATTTTTCTTTCACATGACTAATATGGAAATTTGTTTTTAAAAAAAGAAACAAAAGAAAATCTAAATATCTTATTTTTAATTAGCATTATTAACCTGTGAGCTCAAATTCAGTTCTGTGTTAGATAATACCTATAGCACCTGGTTCATGTGATTCCTGTAAAGCTTAAATTAGCAAATCTTGAAGCACTAAATGAATATCAGTTATTATTTTATTACTATTACCCAAGAATGTAGTTCACCTGGAACCTGAACAATGTCATTTGAATAAGGACCATCTTTTTTACCCTAAGGTATCAATTCCCTATTAGACATATTTGCTCTCACCTTTGAAGTGAAAGATTATTTTCCTTGGCAAAGAAAATAGAAGGAAAATAAGAATTAAGCATCTGTGTTTTCAAATATATTTAGTTATCATCATCCTAATGGCCCAAAATCCTCTCCCTTCTTTGAGAATACCTTTTTCCTCTGCATAGTTAAAAGAAATCTTTTGTTATCCTTATCTTTCCATGCCAACCTCAGGGTGTTTGGGTCCTATACTCATAACACTATCCTTACAAGTAACTTTATGTTATTTGTCCTTGCTATTATATTCTGTATATGTCTTCAGAAATTAAACTGGTTAGTGAATTCCTTATGAAAATATTCATTTCTTCCCAGTTCCATTTATCTCCTTCAGAACTGTTTATCTTTGTTATCTTCAAGTTTTCATTTTTATAAACACTTTTCCCATTGTCCTTGGACTGCCTACTATAAAATTTTAGTTTATGGGCCAATATTGATATGTGAAAGCACTTGAAAACTATAACATATTATACAAATATAAGGCATTATGATCAAGATGATATTATTACAAATAATAAAAATTATAATAGTTAAAGGATCCATGATAAAGGATTCATGGTATAAATACTTAGTCCATTAACTCCCCCCCAACACCTTAGCAAATTATCTTTTCAAAGTAGGTTGTTACCAATTTTCTGGTGATGAAATTGGTGATTAAATTGGTCCTAAGGCAATTGACCATCTCTGAATATTACTAATTTGGTACAACCTGCCATAGCATTTAGTCACCTGGAATAGCCTCCAGGAATCCAGGGTTACTTGAATTCCATGAGGAAGTTATAGAGCAGGACTTTACTGGGGGAAATGATAATAATTGGGTCAAATACATAATAGACATTAAAATCATGCTTAACCTTTTAGAAAATAGAATAAAATATGGAAGTGCAAAAATGTTCATGAAGAAATTGTGTGTAACTATTTATTCAAAACAAATTATTGGAACTTTGTATTGTATTGTATTGCAAATTGGATTGGAATGCAAACTCATTCTTTGCAGTCAGCCAATTAGAAGTTAAAGATGAAATATTATTTGTTGACCATAATTACAGGGGCATTTATTTTGTGCTAATAGTGGTGAAATTCTTGGACTGGTGCAAGACTTCCAGAGCAAAAGCATTTGCCAAGAATTTCATTAGTTTAATTAATCAAGAATGAGAGATTCAAAGACACTTAGATAGTCTTGTGGTTCCAACCATAATCTATGCCAACTAACAATTGGAAGAGTTTTTCCCAAGACCCCCTGGGCAACTTCTAGGAAATCAAAGCCTTTGGGTTCTGAGGGGAGTTGTGGTTGAAGATCTGAGAGGAAACACTGTACTGCTTGATACAAAGAGAGACAAGTTTGGATTAACCATGTTGTCACAGCCCAACGTTGCTGAAACTTGATGACTCATATTTTGTCACTAGATATCACATACTGACATTTTGCTCAGCATTGCCTGAAATACCTGTTGTCTTTATGTCTAAACACAGAATGCACCATGGGTATGGAAGCCTAGTGTAGGCATTTAGGGTGAATCCTAGCAGGGACAGGTGGAGACTACATCTATTGTAAAGAAGAATTAGATTGCTGAGGACAGTGAAACAATTAAGTGTCAAAACCCTTAACAATTCTCTTTTTATTACTACATATGATTTTACAGTAGCTTTTGTTTTCATGTAGGAGATGATTTTGAAAATCTGTCTTTTAGTTATTTCTCCATTATTTAATTTGAGGTCTTCTCTGTGTATTTAATGTATGATTTTTCATTTGAAGTGATAAATTCCAAAAGATAGTTTAGTGAAGAGCAAACTGATATTTCCATGAATCCAGAGTTCAATTAAATAAACATTTATTAAATTCCTGTTATGCTCAAGATACTGCCCTTAAAAACCTTATATTACATCCACATTGAAAACTATCCATTTCTTGGGGCTAGGGGTAGATAAGTGGCAAAGTGGATCGAGCACCAGCCCTGGAGTCAGGAGAACCTGAGTTCAAATTCGGCCTCCGACACTTAATAATTACCTAGCTGTGTGACCTTGGGCAAGTCACTTAACCCCATTGCCTAGCAAAAAAAAATGAAGGGGTTAGGTGGCACAGTGGATAGAATACCAGCCCTGGAGTCAGGAGGACCTGAGTTCAAATGTGGCCTCAGACACTTAATAATTACCAAGCCGTGTGACCTTGAGCAAGTTACTTAAAACCATTGCCTTGGGGAAAAAAAATGAAGGGGCTAGACAGACCTGCAGAATTTCTCAGCAGGATTCTACTCAAGTCACATGTCTTTCCCTTCCACACAGTTGTAAATGTGAGAGTTTCTACCTTCTGATATTTAGTCAGAAGGCATTGATTTGGGAAAAACATTGCACTGTTATCTTATTGTTTATATTTTAAGTGTCTTCACCTTTATTATCTTCACAGGGAAAGATGCTCGACTCTTTGTCTTCAGGTTAAGCACTATGAGGAAAGATATGGAGGAAAAGCAGATAGTGAAGAGCAAGTATGACTGTAGAGAAAATAAACTTGAAAAAACAAAAGGTGATTTGGGTCTTACTGTTGTTTTTAAGTAGTGGTTTAAATCTTTTTGTTGTTTTTTCACCTAGTAGAAGTTTTGTATAAAATGAAAGTGACTAAAAGTTTGGACTTTGATTTCATTTCGCTTTAATAAACATTTACTAAGCATTTGCTATGAGCAAGGTAGGCTAAGCATTCAGGATACAAAAAGAGGTCAGAAAAAGTCCCTGCACTCTTTACAGTCTCCTGGGGGAGACCATATGCAAACAGATAAATATCGAGCAAATTGTAAACAAGATAAATAGAAATAGATGGGAAAAGGAAAGCACTGGATTTAAGAGGGGTTGGAGAAGGCCTCCTGTAAAAGGAAGTCAGAAAAGTCAGTCATCAGAGTAGAGAGGAAGAATGTTCCAGACATGGAATGCTGGGAGCTGAGAGGTAGAGAGTCATTTGTGGAACAACCAAGAGATTGTCACTGCATCATAGAATTTTAGAAGACTGAAAAGATAGCGGGGGCTGGATTATGAAGGGCTTTGAATGCCAAGGCAGAGCATTGTGGATTTGATCCTAGAGGCAATAAGGAGTCACTGGAATGGATTGAAAGGGGGGAGGGGTAATATGCTTGGACTTGCATTTTAGGAAAATCATTTTAGTAGTGAATGGAAAATGGATTGGAGTAGAAAGACTTGAGGCCCACAGCAGAGTTGTAAAGGGACAGGTGTGAGTTGATGAGAGCCTGCACTAGTGTGGTGGCAGTATCTGTTCAACTTTTAGTTATTATTTAAGCAAACATCAAGTTCCTTTTGTGTAAAGTACATCTGTGGAGGTGGTGGAAATATGTTTAGATAAGATAAGGTCCCTTCTTCTGTGGAATCTATTATCCAGTGGAGGATAAGATACAGTAATACACAGTATCACATAATAGATGCACCAGATTGTTTGGAAACAATATCCTGCTTGAGGTCCAAGAGTAAAAGTTACCAATGGAAATAAGGAGAGACTTCATGTAGGAAGCAGCATTTTAAAGAATCAGTAAGAATTAATATGAAGAGAAAGGAGGATAAATAAAGCCTTGGGAGCAGTAGGAGAAATATTATGGAGATAAGAAAGCATAAAATATTTAGGAAGCCTAAAGCAAATTTTTTGGACTGAATTATAGTGCATAGGTACATGGAGGGGAATGATAGAAGGCTGGAAAAGGAGGGTGATACTGGGTTGTGGATAGTCTTAAATAACTTTGAATTGTCCCAAGGAATTTAAGTAGTAGGCATTAGGGAAGCACAAAATATTGTGACAGAATGATGTGATCAGATTTTTACATGCAAAAACTAGAAGAATATGTTGGGGGCAGTAAAAAAATATCTGGAGAGAAGCATATCTTCTAGCAATAGTTGGAAGAAGAGCACTAAACATCTTTAGTGGTTATATGGAAATAGTGAAAAAGTGAGGAAATTTTTTCAAGCTTATAAAGCAATGGTCACCTTAATTTGACATACTCTCATAATTTAGGGAGAGAGTTAAAAGAAAAATTGATTTCTCACAAAAATCTAAAAATTGTTTTTTAAAATATAATTTTTGGGTTTCATTGCAATTTATTTGTCTTTACAGGTTGCCATTTATATGCCATTAACACTCACCATAGCAGTGAATTGAGGATCATTGTTGCAATTCGCAACAAGCTGCTTCTTATCACAAGGAAACACAATAAGCAAAGTGGTTTAACCAGCCTCTCAATGTTATCTTCATTATCAGAGTCACCTGTTGAAGAATTCCAGTACATCAGGGTTTGTTTTCTTTTCTAAGAAATTTTACCTTGATTTAGGCCATCTATGTTATATACTAGTTAGTGGAGGCCATTTCTTTTTTACTCAACAAAGCCTAATTCAGGGATCATTCTTAGATGTAGAGAATAAACTAGGAAAATTCACTCCCTTGATGCTCTAGACAACCCTAGAGGCTCATGGAAAGCAGTATTTCCCTCATTACATTTTACCTCCTAAAAGGTTGGTAGTCTTATCCCAATCTCCTTCAAGTTTTCAGTAATATTTTGCACAAAAAGAATAAGAAATCTTAAATCTTATTTTGTCCAACTTTCCCATTTTGCAGGTGAGGAAATAGATTGAGGGTCAGACTTGAATTTAGTGACAGAAACAGGCTTTGAGAACTGATTTCCTAATTCCTAAACCAGTATTCTTTCCTTTGTACCCTAGTGCCACTATTTATCTATGATGGGATATTTATATAGGAAAGAAGTGTCAAACATAGGGACTACTGAACTAGATTAGAATACTTAACAAAAGAAATAAAAATAGAACAGAACATAAATAATGTTGATGTGGTTTTTATCCCCTAAGTCAATATGTTGCCCTTGAGTATGATTTAGTAGCCAAACTGTTGGAGTTTGATACCATTGTTGTAGAGAGAAGCCTACATAGGTAGATTAGTTTAGATAATTTCTGAGATCCCAAGTTAAAAGTTTTCTAATTTGCTAAATGTCATAGAGCTTGGAAGAGATCTGAGTCTCCTGATTACCATCCTAGGGAGTCTTAAGACAATTCCACATTGCCTTAAATTTGACCATTCTTTTTCATTCTTAAACTATTCTTTCCATTTCTACTTTTAAAATTAGGTGCTATTAAACTACATAGAAGTTGAAACCTTGAACACTGTATTTGAAGACATTAGTATAAGAATCAATTTATCTTATTTATGCTTAGCTAAAATTAGAGCCTTTTGCATTTACTAAAATAGTTTCAAATTAACTAGCATTGAGATATAACAGTTTTACATTGAATCAATTATATAAAATCTATAATCTCTGCACCCTTTGGATGGCAAGCATCCTGAGAACTAAAAACTGGTTATGGAAATGTGGAGATCTAATAAAGTCACTGACAACTTAGAGATATCAACATTTGCATTGCAAGCCCAACCATATAAAAGAGTGTTGCAGGATGGCATAATAGGAGAGATAACTCTCCTATTTTCTAACTATTTTCTAACATATCCTCATTGGTGGCTTAGGAGATCTGTTTGTCTGACCCCCCTGTGGTGATGACCTTGGTGGATGGGCCAACTGAAGAGAATGACAATCTGATTTGTGTGGCATATCGGCATCAGTTTGATTTGGTGAATGAGAGCACAGGGGAATCTTTCAGATTGCACCATGTAGATGCCAACAGGGTAAGTTCATTTGCATGACAAGCAGGAATGAAAGAGGACTCAAATTTATTGTATGTTCTTACAGGGTGTTATAATGATTATTTGTGTTTTATTTTCAAAATAAAATTTATTGATAGTTATATCTATATCATCAATTTTGATAATGTTCTGAATTTTCTTTGGCCATTCATTCCATCTGAATATAAGGTTCACAAAAGTGAAAAGAAAAATAAAAAATTAAATAGTCAAATCCTTGTGGGGATTCCAGAGAGGTAAGTGGTTAGAAATTCTCCCTTCTAGCCTCAGAACTATACAGCTGACTACAGAAGGACTTAGGTTCTCCAAAAGTATTGAAAGGATAGATAAGAATCTACACTGAAATCCAGATAGTGGGGTAAATCTCAACAGTTCAAGGCTAGTTATAGGGTATTTGAAGATCACTACATATTCCACAATCTAAGCTGTGCCAAGAACCCCAGTGTCAGTGCCTGAAATTCTGACACTTGACAAATTAGGGTGTTCATTACCTGTCTATTCCACCTCAAAGTATAATTCACAGACCACTTAGGGTCCCTGAAATTCTTTCAATGGCTCTGGATGTCAAAATTATTATAATAATACTAGGATATTTTCTTTTCTAATGGGGTATCAATAGATGAAACCCACATAAACAAAAGCTCTTTGGCAGGTCCTTAGTCATTGTTAAAGTAGAAAAGGGTCCTGAGATCAAAAAATTTGATAACCACTATCTGTACAATTCTTTCGGTGCTATAGTTGAACAGGAGGCAAGGGAATTATATAGTAGATTCAAATACAATTAATGTAGAGTACTTAAAGTACCTGCCATTGATTGGAGAAGAGTAGGTCCTTATCAATGGTGATCTCAAATTGGATATGTTTTATGGTATCTCTCAATTCTTGGGCTCTTTCATTGGAGAATACTGCTTCATCTCTGTGAAGGAGGGAAAAAAGGCTATGACATTTATCATCATTTAATAATAATAATAATAATAATAATAATAATATAAACAGTGGGCCTATATATACCATTTGGATAAGCTACTACCAGGCAAGCAGTGGTAGCCGAGGTTTGACCTTATAATCTGAACATATGAGACTTCCTGTATGTTTGGTTAATTAAGTCAGAAGCTTTTAGTATAATTTTCTTTGATTATCCTTTTCATATAAAATGTCTAAACATTATATTTACTAGAATATTAATTATACTATATATGATATATAGTATATAATATATAATGCTAACATTTTCTAGAATTACTAAGTATAATAAATAGTTAATATATATAGATAAATAAATAGAAAACTACTATATTTTAGTAGATAACGTAGAGCAAATTGGGTTTTTTAAATCCAAAAATCCAGGTATATTTAAGTACCTTTCTCTCTAATTGTTGATTATTATGAGTTATTCTTTAGTATAACCCTGATACTTCCCTGACCCTTAACAGAACCAATGTGTTCTCTTAGAAGTAAAATATCCATCAGCTTGTCTCACTGCCTCAGGGCAGCTTTAGATCCCTTGCAGGCAGGTTCCATCTAGGTCTTGAACTTTCTCACTAAAAAGAATTTTACTCTGTTGTTTATAACTTATTAATAATCCCAGCTTGCCCTTTCATGTTCCCTCCTGTCCCCCTGCTTTGTGGCTCAGCATAAACAGAAAAAAAGAGTCACATAGTAACATGAAGCTGATGGCCTATATAAAGAGCACACCACAATATTTTTTCCCCTAACAAACTTCTTAGCCATAACCTGCATTTTCTGCCTGAGATGTCCTTCAACTTCTCCCAATTCCTTTCTGATCAACAGAATATTTAGTTACATATGACTAGTTGCCTCCACCAAGACATATAAGATTGACTAACTTTGGTCTCCTTTACGTGTATTTCCCCAGAACACCTTTTAAAATATAGTCATATAAAATATAAAACTTACAGAGAAAGATAAAGAAGTGATTTCTCCATGAGAGATACAAATTTTTTGAGAGCATATATTTATTAAGTGCTTTGGGGCACAGAGAACTATGCTAATCATTAGGGGAAATGAAAAAAAAAGTTCAAGTCAAGTACAATCCCTGCTTTTAGAATTTATATTCTAATAAAGGGGTAAAACAAAAACACAAAATACAATTTTACTTATCTTTTATTATCTAGACAGAAAAGATGAGGAACAGCTCTTGAGAAGGCGACAAAGCTCAACAGGTGAAAAGAATTGTGAAAAAACATTGAAGGCAGGCATGGAGAGCACAGAAGTGGGAAAGCAATTTGAGAGGAAGTCCAATTTGATAGAGAAGAAGAAAAATAGGAGCTAGGTCTGGAAAAGTAGATTATAGATCTGAATTAGACTTGAATGTTGGGTAGAAGAATCTGGACTTGACTCAAGAGCCTATGAATACAGTGAAGATTTTTGATCTGAAAGATGACATGACCAGATCTATTTATGAATTATATTATACTGACAATAATATAGAAGACAGTTTAGCACAGAAAAGAATGGAGGTGGAAAGACTGGTAGGGATTCTTGTGGTAGTCCAGATGAAGAGTTATAATGGTAATAGAAGAGGGGATATTGTAGTCAGGAGATTGACAGAACTTTGACTAGGAGAGATTAGTTGAGATAAAGATCAAAAATGACTTCAAGATTTAGAAAATGCAACACTTGGAGAATGGTGATGCCAATGAATGGGGGGAAAATGGTGTCAAGGCACTTCCAATTAGGTTCTATAATGGATTTTCCCTGAACCAGAAAGGAAAATGAGAAACCTTAAAAATCCATTTCAACCAACCAAGCAATGATGATTATTGGGTACTGTATGCCTATTACTGAGTTAGGTACTGGGAATATGAGAGAGGTATTGGACATGGTCCAAACCCCTAAGGAAGTTAAAGTTGTTAAGGAGATGTGTACTTATATGAAAAAAAAAGTAGTTAACAATGTCAATTATCAAATTGTATAGTATAGCAAATCTTTTTAATGCAAACATCTACATGCCTTTCTGTCAAAATCTTCAACAGTAATTAATGACTGGTTATTCTGAACTTCGTTCTCACTTGAGCTTTGGAAGTACTAACTCATAAATCAGAAATTATAAAATGTGGCAATATTATAGGTATTTGTTTGTATGCATAGACAGTGATTGCCAAAGTAATTAAAGAATAGTTTAGTATGGGTTGATAATATCAAGGAAAGCTTTGCAGAGGAGGTATATTTGGGGGGAAATGGTGGTGCATTAAACTTGCAGCTCAAATCTCAGCTCTACCACTTTCTATGTAACCCTAGGAAAGACACTTAATTTTTCAATACCTTAGTTTCCTTCTCTATTAAATTGAGATAACTATACTTGTATTTATCTATCACCAAGCTCTTGTGACAATCAAATGAGAAAAAAGTGAAAAATCATGGAAATTTCTTTATAAAATTATACATTGCACTATAAAAATCAGTTATTATCATTATCATTACCATTTTTATAAATGTCACCTCTAGTAACAAAGCCTTATAAGTTCCCTGAGAACAAGGACTATGTTTAAACTATATTTTTATCTCCTCCAGTATCTAGCATGGGTTATTAAACAATTAATAAAGGGTTAGTGAATGAATGAATTTTCCAATTGTAGTGATTCTTCCTTCAATTCAAATTCCTATAGCACTTTGTCTCTTTCTTATGGAATTGTTTCTTAATGCCTTAGGTTATAGTTATTTGTCTATATTACTATTGAGATCTTAATATAGGTGTAATTATGTTCATGTATGTGTGTATGTTCTATTAACTTTATGTTTACATATATAAGAAGAGTCAGTATGATAATAGCACCTACAAGGCCAGACTCCCAGTTAGGAAAACCTTATCTAAGTTCTACCTCTAACACATACATAAATCTGAAACTCTATAAAAAGCTTTGAGGAAATAAAAAAAAGAAAAGAATTAGTCCTTGAAAGACATAGATAAATTTGAAAGGAAGAAATCATTGAAGATACAAAAGAATGATCAGAGACATGAGAGGAGTTTCAAAAAGAGAATGATCAAAAGACTCAGATGCTATTGAATGTTAAAGAAAGATCAGTGTTAAACTAAAAAAAGATATGGATGGCCTTAGAGGAATTATCATCAAATAATAATAATAATAATAATAATAATAAGAATAATAATGGAAATCAGATTAGGGACAGTTGGAAGGCAACAAATAGGAAAAGGAGGTAGCAGTTTTAACAACTTAAGCAAACTGTTCATTTGAAAAAGGAAAAAAAGCAGAAGAGCCTTGCTTCTGTTCAAATTACATGAAGGAAGAGAGAGTATAATTGATTAATACCTATAAAAGACAAGAAATTTGAGAAAAAGATGGAACTAGTAACATGAGCAAGATCCTTAAAAATCTGGAAGGTATGGGATTGAAAATCCAGGTGGAGAAAGAAAGAAAAATACTTTTTTCTGAATCACTGAATCTGAAGAAGAAATCAGTGGAAAGGAAGATATAGTGAAGTGAAGACCTGGCTTTAAGACTTTTATCTCAGTGTTTTCTGATCACCTCCCACTCACATAGATGTTTCCTGGTGGTCATGAATACATTCTTCCCCGAGTTTCTCTAATGCAAAGGGCCAGCTGCAGGTATTGATGGCCACAATTAATATCACACTGATTCAAAAAATCTTTTCAGTAGTGTCAGTATTCAGTCTGCCCACTATCCTTGCCCATTATCATTACAGGTTAATTTTGTTGCAGCTATTGATGTGTATGAAGATGGGGAAGCTGGCCTGCTGTTGTGTTACAACTGTAAGTGTTGTTTCATTCCTAAAATATCTAAATATATTAGACTTACCCTTTTAAATCTAGCCAAAGTCCTTGGCTAAATGCATCATTCTATTTACATATATTAAATCTTGAATTTCTTGCCCAGGTATGACTGCAATATGATAATTGCCCAGCTGAGTCAGTCTGCACAGAATCTTTTTCTTTCTTTGACCATAGTACCAAAGAATACTCTAGGAGGTAGTGCTGTGTCACCCTCCATGGCATTATCTTCAAAAAATAAGGATGTACTCCATCTCCTATTTCATCTTAGTAACCTTTGTCATGAATTTATCTAAACCTTTCTTGAAATAAAGTGTGTGTGTGTGTGTGTGTGTGTGTGTGTGTGTGTGTGTGTGTGTGTGTGTGTGTGATGGTCCACTTGAAAGAAAACAAATTCAAACTATTCATTTGAAAAAACAAAAGCAGGGGCAGCTAGGTGGTGTAGTGGATAAAGCACCAGCCTTGGAGTTAGGAGTACCTGGGTTTAAATCCGGTCTCAAACACTTAATAATTCCCTAGCTGTGTGGCCTTGGGCAAGCCACTTAACCCCATTTGCCTTGCAAAAACCTAAAAAAAAAAAAAAAAAAAAAAAAGCAGAAGAGCCCTGCCTGAGTTGCTATTGTGCTATTGGAATATAATATAATTTTCCTTAAAACACTCTATAAAGAAGATAATAGAAAGATTATTTTTCCCATTTTAAAGATAAGGAAATTGAGGCTCTGAAAAATGAAAGAATTTGCCCACCGCCTCATAACTAGAAAATATTGGAAGTTAAACTTGGAGTCAGAGTCATTTGAGTCCCAAATTCAATACTCTCTTCCACTGTGCCATAATGTTACTTCTCAAAAAACTTCTTCCCACTGGAAATACCTATTTACAAAAGGAAAGCAGAGATTTCCCCAAATGTAAGTTGGGTTCTTACTGTTTCCCAGTCATTGCTTTTATAGTATTACAGGATAGTTGTTTGATTTTTTTATTTTTTTTAATTTCTTGTAAGACTTTTAAATTTTTAAATAAACTTTATTATTTTGATTTTGGCATTTTGTCTTTATTGTGAAGTCACAAGAGAAAATAGTTATCAGAGTACTTCCTTTGGTAAACTGATTTTGATTTTTTTTTCTTTTAGGTACCTGCAGAGGATGGGAAGGGAGGGAAGAATTAACAGGGAAGTAGGAAAAAATGAAAAGCAAAAAGTTAGAGCAGGTCAGGATAAATAAAAATGAACTTTTCCCTGAAAAAAAAACAGATACAATTTATTTAATTAGATTATTTTATTGAAAAACTTTTTGTAAATACAAAAAAAATTACACACCAATAGTTTTCATATATTATTTTGGAATAATTATAACTTTTTACTTTATTTGGAACAATATAGTAACAAGTATTTTTAGAAATTTTTTTCTAAGTAGTGCATTGGTTTATGAGGCTATATGATATAGTGGAAACAATGCCAGATTAAAATTAAAAGACCTGGTCTACTAAATTCAGTATTACTGCTTATACCTGCATAGTCTTGTGAAGCTATTGTAACCTCTCTGAGTCTGTTTTTTTTCATGTGTAAAGTGAGAAGATAAGATTACTTTTAATATCCCTTACAACTTGAATTCCTGATTCCACTTTTCTCCTTTTCTTATAAATATTCTTAATACTCATTACTAAGGCTGATTTATAACTTTTGAAAGCTGACAATACCATGGGGATCCTCTAGTTACATATCAAGAATTAAGCTAGAATTTCAGGGTCAAGAATAAAATGTAAGTGCTGACAAGATTTTATTAAAAATTATACCAGTGAATTGATGAAAGATTTTAAGGCACCTAGATTCATCACAAATTTTTGAAATACTGGTCTATTTAACCATAATTAAATCTTCCTTAGATAAAGAAAGAACCTTTTGTGTTATTTAAAATGAGAAACTGTCTAAAAAGGTAGAAAAATTTATCCTTATGTTCCAGGTTTCAAATATGTAGGAAAAAGAAGATGAAGACTTAATTACACACGTAAGCACACATACACACACAAAGTATTTCATAATAACTAACTGAAATATATTTTTAGAGATTCAGATGGGTTTAAATTGTTTTTATTGATTTTTAAAGTGCATATTAAATAATATACTTTTTTTGTTAAAAATAATTATGTTTGGGGGGCGGCTAGGTGGCATAGTGGATAAAGCACCGGCCCTGGAGTCAGGAGTACCTGGGTTCAAATCTGTTCTCAGACACTTAATAATTACCTAGCTGTGTGGCCTTGGGCAAGCCACTTAACCCTGTTTGCCTTACAAAAAAACCTAAAATAATAATAATAATAATAATGTTTGTTGGTGAAGTCAAATGAATGGCATGCAGAATAGTTAAGGCAATTTAAATATATTTGTTGGCTTCCTAGTTACAGGTGAGATAAAGCCCCAAATGTTCCTGAATTCAAAAGATACTTTATATCCTAAAAACTTCATGCCTCATAGATACAGAGGAGATATTAGAAGTCATTGAATCCACCTCCTTCATTTTATAGGTGAGGAAACTAAGGCCCAGAAAGGTTAAATAACTTGCCCATGGTTATTCAATTAGTAAGAAGCAGAACCAAAAATTAAATCCAAGTCCTCTGGAACCCACATCCCTTGTTCTTTCCACTCTATAAACATTTGCTTCAGTTAATGTTGGCATCTAGAAAACATTAACGTTTTATTTACTTGTCTTCTATATAAGTGATAATGAATCTTTTAAACTATCCATCTGTTCTTAAAAATATAGTACAGTAACATTTCATTTTATATAGAGGTTTCTAGTAGCTTCTGGCATTAAGATAATGTCTACCCTAAAATAATGAGAGAATATGTTTTAGAATAGAAAGTAGGGATGAGAATTCTGTGTCTTACACATTCCAGTACTTGGATGGGACTCATGCCATTGGTCACGATGGAGATAAAGGGGTCAACATTGAAATTCCAGTGCAATGAAATTTGGGCATGCCTCTTAATCTTAGGATAATATAAAACAGATAAACAGATTAATTATCTAGTCAGAGCCAGAAGAAGAAGCTACTGCCAGAGACAGAAGACTCAAACCCAGAGGGTCAGCATTAGAAACTGAAAAAATCTGATGCCAGACAGAAGAAAATAGATAAAGAAGGGGTAAATTTGTCACACTCAAACACACCCTAAAACACCCACACACACACACACACACACATATATATTACACATACATGTAAATTTTAAGCTTGTCTCTGTCTTGGTCAGCTCCGTTCTCCTAACTCATTCAAATCTAGTATCATGTGAATGTTTTTGCCATCATTTGTCCTTAGTGGAAACTGCAGTTGTCTTGCATATGTCTTATTGACTATAGCACTTGCTACTCTTGTCTTGCATATGTCTTATTGACTATAGCACTTGCTACTCTTATCGTCATCAACCTCCATGGAATTTATGGGACTAAATATATAGCATTCCTCCTTACAGAGAAACCCCCATAATCCTGATAGTGAGGTGGGATAGCACTGGTAGAAGAACTTCATCTCTTTGTGAGAAGGAATAATTTAATTGGTGAAATGGCATCTAGATTCTCTCCTTATTGGAATTTTTTTGTACTAGAGCTAGACCAAATATTATAAATGTTTGTTGGTTATCTTAATTATATCTGTGAGAGTCAAGGATTTCATTTACCCATAATTCTTCCTTCCCACTCATCTAGTACTGGGGGTGGGAGTGAGTTAGGAGGGCGGGAGAGGCCAGAAAAAGAAGACATGGTTGAAAGGAGCTATCGTTGATAAGCCATTTGGGATTATTAGGTAATGGAAAAAGAGCTCTGTCAACTTAAGTTATTAGCTTTTTTGCTTATCTGTTAATACTTAGTTTCCTTGTTCTCATCCTAATATGATATCCAATTTCAAAAGGCTTCTCAGCTTTGATTGATATTTTCTCTCTCCATGCCTTTGCTCAGTTTATCTTATAGATAATTCTCTGCTACATCCAACTCCTTCAGGAAATTGCACCAAGGGATAAGCATCAGAAGGAACTAAGAATGAAAACCACAGCTTTGGTATCATGGCTCAGTGTCAAGGAGATGACTAAGTTTTTTAGCATCATTCTGACATTTAGGCTCCTTGGCAGTTCTGCCAATGCCAGGTCTACTGGATATACTTTTTAAGACATTTATCTTACTATTACAGACATTCCATTATAATGCAGTTCACTGGTAGATGGACTGTGTCAAAAAATCAGTCTGGACAAAAGTCAGATCAGACCACTGAAAACAGCCCTTCTTTAGATCATAAACTTTAAAGTCACTAAAACTTGACCAGAGCTACTTCCTCCATTTCACTAGTGGCAGGCATGACATTCATTCTGTCTTTGCAGCTTTTAATATTTTCTTTATAATGATCTTAAGTGTTCATCCTTGTGAGGCTTGGTGTGCAGTATTTCATCTCTGCCATAAAACCCCATGGCAGGCTATGTAGGTCTGTTTAAAATCCCCATGATTTTGTGTAACTGCAAATACAATATGTCTATTTTAAATAAATTGTGCTGAACCTGGCCAAAGACTCTGATAGGAGCCCAGCAGGCTTCTTGTGAACTCTTTCCAACTCCCTTAGGCAGCAGCATTGCTGTAGTTGTCAAGAACCTGCCCCAATCAGGAATGATTTTCTGGTAGTGGTAGACCCTTCTACAAGATGAATTGCTTTTTTTTTTCCTCTATGTTGGACCTCCCTGTAAAGGAGGCTTCTTGTCTATACCTTAAATTTTCTAACTCTGCAGTTATCCCTTCCACATCTCTTCCAATTGGGATCTACTATTTATAATTCTAAAAGTAAAAGTTTATATTCTACAGTATATTACCCTCAATTGCATCCTTGAGCTATATCTAAGATACAGTACTCTCTATCATCAAACTGATTGGTCACATTAACTGCTCATCAAATTTTATTAAAACAACAGGCTTCATTCATCTATCCAAATCATGTCTTTTTTTTGTGGAGGGGGGTGGTTTGCAAGACAATGGAGTTAGATGACTTGCACAAGGTCACACAGCTAGGTAATTATTAAGTGTCTGAGGTCAAATTTGAACTCAGGTCTTCCTGACTCCAGGGCTGGTGCTCTATCTACTGCGCCACTTAGCTGTCTCAAAATCATGTCCTTTTGTAGGAATTATGCTATCTATCTCTACCTTATATGTATTTATTCTGCATATGGTATCAAATAGAAATGGGGACCACTAAACTGTGCATAAGGATAGCTGCAGGTCCCATATCAACTTAGAAAAGCACATGTTAACATTAACTGTGTCTTACTGTATTTTTATTTATTTTATTAACCTATTATATTTTAATCTGATTCCCTAGCTATACTTGGGAATGTTGCAAGTCACAAGCTTGACACCTCTCTTCCATAGTCCCCACAGTGCAGACTAGCTGAGCAAATGATAGCTCCGACCATCCTGCAGTATACTCTATAAGCGACCAAAACAGACAAATAGGACACTATCTATAGGAAGCTTTTAGGCATAAGGGATCAAATATGACTATCCTCCTGGAACTTGATTACCAGCAGACCTTAACACTTCCTTAGAAACTGAAGGAGAGGATGATATCATTCATGATACCATAGTAAACCCCATTGCTTGTTACCTAGGATTATTCTCACAACATTTCCACTGTTTCCTTTGGTCTTTATTGTGATAGATTCACTTCAATCCCAAACTAGCTTTCCTTTCCCTCAATAACTGTGGACAGGAAAAGGAAGTAAATAGTTCAGATGATCCTAAACTGGCAGAAGCAATGTGACCCATGACCAGAACTTAGTAGACTAGTAAGGTTAAGGACCCAGAAAAGAACAGGAGACCATACAACATGTATATCCTCTTACCCCAACCCAGTCTATAGTCCTTAGATCTAAGAGGCATTAATAAGATCATGGTATTTAGAATTTGATGTGAAATTAGCTCAAGTCCTCTCTTTTTATGTATGAGAAAACTGAGATCTAGAGGAAAAATGACTGGTCCAAATTTATGCAATTAGTAAACTCTGTAAGGAGCAATAATATTTTGGCCCACAACATTGCCAGCATAGTGGAGTGAGGAGTAGTTATATTGACCATGCCAACCTATATAGCAAAATGATGCAGAGGTATGGCTAGTATGCCAGTTTCATAAAATAATATATTGTGCAATAAAGTTGTATGGGACAAACCCATTTTGTTACTATATTATTATATCTCTAGGAAGACTGGCTAATAAGCACTTCTCTGTAATGTGTTCTTCATGACAGACATCTGGTTCAAATGCCATTCTCATTCCTGTACCCTTTTAGATTTGATACCCTGATGAATTCAAGCTGACTGGCCCTAAATGATATCTGAGCTCCATTTGGGGGGGGTGGTGTTGGTCACATTGTAGATCATATCAGTTTTCTTTTTCAAGGGTACTCTTCCTTTAGTTCCTAATAACTTCCCTTAATCAATGACATGCAAAAGTCTCCTGCCCTGTATAAGGCAGGAATTTGATAATGGAGTAGCCAAACTTTCCCATGATGCCTTTGTTATTCAGCTGACAGTACACTCTTTTCATTCCTTTATGCTTTAAGAAATTATGAAGGACGTGGTTTCAGAGAAATCTAGGAAAATTTGTATGAACTGATGTAGAATAAAGTGAACAGAAGCAGTAGAATGCTTTATACAATAACATTATTGTTAAGATCAACAATTTTGAGAGATTTTAGAACTCTTAATCAAGACAATGATCATTCATTGTTCAAGGGGACTCATAATGAAACGTGTTTCATTATAGTTCTTTATCAGATTCCTGATAGAGAAGTGATAAATTCAAAAGTTCACACTGAAACAATTTTTTTTGACATGGCCAATGAGGAAATTTGCTTGCTTGATTACATGTTTTTTAACAAGTTTTATTATTCTCTTATCAACTAGGAATAGGCAATAAGGAGATAGGAGGGAGAAAAGATGGATTTTCATTGATTGAAAAAAATTAATTTTTAAAAATACAAAAACTTCTCCTTTCTAAGGCTCATTCTCTTCCCATAGATTTCCTTCCCTCCCCTAAGGGGCTTCATCACAGGTCTCTGGATGTATCCCTAGGAAGACTGGCTAAAAAGTGCTTGAGCGTAGCTATTTTCTGTTGGTAAGCACCTGTCTACATATTTCCCCATATTGGCAAGATGAACCATTCATATTTTTAAATTTCTTGGATTTCAACTGAATTGTGTAAGTTATGGCCTTTGCAGTGAATTTTTTTCCAGAAGCTAATGTTTATTTATTTTTAAAGTATTTTTCCTGCATGACATGCAGCTATGAAGTTTGCTTAGACAAAACGTCTCTCAGAATTATACAAGAATCCAAAAATAGTAGAGATTTTTCAGCATCTTTTAAGTATTAACATTAATCAAGATCTTCAAAAGAAATCTGTATGTTCACCAAAGTCTTTTTCTTACCATTGTCATGAAAAATTCTTCATAACTTCCAAATAAAGCAATAATTTCATATTGATGGCAATGGTTTCCACATGTTCCTATATATAGTTAACATTATAATAATTATATCAAACTTTAAAAATGGTCATTTTAAAAAGCCTCAGTGAAATCTAGAAATTTAAAAGAATTGTCTTATCTGTGCTGGGAAAAAAACACAAGGTATATGTGAAACTATAACATATAGTTAGTTTTGTCATCCATCTTTTGTACAAGCAATTAAATAATGAACTAGGTCTATGGTTGATCAAAGGTTATGACTGGTCTTGATCACTTCTTCAATTATGCTAAACTGCTTAGTGCTCTGATCATTAATGTAAATATTCTAATGATGCTATAGTCTATAAATAATGAAATAGCATGATCTTTAAGAACCAAAACTAGACATAACTCAAAAAGCAATGGAAAACAGGCTATACAGCATGTTTTAAACAACTGCTTCTGAATTAACTTTGTAAACATCATTTAGGGCTGAAATATCTTTAAAAGGTTAGCCTGTCACATAAAGAGAATAAATATAAATACCAATGAAATATTAAAATATTAAAAGGCAGATGGATAGCATTGTATGTAGAGCTCCTGAGTGGCCATTAGGAAATCCTGAGTTTGAATCCTGCCTCAGACCACTTCTTAGCTTTGTAATCTTGGAGAAGTCAATTAGCCTCATTTAGCCTCAGTTTCTTTATCTATAAAATGAAAAAGTCTGCCTCACCGAGTTTTTGTAAGGATTGAATAATATGCTCTCCAAATTTTATAGTACTATAATTTTATAGTACTATAATACTAACATTTGTTAGGCTGTTGTTATCAAAGAAGAAAGTAGCCAGTATGTTTGGTAGTTCCTCTTTGGAGAGTTTATGGAAAAATATGGGCAAAAACTGTAAAACTGTCCAGGTTAAGAATCTAAGAAGGTGGAGAAAGAGTCATGCAGAAGGAGAAAGATTGAAGGAACAGGAGCAGGAAAGAGGAAGAGCACAAGGAAGTTGATAAAGACAAGGGAAAGGAAGTTGGGGGTAACTGCAGACTGCAATAAGGTAAGTGCTAATTGAGGAGAAGCATTCTGTTTGGAAGAGGAGGAGGAGAGGTACATCACAAACTTGACATAGTCATATTGGAATAGTAAGGAGGACTTCAGTTATTGAGACAATTTGCTAGAGTTCACCATTTATCAAAAGGATCGAGTCACTTTTGGACTTCCCTTAATGATAATTTCATCCTTCAAAAGGTGAAGGAACTATTGAAGGAAATTAACTTTCTGGACTTGAGTCTCACCAGCAAAAAGTATTGGGGAATGAGGGGAGAGAACGATGAGAAATGGAGAAATGACCACTACATTTTAGAGTTAATGATAAAAGAGAGGAAAGTCTATAATGCTTAGAATTGGCAGGTGTGATTGCTAAGCCACTATCAGAAATATTTTAGAAAATGGGAGAGGTACCTTAGGACTGGACAAAGGCAAAGTTCTAGAACATATAATTAAGGAAATAATTTGTGAGCACCTTGAAAGGGAAGCTGTAGTCACTAAAATATAATGATGATGATAATGACAGTGTTAGTCTTACAAAGCACTTTAAAAAACATTATCCTATTGTTATCCTTAACAATAAACTTGAGTGGTAGATTCTGTTATTTACAGATGAGGAAAATGAGTCTGGGAGATGTTACATCAACATTATAAAGCTATTAAGTTTCTGAGTCTGGATTTAAATTCAAGTCTCCCTGACTCTCCACACACCACCACCTAGCTGCCTCTAAAATCCAGCCAGACTTCAATGGAACCAAGCCATGCCAGATAACATAGTTTCTTTTTTGGCAGAGTAACTAGGATAAAATGAGATAATATTTTCTAATCACTTAGCACAATGCCTCTCATATAGTAGGTGCTACATAAATGTTAGCTATCATCATCATTATTACTGTTAAACTAGAGAAGGAGGTTAATATAATAGAGACCTAGCTTTGGGGTCAGGAGGTCTGGAGCTTTAAATTCTGTTTCTGTGACATGAGTAATCAGTTAACTTTTTGTTGTTCCTCAAAGCTCTCTACAATTTCAAGTTATGGAACAATTGTTTATCTATATTGGTAGCAGGGATTTCCTCACTGAAATCACTGATCAAGATTAAATTATAGGAATACTATAGACAGAGTATACTTAGAATGTAGCAGAGTATTTTGGGGTTGACATGCTTTTCTTGTGTCACATCTTAATGAAGTCAGGCGTACCTGGACCTGACTAAAATATTATATCTCAAGGATTAATCATTAATATAACGATGTCAATTTGTGAAAGATTTCTGTTGAGCAACATGTTATTAGTATCTCTGCTTGACCATGAGAGAGAAAAGAATATAACTAACAGGCTTGTGAAATTTGCAGATGACATCAAGCTTAGGAGAAGAGCTCACTTTATGGAGCACCTACTATGTGCCAGGCTGTCTTAAGCACTGAGAATGCAAAAGAGACAAGACATCCAATTGCTGCCCTCAAATTCACACTCTAATGAAGGAGACATCTAGCAAACAAATATGTACCAACAAGCTATATACAAGATAATAAGGAAATAATTAAAAGAGAGAAGTCACTAGAATAAAGAGGCATTGAGGAAGGCTTCCTGTAGAAGATAAGTTTTAGTTGGGACTTAAAGTAGGTTGAGATAGAAAGAGAGCATTCTAGTCACAGGAAAGAGAGAAAATCCCAGGAACTGAGAGAGTCTTGACCACAGAACAGCAAGGGAGCTGTGTATTAAAGAAGATGTGGTGGACAGTAAAGTGTAAGAAAACCAGAAAGGTGAAGGGGTGGGGAGGCTAGATTATGAAGAATTTTGAAAGCCAAACACAGAATTTTGTTATTTTGTTTTGTTAGTTTGCCCTGGAGGTGATAGGAAACAACTGAAGTTTATTGGGTAGGGGAAAGTGATATGATGGAACCTGCTAGAACATTTCTGAAATGTGGGCTTAATAGAATAAAATGAAATTTGATAGGACTAAATGTAGAGTACTAAACATGAGTTCAAGAAGCCAACTTCACACATACAAAATGGAAGAAATTGTATTGTTTGTCCTTCATTCTGAAAGAAGACCATGATATCAGGGAGGTGATGCCATGACAAATACATGAACTGGATTTAAGTGAGGGGGGCTGGGCTATGTCACCAGCCTCATTTTCTCCTCCAGAACCATCTGGGTCAAGTAGCCAGATATGAATCAGGATGACTAGAGATGGTCCCAAATGCAAGGCAGTCAGAGCAAAGTGACTTGACAGGAAAGTGTATGGCAAGACAGAATCACAAAATGTGAGAGTTTAAAAGTATCTCAGTGGCCAGTCTATTCCAATTCATAAAAGAGATAGGTAACACTAGTTTATCTTTGAGGAAACTAAAGCAGAGTTTTCTGATTCTGGGCCCAGTGTTTTGTCCAGTGCATCACCTTGCTGCCTGCAGGAAGACTTTGGGAAGACCCTATATTGGATGACAAAATAGAGGTGCAAAAAGTGGTTTGAAAGAAATAACTAGGGGCAGCTAGGTGACGCAATGGATAAAGCACCAGCCCTGTAATCAGGAGTACCGGGGTTCAAATCCGGTCTCAGACACTTAATAATTACCTAGCTGTGTGGCCTTGGGCAAGCCACTTAACCCCATTTACCTTGCAAAAACCTTAAAAAAAAGAAAGAAATAACTAATTGAGTAAGATAAAACTGAATAGGAATAGACATAATGAGAACTAAGATTCAAAGAGTTAGCACCTTAAGTAAATGATGAGAAAACTAGGGATTTAGTGGATAGAGGGCTAGTCTCAGAAACAGGAGGACCTAAGTTCAAGTTCCATTTTTGACACCTTGAATGACCGAGTCTGGCTGGGCAAGTCACTTAATCTTTTCTTTTACCAAACTCTCTAAGATTATAAATTGAAAAGCAGGTGAAATCTGTATTGGTGGAGAGAATTTGCTCACCAAAAATTAATTACCTATAGAAACGAAATCACAAATCCAGCAGAATGTGTATGCATGTACATGTGTACATGCATGTATGTATGCAAATATATTAGTGTGTTTATGTATGTGTGAAAGGAAAAAACAGAGAAACCTGAAGGTCATGGTCTATAAACTTATTATGATTCAGCAGTACATATATATAGCAGGCAAAAAAATTTAACATTAGTATCCATGAATAGAAGTCCTATGTTTAAAAGTGAGAAGCTAAACATTCCTCTGAAATCTGAGTCAGGACACATATGGAATATTGTTTTCCTTCCAAGGCTCACATTTTAAGGAGGGCTGTTGAAAGGAAAGTAACTAGTATGAATACATGAACTTAAAAACGTGCCATTTAGTTGAAATAACTTGGGGTATTTGTCCTGGGGGAAAGGAGAGAGAGAAAATTTAAGGGAAAGGGAACAGATATGATTAGTCTCTTAAGTATTTGAAGGTCAATCATATAAGAAAAAAATATGTCTCTTCTGTTTGAATCCAATAGTGGAATTATAGAGAGATTAAATTTGAACCTCTGAGTCTTTACTAAGACTCTCTTAATATTTCAGAATATTCATCTTCAAACACCTGAATCTAACATACACACACACACACACACACACACACACACACACACACACACACATTCAACCCTATAGAGATTCTGTGCTGAGTTCTTAGGTTAAGGAGGCATACAAGTTGTTCAGTGATAGTCTCACTCTCAGATCCACTTTGACCTTTGTAGCTAAGTTCCCCTAAACTGGTTTTCTACTTTATCCCAATACTTGGATTTCCTGCCTTGTACTCCACCCTCTCCAGTGACTGCTTCCTGATAGTGAATCCCAGTTTCCTCATGATTCCCAATACAGTCTACCCACCATCCATTCTTCAACACCTACTTGGGTTTGGACTTTTGGTTTTTAACATCTGTCTATCATTTCCTTTCCCACTTACCCTTTGCCCCAGGACTGATCTGTCAGTTTGAGTTTTGCTTTCAGATACATCCCGATATACCTTCTCCTAAAATTTTCAGATGATACCAAGACTCCTGGTCTTGCTCCCCTCTTCAAGAAGACTTTCACATTATTCAAACCAGTTGTGACTACAGAGTATCTTGTCACTTCTTTTAACCCTCCCACATAACTGTTTCAGTTCTCTTTCCCAGCAAATAAGAAGTCAAAGAAAGAGAATACAATGGAAAACAGATTGGATTTGTAGTCAGTGAACTTGCGTTTAATCTTGGCTCTGTCACTTACTATGAAAGTCACTTAACTCTCTGGGCCTCAGTTTCCTTAGCTGTAAAATGGGGCAGAAAGGTGTTAGACTTGAAGACCTCAAAGATTCCTCCCAGCTCTTAAATCCTTAATCCTAACAAAGTACTAGGATTTGAATACCACATTAACATGCCCAAGTTTCCATATGTCTGACCAATTTCTCTAATCTGATTCTTCCTTCTTTTCAGAAAATCCCAGGCCCTAGTCCTAAACTTGTCTTCTGGATCAACCTCACTCTATTCACTCAGTCTTTTTATAGAGGAGGCATTGACAGTATTACTTCTATTCCCAGCTGTTAATATTCACACCATTAACATTCTCTCTGACTAAATAACCCAGGAAGACTTAGTTGGCAATCTGATGATTTAAAGTAGTCTGTCACCCTTTTTCTTCCAGTGAAAGTAATCTAATTGAAGTACACTATCAGAATAAATAATCATAGGTATGTTTCTCCCTACTTCCTGGGAGTATTAGTGAAAAAAAATCCTGCTAACTCAAATAGTCTGTTAGGGCATCACTGTTTTCAAGTAGAAAGCCCCAAGCTAAGTATATCAGCTTGTGCAGCATAGCATTGTATGTGCTATGGAGGAAGAATTTTCTACAGCATAAACCTATAAAGTACTATTACAGTAGTGTGAAGTATAATGGGAATCTAATTTTTAACTAGAATATGGAAACTTATGCATTCAAATAGTAGTCTCCCTGGCAGATTATATACTCACTACAATGATACTGCCATTGCTCAATCTTTTTTTTGGAAACTCCTTTGTTTTTATGGAAAGCTACCCTGGAGTATCAAATAGAGTCTTTGTGTATCTAATGCCAACATGGTTCATGGCATATCAGAAACACATGTTTGGTAAAGGAATATGAATACAGTATATCCAACGTTTCCCTGTACTGAAGCCAGTCTCTTCTGGTGATACTTGCCAGTCTTTAGGAGTTGGCAGTAATGGTACAGTAGATAGAGCACACGAAGACCTGAGTTCTAAGGTGGCCTCAGACATTTGATAGTTATTGGCTGTATGACTTTGGGTAAGTCACTTAACCCCATTGCCCCTCACAAAAAAAAGACAAAAGAAGATACCAGTGAATCAAATGTTCCCAATTTTGAGCAAAATAAGAAATTATAGATTATTCTTTTGTGTTCTGAGACCATAGACTCATAAAATAAAACCTTAAAGGGAAGCTAGGTGGTACAGCAGATAGAGCACCGACCCTGGTGTCAGGAGCTGAGTTCAAATCCAGACTAAGACACTTAATAATTACCTAGCTGTGTGACCTTGGGCAAGTCATTTAACCCCATTGCCTTGCAACCCCCCCCAAAAAAAATAAAACCTTAATTGATTGAAAGATATTACCATTCTACAATCTGACTTTCCTGCCCTTTCAGTCTTCTTATACCTTAAAACACTGACTCTTCAAGGTTTTTCTTGACAGAGATACTGGAGTGGCTTATCATTTCTTTCTCCAACTTTTTACAGTTGAGGAAACTGAGGCACACAGAGTTAAGTAAAGTAGCTTAGGCCAGATTTGAACCCAGATCATTGTGACTTCCAAGCTGATGCTCTATCTATTGGGTCATCTAGCTGCCCTAATATAAGAATATTTTATATATAAAAAGGAAGCTAAAGTTGGAAGGTGGGGAGGCAAGATTTACTAATGGTCAGGAAGTAGCATGGCATCCTGGTTCCAGGCAAGATAAAGTTAAAAACTCACTTATCAGAGCTTAGCATCCCAGGGGTAAAGTCCAAGTTCTGGAAAGAACTTAGCATGGTCTGATTAATTTTTTTAATTTGTTTTATCAATACCTTTTGTTTTTATATCTTTGTAGTTTGGGGCTATGTCCACCCCAAACCAGAATTAAACCTTCTCCTGGAATAAAGAAAAAGACCTAAGCAAAAACATCGATACAGTGGCAGTAGCTCATAATATATGCAAAGATGTGTCCTAATAGACTCCCCTCTTAGCAACCAAAAAGAGAGAGAGATAAGTATAATATAATAAGCTAAGCATAATATGAGTCTAATTTATATTATTGTAATCATTGTGTATATTGTTTTCACAGTTCTGCTTATTTTCTGTCTTTAGCATTTCATATAAGTCTTCCTATTTTTCAAGAATAGAGGCAGGAGCTAAATTAGCATGGTGAGCACACATGCATAAAAAAGAAATTGATTATACTCTAATAAGTAAGAAATGACCAGTTACTGATATAATGAACCATGTCTTTTGGGGGCGGGGGTGTTGAAAAGCAATGGAGTTAAGTGATTTGCCTAGGGTCACACTGCTAGGCAATTATTAAGTGCCTGAGGCTAAATTGGAACTCAGGTCCTACTGACTCCAAGGCCAGTGCTCTAGGAACCACTTCTAAAGCAACAGTGTATATAGTAAGGTAATTGATTTTTTTTTTAGAGAAAATATCAAGATTGATATCAAGTTAGAAGAATAAAAATGAAAAGATAAAGCAAGTAATTGAACTACTCTGATTTGAATCTGAGTGTTGATACAAAATGTTAAACAGATATTAATAGGGATTAATAGAGATTACAATTCATACTCAAGTTTAAATATTAGAAAGTGACTGTCATAATAAGCCTAGGAAAGGCTCAGCTGGAAGATACTTGATCTCTTTGCCAAGATGTAGAAGCCAGAAACAACACTCATTTAGAATATAAACTTGCTTCTAATATTTTGCAAGGGAAATTGCTGGAATATTGTGAGATGTATTTCTCATAAAACTAGGAAATCAGAGGAGGAAAAAACAAGTTTACAGAAAGTTTGACAAAAGGCAAATTTAAGCCAAATCATTCTGTGAGCATTTAAGGTTGGAAATGGAAGAACAACAGATGAAAACTGAAAAAAGAGGTCATAACTTCTATAACAGACTCTTCTTCACTCTTGTCAGTGGAGGCCTCTTATTTGGGCCTTAGCCTCATAGCTCACGATGTACCATAAGAAGACTTGAAACTGCAGGAAAGAAAATAGGAAGGGCTTCTGGATGACACCTTATAATACTCAGAAGTGGTCCATGCAGGATATGACACAAGTTTGAGGACTCTCGAATCAGTCCTCAACACTGATTCTTTTATCCTGGGGAAAAAAGGCAACCAAGAGAACATTAATAACTACCTACTCACATGCTTACTCTTCTATCTCTATAAAATTTTTACATAGATATTGAGGACATCCTTATGTAAATATGAGATAAGAATAAGAAGGCTTCTGTAAGTCATATTTTTCAGCACATCACAGCTTTACAGATACAAAATAGCCTGAAAAGTGAATGGAATAAAAGATACCCTTGATGCAAAGTGCTGCATTAATAGTTCTTCAAAAAGAGGATCCTGCCCTGGCATCATGCCTCACTCAATGTAGTTCTTTAAAAAATGCTTCTTCCTTCCCTCCTAGGAATATGTCAAAATCATATACAACAGAGATAACTTTGATTAATAAGGTAAAAATAAACCCTGGAGACATATACTCCAAAGGTGTTTGCCACTTACTAATACTGTCTAACACAGTAGAAGATGTCTGATCCAGAATCCAAATAGAAAAGTAATTGCCTATCAACAGTGATGCTCCTTCTAGCCAATGACATTATGCTAATTGCATCCAACTCCCAAACATTGTAGAAACTGCTATAATTGCTCAAAATAGTTTGATCTAATTGTCCATATGGTTTAAGGGAGTGGCAGTGTCAAATTAAAACATGCAGTCTAGAGGGACAATCTAAGATAGTATATCTGTGTGTTACACAGATATACCTTCATACATTCTTCAGTGTCATCTATGTGTGTTTGTTTATATGTCTGTGTTATATGTATATGATAATGGAATACACACACAAACATATGACATCGGAAATGAATAATAAATTGGGCCCAAAATTGAAAAAGGAAGAGAGTATACCTTTGGAAATAGGCTTTTAATGACTTCAAACTTCTCCCTGAAATATCAGTATTTTTACTGTGACAGTATATGACTAAAAGTCATAATCTCCAAAAAAATTAGTTGCCAAGCATCCAAAAAGGTGTGTTATATTGTAAGCATAAAAGAGATCATCAATGAAATGGGTGTCCAGAAAAGGAGTGGAATGGAAATGTAAAATAAGGAAGGGGTAATCAGTGAATAGCCTTGATATCTCATCTCAAGGCTTCCAAGGGGAATGGCCCCAACATGGTGAGCAGACACCTAGCAGACTTGGGAGAGGACATAAAAAGAATCAGATGCATCAATGAGCTTGTGAATGCATCAAAATATGATTAACAATGAGAAGGGCTAAACCCTACTTCAAAGTCAGTTTATCCACAAACCACCCTGACTTATATGTTTAATGCTATATTATAAAAACATAAATTCAAGTTAAAAACTGCTGTAATAATTTAAAAGGATAAAATTATTTTTCAAGGCATAGAAATTTAGAGGTAGAAGGAATTGTCAGAGATTATCTAATCTTATCTGCTTACACTAAAGAAACAAACCCAGAGAGTGCAAAGTCATTTGACCCAAAGTCACGTGCCATTTAGTGCCAAAACTGAAACAAGACCCCAGATCTGCCCACTGGGCCTTCTTTAGAAAAGCCCTCCAAATTCAGGTATATCTATACTTTGTACAATAATTACAAAAGGGGCCCCAGATCAGCGCGTGCGCGCGCACGCACACACACACACACACACACACACACACACACACACACACAGACACTACTTTGTAGCAAAAACTTAGCCCATCTAAAACTTAATATGCTAACTGGATTAAATAATTAATAGTAGCTGACAGTATCTTACACTTTGAAGGTCTTTTGGGAAATTATTTCTCTGAACTAGCTCAAGAAGCTATTGCAGGGAACTTTGAACTACTTTTTCTCTTGAAAAATATAATAAGTTGATATATTCATCATCATCTTTCCATTTTCTTCAAAGAAGGAATCATGAAGTTATTACTAAGAACATAATTAGTTTTAAGATGTTAGCAAGGACATTTTTATCTTTACTCTTACCTCACATTAAAAAAAAAACACTAGTAAGATCAAAATGTGAGTACAAGCTAAAGATGAGATGGATTTGTCAGTAATGTACAAGTAATGAAACTACTTCAGATATTACTGTTAAGCCAAAGACACTGATTCTTATGAAAAGGAGGTGAAAGAATCCCTTAGCCAAAGGCCTTTGATGCAATCATTGATATTATAAGAGGTCACAAGTGTATATCCTTCATTCCACCTTTTGGGGAAAGAAACAAATGACCCAGGATCAAAATGTCAAGGGAAGAAATATTTGAAGAAAGAAAATGTTTTATTTTTGCATAAATATGTGTGTCTATGCATATATATTTTATATGTATAAATATTGATAATAACAGCCTTTTTGGTGATTCAGTATCATTATCATAAATATCAACTGTATACTATAGATATACAGACATTTCCCCATCAATAGGAAGAATTTTTTCTGGCCACAAAAGTTCATGAAGACCACCACCTAAGGTATAGATAAGAGTTGTAATCAATGTCAAAGATAGGGGTAATAGCCACAGTGAAGTCATGAATTTTTGAACATTATTTGGGTGATAGAGAGGGCTATTGATCCTAACAGGATCATTAATATATTTGAGAATGTTTTTTATTTAAATCATTACAGTTATTTTTAATTTGGGTATATAAGGAGTTAACATTTGGCAAATTAAGTAACATGAAACAATTCATTTTTTAGATAAACAATTCATACTAGATAATATGCTTTACTTTATTGTACCTTTTAAAATAGAAACACAGCTGCCTCAAGCTTGTGAACGTATGTATTAAGATTATATTAGAAAATTTTAAAAGTTTTTTGTAGAAGATAGAATTTTCCTGTTTAATGATTTAAATACAATTGAATAATATATAATACAGTTGCTTTTTACCCAAGGCCATTGTCTACAAGTTAGGGAACATATTGACTACTGTATACAGTACCTATGATAGTTTAGAGAAGCAATGTTTCCTGCTTTGGAAGTCAGATGTTAGGGGTTCAGATCTCTATTTAAGAAAATATAATTTTTTCAATTTCTTTGGTCAACCTCATAAATTATTTTTAAGAATCATAGGAAACCTGGGGCAGCTAGATGGCACAATGGATAGAGGAGCAACCTTGGAGTCAGGAGGACCTGAGTTCAGATGTGACTCAGACACTTACTGCTTGTGTGACTATTTAACCCTAATTGATGAGAGAGAGAGAGAGAGAGAGAGAGAGAGAGAGAGAGAGAGAGAGAGAGAGAGAGAGAAGGAGGAAGAGGGAATGAAGGAAAAGAAACATAGGAAACCTACTGTATAACCCATTTCAAACTGAATAAATAAGCATCTTTGGGTTTCTGAGATGGATTGTGAATCATTTAGCCATAGGAATGTGGCATAGTCAAAAAGATATATGCTTATTAATTAAGGCTGTTGGTAAACAGCTCATGTCCACAAGTACTACAAAAAGATTTGTGATTTTGTTGACATGGACATTCCCAATAATATCACTTGTAACCCTGCATTTTTCACACTCCTAAGCATCTTTCTGAGATGCCTTGACCAAAAATAGTATTTCTTATTGAACAGTCCTCTGATGAAGAGATGTCCCCAAGTATCATGCCCAATCCCCCCCCCCAAAATGAAATAAAAAACATACTCAAGTTTAGTTAAGAAAAGGTTTCTGGGGCAGCTAGGTGGCACAGTGGATAGAGCACCAGCCCTGGAGTCAGGAGGACCTGAGTTCAAATTCAACCTCAGACATTTAACAATTGCCTAGTTGTGTGACCTTGGGCAAATCATTCTTAACCCCATTACCTTAAATAAATAATTTTTTTAAAAAAATGAATAAAGGTCTCTTTTTTAATGTATTATAATAATATTCTGGTTTCCATATTACAATGTAACAGAATTTAATTTTAAAAGCATAGGATATAATATGAACTAATTCATATTTAAATAGGTTTCTTCTGCCTTTTCCCAAGTGGGTACTTCTTCCCCCTTAAAAAAATTGTAAGGATATTTTCCATTTAGGGCACATTTCTTCTGAACTATTTTCCTTAAGTCTTTGGGACCTTATGGTTCCAATATTTTTTTATCTAGGGAATTTCAAGAAATGGGTCGTGATGGGCCCATTATAAAAGATTAAAAGTTTGTAATTTTATTTACTGCCACTAGTCATAATATCGCCTTTGTAAAAATGAAAATATTTTTCTTACAGATAGCTGCAATTATAAAAAAGTGTGTCCTTTTAATGGTGGCTCTCCTTTGATCCAACCCTCAGCATCAGATTTCCACTTTTGTTGGAACCAGGTTCCTTATGCTGTTGGTAAGAAAAAAATTTCATCACCATAAGCTCTTTGGAGTATTTCTAAATGTTTTAATTTCATTTGTAAACTTACTAACTGGTTTAGTGATTATTTTACTGCCCCCCAAAAAAGGATGAGAAGGAAATCATGAATTCTTTAAATGGAGCCAAACCCAAGTCCTTCTCATCTTTTAGTCCTCTCTTTCATTTAGCATTAATTCCTCCCAGCTGTCACAGTATTTGTTTATGGTGGAGGAATGGCTACATTTTAAGTAGTTTTCCCCACTTGTTAATAATTCATTAAATGATTTAACCTCTACTAATCTGTAAGATGAGGTGGTTGGACTAGAAGTCCTGTCCAGCTCCAAAATTCTGTGATTTGATTCAATTTAATTCAGCAACCACTTATTAAGTACCCATTGTGTGCAGAACACTGTTAGACACTGGAGGAAATATAGTTAGAAAATACAGTATTTGCTTTCATGGTGTTTAGAGTGTAATGGGGATATGACAGATAATTATGGTACAAATTCAGAAAATTAAGAACAGAGTGATAGGGGTTAAGGGATGATTTTAGCTAAAGGAACATTTAAATTGGGTTTTAAGAATGGATTATAATTCAACAGAGGAGAAAAGCCATTCCAATACTAGAGAACAGCATCAGCAAAACACACAGGCAGGAAAGCCCAGGTCATGTCTGGGAGACAGTAAATAGTTCCAGAATAGATGAGACAGGTGTTGTGGTGAACCTTAAACTTTAAGTGCTAGATAAAGGAATTGTATCTTTATCCTAAGTAGAGTTGGATATTTTCTCTCATCACATTAGATCTAGGTTTCCAGAATTTCAGAAATTAGAGTGGTCTACACCTAGCTGGTCCACAGAAGGTTTTTATTTCAATTCAAGATTCACATAAGAACTATGAATTTTCTATTTAACTTTGTCCCAAAAATAGAAATCTGTATAAAAACATCAGAACAAACTATTATGGACAAGATTGAAACTGAAAAGAAAAGGATGAAGCTTGAAACCAGAGAGCAAGGGATGAATCCAACATGTGCCATAAAGCAATGCTAATCAAACTCAAATAGAAACAGGGGCCTTTAGACCATACATACATAAGGATCCTTGTAAGCCACATATTGACTTAACAAATACCCCATAGTAACATTATCTATGTTCTATTGTATTTTTACTTATTTTGTTAAATATTTCTCAATTACATTTTGAGCTGATTCTAGCAGCCCTCTGGAAGGTGCAGGCCTGCGTGTTGACACCTCTGCTATAAACGAAATTTGACATGACTGGTGACAGATTGTATACAAGAGATGAAAGAGGAAAAGAAGTTAAAAATTGCTATAAAGCTTCAAGTTTGAGTAAGAGAATATTATTGGGATGGAAGGAAGAGTTAATTTAAAAGAAAAGATAAGTTCTAATACAGATGTGGTGAGTTTAAAATAAAGGCAGAAAACTTTAAAACCAGTAGCAGAGGAAGCCCAGGCAAGAGAATGATATCCAAGCTAGGCATCAGAGAAGTGATAGCTAAAGTCATGAAAATGAATACACTCTCAAGGGAGGGAGGGACAGACCATAAATAAAAGAAGAGACCAAGAACAATTAGAGAATTGAAGTAGTGGGAACAGAGGAGTGTACAGAGGTATGGGGGAGAATCAGGAGGAAATTTCAGGAAGGAAAAAATGATCAACAATGATAACTACTATAAAGTCATCTAGAAAAATGAGAACAGAGGAAAGGCTTGGAGTATTAAGAAAAAGTAAAGTCAGTGATAACCCTTGAGGAAGCGAGACTGCACTGGATGATGAAGAAAAGGAAACCGTGAATGGAAATCCATTCAGGCAACTAAAGGAGGGAGAAAAAAGAAGGTAGGCCAGAGGATCCAGGATGGATAAGAGAAGGGTATGTTGGATCTTTGAAGATAAGGAAGACCTGTTCATGTCTGTCACAGAAGGTGTTACTGGCTTAGGAAATTAACAGTCAAGGAAAAAATGAAGAAACCTTTGGAAAAGGATGGTGGTCTAAGCACAGCGCTCAACTTTAGGGATCAAAGGGAGCAACTGGTAAGTAGTCCAGAGGTCAAAGTCAGAAATCTAGGAGCTAACAGAGATAGGAAACTATAGTGGTGAATGTTATCTGATGAGGTTGAGAGCAAGAGTTTCATAGTGGATGGAGAAGGGAAGGGAAGGGAGGACATATTCATATGAATAATCATTGGCTTCAGACAGAGAATTATTCCAGGGCAGCATCATTTTATTTTGGTCAAATGCTAGCCACAAAGTCAGTACAATAGCAACTGTAGTATTTAAGGGGGGTCAGTAGAAAATAAAAAATTAAAGATCCAGACTTGGTATTTATGAGAACAAAGTCCCTCAAGAGTCAGGAAGGAATATGATGAAGAACACAGGTAGGAAGGCAAAATAAATAGGATTCCTGTTCATTTTTCCTTTGATGACATTCAATATCTACACTATGGGCATTCATTTAGGCCATCTCACATTTTTGAAATACACTCCCACCATATCACCATCTGTTGAAATTTCTATCTTCCTTCACAGCCCAACTCAAGTATGTCTTCCTCCATGAAGTCTTTATCTGGTCTCCCCAGATGAAACTCATTTTTCCCTCATACATTTTTCTATACCCCTTTATACCTCACCTTTAACCCTATCACATTTTTCCTTGTGTCACACTTATAAGTATATGTTAGATTATAATCTCCTTGAGAGCTCACTGTGTCTTTCTTCATCTCTAGACCTATAAAAAGTATAGGGCCTGGTATGTAGTTGAAACTGTAAATGTCTGTTGAATTGAATATTAATTGTTCTACATCTGATATAACAATTGTTTCATGTCACCTCTTATACAGCTGTATTCTTGGTGGATGAATAATCCTTATCTATAAAACAAATCACAGTAGAAAAGATACCACTACTCATCAAAGTGAAACCAATTCATTTGTCATCATGCCTATTGTTACCTTGCAGTGTGTGCTTTTCCTTACATTCTGGCCTTTACTACTGATTCCATTGAGATTCGCTTAGTGGTGAATGGAAACTTAGTCCATACAGCTGTTGTGCCTCAACTTCAGCTTATGGCTTCAAGGGTAAGTAGAATTGGGACCTCTGTCAAAAAGACTTTAATGCAAAGTACTTGTAATATTCAATACATGAATTACCAGGCAAAAGGAGAGAAACCAAGTTATTTAGAATAAAATGTTTATCATTATGCTCCTATGGTCAAGTTGGAGTATATATTAAAAGCAGAATTTAAAATCAGCACATATATTAAAATTTAAGAAAGGGGGGAAAAGTTCAAATAATAAAGTCTCTTGGTTAGGTACCTAAAGAACAGAAGTCCTGGGGTGACCATAGAGGATAGAACAGAGAATTAGATGTTCCAAGGGATATAAAAGAAACAGAAGTCACAGCCCTACAATCCACATATATATTGGCACTGAGACGATTTGAGCAAAACAAGCTATAGGTAGCTACACTTTGAGATTTTTCATAGACCAGAGCTTGTACTTTCATAGACCAAACCTTGTACTTTTAGAAACTTAATGATCTTAACAGATAATCCAGAGGTGATGAAATTTTAGGGAATCTATTTAATCTGACCAAACAATACTGGCAATACAATAATGTCTATTTATTAACCAACATTGACTTGACTCAAGAATGGGTATCAATCACCTTTACAGAATATGTCCAGTCTGTAATTTGATTTCCTATATGGACCTATCCCTGTAGAAGAAAAGAATCTTTATAACTGTAGAAGTAGAGCCAAAGAAATTAGAAGTTTTTAGAGCTATTTCTGTTGAGTTTAAATTGCCCTTCACCATGCTATCTAAATAAGCAACACTGTCATTGAGAAACCAGGGCACTTTCCTTCCTGAAAAATAGTGACAGTACAAATTTCTTACTATTCCATCTCCTTTTTCGTATTCCTTATTGTCATTGTACGTTTCTGTTCCCATAATAACACTTACAATTCTGCTTTACATTGAAATTGACCAATTTTAAATGAGTGTCCCTGATCAGATTTGTAGATCATCCCTAATTTTAATTGCCACATTTGCAAACCATCTCTTAGTGTAGATTTTTTCCTGTAACCATTTCCACATATGGTTGATACCATCTCTTTATATGAATATTTGTTATCCCAATAATAATGACTCTTCCTAATCTTGTCTCCACATTCTAGACTCCCTCTGTGGAGATTTCAGCCTTCTCTATAGTGGCCATAGCATATCTGAAAACAAACAAACCTCAAGAATATAGGTAATTATATGACAGTGTCATATAGAAGTTCTAATGAAATGCAGTCTAAGAAAACTTATCATGGGCTGTGGAGACAGTCAAAAAAATTGTGTGAAGAAAATGTGATTTGAGTTCCCAGGGCTTAAACATACTAAATAACAACAACAACAACAATAGCACTTCAAAAAGGTTTTCGCAAAGCTCTGTAGCATGATAATTCATTTTATCCCCATCACAAAATTGTTACCTACATTTTACAGATGAGAAAACAGAGTAGGAAATGTTAAATTACTTGTCCAGGGTTACACAACTAGTAAGTGTCTGAGGCAAGATTTGTATTTGGAATTTTTCTTGTCTCTAAGTTCTATACTTTCTCCTCTGGGCCATGTAACTGTGCCACATAGATTGGTAAGGAACAGGCTGGGTGACATTTTGGGTTGAAAAAAACAACATAAACCTCATAGGGCAGGTAGAAGGGAATAATAAAGTCTGTTGAAATCCATGAAGCCTTCCTTGAATTTCTCCTCCACACCTCAGGGGATTTACCACATCAAATTTTCCATTGGGCCTGTACCTTTCCTTTGCATTTTCACATTCCCATTTATGTATAATGCTAGGGGTTATGAGCTCCCTGAGGGCATCATTCATCCTCTTTTTATCCCTTGGTACCCAGGACATAACCTTGCATATAGTAGGTACTTAAGAAATGTGCAATGAATTGAATTGACCACAGTACAGGAGCAAGCCTGGCAGTAACCAAGAGGGTATAATGGGAGTGCCAAGAAAGATGAGGTTACACAGATGAGGGGGAGGAATAAAAGAAGGCTTACTTAAGCATGCTAGGCGGCTCCATAAACTTGTGCTCTTTCTTTCCAGTCAGACATTTACTTCAAAGCCTCAGCAGCAGTGAACAGCGTGTCCAGCAACAATTCTAAGGATGCCAGTGCCCACAATTCTCCTCAGACACCCACAGGCCGGGAGACTCCAGTGTTTCCTTCTTCCCTGGGGGAAGGTGAAATCCTCTTTTTCCTATTATGCTAACTTGTAACTATTCTATAAAAATGAATAGTTAAAAATATGATACTTTCCTCTCTGCTATATAAACTCTTCAGAGTTTCAAGTCATGACAGATTAAAAATGGAAAAAGCTATAGCTCCAAGGCATTCTTAAAATATAGGGGAAAGAGTTTTGTTTTTGAAGTCAGGGATCTGGCCCAGACCTCAAATTCTTTATCTATAAATTGAGAGAGTTGGACAAATTGTTCTCTATGAGTTCTTTCAGCTCTAATAGCATATTGTCCCTATTTTTAAGGGGAGGAGAAATTTACTGATAAAGGATTAAAAATTCTCTCTGTTAAAGTAGGTCAGTGATTGTCTGCATCATGGACTTTTTTCCCCTCTTATGGTCTTAAAGAGTTGTCTGGAGCATTGAAGATCAATGACTTGCCCAGGATCACATAGTCATCTCCTAGAGAGCAGGAGACTATCTTTTATCTCTTTTTGTATTCCCAGAGCTTAGCGCAGTCCCCTACATTTATTAGATGCTTAATAACTGTTAGTGATTGTAGCAAGACTTGAACCCAGATCTTTCTGACCACAGGGCAGGCTGTTCATTCACTATGCCTATTCCATCTTTCCCTATTGTCCTGTGATCCTAAAATGTAATAAATATCTGGGAAAGATGTTCTCCCTCTCCTTCCCCACCCCAATCTACTAGAAATGTATCACTGGGAGGTGGCTAGGTGGCGTAATGGATAGAGCACCGGCCCTGGAGTCAGGAGTACCTGAGTTCAAATCTGGCCTTGGACACTTAATAATTACTTAGCTGTGTGGCCTTGGGCAAGTCACTTAATTCCATTGCCTTGCAAAAAAATGTATCACTGAATATGAGGAAACCATATTTTCCCTATCATTCATTAATCTTGCTAGGATAAGAAATATTGAGTGACATGAAACAATAACTAAATAGCAGAACTTTTAGTAAAGAGTCATGGAACCCCTGGCAGTTAACTCTGTTATTCTTCCTATTACTATTATCCACGGAATTTTTATTCATATGAAAACATCAACAGCAGAATTTGAGGAAAAAGATGAATAGATGTTACAGATAAGTTAAAATGACAATAGAAGGCAAAAATAGTATATCTGGAACAGGGAGGGATTGCAATCTTCATGGTGGTAGTATTTGTCTGCATAGTGGGGGGAAGGGGGAGATCATGAGTGATAATATTGGCTAATTATACTGACTTTGAGACTTTTAAAATAACAGCAAAAGCTCCCAGAACTGACACAGAATTTCAACCTCCACTAGCAGCTATGTTCCTGAGCAGTTTAAGGAAATAGGATATTTACATTGTCCCAGTTTGTTACATGCTATGAATGACCCTAAATAGAAACTTTCAGGTATATAGGATTTAAATTTTTAAATTTTAAAAGATTTTAAAAATTGAAAAGCATCCCAAGATGCTAATTGTAGTCATTTTCCTTCTTACTGTTATAGACAAATAATTATTAAATGAACTGAGTGACAATTTTTGCTAACCCATACTGATTTGACAACCATAAAAGTCAAACCAAAACTTTTCTCTAGATAGGGTAAATAAAGTTTCTCTTCAGGTGTTTTCTGTCACATCTAACTTATTTGAAAACTCTACAATCTAACTAGTTTTTTAAGAGCTCAACATTTAATACCAAATTATGCTGGCAGTAAGTAACAGGATACCAATAGAGGAAAATCATATATTCCAGAAGAGAAAGGACCAGAAAGTGCCATTGCTTCCTTTTGCTATATTTGTAACCATTTATATATTATGGTGAGAAAATATCACTAGATCTAAAGGCAGAGGCTTTAATACCAGCCCTGTTTCTAACTGGCTGTGTGCTGAGAGCAAATCCTTTTAACATTACTGGGCTTGTTTGTATGTCTTACACTTATCTTTGGAGTAAAATCATGTGTCAGGTGGCTGTATCTCAAGAACTCAATTGTGTAAAATAATTAAAAACCAGGATGTCTTAATTAAACTCACATTGACCTATCTCTGTAAGAATTGCAGAATGTTTTGCTCTCAATATCCCTTCTAAGACAATGCAGATATACTCCATTTTATAGATAAGAAAAATTGAAATTCAGAAATTAAGTAACCTGATTAAGGTCTCACAGTTAGTAAAAGTCAAAAAGTCTTAAGTTTGACTGAAAAAGGTCCTCACAGTTCATCTGTTCCAACCCCTTCACTTCCTCATTTCAGATAAGGAAATTGAAGTCAAGAAGTTGAATGACCTATTCAAAAACATGTAAGAAATGAAAGGCCAGGAATTTAAACCCAGAGTTCTTTCCATTCTGCCATATTGTAATTCTTCCAACTAGACTATTGTGCTTTGAATCTTCTGTAGAGCCACAGATTCTATCTCTGACTCTAGTTGAGTCCCTGGTAAAAATGTGTGCCTTTGATCCTAGGGGATATGGGTGAATTAGTAAATTAGATCATTTTCACCTAAAAAGAACAGAATTGTATATCTCTGAACACTGTAGTCCCAAAACATAAGTCCAAGGTTTGAGACTCAAAACTAAACATTTTTGTTGAGTTTGTCTGACATGTGGATGGAGACTTTAGCTTTGGTTTAAAATAAGACTTTTTTTGCAAGGCAATGGAGTTAAGTGGTTTGCCCAAGGCTACACAGCTAGGTAATTATTAAGTGTCCGAGGCCAGATTTGAAATCAGGTACTCCTGACAGGTGCTCTATCCACTGCACCACTTAGCCACCCCTAAGATAAGTCTTGATAAGGAGAAATGTACTATCTCACTCTTCTCTTCAAAATAGCAACTATATAAGAAAATAATCGATAAGACATAACTTAAAAAATCATATGGAAAACCCTAGAAACTCAGTACAAGTTAATAGTATATGTCTTAGATCACCTTAACAGAATTCTAAAGTCATAGAATCCTATCACATTCTCTCTGAGTTAGAAAGAACTTTAGAAATAGTACATCTAGACCCACTCCTACCTAAAGCACAGATACCTCCTGATATTCCAGTCAAATGCCCATCTAGAATTCATTGTTTGGTTTCAACCTTATCTTGGTATATAGTGTGAGATGTTGCTCTATGCCTAGTTTCTGACATACTATTTTTCAGCTTTCCTAGGACTTGTCAAATTGGGAGTTCTTGTCCAAGAAACTGGAGTCTTTGGGTTTATCAAACAATAACTTAACATAGTCACTTATCACTGTTTCTTTTTCATCTAATCTATTCCACTGATCCAGCACGCTATTTCTTAGCCATTACCAAACAATTCTGGGCACAGGTGCAACAACAACACAAGGAATGCAACTAGGTGACCTGTTTCAGGTCAGAGAATAGGAAAAAGTGCCTGGGATTTTTCAATAAGATTCTCTCCCAGTTATTCTTTACAATTAGGGAAGTGGCAACAAACTATTGGTTGTTGGCACCTGGTTATAGGAAATAATTCCTAAAATGGTTGCTGTAACCTAACATAGGAAATGATCTGCCACTACTAGGAGCTTCAATCTTTAGTCTTGGTCCCTAGAATTAAAGCTTATAGAGAAGTAAATTTTGGCTTAGCCTAAGTAACAACCTCACATTGGTTCATTTTTTATTCTCTCCTTTTCAAGTCAAAGATGCTTCTTGACAGGAAAGAAAAATAACTAGAACAAGAAATTAGCACTTTGATCTGTTATACCCTCCACACCAAGCAGTGACCCCCCATTTCTTCTTTAATCCTCTTTTTCCCAATATAGGGGTTTTTTTGGCAAGGCAATGGGGTTATAAGTGGCTTGCCCAAGGCCACACAGCTAGGTAATTATTAAGTGTCTGAGGTCACATTTGAACTCGGGTCCTCCTGACTCCAGGGCCAATGCTCTATCCACTGCCCCACCTAGCCACCCCTCAATATAGATTTTTATAAAAGACCTTTCTTTCTTGTCCTTCCCAGGCTTAACAGATTCCAAGTTTTTGCTTTCCTGATACTATGCTTTTAGGACCATACTACTCATATATTCATCCTGTTTTCCTGAATTTGAATCCATCTTTCTGCATTTAATATTTTTAAATTTAAATTCATTGATAAATTCTCTATGTGTCTAGGCCAGCTTGACCAATATAATTGGTTTCTTTTGCAATTTTATGTCATTATTTAGGGGGGCAGCTCCATGGTACAGTGGCCAGTGATGGACCTGGAATCAGGAAGATTAAATCTAGTATCAGCCATTAATTAGCTGAGTCATCCTAGGCAAGTCATGTTGTCTCTGTCTGCCTTAGTTTCCTCACTTGTAAAATGAGGCTAAGAATAACTTCTATCTCATAGGATTGTTGTGAGGATCAAAATCATGTAATACATGTTAAAAGCACCATATAAAGGGTGGCTTTTATTTTAGTCTTAAAAAACATTATTCTGAAAAGAGACCCACACCTAGACTTCCCAAAGGGTTCATGACACGAAAAAAAGTTAAGAATTCCTGGGCTAGAGTATCCCTGGGGGGCTTTTAGACTGGGGAAAAGAAGACTTAGGAAGGATATATTAGCTTTCTTCAAATATTTGAAGGGTTGTTATGTGGGAGGTTTATTAGAGATGTTCTCCTTGGCCAGGATGATAAGGAAGCTCAAAATCATATCATGTGATCCTCAGTTGAAAGAAATGGAAATGCTTATCCTGGAGAAGAAATAACTTGGGGGAACATGATAATTGTCCTCAAATATTTAAAGGTTTGTAGTGTCTAGAAGGGATTGTTTTAGGACTAATTGTGTATAAGATTCTGGAGAAAAGATCTCAATGCAATATGGAAAGTTTCCTGATGAGCACAGATGTATACAAATTTGAAAAGCTACCTTGAGTTCTCCATCCCCTTAAATAGAGGGTTTTGACCACTTCTGAGGGATTCCTATCAGGAATAGTGTGATTCTAAAATCTGTGTTTCTTTGAGGATAGAGAATTTGTCTTCTCATGTAGCTGTGAATTATTCCCATATTACTTGACACAGTATAGACAATCAGTAACTAATTGATGAAAAATTCATTAAAACATGCTTTCCAACCTCAGACACTTAATGCTTACAAAACTATGTGACCTTGGGTAACTTAACCCCATTGTCTTGCAAAAAAAACAAAACAAAACAAAGCATGCTTCCATTTTTCACTGGTCAGGTTTCCTATTTAAAAGAATCCTGACTGGTTTAAGAAATAGAATAAACAGGACAGCTAAGTGGCTCTAAGTGATAGAGCACCAGGCCTGGAGCACAAGGACCTGAGCTCAAATCAAACCTCAGACACTTACTAGCTGTGTGACTCTGTGTGACTCTGATTGATTATCTTCCTCCCCCCCCAAAAAAAGGAAATATAATAAGCTACTCCTATGGTCTCCTCTGCAGAGTGGTTTATGGGCCAGTGAAGCCAAAACCCTGAGACACAAGCTGATAGTGAAGAATTCAAGCTGTAGCAAAGTGCTAAAGCAAGTAGGAATCAAGATATCCCTAGGACAGGGAGAACCAGAACAGTCAACATAGACCCAGTGTTTTTAAAAAGAATCCTACCCTACTACAATAAGATTTCTACACAATTAATTTGAAAGGAAATAAGAGAAGGAAAAAACTAGGAAGAAAGATCAAAGAACAAAGTAGCTGCAACCTGGACTTTTAGGCCATTTTTCATGAACTCTTTCCTCCAGCTACATGTTTCATTGTTTATTTTTCTCTTAAAGAGTGCCACTGATATATCTAACTGCATCTGCATAAAAATGTGAGGCAAAAAATTCCCTAGCATTCTATCTCCAATAAAATTGACAAAATAATGTTTTTTAAAAATTCAGTATTGACAAAACTTTGGGAAAACTAGGATATTTTCATTTTTTCTGTTAAATCTTCTGTTTATTTGTTAGCCTTTTCAAAAAGTAGTCAGTACTTAATAAAAATTACAAAATTAACCATATTCTTTGGTCTAGTGATGTAATATTTTGAAATATAACCAAAAGAATATAATTTAAAGGAATTAAAGAGACCCTATGCCATACAAAGTTTTCACTACTTTCTTTCTAATCAAGAATTTAAGAACCTGGTATGCACTGGAGATAAAAGAACAAAGGTGAAGCAGTCCATGCCCACAAGGAACCATTATTTGAATCAGTGGGACAACAGACATCTATAGAGACATGTTTAAGGCCAGTAGAAGATTCCCATAGGGGAAAGCATGAGCAACTGGGGGAACCAAGAAAGGTCATAAACTAATTGTGGCATTTGAGCCCAATTGAAGAAAATTAGGGATTCCAAGAGGCAGGAATGAGGAGGGAGATCAAAGCAGCTTTGGGAGGCAAAAAAGTACAAAGACACAAGGACTGAAGATAGAGTGTCATTTGTAAAGAAAAAAGGAGATCATAGATACTTAGAAGGGAGTAGGAGTAGGATGGGTCTAGACAGTAAAGAAGTTTAAATGCCAAAGGACTTTACAATTGATCGTGGAGGAAGTAGGGAAGTATTGGAGTTTATTGAACAGGATGTTGATATGATCATATCAATTTTGGAAAATTACTTTAACATCTGAAGGCAGGAAAGATTATAGTGGGGAGAGATGATAAAGATCTGAATTGAGACTGGAAAAGAGATGACTTATAAAAAACATATTATAGAGGTAGAAATGATTAGATTTGACAATTGACTGGCTTTGTGAGGTAAGTAATAGTGAAAAATTAAGTATGATATCAGGGTTACAATGCTGAGTAAATGGAATGTCAGTGGTCACCTTGATCAGATATAGGAAAGTTAAAAAGATGAATTTAGAGGCAGCTAGAGGTACTGCAGTAGATAGAGCACTGGTTCTGGAATCAGGAGAACCTGAATTCAAATGTGGCCTCAGACACTTAATACTCACTTAGCTGTGTAACTTTGGGCAAATCACTTTACCCCATTGCTTTGACCAAAAAAAGAAAAAAGATGAGTTTAAAGAGAATAAGTTCTGTTTTGGACATATTTTGGTTTAAGATAACCATAGAATGTTCAATGAAAATTGTTGAAAAGGCAATTGATGATATGGGACTGGATCTTGGGAGAGGAAGCAGAAATAACCTAAAGATCTAGGAATCATCTGCCTAGATAACCTCTAAAATTTGATGAGGTCATCAAGCAATAAGAGTATATAGAGAGAAAAGAGGAAGATGGCCCAGGACAGTCTTGTGGTACATCCACAGTAAGGGCTTGTGACATAGATGAAGATCTTGCAAAAGAAATTTAAAAGGAACGGTCAGAAAAATAGGAAGAAAACAAAGTAAAAAAAACCTACAAAAACTCAAAGAAATAATATCCAGAATGAAAAGGTCAGAGGTGCCAAATTCTATAATGATGAGGTTAAGAAGGATAAAGATTAAGATAACATTAGATTCAACAACTAAAACATGATTGATAACTAAAAAGAACCATTTCTTGTTGAGTGATGAGATCAGAAGCTAGGTCCCAGGGCTTAGAAGAGAAAGGAAAGGAGAATAAATGAAAACAATGAATATAAATAGCTTTTTCAAGAAACATAAATAAAAAAGAGAGAAGTGACCAAGGACAATAGTTAATGTGTGATTGGATCTAATGAAATTTTTTTAAGGATGAGGGATCTTTAGAAGCGTTTTTTTATAGGCCAGAGGGAAGGAAGTAGTATAAAGAGAGATTAAAGATTAGGGAGAAGGATGATAGGACAATCTACTGGAGAAGACAGGAGAAGTAAACAATATATATGTAGAATAGTTGACCTTGATGAGATGGACTTTTTTTTAATTAGGGCCTGGAGAAAAGGACATAAAGGGAAACATCAAGGGTTGTAAGAAAAGGAGAAAGGGAAAAAGTGAACTCTCCTAAACCTCTGTTTTCTTAGTAAAGAATGAAGCCAGATCTTCAGTTGAGGTGAAGGGAGAAGGTACTATGGGCAGTTTGAAGAAACCATTGTAGGAGTTGAAAAAGCCATTTGAAGGACAGCTAGGCGGTGCAGTGGATAGAGTTCCACCCTGGAGTCAGAAGGACCTAATTTCAAATACAGCCTCAGACACTTAATAATTACCTAGCTGTGTAACCTTAGGCAAGTCATTTAATCCCATTACTTAGCAAAAAAAAAAGAAAAAGAAAGAAAAGATAAGAAAAAGACATTTGAAGTCCTTTTTCTTTCTGACAGTTTAACTATTTTGCCCTTCATGATAGGACTAGATATTTCCCAGATCACTTCCTTCCTATGATTTCTTTCACATTTTTGACAGTAGAATACTCTCTCACTTTCTCTCTCTCATTCCCTCCCTCTTTCTCTCTCTTCAATCAAAAAGCATTTATTAAGCACCTTCTATTTGCCAAGCACTGTGCTATGTACTGAGAAATAAAACAAAAATAACTAAATTACACTTCCCCCAAAGCGTTTACATTCTAATGAGGAAGAAATAATATCAAGGAGAATACATAAGATAAAATGAAAGGTAACACTACAGTGAACAGCACAAACAGCTAAGGGGACCTTTAAAAAAGTCTTGCTTAATCAGAGTCTTCAAGGAAGCTAGAGATTCTAAGGGTTAGAAATGGGGAAAATCTTCTAAGCATGAAGACTAGCAAGTGTAAAGACATGAGTATCATGTACAAGAAACAGTGAGTAAGCCAGTACGACTCGATCATATAATGCATAGAAGGGAGCAGAATGTAAGATTAGGAGAAATGAAGAAGACAGGTTGTAAAAGTTATAAAAGCTAAAAGACTTTATATTTGGTTCTGAAAGTAATAGGTAACCATTGGAATTTACTGAGAAGAAGGTTGATATAGTCATACTTACAATTCAAATAAATGGAAAACCAACAGAGTTTGACTTGGAGTGGAGAGAGATAACTTGAGGCAAGAAGATCAATAGATCAAGTGAGAAGTGTTGAGGGCTGAATATGGTGATAAATGTATAAGTAGAGAGAAGAGGACATATGAAAGATATGTTATAAAAGTAATAATGATGCAATTAGGCAATGGATTGGGTTGAGCAACAGAAGGCAAGGATGATGCCAAGGTGTTCAAACCTTGGTATCCAAAACCATAGTGGTGCCCCAGAAATGGGGAAATTCAGAAGAGGGGGAACAGTTTAGAGGTAAATAATAATGAGTTCTTTTTTTGGACCATATTAAGTTTGAGACACTATAAAATGTCCAGTTAAAAATGCCCAGTACACAGTTGGTAAAATAGAAGTGGAACTCAGAAAAGAGAATGGAGCTAGTTGACCATATCAGGACTGAACTGTAGCAGGATAATGATGGTCCCATGAGAGCTGAAGAAATCACCAAGCAAGAGGAAGAGTGAAAAGAAAGGAGGACCTAGGACAGACCTTTGAAGGACACTCATAGTTAATAGGCATGACATGAATGAAGATCCAGGAAAAGAGACTCAGAGGGGAGGAGAATCAAAAGAAAGTGAAATCATGAAAACTCAAAGAGGAGAGATTGTCCAACAGAGGGTGATCAACAATGGGAAATGATGCAGAGAGTTCAAGAAGAATGCAGACTAAGAAAAAGCTATTAGTTTTGATAATTTAAAATAGGTGGTAATTTGGAATGATTACTTTCAATTTTGAATGATGAGATAAGAATCCAGATTGCAGAATATTTAGAGAAGAGGAAGGAGTGAGGAAGTAGAGACATCAATTATTGACACCTATGTCAAGGAATTTAGCTGAAGAAAGGAGTAGTGATGAAAGGTGAGAGCTGGAAGTGAAGTCATAGTAGGATCCATGAAGAACTTTTTCAAGGATAGGGGAGAAAGTAAAGAGTCAATAAAAAGGGAAGAATTAATAATTAGGGACATAGTGGGAATGACATTGGGGTCAAATCTACTGTACAAAAGGAGATGAGATCAATATAAAGGCAATGGCCTTAGCAAATAGAAGGGCCATTTTATCATTTTTGTGCAGTTTGCCAGTAGCTATAAGTCAGATGGTATGTTATCAGAATTATATACAGTCCACTTATGGAAATTATAAAACCTACCAACAGGTCAGTGGCAACCTATCACCAATCATTCAAAGAGATTTTCAGGTAAGTGATGATGTCTGATTGTCCAAGAAATGCCATTGGTTCCTTCCTGATTATAAGAAGCATGGGGGTGGCTAGGTGGCAAAGTGGATAGAGCACCGGCCGGGGAGTCAGGAGTACCTGAGTTCAAATCCAGCCTCAGACAATAATAATTACCTAGCTATGTGGTCTCGGGCAAGCCACTTAATCCCATTTGCCTTGCAGAAACCTAAGAAAAAAAGAAAAAGAAAAGAAGCATGGTCTTTTGGTGGAACTCATGACTTTGGAGCATGTGCACCCCATGTTTTACTAGTCATTCCTTTTTAAGTCCCACAGAAACTACAAAATCTCTGATAAGAGTCAACAGTAATATGTGGCTAAGGACATAGCAAATTTCTAATAGAAGTACATTTCAGAGTACTGCTTAGTCAATTAGGAGATCTGTAGACCAAAAGATTGGGTTTGGGAATGTGCCCAGAATCCTAGTGCTTCACCTTTATACTCTCATATCAACACTTGGGGTGGGGTTGGTGGGGGTTGAAGGCTTGGTTAAAAGCAGTTGTTGAGCAGGAAATCCCTAAGCAATCTACCCTTCTCATGGCCTGAATATGAATTCTATTGATCCTATTTGATCTTTTCATCTACAAGTTCTGACTTTCTTTGTTGACTTCATTTCCTGATTATCCTCTTGATATCTTCCCATTAAGTTGTCTGAGGCAACCAAATTTGGAGATCCTACTTTTCCCTGAACAGTTTCAGATAGTAGTAGCACAATCATGCTGTTGACCTCTCAGCATACTGACACTGGGAAGCAGTATGGCAAAATCAAAAGAGCTCTGGCTTCTGCAGTTAGAGGCCCTGTGTTCAAATTACTGGGCCCCCACAAACAACAACAATAACATTTAATATTTGTGTGACCTTTGGGCAAGATACCTTACCTCTCTGGACCTCTGTTTCCTTATATATAAAATGTGGGGATGAGATTAGAAGATTTTTAAGGCCCTAGGTGATGGTGCTTTGCTCTGCTATCACTATCCTTTGAAATCTGATTTACTAGTTATAGTTCTTCAGTTGCTCTATCAATCTTTCAGATACTCTAAAGGGAAAAGCCAAAGTAGCCTACTAAGAATGAAATTATTCTCTGAAGAGCTGTGATAAGGAACAAGATTCCTATTATACCAGGAGGTAATCTTGTTGGACTACATTTCCCTATATATCTACTAAAATATTTCTAGAAACATCAGATACCATGAACAATTATCATTTTTTATTAACATGACACTCAAAACTCAGGAGATAATTACATTATTAATGATATCCTTTTAAATATTTAGCCCATGCAATGTGTATTTACCTGAAATGTTGCTCATTTATACATACATATATATATATATATACATGTATATATATATATATGTATATTGTTTTTTCTAATTATATTTTAGGTGATGTTCCATGTAAAAACTTATACAAGATCCCTCTCAGAAACCTTGTTGGCAGAAGCATTGAGCGACCTCTCAAGTCACCCTTAGTACCCAAGGTCATCACTACCCCAACATCAGTGGGAATTGGTATAGCAGCCATTCCTGTCACTCACTCCTTATCCCTGTCTCGGATGGAAATTAAAGAAATAGCAAGTAGGACACGAAGAGAACTACTGGGTAATTTCCTATGGATTTGTAGCATCTTTATTTTTAAATCTACCAGTAATTTTTTAAAATATTAGTCATCCTTCTGTTAATAAAGTGTGAAAAGGTGAATTTATCTAATCAGAATTCTGGTCTAATTCATCTGAGTTTATATTAAATTATATTTAATATTTATTTTTGCATACTTAATAATATTTAATGTTTATATTAAATTTATATTAAATGCCTACTCTATGCAGTTCACTATGCGCTAGTGAAACAAAGACATAAATAAGACAATCCTGGTCTCAAGGAGCTTACTTTCTCCTGGGGAAGCACACCATGTTCACAGAGAAGTAAAAATAACATAGTTTGAAGGGTGTGAGGAGAGAACACTAACAACAGGGTACAAAGGAAAATGTTCTAGATGTGGAGTCAAAGGACCTGGATTTGAATCCAGACTTGGTCACACACAGTCACCTCATGACTTTAGACAAGTCACTTAACCTCCCTGAATCTGCCATCTTCTCATCATGAAAATAAGGCTTTTGCCTAGATAATTTCTCTGGGTCTCAGTTTCATCCTCATCTGTACAATTAGAGAGTTGGACTAAGTGACCATTAGGGTTTCTTCAAGCTCTAAAGCAATGCTCTCTAATGATCAAGACCTCCCAGAGGTAGCACCTGAGTTGAGATCTGAAGGATCATAAGAATCCCAAGAGGAAGACAATTAAAAAGGGTACACTCCAGTCCTGGAAAAAAAAGTGCTATCTAATTATTGAGGTCCTTCAATACTTTCCATTAACTAAGACACATAGGGAGGTAGGAAAGGTTTTAAATAGGAGCATGAAAGGCCTTTGCCTTTGGAAGATGATTTTGGCAGTTATGGAGAAGGTGATTTAGAGAGAGGGGAGTCTGAAAACAGGGACACCAGTTAGGAATGTTTTAATAGTCCAAGTCATAAGACTATAGACTCAGAGCTAGAAGGAATCCTAAAGGCCATCAAGATCAACTCTATTTTTACAGAGGAGGAAGAAACTGAAACCAGAGAGGTTTTATGACTCCCCTGAGATCACATTGCAGAGCTGGAATTTGAACTCAGGTTCTGTGATTCCAAATCCAATATTATCCACTATACATGCTATCTCTCTATCAAATGTCAGGTGACTGAGTACATGAAATAAGGCCATGGCTGTGTATGTGGAGAGAAAGGGGTGGATGCAAGAGAGGTGGTGAATTGGAATCAATGATATGTGTCAACTGATTGGATATGGGAGGAATAAGAAAAAAAAGAATCAAAGATGACTTCAGGATTACATTCTTGGTGGTAGTATCCTCAAGAGTCATAGGAAACTTGAAAAAAAAAAGTTTAGATTCAAGAGAGAAGATGATGAGTCCTCTTTTGGAACCAACCCTTAGGCTGATATACAAAGGACTCATTTGGGTGAAGGTATCCAGCAGACAATTGATATTTCATCCTTGTTAAATTAAATGCTTGCAGGCCTGAGTTCAAAGTAAAAATAAGGGCTGGATGCCCAGGTTAGAGCCTTGGGGTAGGAAAGTAACAATAACTTAATAATAATAAAGCAAACAAGACTGAGGAGTGGTCAGGCACATAAAAGGAAAACCAAAGAGAAAGTAAAATCATGAAATACAAGGGAGAAAGAAGAGACAATCATTAATATGAAACTCTGAAGATATGTTAAAGAGCATGTGGAATGAGAAAAGGCAACTCAGCTTAGCAGTTAAGAGCTCATTGTTAACCTTTGAGAGAACAGTTTCGATAAAGTATTAGTAATAGAAATCTGAATAATTGTAAATATTGAGAAGTGATGAGGAAAGGAAGGTGATGAGCTTAAGATAATTCTAGCAGTTTGGCAGTCAAAGGAAAAAGAGATAGGATAGGGGGAAAGCCAAGTGAAAGGTATGTTTGTTTGAAAGGTATGCTTGTTGTTAAAAAAGAGGAAAACTTCACCAAGCTTACAGGCCTTGGGAAATGAGGTAATTAGGTAAGGTGTCAGAAGTGGGATTCTACTGGTTCAGCTAGGTGACATAGTGGATAGCCTTAGAGTCAGTAGGACAGGAGTTTGAATCCAGCCTCAGACAGGTCACTTACTAGCCATGTGACTTTGGACAAGTCACTTAACCCTGACTGCTCAAAGTCAGGACCATTTCCAGTTGTACTGATTCCTCTCTGGCCACTGGATCCAAATGGTTCTGGAGGAGAAAGTGAGGGTGTTGACTTAGCACAGCACCCCCTTATTCAAATCCAATTCATTCACTTATCATGGCATCACCTCCCTGATGTCACAGTCTTCTTTGAGAATGAAGGAAAAACATTATTAGTAGATAAAGGAGAGTTTGGAGATAAGAGAGTCCCAGACCAAGAGGAAATACATAATGGGGGGGGGGGGGGGATAGACTACCAGAGAGAAGATGGGAGTGGATTAAGGGCACAAAGATTTGGGCTTTGGTAAATAGAAAAGCCATTTTTTCCTCAAAAATAGGAACAAAGAAATAGAGGATTGGTAAAAATGTAAATCTATTTTGAGATATGAAGAAGGGAAGTTGAGGAAGTCCATTAGATGCCTCTGTTTTCTCACTCAAGTAAGGGGCAAGGTTATTTGAATAAGACCTGGGGTAAGGGCCCTTAGGAGGGTAAGAGAAGATTTAATATAGCTAAAAGGATCTGCCCCAACAGAGATGAGATAACACAAGCCACACCAGGAGACAAAAAAAGAGGAGTTGGGGCAACAAAGGATGGAAGATAGACAGGACCAAAATGGCAGTATAACAAAAGAACAAGGCATTCAAGAATAGAGCACAATGTATAATTGAATTGTTTAGTTAGGTTTTTGAGGTAGAAAAATATGACTAGAAAAACTGAAACCTGTGTGGGATGACTAAAGGTGACAGGGAGGATGAATAATAGGACTAGGGAGAAATGGAAGGATAACAAATTATAATCAGAGATATTTCAAAGTCCAAAATCATGGAGCTTCTACAATTTTTGTGGATATAGGAGTAGCAGTGAGGAAAAGATGTAGAAATTAAAGAGATGAATGAACTGGGGTGGGGAAACATGTTTGAGGAAATATCAGTGTATATAATGAAGTCCTCAAGTATGAGAGAAAGGGTTAGAGAGGAGATCCGGGAGCTAAACCCCATTAGAAAGGAATAACCTGGAAGCCAATAGCCTTAAATCTCTGGAGTGAATGTTAAAGGGGGATGCAGTTAACCTTAAGGAAGGACACAAAGGGTTGGGGAACCTTTTTACTGTTTAGGGCTATTTGCATATTTTAACATCCTTCGCCAACTATAAAAGTTTTATTAGCTTAAAAATTGGCCTGCTATATTTGGTCAAAATTTAATTATTTCACTGCTACAGAGCTCCTAGATCTATTTCAAGTCCCACCTGCAGTTGCCTTGGCAGCTCCAGACCAAATGATTTTGCAGAACTTTATACAGCCTACAAGTCCATGTTCTCCACCCTGTGATAGGAGAAGAATGGTCTGGAGGTGGCCATGAGAAATAAAATACATGCCCATTTCTCCTTCTGACCCAGTGTTTTGGTGAGTAAGAAGCAACTATCATTAAAGAAGGGAGCCAGAAATGAAGCTTCTTCTGGACAAAGCTGGAGAACAAGAAGAGTATGAAAAGAAAATGAAAGGAAAAGTTATAAGATGAAGGAAAATTTGTTAATAATCTGAATATTCTAAAGACCACACTCGAAGGTGAGGGCCTAGGAGTTGTAGAGTTGAGACTGGATAGAGATGAGGATGTTAGAGAATCTTTGCCATCAAACAGTAGTAATTCTCAAGAAGGGTTAGGAGAGCAGAAGAAAATAGTCAGAAAATAAAGGGAAGTAATCACTGTTTGTGAATCCTATCCATGAAAATCTTGTGTGGAATGACTGTTGAATTGGTTGAGGCAAAGAAGGGGCATCAATATTCTCTGCATATTCTTCTCCAAACACAAGAGTTGGGATGTGGGCAGTTGAGAGGACAGGAAAACTGCCTGAGTTACTGGGTCCAGTTCAAGTTCTGGGCAGGGTGGCTGTGAGCTGGCCTTGGCAGTTCTGGGTCAGGTAGCCTGGATTTGAAGGAGGTAACTCTGTTACTGGACATCTCTAAACTTTTATGGTTAAGAAAGGAGAGAAGAGAGAAAAGCAGTGGATATCTGCCAAGGGTAACAACAGCCCTCAACGCTGTGTGCTGAAGGCACCCTTTTGTCCTGGACTACTACTACTACCACTGTGCTTTTCCTCCCCTCTAATGGGAATGGTTCTTACATTTATGATTATGTAAAGGAAGAGATCGGAGCAACAATGAAATGTCTGTGAATGTATATGATGGCCTGCAGGATTGTTTCAGCAGTATCATAAAGATAACTAAGTCTCCTGAGCTCTTACCCAGGCAAGCCACTTAGGGACCAATGATCTGTTATTCTTTTAACATACAAGTACTAATTAGAAAAAAAAAAAAAAACAAATGTTGCTTGTCAACTCTTTAGTAGTCTGCCAGTGCTCTGAGCAAGGATCCTATGGTAACGCTGATCTGAGCTAACTTTTCCCTCTGGGTCTAGGCCTCTCTGATGAAGTAGGACCCAGGTCCGAAGGAGCACCAAAGCAGAAGACAACATCCCGAAAGCAGCTAGAAGGGGAGCCCAAGCAGGGAGCAGTAAGGTCAACAAGCAGCGACAGGTAACCGGATGTTCTGGGCCAGTTCAGTGATTTAGAACTGGAAGGAGAACGTATTCATGGACCTTAAAATGAAACAGCAGTATTATTTAAATGATACAGTTCCTAAAGTTAAAACTCTATCAAGCATTTGTTAAGTTCTTACTTACTATATGTGCCAGATGATGTATTATATTCTAGGGACAAAAATAAATACATAAACATTCTCTATTTGCAAGGATCTTAAAGGATCCTAATCCTTTCCTTCCACATTCACCAGGGAAGCTGCCCAGTGTAGGTCAGAAAGGCATTCCATCAAAACTGTGACCACTCCACTGATTAGAAACTCCAGAACCAACTTTCCATATCTTAGACCTATTATTTCATAAATGACAAGGAAGCCAAATAAATTTCTGAGAATAGCCTCCAAGACTTAAAAGGTAACTACAGAAAACAGTTCCCATTTCTACCACACCTGGGCAGTCCATTAACATTTCACCTAGTGGATGATTAAAAATGAGTAGATTAAAATTGGTTTTGATAGGTAGGGAGATGAAGGTTCTTTGTCTGATCATCAGTCTTACCACATTATTTTGCCCTGAAACTTGACAAAAAGAATTAAATATCAGAAGAAATGTCCTCATTCATTCCTTCTGATAATCCCTTCTGAGAGATAAAGCTGGCAGAGAAGTCCATCAGAATGGTTTAGCAGACACATCCTTGACTCTGGAGAAAGATGACCTAGATTCAAATCCCAGCTCTGCTGTTTTCTATTTGCTATACCTTGGCCAAGTCACTAGATCTCTCTACCCTTTCATTTCCTCATCTTCAAAACTAGAGAGTCAAATGAAATGATGCCTGAGATTTCTTTTAGCTCTAAGTCTTTGACCTTTGAAGACACCAATATCACTGTATCTGGCAGCAATAACTACCTCTCCGAGGCAAAAATTAGGCCTAGCTTATAGAGAAAGGAGAGCTGCATTGAAGAGATGATATCTGCAGTAGGTCTTGGAGTAAGAAAATTATAAGGAGGATGGGCGACAGCCTGCACAGGACAGGATCAGAGAATGACCAAGAGTCATCTAGTTTTCTATATGTAGGAAAAAACTGTGGTAGGAATCTTTTTTTTAAGATACAGTGATTGGCATCTCTCTCAATTTTTTTATGATCCCAAATGAACCAAATTTCACCAAAATTTCAACGTTCTGTATACTAGAATCTTATTCTAATGCTGTTCCCTGTAGTAGGCCATAGCAACCTACACATATACAGTTTACCAAGCACAGCATGGAGGACTGGAAGCTGATGCTACGTCAGTAGGACACCCCCATATCAGAGCTCTCTCTTCCCTTAGTCTGCTCAAAGAAAAGATTCCAACCCTGAGGCACAAGATGTCAAAGTTGCTATGGTGTAGCAGACAGTTCTGCATAAAACAGGTTTGTTACTGAAAGTTTGGGAAGGTCACCCTAATCCTGCCATTTTTCTCATCTTGCACTCCTGCCAATCAAGTACTCATTCATATCACCTCATTGGAATTCCATTTCCTCCCCTTTAAAATGAGACTCAAGGGGGCAGGTAGGTGGTACAGTGGATAGAGCACTGGCCCTGGAGTCAGGAGGACCTGAGTTTAAAAATGACCTCAGACATTTAATACTTACTGTGTGACCTTGGGCAAGTCACTTAACCCCATTGCCTTGCAAAAAATCAAAAAATAAAATAAAACAAGACTCACCTTGATGGTCTCTAAATTTCCTTTTTGTCTCCAAACTCTGATCCAGTGTTGTTACACACTGCCTAATTTAGTGCTTATGGAAATCTAATCTTATCTTCCATATCAGACTGGAAATCCACTGAGGGCAGGGATTGCTTCATTTCTTATCTTTGAAAAAACTGCAATTCCTAGTATAGCTGATATTCAACATATGTTTAAGATAACTGAAGATAACAAACAACAGCTAAAATCTAAGTACAGGTAATAAACTATGTATGGTTTATGGTTCTATATGGTTACAACCTATTTGGGGCAGCTCCATATATTATTTCACCTTCTGCACTCCACATTTTAGCCAGGGAGGTCCACTTCTCATTCTCTATATATGACATTCCATCTCTTGCCTTCATGCCTTTCCCCAGGCTTGTGCCCATGCTGAGAAGGTGCTCTCTTCTTGCAACCATTCATTTCTCTTATAGCTCAGCCCAAGTACTATCTCATAAGAGGTCTTTCCTGATTCTCTCAGCTTTTAGCACTTCTCCCCTCCCCCAGAAAAACTGCTTAGCAATTATCTTGTCCACATTTTGTATTAGCTTAGCTGTGTACCTACAGTTTCCTCTCAGTAGTATGCAAACCCTTCAAAGGCAGGAAGGGTGTTTGATCTGCTTCCCTAGTAGAAGGCCCAATGCCTGTATATAGTAGGCGTTAATAAATGTTTGTTGAATGGATTTGAAGTGTGAGTGATCTGCAAGCTCACTATAAGTCAACAGTGTGATGTGGTAAACAAGATAACTGGGACTAGCCTTGGCTGCCCTGGAAGGGAGATCTCAAAGATTCCCTGCCCTGACCATGCCACACCTGGAGTCCTAGGTTCAATTATGGACAGCTCACTTTAAGATGTGTATAGACAAGCAGCTCATCTAGAAAAGTGAAAATAGGATGAGGAGAGGACTAGCGACCATCACATATGAAAATTAATGAAAGGAACTTTGTATATTTGTAGACAACTTGTGGCAGCCTTGAGATCAGTCTTCTGGCTTGAAGAGCTAGTGTGTGGAATAGGATGCAGAGCTTGCCTCCCAAAGAGGCAATAGTATGTTATAAAAAATAATGTTGTGGAGAAGATTCTTGGTCAGGTATGGATTGGACTAGAGAGCTTCAGAGCTACCAGCATTCTAGTACATTAAACATTCATTGTTGTTCAGTCATTTTCAATCATGTCCAATTATTTGTGACCCCATTTGGGGCTTTCTTGGCAAAGATATTAGAATGGTTTGTCATTTCCTTCTCTAGCTCATTTCACAGATGAGGAAACTGAGGCAAACAGGGTTAAGTGATTAAGGGACCCACAGGTAAAAGTGTCTGGGGTCAGATTTAAACCCAGATCTACCTGACTCCTGGCCAGGTGTTCTATCTTAGCCACCTGGACATTCATTAATATCTACTATGTGCTTGGTGCTGGGGATGCCAATGAGAAAGAGAAAAACCAAAGAGTTCATATGACACTGGGGGATACAATAACATATAAACACAAAATAATTTGAAATGAGAGTGATCAGTAATAATCGGGGGGGGGGGGGGAGACACCAGAGAGGAAACTCAGAAAGATGAAACATAGAAAGAGGGTGGTCCCTGCCCTTGGGAAGTGTTGCTTAAGCTAAACTGTGAAGGAGTGATAGATTCGAAAAGGCACAGGTGAGGACAGAGCAAATTCTAGGCCTGAGAGTGCTTACTGAGTTTGGGGGCAAAGCATGTGAACACATTGAACTGAAACAAACAGCAACATCTTACACTTTGCTAAATCCTCGACATGTTCATTCGTTGACCCTCACCACTCTGAGAGGCGAGTAACAATAGTATCCCCATTTTGCAGATGAGAGGACTGCAGTTCACAGACAGCTGAGTAAGTATCTTAGCTCACACTGCCCAAAGCACCCAGGCAGGGTTCAAACTCAAATCTTCCTCCTCTATGTCCCTTAGCTGCCTAGTCAGGAAATAAGGCTGGAAAGGGGCTAGAAATAGCTTAGGAAAGGCTTCAAATGCCACTCTGACAAGTTTGTATTTTATCCCTGAGGCAACAAGGAAGGAAGCCCCAAAGGTTTTGAATAGGACATGGATATGACTTCAGACCTGTATCTTAAAAAAGAATTACTTGGGCAGCTGTGTAGAGGATAAAATAAAGATAGAAGAGACTGGAAGCAGGGAAAACTACTGGAAAACTATTGAAATAATGTAGTATAGAATTGGGTCTTAAATAGTAATAAGAGGATGGATGTAGGAGAGATTGTGGAGACACAAGCCACAAGACTTGGCAACTATCTGAATATGGAGAAGGGACTAGGGGAAAGAGTCATGGATGAATCTGAGTGAACCTGGGTTGCTGGTAGGATGATACTGTCTTCAGCAGAAATAGAGAAATTTGGAGGAGGGGTTGGTTTAGGGGAAAGAAAATGTGTTTCCTCTGGGGCATTTAGAATTTGAGATATTAACAGCACATCCAGATGAGATACCCAGCAGGCAGTTGGCAATATAGGTCAGGCAAGAGATAAAAGCTAGATATGTAGTTTAGAGTCATCTGCATTAAGATGATAATTTGATTCATAAAAGCTGATGAGACCACTGAAAGAATGTCAGTCAATGAATTTTTAGTGCCTAATAGGTACCAAGGCACTATACTAAGTACGAGGATAAAAAGAAAGGCAAAAGATAGTCCCTCAAAGTCTAATATTTTAAGATAATCAACAGAGCGGGTACTCACATTAATGGAAATCAGGAAAGACTTCCTGTAGAAGATGGAGTTTAGCTAGGATTTGAATGGAGTCAGGATCAAGATGAGGAGGGAAAACATTCCAGATATGACAAACAACCCTTGAAAATGTACAGAGCCTGGAAGGGGCTGTCTTGTTCAAGGAGCAGCCAGAACAGTGACCTAGATCACTGTGATGGGGGGAGAGGAAGATAAGACTGAAAGAAAAAGAGACCAGGTTGTGAAGTATTTTAAATGCCAAATGGAAGATTTTATATTTAATTCAGAGATGACAGAGTGAGGAAAAATTGGTGGGAGGGTGATCAACTAGCAATTATAATACTTCAGATTTTGAGATGGTGAGGAATCATACCATCATGGTGGCAATGTCAGCCAGAAGGGAGCATATGCAAGAGATGTTATAAGGGTAAAATCTATAAGACTTGGATGAGGGGCAGAAGAAAGGTAGTTGCTAAGAAAGAGTAAGAAGTCAAGGATTTAGGGAAAGAAAATAATTCTTCCCATTTTTAGATTCTGTAATTTTCAATTCTTTGAGTCATCAAAGATGATTGATTATTCCTTCCCTGAAGGTCTAGAAAGATAGCATTGTCATTAGTAGAATTAGGAAAGTTAGAAAAAATGGTAAGTTATGGGGGGGAAGGGGAAGGGTTGGGGAGGAGGGGGAGAGAGACAAGTTCTATTTTGAACATGCAAAATTTGAGATGTTGGCAGGAGGATATTCAGGTAGCAATATCCATTTATCAGTTGGAAATGGAGAATTTGAGCTCATAAGAAAGATTAGGGTTGGATATGTAGATTTGTAAATCTTTTATTAGATTGAATCAGTATTTCACAAGAGAATAATTACATATGCCCAATTGAAGCAAAACTAATATTATTTAATGTGACAAGGTAAAAAGTCAAAAGAGCTTAGGCAAAGGATATTTGTTATTAATACATCACCAGATACCCTTGAGCAAGATGAACAGAAATTTTCTCCCTCCCAGCTCCCCCCACCGGACCCTTACCACCCAGGCTCTGGTGCTTCTATATCTAAAATAAACACTTCTGAGTAGATGTCTCATTTCCATTTTATGCAAAAACTGTGGCTCTCAGCCTTTTGGGGAGTGGGCAAGAATAGTATAAGGGAGGCATAGTCTTCTCTATACTGCTCCAGTACATTGGAGTATGTCCAATTACTTTGTAATGGTTAAGTATCTTAGAACAATGATAGTTACTGATCAAGTGTTATATAAATCTTTAGATGTTTCACATCTTATGTGAAAAGCCTTCTTGGATTAACTCTCTTCCTTCTCTAATATCCTGGCCCAGGACATTCTCTACTGACCTTATGTTACCTTGTGAAGTCAGGGTTCATTATACCAGATACTCTGCTAAGTCCTCCAGATTCAAAGAAAGACAAAAAACACTACCAGTAGCAACAAAAAAGCAACACCACCACGCAAAACCCAGCCCCTCCGCTCAAGGAGTCTAATGGAAAGAAGGAAGGAGGAGGAAAATACAAAAATGATTTTGAATGGGGAGAGGAAGGGAGATGAGGTTATTCACACTGTATGACTTCAGTCTATTCTAGTAGAAGGCAAGTTCATTTGAGAAAAAGGACAATGGGAGGGAGTTGAATGAGGACAAAAAAAGAGTTTTGAATAGCTACTGGAGAATCAATTCAGGATAAATAACAGGAGTAACAAGGGTCAAGTTAAAGTTAGTTACAATCAATTTTGTTATGGATTTGGTGTGATCACATGACTTCACCCTGCAGTGATGTCTGAGATAAAGTATACTGAGATGAAGCAAAAAGCAAATCATAGGATGACCCAGAATTAAGATTAGCAAGATAAAAGCAGATAAGTACCTGGATGGAGAAGAAGAGATTCCAAGTTCATGCTTAGAGAAGATGAGGGCAGTAGGGATTCAAAGGTAGAGGGCCATGCATGCTTCAAATGTTGGACTATAAAATCAAGACTGTGAAGGGAATGAAATGAGGCCTAAAAAGGGATACTGAATAGGAAGAACAAAGAGGGATTGAGGGGCCGAAGGGCAAGATGAAGGTGATGAATAGATTCATGAGAAGTAAAGTGAGAGAAATAGAGCAGGAAATTGTAGTCAGAGAAAATTATTTCAAAGATCTTGAATGTGGAGCCTTTATTCACTGGGAATGGCCAAGGTATAGTGAAGTGCCAGAGGTTGAGGAATGGAAAGGGCCAAGGTTGTTCAATGGTATGTTCCAGAATCTATCATTAAAGAAACTGGACAGATACTTTCTATATGCAAAGCACTATGTTCATAACTGGACTCTGCTCTCAAAGAGCTAATAATCTATTAAAGAAGGAAAGATAGATATACCATTAACTATGATACATGGGAGTATAGGATAAATGCAAAGGGGAGTTCAAGATAAATTATTATGAAAAACTCGAGAAAAGAAACGATCATTCCCCCCTTGCAAAGAAATAGATATTGATAGCTATCCACAAGAGTAGAGATGATGTTGGGAAGCTCACAAAGTGACCAATAGTGCTTTCTCTCAAGTACATTCAAAGCTATCCTTTGAGTGACCAAAGGAAACCTAGGAGAATAAAAACAAAAATCAACAATTATGTGAAATCAATATTGAAATCATTACTAACAAGAGAAACTCAAAATAAAACAACTCTGAGGTTTCACCTTATTATCATCAATTGGTCAAAAATTTAAAAATTTTAAATTAATTTAAAATTGGAAACAGCATTAGAGAAACTAGAAAGATAAGGAGCTACTGTGTGCCATTGGAAGCTATGTGCTAGGTGCTTTACAAATATCTCATTGGATTCTCACAACCTTATGAGATAGGTGCTATTAATTATAACTGTTTTACAGTTGAGGGAATTTGTCCAATGTCAATAATAAATGTCTGAGACTGGATCTAAACTAAAGTCTACCTCTAATATATAGAGTTGTGAGTTGGTCTAACTTCTGAAAATCAATTTGGAACTACACAAGTCACTAAATTGTTTATTCTCTTTTACCCCATATTCTGCAAATGTGCCAAGGAGGACAATGACAGAAAGTTCCTTTATATGACAAAATATCCATAGCAACATTCTTTGTGGTAGCAAAAAGAAAAGAAAAAAAGCCAAACTGATGGTCCTGGGTGGAAGCAAACTGTCAATTCTGATGCCTGTGAATCTGTTTGTTTCTTCCCCCACCCACAGCCCCAATCTAGTTCCTCTCCCTTGAAATCTGACTAATACATCAACCTCAGACTTTAGTTCTGACTATTTTGCCCTTACTGCCTTTCTTATTTTCTCCTCTGACTGCATCAAGAAATCTGCTGTGTGACCCAGAAATGGGTATCTCTCCAGTCAGTTACCACTATAGCTACTAAGATCCCCCAGCTCTCTACCTTCACCTCTCTGACCTGCCCTACAGCAGCAAGATGGAGAGCCCTCCTCACAGCTGGCCAGACCTGACACATGAATGGGGCCTGTTCCCATGGAACATCTTCCTGGCTAAGTGTGCCCCAGGAGTAGCTCCTTGGTGGTGTACAATGCTTGTCATAACACTTCAACCATTAGTCTTAGAGGAATGTTAAACCCTGAATAGTTACCTAAGCTATACAATGACCTCAGATCAGGAATAGGTCAGTCTCTGAGTCAGAGTACATGAAAGTATGTGTATGTGTCAAGGATCTCCCTTGGTCACCTGCAGGCTCTGCATATGCTCCAGCCACCAAGGGTGAAAAACCACTTCAATAGGATAAGGGAGGTATGGGCAGACTGCAGTTTGTCTGAAAAATTGTCTAGCGACTTTAGTGCACTAGAAGTTCAGTCTGTCACACAACTGTTTATTTTTAACTATAGTAAATGCATCCTGCTATATACTCTCTCCAGTTTAGACCCCTTCTGGGTTTGTGATTATTTTATTTTAGGAGGATCAGGGATCAGTTGGAACAACTATGTTTCCCAAGGCAACACATTCCACCTTTGGATAGTTCTAATAGAAGTTTTTCCTTACACTGAACCTAAATCTAAGGCAGAGTTGGCAGGTTCCATCATTGCTAAGCCACCATAAACCCCCTCCCACTACCTCTGTGGCTGAGTGAAGGGGATGGAGGGACATTCCCAAAGCTGGTTGGGCTAGAGAAGCAGTTAGGCATAGGATGTATGGCTGGACTCAGAATCAGAAAAACCTGATTCATATGCCACATCTGAACTACTTAGACCATGAGCAAGCCAATTCACCTTTCTAAATCTCAGTTTTCTTTTGTAAAATGGGAGTACTGTAGAAGCTACCTCATAGAGTCATTGTGAGATTCAAATGAAATAATATATGTAAAATATTTTGAGTGTCTTAAATTTTGCATTGATAAGATCAATTATAGAATGAGGGAAAAAATATTTCTTAAGATGGAAATTTTAGGATAACAGTCCTCACTCCACTGTGCTCGGGTGAGTAAGCAGAAAGCTACCTGACCAATTATTCTTTTTCTCTTTTCTTATAGGATCCTTTCAGGCTCTTTTGAAAGACCTGTTTTTGAAGACAGCTCTGATGGGCGTCTCCTTTCTACAAGTTCAGATCCTGATACTTTGGCCACCAGAGAGGAGAGTCCACCCTCTGGGAGTCCATTTCAACTTACAGCTTCCTTTGATGAAGATATTATTGACTTGAAGTAAAGACAATCTTAATCATATTTGCCATCTTTATTTTTCTTACAGCAGTTTATACTCTCTAGGAAAAGTTTTGACACCACTTCCTGAGGAAAATCAGTCACTGATCTATTGGACCAACTGTTCTGCATATTAGGCCAGTTTGGGTAACTCTTCAACATTTGGTGCCATCTTGATCCTTGCTTTCCCAGTTCAAGTACCATCAGCCCCTCTTGGAATAAAAATGGTAGATTTCATTGAGGTTTTAGATTGAAACTTTTAATAAAACAAAAGTATTCATTCCTCTTTACCTCAAACCTCTTATATTTGAAATAGTTAAACAATTATTTTTCATTACAACTCTAATTTATTTCACATTACAAGTATTTCATAGAAATATTTTATAAAGAAGTCATTTGATTTTACTACAAATAAGAATTTTCTTTAGCTTTGCTTTCTATAACCAAGAAATCCTGCTCCTATTGATAACTCAGTTTTGCTGGGATTAGATATAAAGAAGTAATGAAGGTGTGACTAGTTGTTTTCCTGTTCTGTCAGTTCTGTTCTTGATTGGTTGGATTTTAGAGATAGCCTTCCTGATATGCTGAAGAATGAGAATTTGTTAAAAACAAGAGACACTATGATTTCCTCCCCTTAGTGTCCTTGTCTTTTATGTTAGATTTTTTTTAATTTCTAAATCAGATTGTCAAGAAAAAATTGTCATCTTGAAATACTGTGCATATTTTCTTGTCTTTTCACTAACCACCACCCAATGGGTGGACTTGCCACTTATGCATGCAAAGATGTATAACGTTGTTATTCCTCCCTAGCTTAGAACAAGAGGTTAGGAATTTGGGGCTGGATTATTTATTATAACAAATTTCATGGTGAAATTTCAGTTTTTTAACCTTAGAAGACTGCATCATACTGTAGAGTTGGAGTTAATATATACGTGATCTTTTTGGTTATAAAAGTTTGATGATTATCTCCTGACCTTCTCCACTACCCAGTGCTCTCTCCCCTCAGTTCTCCAATTCTGTTGGCAGATTTCTCTCATTTTCCATCAAGCAAAGTCTTACAACCTTTGATTTCAATACATCTGATTACTTTCTCTTTTCTGTGTGTGTGTGTGTGTGTGGTGAACCTTTGCTGTCCACCTAATGAGAACAATATAGTCTATATAACACACTAAAACTAGCTCTAAAAGGTGATTACCTAGTTTATATATTGATTAATGAAACATAACAGCTCAGTGATTATACAGTTTTTATAGATCAGGCTATGACAGTGGTTTTTTTTAACCCATTAACCTGTGAGATACTGCCTTAATATAACAGAAAGGAAACATGCAACATCAATAATGTCTCCCTAGCTTGCATACTATGGATTATTTGGAAAAGTTCTTACCTCTGCATGATGAGTTCAGTATTAAACCTCAGAAGAAAGGCCAGATTTTTGTTTGGCAGAGGATAAATGATGGTTGAAAAGGCAAGACCAAGCAGAAGAGTTCTTTTATTTAGGCATCGATTCAGTCTGAAAGCCAAAATAGGAACTGATCCATTAGCTCTTAAGCATTTATGCATTTATCCCATCATTTTCTGTTCACCTTCCAGATTTCTATTTTATATCAGTTTTTACAAACTATTTTCTAAATTTAATAAGCCTTTTATGTCTTCGTCATCTTGTCATTTTCCTACTTTGGCTTCTCCTCATCCTAATATATGAGAACCAGCAATTGTTAAAGGTTGTTTCCATGGAGGGATCACAAGCATCAGATGAGCCAGAGTATTTGAGAAAGAGTCATATATTCAAAGGAGCATTTAGAAATCAGAGAGAAGTACAAGGGGGAGGGAAGTTGAGCGTAATGCAGAGGAAGAAAACCAGAAGGAGGCCACCATACACGTGACAAGCTGTTTTCATCCCTAGCCATTTTCACACAGTGAAGATAACAGACATGAGAACCATAAGGAGTCATAAGAAAAAAACCTGGAATAGATACTTTAAACTATAGTAGTACTTAACATAACAATAATATATGGGGATTGTTTTATTTCCTGTATTTAAGAGAATGATTTAATATTTCTTTTTCTAAGAATCCATTATTTCATCCTTGAGGTTCTCCTTCCATCAGTGCAGATTATGACCGCTCATATTGCAAATCCATCCAATTCATCCTGAAAGCCAATAACAGCAACTGATCCATTAGCTCTTTTAGTTGCTGTGGCCAAAAACATTCCTCAACTAATGGCCAACCCCTGGTGCTGAGCCTTTCTACCATTATTAGTTAGGTTGTTCCTGTGTCTGTTGCTGGACCCATAAGAAAAAGCCTTTCCAACTTGGAGAGACGTGCTAAGTCTCTAGAGAGCCTTCTAAAATCCAGCATCACCTGCACACCATGATAAGAGAGGTTTTAGTGGCAGAAAGGAGGAAATAGCATTAAACATAATTTCTAATTGATGTGCCAAGAAGACAAGTGATCAAAAACAAAAATCTTCATAGCATTTGATCACCTAAATTCAAGTCTGTGTGAATAATCATAAAATTAATAAGTGCTGCACAAGAACTGTAGTTTTAGGCTACAGGTTCTGAATGGCTCTTTCCTTTTATCTAAAGCACTGAAAAATATGAAAGTCAGTAACTCAGGTGAATTTCCACTTTTCATAAAATTATTTACCTGTAGAGTACCTGTTATTGTGACACCAGGGTGTGTCAAATTACTATCTTTAAATATGCAGTACTTTTGCAACATAAAGTAGATACTATTTCTGGTCATTTCTAAAATAAAGAATTTTGAAGATATGTTGAAATTCACCTCAGTTACTTACTCCATGTAAGTTACTAAAAAAACAGGAACTTTTATAAATGAAAGCATGTGTCTAATTAGATCTTTCAGGGGAAAAAATTTTTTTGTCATTTGTTATATGATTTAGTTTGAAAAGAAATTAGAGAAAATGTTAAGGGGAGTGGGGCTAGTTGAATGATGATTAAAAATGATTCATTTGATCTAATCTAGTACAACAAAAAACCAGACCTATTACAGAATATCATCTTTGTCTACCTTTAATATTTATTGTACATGCACATTGATAGTATAAGAATTAAGGGAGAAAAATTTTATTTTGTTAAATACTATATCCACTAATAAAATTATTATTGAAGGAAGATACTATGAAACTATGAACTGAATACTATGAAAAGAGTACTGGATTTGGAGATCAGAGGACAGAGGTTCAAATCCTGACCTTGCTAACATTACTTTTTGACCATGGGCAAGTAATTTAGTTTCTCCTGACTTCTATTTCCTTTTTTATAAAACAGTAGGGTTAGATAAAATGATGTCGAAGGGCTCTTCCAGGTATAAATCTATGAATTTGTTGATTAGGGACATGATTGATTCAGTATATATATATATGAAACCTAGATGAGACATCTGATGAAGGAGATAAGGTTAGGAAATGTGAGATAAATAACAGTACAATTACATTGTTATGGAGTTGGTTCAACAACCATATCCAAAATGGATTGGTTAAAGTCAATCTGAAAAAGAAGATTCTAGTGATGTGTCTCAGGGCTCCAACTTCAGCCTTGGTCTAGTCAATTTTTGTTTCAGGAGTCTGGACCAAAGCATAGAAGATATACTTGTTGAATATTTGGATGGCACAGAGTTCAGAAGGATGACCACTGTGATGAATAACAGAATCAGTCTCAAAGCATTTCAACAGTCTGAACCAAAACCAAGAAGATGAATGAAACATAGCAGGGTACAGTATTCAATTCTCAAGGTATGTGTGTGGGGGGGTCAGAAAGATATAAATAGTTGGGGGGAAAAACAGACCTTATTTTTTAAATGACTAAGAAAACATCTGATAACTACCAACCCAAATGCCTATTTTCCTTCTACAAAAATGTCATGAGAGTAATTCACATACTCACAACAGTGTTATTGATGAGGATTTGAGAAGGGAAAGGTCAGACTTTCACAAAGGACATTCTGCCATACAATACCTCTTTACAAGTCACATAAATGACTGAAAGGTGTAGAGAACATGAAATCCTACCATTATTATTTATTGACTATAATGTAAAAGCTTTTGTTCATTGGAGCAAAATTGAAGACTTTCCTCCATTATGGTATCCCCCATATATATGTCAAAGGCACACAAGATTGCTGGAAGAATTAAATATCTGATTATGAATATTAAGCAGGACCTTAAAAAATAAATAGGAGGACATAATACCAGAAAGTGTTTAACCACTGTCACAGAGGATGTCCAGTGAAGATTCAATGGAAGAAGAATTCCCTGAAGATACTAAAGTCCTCTGGATGCTCCTTTTTTGCAGATTACAGTATGCTGACTTCATCAAACTCCAGAACATTGTAAAGTCTCCTAAATGAAGTCCATAATTCCTCAAAAGAGCTCATCTTAACTAGACATAGAAGATTAAATAGAAAAAAGAGAATTCCTTTTGTTCATTGTACGATATGCTATTAGATGGAAATCAAGATGGAAAGGGATCCATCTAGATATGTAGACGGAAACTGAACATGGACAATAATCCTAGGCCAGAATTGAACAAGAGGAACAGAAGGAGGCAGAATATTCTCTGAGAAAATATACAAGTATTTTTAGTCTCACATACACTCACACTCATACATACTCTTCCTAAAACAAAGCAGTATTAAAAGCAGTATTCTTCTACTAATACTGTGTGACTTGGAATATCACAGTCTCCAAAGAATTAACAATGCATTTTGCCAATATACAAGGAAAAGGTTTATGGTAGGCATAAATAAGTTGGATCACATTATTGGTTAAAAATGAACAAAAGTAGAAGACGTCATCAGAAATGAATAGAAAAAGTTGGTTCATCATGTAGCAAGAGTAATTATTAACTTATAGAATGCCTACTAAACCTATTTGAATTCAAGAGATCTACTCTAGCCCTTTAGGGAGACCCCTCTGTGGAAGATTTATTTATAGAAGGACATGGACCAAAGTTGTATTGGATAAGAAAGTATGAATGGGTTGCAATTTCCCTTTGGAAGGAGTGTCAACACTAATGAGATCATGTATTCATCAAAATAAAACTAAATGGATAAAGATTGACTTTAGTTAATGAAAGGCAGTTAGTTGGAAAACCTAGAGCACAAGAGATTCCTAATTTAACAATTATAAATGGGTAAAATACCTGAGGTTTTAGTTAACTATAAATTCAATTTGAGCCAGAAGCACAAAATAACTATTTTTAAAAATTAGTATAATCTTATACTTTGCTTCATTTCATTAGTTTCAGCACCCCTTCCTCTGAGGCCACAAACTTTTTTACATTTTAGAAGACAGTCTTCATGAAATGCTGCAGGTAAAACAAATACATTACCTGGTGGCCAACTTTCTGATACCAAATCTCTCCTAATGTAAATAGATCCTTGCTCAGCTTAAAAACACAGGATCAGTCCCCAAGCCCATAACAAAAACATTTTAAGAGAGAGCTTGTGCTCTCCTAGCAGAGCCTTTGAGATCTCAGAATAACCTCCACTCCCCACTGAGGTTTTGGAGAAATCCTGGGGTGGGGAAACCATAATATCAGGCAGTATTTAGGGAGGCATATCACCTGTCCTAAAATTCTTAGTGAAGTTCTAAGCTTTTTAACAACTTAAAAGTTTATGATAAGACTTTTGGGAATACCCTTCATTATCTAGGTCAAGGGATATAATAATAGTCACCTGTTATCCTGTGCTGCAACTAGAGTTGTGTTCAGTTTGGGGCATCATATTTTAAGAGAGAGATTGACACGATGGAGGGCAATCAGGATATTCGAGGATTTGAAACCATGTCCTAAGAGGAATGGTCAAGGGAACTGAAAGGCAGAGGGTGGAACAAGAAAGCTGTATTCATATATTTGGAGGGCTGTCATATAGAAGAAGATACAGGCTTGTCCTATATTGGTCCATTGGACAGAAAACGGATAAACTCATAGAATAAGGAAAATTTTTCTAATAATAAGAACCCTCAATAAAAGCAGTAAACTCTCTCCATCACTGGAAATATACGTGGAGAACCTTGTTCCACCATCTAATGAGTATCCTGTAAAATAGAGGCAGTATATAGGAGGCAGCATGATTTTGTAGAAAGAGCACTGCATCTGAAGTCAGAAAACTTGGGCTGAATCCTAACTGCTTACTTGCTTGCATGACTTTGAGCAAGTTGCTTCCCTTCCATGATCCTGCCTTAACCTATCTAGTGTTAAGTCCCACTATACCACAAGATGTACTCTCCATTTCAACCACTCTTAACTAATCACCATTCCCAGAATGTGCAGTGCTTTTTGCTGTTCAACTTTAAGTCTTCTTGAAGTGCCCTCCCACTCCTAATCTACCTATTAAAACCCAACTCAATTTTCAAAGCTTTAGTTCCATTGCCATCCTTTCACAATGCATGACCCAGCCTGAAAGTGATCCCTACATCCTCTGCATTCCTAAAGCAGTGTCCTACTCATAAGGTACTTCCCTTAGACTGTTTAGTAGTATAAGCACTTCTGTTTGTGTCATATTCCCCCACACTATATTTAAAAATTCTAAGGGCTGATACCATTTTTGTACAACTTTTTATTTCTCAGTCACCCATTAATTCTTTGAATGAGCAAATGAATGTCATCTCTTTCAGTTTTAAAATTCTGTGACTTTTAATTCTTCTAAGCTGAAGTAAAGAATTTCATGTAAGCCTACTCCAGTCTTAGAAGCCATATGGATCCTATTTCCAGCCTTGCAGTTTCACTGTGACATTTAGCAGCACATTCATGAAGAATGGTTGCTTTGGTAGGGAGTTCTAGATATAGTCATATTTACATTATCCTTAAATGATGCAGCAGAAAACTTAAAAACTTTTCCAAGATTTCAGAAAGTATTATTGTTAAAGGTGGAAAGATTTGTCAAGCCAAATCTTTAAATAAATTCAGACTCTCTGTCAACACTAGGAGCTTTTGTTGTCCCTGTTTCTCCACAGCATTCTCAGACTTGAATTCCCTAAAATCTTCTCATGAGAGAACCCAGAATGATTTTGTCGGCAGTCTTGATGAAGAATGATGACTCAAGATAGCTTGGATTTACAGAAAGAACAAGAATGAGCATCATCATATTTTAACACCAGATCCATCGGGAATTTTCTGGGTGACTTGGATAAATCCTTTTACTTCTCTTAGCTTTAGTTTCCTCATCTGTAAAATATGGAAGATAAATATTTGGGCTACCTGCTTCATAGGACTTTTGTGAGCAAAGTGCTATGTAAACTGTAAAGTGCCATAGAAATAACTGTTAAAATTGGTTAATCTAACTGTACTTCAGCTTCCTTATCTGTCATAAAAGGATTATTACTTGTATTGCTCTATCACAGGGCTCCTTCACCTTTGTTGTATCAGGGACCCCTTGGGCAGTCCATGGTTTAAATGCATAAATATTACAAAGGAAACCAAAGGTTAGTGAAATTAAAGATTTAATTTTTTTCATATACATGTTCACAGACCCCCTGAAATCTTTCCACCCAAGTTAAGCACTCATGGTCTAGCCACACAGGGTTTACAAATCCCTTTCATCATAAACATCCTATGAAATAAGTAATATAAAATAGTATGTTGTAGATGATGAAAATCAGAGATGACTTACTCAATTTAATAATGAAGCCAGGATTTTAGCTATATCTTCTAACTACAAGTCCAGTACTCTTTCCCCTTTTGGGCCTCACCTATTTCACAATTATGTTATAGAGAGCTGAATTCTGTGTCTACCTCCCCCAGCTAGGTATTTATCTAATATTTGTTGAAATGAATCAAATTTAGATATGTTCAAGTGGTTTGAAAGATCAAAAGCTCTAAAAATAGGTAAAAATATTATTCTCACAGTATCATTACCATCAAAGGAGGAAAGAAGGGGAAAGAATAGCTTTTGACCTAGACAAAACCATGCTCAGATATTGTTCCTATCCAACTGGGTATAACTTTCTTGCATAGAAAGCTAAAAACAGCTTGGCATTAAATTTTTTGAAAATTGGAAGAATTCTCAAATTGTTTATTTTTGTGTATATATACATATATAGATCTATGTATATATATACAAACACACATATTACATACACACACATATATATACAGATATAGTTATAGATAGATAGATAGATTTGAAACTCATACTTCCTTCCCTACCCTTTTTGCTCAGTTTGAAAACTCAATTATTTTACCCCCTGGATCAAGTGTAGATACAGTAGACATTTATTTGGCCTTAAAATGAATGTAGTTTGGTAGATCCCCAAATGTTAGGTTCAACTTTCAGGACAGATTTCCCATTTACTGGTTGAGGGAAAACCAGTTTCCTCATATGTAAAATATAAGGCACATAAAGGAGATTTGACTAAATGAAATATAAATTTTCTTCCAGCATTCAAGGACCTACAAATTAATGGACAGAAACCAGCCAATTAGTCATGGAACTAGGAGAAATAGATCCCCAAATTGGAGTTTGCTCCTATCTCATCATCCCTTATCTTAATAAGCTCCTAGTAATATTTCATGGGAATGGTTTGTATTTGGTATGTACTTGCTCACCTCCTGCATGTCATTTCTTTAAATGAGAAAAAAATTAAATAGTTCTTGCTTTATGTAAATTCACATTCTGCAAATTTGACTTTATGTAGAGAATTCTGAAAGAAATCGACATTGAAAAAAAAACCAGAAACCTGTTAGCTTTACTGTACAGAATCTATGATCTCTCTCTCTTCTCCTGTACTGAGGCCTCCCATCCCCCCACCATGAAGAAAAAAACCCTCCCAAGTGAAAGCAGAAGAATGGATTTGCAGAAAGACCCATCACTACTGCTCCCAGGATAGGGGCTTAGCTTGAGACCTCCCAAGCTCATCAAGGAGATCTTTGCCTCAATCCACCCACCCATCCCAGTGTCTGTCCCACCCAGCATGTCTGCCTTCCTCCTGTCTATGCTCTTGCACCATGTGTCTGTTCCTTTCTACTTGGCTCTGGCCAGGTGCCCATAGGTTTCTCTTCCTGCTCTGGATTCTCTCTCTCTGGCCCCCACCCTTCCTATGTGCTAGGCACCCTTACTGCCTCCCTATATCCTTCCCTTCCCTACTTCCACAGACAAATTCAACTTATATAAAATTCATTTTACATAGAAGTCTAAGGCACTGTCCACTTTCATAAAGCAAGAACTGTCTGTATTTAGTGTTGTCTTAGTACCTTTCAATAAGGCATTTAAATCCTATCTTTAAGTAACTGGGAAGCAAAGAGATTTTTAGGGTCTTGGATGAGGTCTCAAATGTGAAATCTTCCAGGGCTTGAGATACCATGTTTTAGGAAAGATACAGACAAACCAAAGTGTCTTAAAGGAAGGTAATCAAGATGGTAAGAAGACTAAAAGTGTGATGCAAGAGGATAAGTGGGAGGAACTGAGACTATTTCATTTAGAAAAGAGCAGACTTAGCAAGGAAGTCATCACTGTCCTAGAGTGCTGAAAAGGCATGGAGAAGAGTGATTAGACTTGTTTTGTGTAGATGCAGAAGGGCAAACTAGAAGCAATACTTTTAAGGGAGGCAGATTTAGGCTTGATGTAAGGAAAAATGTTCTGTCACTTGGAGTTGTCCAAAAGATTAGATTCCCCATCACTGTAGTTTTCAAGTAAAACCTCAATACTGAGATTCTATAAAATATCCAGAAGTTGTTTTCATTTAGTATGAATAGTTCTGAGGGGAAAAAATGAAGGCAGTGCCTTTGTTCCACAATTACAGGTGCATCTGTTAGGCCATGATTAATATTTCTGCAATATTTTATTTGAGGGAGCTGTAGCAAGGTGTAATAAGAGAGATGACAGGGGACCGGTGCTCTATCAGACAAATTGAATATCCTAGCCTAGGTCAAAACCTTTTAGGACTTGGATTTTCAGAATCATAATTTGTCTTTACTGCTAGGCCCTTTATCACATTGCCACAAATGCTTGCAGCTATTGTAGCTCTGAGGGATTACTTGATTTCCTCAAAAGGTTGTGTGAACTAGGCAGCTTGGTAGTGATTTACTGATAATTTGATCCAGACCCCTTTCATTCCCCTTAAGGTTCTAAAAGACTTGTTAGCCATCTCATGGTGTAAGCTGTGACTACAGCAGCAGACCAGGAGTACTGCAGTTGTGGATATACTCCAGACGCTTCCCAATGTTACTGAGGCCTGGGAGGTTCCAGATTAGGAGTGTAAAATACGAATAGAAAAGGGGGTCACCAATCTATATCTATCTATCTGTCTATCTATCTATCTATATATGGGAGTCTCTATGGACTACATATTGACAGTTTCAAAATGTGATATTATCTATGCTTTATTGTATTTGTATTAATTTTTTGCCCAGTCAGAAAGAAAGCATATGACTCGCTCTCAGCACCTCATAAAGGAGAAGGCAGATGATCAGACAATCCAAGGAGATTTCTTGCTGAGCAAACTGGGTGTTCTCAAAAATCTTGATTACAAGTTAAATATTTTCCAATTTTATTTTAATCTGGTTTTTCCCTTTACCAGCCTGGGAGTTGGGAAATTACTAGATGTAGGAAAGATCTCAAAGGTCATCTAGTCCTCATTTTTACAAATGAGAAAACTGGAGCCCAGGGAGGCTAAGTGATTTTCACAGTCATACAGGTAGTGCATGCTAGAGGTGAGAGCTGAACCCAGGCCCTCTGACTCCAGAGGCAATGCTTGGTCCCCTGGACCATGCTGCCGCCACTCAGCTGAGTTCTGAGCCTGGCTCTTGACTGAAGTTGTTTAAGTGATCTTGGGCGAGTAACTTCCCCTTTCTGAGACTCAGTTTCTCCATCTGTAAAATGAAGAGATGAGGCTAGATGATAACTATCCTTCCCTCATCTTCTTCAATCCTCACAACAATTCTATGAGATAAGGTCCTATAAATACCCATTTTACAGAGGAGGAAACGGACTTGGAGAAGTTGTGGCTTTTTCAGCATCACACAGCTAGTGAATGGGACGAAATCTGAACTCAGAACTCGGTTTCTGCACCCTGCTGCCTTAGGTAATCTCCTATTTAAATTCAATCTGTCCATAAAGTCTACAACACTTGTAAAGTCTCTTTAAGCTCCCAAGATTAAGGTTTGGCCGTGGGCCCTCGATTCCCCAAGGGCCCAACTTCCTTCTGCACAGTGGGATTAAAGATGCGTTTCTCCGGGTGATCCGAGTGCACGTGCTTCTTCCCGCGTGTCCGCCCTTCCCCATCCTGCGGGACGGCTGCAGCTGTTCCGGAGCGCCGGCCTTGTGCGGCCCGTCCTGGGCCCGGCCATCCTTGGAGGGGCTCCGCCTTCCCCAGACCAACTCCCCACGAGGAGCGCCCGCCCGTGTTCACTGAGCCGCCGCGGGGCCGGCAGGGCGGCGCTCCCCGGGGCTCCCGGGCCGGGGCCCGGCTCCCGGGGAGCTCCGAGGCCGCGGCCCACGCGGGGCCCGCCCCGCTTGTGCACGCGCATGTGATGGCGGGAAGGCGGCTCTGGGGCAGCGACTCGGGCCGCGCCCCGGGGGCGGGGCCGTGACGGGCCGGCGCCCCGCTCCCCTTCCCCGAGCCCCGCGCTGCCCGGCCCCCACTCGCCCAGGGCCCCTCCGGGCTGGCATCGCGGACGAGCCGCCCGAGACTTCAATGCACTTTGGGCCGCGTGGCTCTCCGGGCCGAGTCCCCGTGGGGGGGGGGTGCCCGGGTGGGGCCGCTGGCTCCGCCCCCGGCGCCCACACCCACCCCGGCCCTCCGCCTCCGGCTCTCTGTGGGCGCCGCCACTCACTCATCTACAGGCGTCCCGGGCCGGAGGCCCCGCCCCGCCCCGCGAGGCCCCGCCCCCGCCCGCTCTGACCGGGTCGGGCGGGCTCTAGCTCCGCCCACCGTGCTGACCGCGCCTTCCCCCGCCCTGAACAGAGGAGGCGCGATCCCGCTCGTCCCACCGCCCCGGGGTTGGCTTAGGCCGGAGGGGCCCAGGCTCCGCCCCGCCCCGCCCGTGGCTCCGCCCCGCCCTCCCGGAGGCTCCGCCCAGCCCTCCGGAGGCTCCGCCCCGCCCTCCGGAGGCTCCGCCCCGCCCCGCCGGTGGCTCCGCCCCCGCGCCGGGCTCGGGGCTCCGCGGCCGGGCCGGCGGGGCCAGAGGCAGAGCCGCCGCTGCCACCCCGACTCCGTGCTCCCGGGCGGGCGGCGAGCGGGCGGGCGCCATGGAGGCCGACGCGAGGCAGCCGCTGCTGGCTGGGGACGGGCCGAGGCCCGAGCCGGAGGAGCCCAGCCCGAGGTGAGCCGAGCCGGGGCGCTCCCGGAAGCCGGGGCGGGCGGGGGGGCCCGGGCTGGGCGGGGCGGCGGCGGCTCACCCGCAGCTGTGCCCGCTGTGCCCGCAGCGCCCGCCGGCCCCGGGGCCTCTTCCTCGCAGCCTTCGCCGCCACCCTGGGTCCGCTCAGCGCCGGCTTCGTCCTGGGCTACAGCTCCCCGGCCATCCCGAGCCTGCGGAGGGCCGGGCCCGAGCCCCTCCGACTGGATGACGGCGAGGCCTCCTGGTTCGGGGTGAGACCCCGGCCCAGCCCCGCCCCGCACCCCTCCTTAGTGGCCGTCCTTCCCCGGAGCCCCCGGCGGTAGCCCCTTCCCCGGCCCCGCCCCCACGGGCCGCCCCGCAAGTCTCAGTCAGCCCCTGCGGCCCGAACCTGGGGGCGGCCCCCTCCCTCCGCAGGTAACGGGGCAGGTAAGAGGGGGCAGCTAACAGGGGACAGGTAAGAGGTGGCAGGTAACAGGGCCGGGCCGACGGCAGAGGCTTGTCCAGCTCCCACACGGAACCAGAGCTGGGACACGAGCCAGAATCACCAGAAGCGACTCACATGGTTAAATAGCAGGTTCTTTTCGACTCCCCAAGAAGGCACCCCCTTGAACCTTAGAGGGCTCTCCCTTGAACGTTAGAAGGCACCCCTTGAATAGAAAAAGACCTGGGCTGTTCCTTCAATTTCCCCACCCACTGCTCTTCTCCTCTCTTTGAGTGTAATATAATGGTTTCCAACTTCCATGCTGCTTTTGTCTTCTTTGGAAAAGTCCCTTGTGACGATCGGGGCTGCTCTAGGAGGCCTGCTGGGCGGCTGGCTGGTGGACAAGACTGGAAGGAAACCAACCCTGATGCTCAGCACGGTGCCCTTCGTGGGGGGGTTCAATCTGGTGATTGGGGCCCAGAACATTTGGATGCTGTACGGGGGCCGCCTTCTGATGGGCCTGGCAAGCGGGGTCACTTCCCTTGTTGTCCCAGTGAGTCATATATTAATTCATCTTGAAGGTGAAGGTGGGGAGAATTTCAGTGTCTTAGAACAATTTTCAGTTTCAGAGGCCAAACTGGTTAAATAGATATTAATAAAAAAAAAAATTGCTTTCTTGAAAACACTTAGGTATATCACAGGAATAGAGATTTTAAAACATTTGTGCTCTTGCAAAGTCTGACAAACAAATTTAATAACATGGATAAGAATTATGACCCAATTTGGCCTGGTTCTCAGTCAGGTGACCCAGAATTTGAAAGAATAAAATTATCTTTCCACATTACTTCAAAACTATGTTCACATCTATCTCATGAAAGATCTGCATGATCCTGTTTGCAAGAAGCCTTTTGAAGCCAGATTTAACTCATAACCATGGACTTGAAATTAGAAGGGAAAAAAATCAAGTTTGAACTTTTTGGGACAACCTTAGCCATCATTTAGTCCAGGCCTCTCCATTATGGAGAAGGAACCAGACCCACAGAGCTGAAAGGATGTGCTTAGGGTCCTGTAGAAACCACCTGTCTTTAGTATTATTCTAAGTTCAGTCTTATACTGAACTGAACTTGTTAAAGTTTCCAAGGATAAAACTCACAGGTCATCATTATAGAGTTGGAAAAGGGAATTACAACATCATCTAGTTGAGGAGTCAGCAAACTATGACCTGACTCCTGCTGTTTTTATTCTGACCTTTTTTTTATTCAGGCCCTCATGCTAAAAAATGATTGAATGATTTTTGTAAATTTATTGTTTCAAAAATATAAAAAAGGATTCTTAACCCTCTGACTGAACACCTGTTTGAGGCTGGCTGGATCTGTCTGTGGTTTGCTAACCCCTTATCTAATCCAAATCCCTTTATTTTACAAGTGATAAAAACTAGGGCCAGAATACAAATCCACTTGCCTGTGCTTGCATAGCTAGTGACAGAGCCACCATTTGAACATAGGTCTTCTGACTCAGAATCTTTTTAATGGGTTACTTTTTCCTCAAACTTCATTATAATGAATATTGAGCATATTCATTCTTAGATTTTCTCATCCATCCACATCTCCTTAGGGTTTTAGGGTGGGAATTTTTTGGTTTGTTTTGGCCTGGAACTGTCATTTCATTATCTTTAGGGATAGAGAACTCCCTCTACCTGTATAGACTAGATCTGCTACCATTCTACTTAGTTGCCTGGGGGGAGGAGGGAGGGGGGGAAGGGGGGTACTAGATAGATTAAATGATAGCCAGCATGTATCTAAAGCCAGATTTAATTCATAGCTCTGGACTTGAAATTAGGAGAAAAAAAAATCTAATTTGAAACTTGCCTGAAAATCATCTATAAAATAGAGATAAATTATATTACCTACTAACCAGGGTTCTTTTGAAGATAAAATGAGAGAATGTTTGTAAAGCACTTTGCAAATTTTAAAATGTGATCTGTTAGATATTACGATTACTTACTTCCTTTTCCTTGTTTCATAGGCAAATAGTCTTGAAAAAGATTTGGTTTAATCCAGCCTCAAACACTTAATAATTATCTAGTTGTGTGACTCTGGGCCCGTCAATTAACCCCATTGCCCTGCCAAAACAAACAAACAAAAAAAAGACAGGGTTTACATAAATTAAATCCCAATTTGGATTCAACTCATTCTTTTTTTCCTAGGATAACAAGTATCTTCTTGTTTAAAAGAAGTCTTCAGAAATTTGAAGGGTTGTCATATGGAAGACAAATTTTTAGATTTGTTCTCCTTGATGGGGGGGGGCAAAACTAATGGATACAAGTTTTAAAATGGAGGCTTTCATTATTAGGAAAACTTCTGGGATAGAGCACAGGCCAGGGAGTCAGGAGGATTTGAATTCAAATCTGGCCTCAGACAATTGCCTAACTGTGTGACCTTGGACAAGTCACTTAATCCCATGGCCTTAAATTAATAAAACTAAAAAACAAAAAAAAAAGTAATAATCAATTAAAGGAAAAACTTCCTAACAGCTAGTTATCCAAAAGTGAAATAAACTTCATCTTCAAAGTGAACTTGGGAGGTAGATTGCTAGATAGTATAGAGGATAGAGCACCCACTTTGCAATCAGGAAGATCTGGGTTTGAATTCAGCCTGAGATATTTACTAGCTGTGTGTCCCTGGGCTAGCCATTTAACTTCTGCCTATCTTAGTCTCTTCATTTGTAAAATGAGGATGATATAGAACCAACTTTACAGGGTTGTCATAAGAATCAAATGAGTTAACACATACACAAAGCACTTTTGTAGTCCTTAAAGTCCTATATACATGCTAAGCTATTATTAATGTTTTTTAAATTATTTTTAGTGGGTTCTGCCCAATGGAGATCTTCAAGAAAAGATGACCACTTATTAGTGATGTTGTAGAGGTGGGATCTTGGATTCTTGGGCATTTTAGGTTTAAGCCAATCAACAAGCACTAATTTATTAAGCATCTGTATATTCCAGGCACCATGCTAAGTGTTAGGAACATAAAGAAAGGTTGAACAAAATCTCTACCTTTGGGGAACTCACATTCCAATGGCAGAGGCAACATGCAAAGGACTTGGTGACCCCTGAAGGTCATCCCTTCTAACAAGATCCTTTGTGATTCTGGTATAATTTTAATGGGTTTTCCATAGTTAAGATTCATCTATAGTGGTTACAGAGTATACTTTTTTTTTTTAGGTTTTTGCAAGGCAAATGGGGTTAAGTGGCTTGCCCAAGGCCACACAGCTAGGCAATTATTAAGTGATTGACAGTGGATTTGAACCCAGGTCCTTTTGACTCCAGGGCCAGTGCTTTATCCACTGTGCCACCTAGCTGCCCCCCAGAGTATACTTTAAAAAGGCAGTGGGATGTTATCATTTTTTAGATGAGGTTCATAACTATAGCAAAAAACTAATAACTTGATTATTTTATTTACCTGCTTTGTTCAAAATTCTATGCAAATGTGAACTGAATTATTGAATTGCTACTTGTGAGAAATGCAGCTACTATTTAAAATTTGGATTATTGCTGTTTTTTTTTAATTTTAGAACCTGACCGGAATTTGAACAGTTGAACAGAATTAAAACAGTGTGTATAAGAGCTTTAACAGCAGACTCAATCTAAACCATCAACAAAATAATAAGTTAGGCTCTTGATTTATAGTGCTTGCTGATTTCTGAAGTGAAAACATTCAGATTCAAAGTTTAACAATCCCAGGTTTTATTGTATATGAGCTGTCTCCAGGGAAACTCCTGCTTGTCCCTGTGGGGCTTCAAAAAACTTGGTTATCAGGTTCCTCTCCAGAAGTCTTTAACTTGAAGAGCCTGGAGGGGAGAAGTGGCCATTTACTCATGGTCCCTGTCCTTGATAATTTGTGATTGCCTTAATAGCCTTTATTCCTTAGGAAGCAGAGGGAAAACAGTACTGACTGAAATACAAGTATATGTTTCAGTCTATAAATTTGTTTTAAAAATAGATTGACAACAATAATCTTTTTGTTAGAGTTGACAGACCAATACTAGAAAAATTTTAGAAGCCTATGTGATTCAGTTTCAGAGGGCTCATGATGAAACATGCTTTCCATGTCCAGGTAGAGACCTGAGGACTTGATACAGAATGAGACTTTTTGGGGGGACATGACCAGCACAGAAATTTGTTTTTCTTGATGACTATACATATGTGGAGTAGGGTTTTGTTTTGCTTGTTTTCTCATTGAAACAAGAGTAGAATTGATTTTAAAAAATAAATTTTTTAAAAAAATACAACTGATGTGATTTCCAACTTTGATGGCTTATGCTGGTAATCCCTGCTGCTAGAGAGGCTGAAGCCCTTGGGTATCTTAATTTTGTAAGTTCTGAGCTGTAGTCACTAATTAGTCAATCAAGTCTCTCTGTCAGTATGGTTGGTCCCTAGGATTTCAGGCCCACCAGCCTGAGCCAAGATCAGAAAAATGGAGCAGGTTGAAACTTCCGTGTCAGTGGAGATTGGGTCTATGAGGGGCTGCTGCAGATACCAGTCTGAGATAGATAGAAAAACTCCTTCCCACAATAAATAATAATTTAAAAATAAATAATTATGATAGGCTATAGGCACAGAATAATATATACATTTTCAGATGTAACCAATGTCTGAATTTATTTAGTTTGATTCTCCTTTGTTATGCAAGAGCACTGATGTTTGGGGGTACAGAAAGGGCAATGATAGAGATGCAAAAAAAAGGAAAGAAAAAACTTCAGTGAATTATTTTTTAAAGGAGTCTTAAGGAATTTTAGAAATAAATATAGATAAATGTTGGTATTACCATGCTAAATTTATTATTTAGTTTTTTCAAGGAAATAATGTGTTCATAATACATAGTAGAGATTCATGGTTTCTTATCTAATTTTTCTATTCTTTGTATATGAAGATACATTGGTTAGTGCTTGTCAAGTTCATTAAATATGAACAGAAACTTAAAGGAACCTCCAAATGCAAATTAAATTCAAGATTCCACCTATTTTGTATTAGTAGTTATTCACTTTCAGTGCTTTCTGGAATACACAGGTGTACATAGCTGAAATATCTTACCCAGAAGTCCGAGGACTGCTTGGCTCTTGTGTGCAGCTGATGGTTGTCATTGGAATCCTGGGAGCATATGTTGCAGGTACAGTTACCTGGGTTCATCCATGACAAATCCTTAAATTTGTGTGGTGGTATGCCTTTCAAAATGCTGTTCCCATGCCATTTAGCAGTAACTCCCATCTCAGTCAAATTCTGCATTCCGTTCCACCGAAGTCAGACAACATCTTGAGACACAGGATGTAGAGCTGGGAGAACCTTAGCCATCGTTTAGTCCAGGCCTCTCCATTATGGAGAAGGAACCAGACCCACAGTACTGAAAGGATGTGCTTAGGGTCCTGGAGGCCATGACTCAACTTTGAGTTGGGGGCCTCTGATGACTACATTCTGAACACTACAGTGCCTCTGGTCGCTCAGCCACAGGAGTCTGGCTGTTGAATCACTTGGGTGTGAATGTTGGAGGTCCCTATCACCCACCCCAGTGATACCACACTGATCCTCAGAACAGTCTGGTGAAGTTGAAGGGCAGGTATAATCCCCATTTTACAAATAAAGAAGCTCAGGTTCAGACCTGGACTAAAACTTCTCATGGCTCATTGTTCCCATGTCCTGTGTTTTTCCACCAGGGTACCTTGTCTGTCCTCTGCTCAAGGGACACTTGGGTTTGTAAACTGAATGGTAGAAGGTTTTGTGGCGGGTTGCAGTGGCCCTAGTCATGGGCTACTAGGGAAGGAAAGTGAATATACCATTTCTTTTTGGAATAAAGGAATAAACTAGAAAAGTCAGATCAGGATTGTATGAAATTTTTTTCTGGAGGGACTGGGGGTTAAGTGACTCACCCAGGATCACATAGCTAGTAAGTGTCTGGTGCCAAATTGGAACTCAGATCCTCCTGCCTTTGGGGCCAGTGTTCTCTCTACTGTACCAGCAGGCTGCCCCAAGGATTAGAAAAATTCTTGAGGTGAAATTGTTCTCAGAACCTTTCTTCATACCTTTCTTATCTTGTTCTCTGGTCTCTGTCCTCTCCACAGGGCTGGGCCTGGACTGGGGCTGGCTGGCCGTGCTGGGCTGCGTCCCACCTTTCTTCATGCTGCTGCTCATGTGTTTCATGCCTGAAACCCCGAGGTTCCTGCTGATTAAGCAGAAGCAGCAGGAAGCAGTGACTGCCATGAGATTTCTGTGGGGGGTGGATCAGGAGCAGGAAGTGGAAGAGAATGAAGGTGGCGATGTGAATCAGGTAAGAAAGCTGAAAGAGGTGCTTTGTTTCTGGTTAATAAGGAAAAGTTTCATCATGATAGCTTTCCTTTCCAAAGCACTTCAAGGTTTACAAAATATATTCCACACAACTTACCCTATGATGTAGGCAATTCAGTTATCATTATCCTCACTTGAGGAGGAGACAGCCAGTGTTTTGGAGCTCAAACTCAAACCCAGAGCTGTCTAAAAGCCTAACGTCCTTTCATACCATACAGACTTCCACAAAATAAAGGTCAGATCTGGGAGAGGTCTTAGAGATTATCCAATTCACCCCTTTTTTAAACCTGAAAAAATTGAGATCCATACAGGTTCAGAGACTTGCCTGGGATTATACAGCTAATATGTAACACCAGGATTTGAACCTAGATCTCCACCTCAAAATGACACTGTGTATGTCACCAGCATGTGTGAGGATGTGTAAATAATCCCACTGATATGTGGGATTTTTTTTTTGTTTTTTTCCTTTGTTTGTGATGGATCTCTCCCTGTCCATTATTAACAGATGATTCTCAATGATAATGAATGGGTCTCACCCACCCTGTACTTTTCTGACCAAAACTAGCACAGTAAGAGAGCTTTAGGGACAAAGAGTGATTAAGTTGTCTGTAACTATAAAGCTGAGTGAAAGAGTAAGTGCTTCATTAACACTTGTCCGTTTGGTTTAAATATTGCTAACTAAAAAGCCTGGGTCATGAACTTAAAGGAAGTCAGATCATGGAGGCTGCTAAAAGCAGGAAATCTTCGCCTTTCAGAGGCCAGGTTTGCCAGACACATGGCAAGAAAACCAGAGTTTTCATAAAGATTTTATGCAAACTTAACCTTTACTAATCATTCCTTTTGTGTGTATAAGCACTTTCACAAATCTCTTTCCATTAGTTCCTTTGAGAGACAGACAGGTTATCATTGCAATGAATTTGAGTTGGGAGGGGCCTCAGGGATTGCTCCTGTCTGTCCATCCTGAACAAAAATTCTCCAACAAGTGTTCAATCACTCAGGCTTGCCTTGAAAGCACTTCAGTGAATGGAGAATCCATACTAATTACCTCATTAGGCAACCAATTCAACTTTTTGACAGCTTTAATGGTTGGGAATGTTTTCCTTCTATAGACCTGAAATCTTCATTCTTATATCTTATTCATCTTGCTCTCTAGGATGAATAGATCTCATCTCCCTTCCTCATGGCAGCCCTTCTACTTCATGCTATTTTAATGTTATACAGGGCAGCCCCCTTAATACCTGATGATAACCTTCATGACCCTAGAAAGTCTTCTCTTCTCCAGGTTAAACATCCCCACTTCCTTCAACAGATGGATCCTCATGGCATGGCCACCTGCCCCATCAGTGTCTCTTCTGCAACAGGATACAAAATTCTAGATGAGGTCTAAACCAGGCAGATGAGGAAATAACAAAAAAATTAGACTGCTGCAGTTGAACTTCAGCCCCAAAGTCATGGCTCCTCCAAGGCTCTTTCTACCACATTATTCTTCACTGCTTTGGTGGTGATCATGGTTGGCCACATTTCAATATCAAACACCTCTTCCTTTTGTGTTCCCTTAGGGGGAAAAAAGTGACAGACCATATAATTCAGGGGAAAAACAACTTTCCCTCCTTCCATTGGGAGTCTTTGGAGCCAACCTGACAGCCCTTTTCATTCTTATCCTCAGTTTCTTCATCTTTTTCCTACGAGGGCACTGAAATAGATGGTCTTCCAACAGTGTTGTCAAACTTAGAAATGGGGGCCATTAATCCATACAAAATTACTGTAGGCTGCATATTGACTTAGTTTTAGTTTAGACTTAGTTTAAGATCTATATCTTATTGTCTTTGTATTTTTTTGTTAAATATTTCCCAATTACATTTTGATCTGGTTTGGATGCTCTCAGGAATGTTATGGGCTGCGTATTTGATGCCTCTGGTATCAAGATTCTCTTCCAGGTCGAAAATTTCTTTAATGTAAACTTAACTGAAAAATGCCTATTTCTGAAACAGGGATTTCATCTGGCAATATTGAAGAATCCAGCAATTTACAAGCCATTTCTCATCGGTCTGTCATTGATGGCTTTCCAGCAATTCTCAGGGATTAATGCAATGATGTTTTATGCAGAGACAATTTTTGAACAAGCCAACTTTAAGGTAGAAGTTGATCCTATAATTCTTTCAAAGTAACTTTACATTTTGATGATTTTGGTTGATTTGGTAATCTTTTTTTCTAAAATGTGTTTGTTGCTCAGTGGAGGTTATATTTGTGACAGGCTCCAGAAAGTTATGTAGAAATATTATAGCCTTTATTAGGAAAATTTCTCAAAATTTGCTCTTTCTTGGAGATGTTAATGCCCTGGGATCCTCTGTCTCCTGCCCAGGACAGTAGCCTTGCCTCCGTCATTGTGGGGGTCCTGCAGGTGGTCTTCACTGCCATAGCTGCCCTTGTCATGGACAGAGCTGGCCGGAAGCTCCTCCTGTTGCTATCAGGTGAGATGAACACAGTCTTGGGCCTTACCTCTCTCCATAAGCAATGAAATAGTTTATGCTAAAATTCTCAGAACATTTGGCATCTCTGTCCATGAACCAGATGAGGACCCTGAGCTTGTAGACTTGGTACCTTCCTCCTTTATGAGTTTGGATCTAAGCCCAGGGACCCTTTCCCAGTTCTATGCAAAAGAGGCAAGACCCTGCTGTGACCAGAGACAGAGAGAGTGGGTTGGCACAAGTTTAATTAGCTCTAGAGCAGGGATTCTTAACTTATTTGTGCATCATGGACCCCTTTGTCTCCTTAGAATAGTACAATAATGGGCAATAATCAACAATCAGTAAATATTTATTAATTTCCAATAAGGCAGTCATTCTGCTGAGCCCTGAGGATTCCAGTAAGGAAAAAGAAAAGCAACTCCTGCCTTCAGGGAGCTCACAGTCTTAACAGATTTACTATTTAATATGTACAAATACAAAAGAAATTAATTATATTGAAATATAGTTATTAAAATCTTTAAAAACAAATTCATGGATTCCAAATTAAAAACAACTGCTTTAAAATTTTCCAAGCCGATTAAGTTATAAGATATCCCAGAAGATCTGAATTGTCCTTGATTGATGGGTTATGGAACAGCTAGTGTTGTAATAGATAGAGCCTTGGAGTCAGGAAGTTGAGGGACCCTTCCTTAGGCGTGGGACCCTGGGAAAAGCACTCAACTCTGTTTGCCTCAATCTCCTCCACTTTAAAATGGGGATCAGAGGAGCACCCATCTGTCTTCCAGGGCATCTATAAGGATCCAGTGATATAATACGGGCAGATTCATGGCATGTGAGGCACAGTGTATAGATATACTTGTTTCCATCCCAATGAACAAATCCAAGCAGTTTATGCCATTGGGAGAAACAAGACTGGCTCACATCTCAGGGGTAAGCCCCTTTTTGAGAAGTGAGGAAACTGAAACTCAGACTACCCTTGCAATCTTCCTCTCCTGTGTTAACACTTGCTCTATGAAAGAAAAGCATCAAACAGCCAATTTTGCACCCACCTCGCCGAACTTGGAAGTGCTTGTGTTATTAGCTTACAGTATTTATGTCACTGTCCAGGGTGTTTCCTTTGAAGCTGTTTTCTGGTTCAGTGGATAGAGCACTGACCCTGGAGCCAGGAGGACCTGAGTTCAAATGTGGCCTTAGACACTTGATACTTACAAAATGTGAGACCCTGGGCAAGTCACTTAATCCTGATTGTCTCAAATCTAAGGCTATCTCCAGTCATCCTGATCCATATCTGGCCAGATGACTTCAGAAGAGAAAGTGAGGTTGGTGACTTAGCCCAGCACCCCCTTACTCTAAGCCAGTTCACCTGCTTATCATGGCATCACCTCCCTGATGTCATGCTCTTCTTTGAGAACTGCTCCAAAATAGAGGCCATACCTTTAATGACAGAGCTTGTAATTGAGGAGTTAAATTCTCATGATTCCCTTTTCCTACACCAATTCCTCTATTGGGGATTTATTTTGTTTTTGTTTTTTCAAAGAACCTCTGATCTAAGCCCAGACTTCTTGCTATTGATTGTTTTCTTTCTCCTGCAGGTACTATCATGGCATTGAGCTGCATGTTATTTGGTATCTATTTTAAAATTTCTCCTCCAAGTCCTAACAACTCTTCAAATCCTGACCTCCTCACATACTTGAACCCACAGTCCGTGGAAGCCAACTCTGGACTGCCATGGCTAGCAGTGTGTAGCATGGGATTCTTCCTCATAGGTGAGAGGTGCCAGATGGTTCTTTGTGAAGGTCTGACAGCCTCGTCAGGCTTCAAATCCCATCATGAGTCTCACCCATTTTTTCCCCAAGCAGATTCTAACCTTTATATGCCATCTAAATAGTCTTCATGACCTGCTATGTTGGTAAAATTCATCATCCCATGGCCAATATTATGCTATATTTTTTATAATTGTCTATTTTTTTTTTGAAATTTCAGGTTTTTCTCTAGGCTGGGGTCCCATTCCTTGGTTGCTGATGTCTGAAATCTTCCCCCTCCAAGTCAAGGGGCTAGCCAGTGGCATGTGTGTTCTCACCAGCTGGATCATGGCCTTTCTGGTAACAAAAGAATTCAGCAGCCTCATGGTAAGAGCCTTCTCTGACCCAGGGGTGGACTTTTAGCTCTTCTTGTGATGAAAAAAACAAAAAAAGAAAACATCTAAATTCTAGAGCAGATTATTGTGGTTTCAAAGTGTGGCAAACAGTATGTCATGTGTCTGTGACACAGAACCCAGCCATAATCACATGAGACAATAGAAAGGTAATTTCAGGGAAGAAGAACATGGTGGGGCAGGGGGAAGCAAGGGAGGAATGCTTGTTCTGCACTTTGGCATTGTAATCTTTTGCACCACTCCTCATTTGTAAGATAAATATCAGTAGCAATACACTCTAGTCACATGTCTTAAGTTTGGTATTTGGAATTTGAGAGGCATTTTTCTATGAAATGTTATAAATGACTAGACTCCAAGAACCACCTACAAAAACCTGATCACCTGTTAATGTGACTGAAAGCAACCTAGGGGGAAAAAGTCTAAGTGCAGTCTCCTAAGGTCTGGATAATGAGGAAAGCAGTTTGTAAAACTTGAATGCCGGATAAATGTGTACAGCTATTCCTTTTTAAAATTTTTGTATCATGATTGGGTTCACTCTAAATTAATCATGGATAACTGGGTTCTTCCACTGAACTATAACCATCCTATTGATTTTTTGTTGATTCTTGGTCACACTCCTCACAGCCTTCTCCTTCAGCATTTCCATTTAGTTTTTTGGATCTAGTGTTTGGATTTTGTTTTATTTTTCTTTTATTTTTAGCATTCCTTGTCACTAACCCACATTCAATATATGACTTCACTTTATAAAATAGGATTTCCTTCAACATTATTCCTCCATACTCCTAAATCTCTAACTCATTCATTTCCTTCTTTAATAAGGTTAAGCAACCTTCTTCCACCCATAACCTCAATGCCATCCTTTCTGATCTACTCCCATATTCATTCCCTCAATCCTTATGCATCTTCAATGTCTCCCTCTTCTGGCTTCTGCCTCTACCCTACTGCTCAGGTTTTCACTGTTCTTTAAAAAAAAAGTCTCATCCCTGCTACTTCCTCCTCAAATTCCCTTTTTCCTCCCCTTGACTACCAAAATTCTAGAAGATAAAGTCACCAAGCCCGAAGCTGCTTTCCAGGGGTCCATGTGTCTGTTGATCATCTCCCCTATATAAAACTGGGTAGAGAGTTCTGCTCAGAGAGACAGTAACAGCCTTTAGGGAAGAGGACTTATTACCTTAAAAGAATGGAGTCATGTTAATAGATTTCTAATGTTAGGGAGGGAAAGATAATAAAAACATCCTCACTTCCCTCAACCAAGAGTTTGATTTGTTGGGCCTGATGTTTTTGTTTTGTTTTAAACTACAAGTTTTCCTTTTGTTTGCAGCTTGTTCTGACACCATATGGAACTTTCTGGCTTTTCTCTGCCTTCTGCATCCTCAGTGTCATTTTCACATTACTCTTTGTTCCTGAAACAAAGGGAAAGACTTTGGAGCAAATTGAAGCTCATTTCCAAGGAAGGTGATAACCTTCTGATTGAGAATGTCCTTGCCAAGCAAGGGAAGATGACTTGATCTTAATGAAAGAATGATGATTTGAAAATGGAGTTCTTCTGTACCTCCTAATAACCTCTCCAGAACTTTCTGGCCTCATATGGAGCTGAGAGAGCCAGTACAGAATACATGTGAAAACAAGTTTTTTAATGCTGCTAAATCTAGTCTAGGTAGATTTCTTTTCTCCACAGACCATCTCCACAGTGTCCCACATACCCTCATTCTTGAGCAGGTTTTTTTTAGCCCAGTTATATGGGGTAGGGTATGAGGCTCCTGTTGGAGTTCATTTCCATTTAATTCTGTGTGAAATTGGCATGAGGAGTGGGGAAAAAACTACAGAGCCCTTGAACTGAGCACTGGTTTATTCCATCCATGCATTTTCCTTTGAAGAAGGAAAGAGATGAGACTCAATTATTACATCCATTTCCCTCTCTAGACTAGCAAAGAATTTTAGGAATTGCTTCCTGTCCAGATGATTTTTTTATCTTTAATAATAATCGAATCAAGAAATAGATTTATTGTCCCAAAATAAATATTTTATTCTGAAAATCAGATGACAGTACTGTATTTCATATTCTGACATCATGGGATATGGCAAAAATGAGAGAATTGGGAGTGAGATATCTTTCCCAAACACCGAGCAGCCCTGTATGTCCTGAGGTGGCCTTTGGAGAATGCTTATTATCATTGTTGATGAAATCTCTAAAGCTGGTCTGCAGATTCTGGGCCTAGTAAAATCAGTCTAATCTCTCTGTGACAGCCTTTCTAATATCTGAAGATTGCTAACAAGAAAAGAATTATTGAATGAAAGAAAAAAAATTTTAATATTGAATCAAAATTTAATTAAATGGTGAAAACTTCTACTCCATAATGTGGTATATAATAGATTAAAAAAACCCAGAATATTTACTACATGCCAAGTGCTTTCCTAAGGCCCAGAAATATAGATTCAAGCAAGACCTGCTGTCAGGAGTTTACATTCCAATGGAAGAAGAAATGGAGGCAGAGGAGAAAAAGAGGTCACAAACAGAGGCTTTGATGCCAGTGAGATAAAGGGAAAATGCCTAGTCTGAGGCCAGGATGGAGAGAGGGGGAGATGATGTCCAGGCAGGAAAACTGTAGAGAAAGACTTCCAATAATGTTGGAGCACCCTAGGGAAAAAGTCTTATTTTAAAGGTCTGATCTTGTGTATCTTTCTTCCCATCATGGACAACACTGGTTTATTACAAAACCAGATTCCATAGTTTCTTTTCATTCATGTGACTTATAGTTGGTCCTATGTGTGATCTTTTTTAAAAAGATCTAAAAATACAAGTTGAGAAATGTTTCAGTCTTTTACATGCACACACATATGTACACACAGACACATACAGTTTTGTGCCTAATTACCAGAATATTTCCTTGTTTGGAAATAATGAAGGTGGTGAAAGAATCAGGTGGGGAAAATGATAAATGAGATGAGTAAAACTATAAATTGGATTGGAAACATCAGTATAAAATATGAAAAGGTCTCGAGCTAGGAAAGAAAGTTATTCTAGAAAAATAAGTTTTCAATATATCTCCAGTGAAACTGACTCAGCCAGGCTCAACTTCTTAAATCAAAGGACTTCTCAAAGTCAAAAGTAATTTAACATGTAGGTCACAGGGATATGCAGTTTCTGTTATTTTGGCTCTCATAGCTCAGTATAGTCAATGGTGATGAAAATCAGTGAGAGACACTTACCGAGCTCCCCGATGTTGTTCACATTTTTTCATTCTCAAACAAGCTGTTTCCTTGGAAAAGTTAGGATACCCTGATTCAACTGATTTTAAAAGGGAAGAAAAAATTGTATTTTATCTGGAAAGTGTTATGCCAATGTGATAACTTTCACTAGATTATTCACCATCCATTCACTGAATATTCATGTTATTTAGAAGGGACATCTGATAAAAAATTTTATTATAATGCTTTCCTAAATCCATCTGAATTTAAAGTCATATTCCTCTCACCCTATACTCTTTATGAACTAGATTACATTTTAATGATGTTTGGTCTTTGTGACTAGATTCATAAATTCTGACTACTAATTGTGACTACTAAGCAACAGCCAATGCTAAGAAGACACAGACTCAAAGCATGAGTTATTTAAAAAGTGATACTTTGGAAAGCTATTAACCATTTATATCAATTCAACTCCAGGGTTGTTGTTCAGTCATTTCAGTTGTGTCCAACTTTTTGTTCCAAATTCACCTACCTGGACACCTATCCAGTCATATTTCCCTGTATTTTCCTTAAAAATACCAATAGAGAATTTTTCAAATGCCTCCCTAAAATAATACACTATATCTAGAACATTCCTTTCATCTGCCAGCTTAATAAACCTGTCAAAAATGGAAACGTTAATCCTGCAAGATAATGGCTCTTTACCTGGATGTCCTAACTATCCTTTTAATAATCTAAAGTTTTAGGAAGTAACCTCAATCAAGCCACTGGCCTTGAGATTACTGGCTTCCTTTCCTTCCCTCTAAAAAATGTCAGGATGACATTTGCCTTTGTCTACTCCTTTGGTGCTCCTCATGGTGGACATGCAGACACAATTTTTGAAAGATTACTGACATTGGCTTAGCAATTACATCTGCCTGAAATGTTATAATAATAATAGCTAGTATTTTTATATGCTTTAGGGTCTACAAAGCTCTTTAAAAATATCATTTTATCTTAATTCTGGGAAGGCATGTGCTATCATTCCCATTTGGAGATGAGAAAAGTGAGGCAGTAGAGGTTAAGTGTTTTGTAATTCTTCGGTCCTGTCTGACTTTGTGACCCCATTTGAGGGGGTTTTCTTGGGAAAGATACTGAAGTACTTGGCTAATTCTCCAGCTCATACAGATGAGGAAAATGAGGCAAACAGGGTTAAGTGACATGCCCAGAGTCACACAACTAAGTATCTGAAGCCAAATTTGAACTCAAAAAGAGGAGTCTTCCTTACTCAGGGGTCTTATGCTCTAACCTCTCTACCACCTTACCCAGGGTCATACAAGAAAGTATCTGAAGCAAGGTTGAGCTCTAAGTCACGGTCCCTATCCATCATGCCACGTATCTGCCTAGTTCAATTGTGTCTTCAAAGGGAGATAGGTTCTTATTTTTTCCTATCATGTTTTGCATAACAATTTGCAGATGATACAGTGCTGGGAGAAAAATGATCTAACAATAAAGACTTCCATGAATGTAGAATAATGGGTTGATATGATTATGAGAAAATTTAATAAGGATAGATGTAAAGTTTTATACTTTCGTTTCATAATATCAATACATGATGAGTTAAACACAACAGTTCCATCCTTATTACATCTGTGACTGGGCAAATTAATTATATCATGTTTTATATTTATTTCATTAGGTCCTCACATCAGCCCTATGAAGTGGTTGATGACAATAAAAATCAACCCAATTTGCAAAATAAGTAACTGAGAAGAGATTTTTCCCATAGCTAGTAACTGACAATAGTTGAAATGTTAACCTGGCTCCAAATCCAGGCTTCATTCCTAGAAGACAGGAAAATAGAGATAATGTTTACAAATAACCCCCTGGGGTTATTCTGAGGCTCAAATGTGAAAGTGTATGTTTATAAATGTACATCATGTTTGTTTATTTGTATTCATCTTTAATGCACTACAGCTCATTTGATTCTCAGAACCCTGTTTTGAGTCCCTCCATAAGATTCTATCCTGATACTTAACGGCGGAATGAAAGTGACCCAAGTTCTCAAAGGCTCACCACAAACTGGCAGTTTCTATCACACTAGGAAGGTTGGAAGGTGGCACAGTGGATAAAGCACCAGCCCTGGAATCAGGAGTACCTGAGTTCAAATCCGACCTCAGACACCTAGCTGTGTGGTCTTGGGCAAGCCACTTAACCCCATTGCCTTGCAAAAAAAAAAAAAAAAAAAACAGGAAGGTTGAAGCAAGTACATTCAGACTGAGTCTGTTTTCTAAGGACCAGCCTAGCTAGGTATGAAGAGCCTCATACCAGTAAGCTGGCCTTTTGGTAGTCAATCAGATAATAATAAAAAACTTATTTATTGAGCAGGTACTATATCAGATAAAAGTAAGAATGAAACTCCCTTGTGCAATTTTAAGCGTTAATAATTTCAGAAGCATTAATGCTAAAAACTTAGCAAAAGATTTCAAGACTTGGTCATTTAAATTTCCTTTCACTTGTCTAAATTTGGAATAACAAATTTTGAATTTTAATTTCAACAATCTAGGGAATCCTGACCTTATGCCCTGCATGTGTGTCCATGAAAGTCAATGGATGACACTATTTCAAACCAGGGCATTATGGTCTTGCTTTATCACTTTGATTATCTGAGGTATGGCTATTAGATGTTTTTCTTCTGGGGTAGGCTCAAAACTGTCATTTATGCAACACAATCTTGTTCTTTGACTGCTCTTATGGTTAAGATTACAAAAGCATTCCTTTTCCATCAAGAGGCAGCTGACAAAAGTTTTCACGAAATTCAAAAATAGATTAGAGGGATACATATCGCAAGATGGTGGCTATGTTGAATTTTAATAACTATATGATTATTTTTAAATCCCAATTAACCTTTGAAATGTGGAATTGTTTTTATTTAAAGTATGAAGGGTGGTCACAAGCTGCAAGATTCGAGACTATGCTGTTCCCAAAATGATTATGTCATGGTTCAGCCCTGTATGTATATAAGTCCTGCCTTTGGTCCAGCATATTAAGTCCTCCTTCTTGGCAGGCAGTGGGTGGGGAGGGGGGCTTCTTTCTGCAGGTGTTATTTTCCTTATTCTAAAATTAAACTTCTAATTGTGTCCTGATTCTCCTGTCTTTAGCTTGCTCTGTTTCAACTCCCAGGTTAGAGACTGGTTCCCCTGGAGCTGACAGAGCGTAAGGGCAGCTATCAGACTTGGAGTCAGGAAGGTCTAATTCAAATTAGACCTCATATACTTACTAACTTAGTGACCCTGGGCAAGGCATTTAACCCTGTAACCTAAAATGAACTGAAGAAGGAAATGGCAAACCATTCTAGTATCTTAGCCAAGAAAACCCCAAATGGGTTCAGAAATAGTTGAACATAACTGAACAACATATACAAAATTAATGTAAAAAATTTAAGTAATTAGGAAATCACTAGCCATTGGGAAGAAGGTTCAGGATAGCTTTAGGTTCTGAAGGGATTCTAAAACAATGGGGTAAGTAGGGGAAAGCTTTCAAAACTGGAGAGACATCTAATGCCCAAAGGCACAAAAATCAATAGGAACAGTGAGAAGGCTGGTACGGCTAGAACGTACGGCTAGAACACAAAGTCCTCAGAGAGCAATACAAAATGGGACTGAAAGAGATTGGGACCAGACTGTGAGCTTTAAAAGACAAACAGAGGTTTCTATTCTGTCCCAGTGGTGACAGGCATCTACCAGGGTTGACTGAGTACAGAGGGTGACTGATGTGATCCAGACTAGTTTAGGAAAATCACTTCAGCAGCTGTGAGGATGTATTGCAGCAGGGAAAAACTTAAGACTGGAAGACCAACTGAGGAGGTGAAGGAGATGGGGACCAAACTAAGAAATGGGGGTAATACTTTGCTTTGGCTGCCAGACACTGATGCTAGACAGGGTTGGATTTGGGCAGTGACCAACACTGTCTTGAGAAGAAGAGAAGATGACTTTAATCAGCCAACTGGATGTTACTCTGTTTACTCTCCAAACATCTCAGCACCTGTTATTTCTCAGGGTTTATGAGAGAAGTAGTTGGAGGCATAAATGACCTGGAAATTGCTCTATCAAGATGACCTCATTGTCTTTCTGAAAGTAATGGAATATAAGAAAGAAGGATCATTCTATGCATTTTTTGTTAAAAAAAAAAAAAGTCTTGGGGATTTCTCTCCAGAGGGGAAAATGAGAAAGAAAAGGGCTTTGGGTTTTTTTTGTCCTTGACTGAAAAAATAAAATTAAAAAAAATTATTGAAGGACTTTTTTTTAATTTAAAAAAAAATCAGAAGGAACTCCAGAAAAAAAAATCTAAATGAGCAAAACCACTTTGAAAACTTCATGGTGTGTATATGTTTGTATATTCATGCACACACATAACACATACATACACATACGTACTTATATATATTTTAAAAGTGAGCTGCCTATCATATGGAGTAGTAGTTTTATTTACATTCCTCTTTTTCTGTACTATTATATATATTTGCAAAAAATGTTAATTTTATTTGGCATTAAGTTCAATTTTTTAAAAATAGAGGAAGAGTTAAAGACTGGATGAAAGTTGATTTGACTAAAGGGTTCTTGGTTTGAAACTCATTTGACATATACCAGTTTTGCAGAGATGGCCAAGTATATGGGTAACAGCATCTTATCACTGATGCTGAGTGAAATGTACACAGCAATATTTTACTGTATCAACTATGATTGACATAGCTCTTCTCAGCAATACAATGATCCAAAACAAATCAAGGGAAAGAACTGATGGAATCTGACTGTAGATCTCTTCATTTTTTTTTTTTTTAGGTTTTTGCAAGGCAAATGGGTTTAAGTGGCTTGCTCAAGGCGGCACAGCTAGGTAATTATTAAATGTCTGAGGTCAGATTTGAACTCAGGTACTCCTGACTCCAGGGCCAGTGCTCTATCCACTGCGCCACCTAGTTGCCCCCAGATGTCTTCATTTTTGTAGCTTTTTCCTTTTGTCCTGTTTCTTCTTTCACATGACTAATATGAAAACATATTTTAATATGATTGCACATTTATAATCTTTGCTTACATCAAATCAAATTACCATCTTAGGGAGGAGGGAGGGGAGTGAAAGAAGGAGAAAATTTGAAACTCAAAATTTTATTTTAAAAATGAATGCTAAAAATTGTCTTTACACGTAATTGGAAAAATAAAATACTATTAAAAAAAGTATCTCATCAAGAAAACATAACCTTAGTACAAGGACTATTCCCTTTAATTCGGAAAAAAAACCCCAGATGTCTTATGGTTTGATCTGGTTACCTCTGAGAATTCTGTTCTCTTTAAGGATATGATTTCTCTCTCATCACACCCAATTTGGATCGAGGTACAACATGGAAACAAAGTAAAGACTGACGGAGTGCTATCTGTGGGGTGGGGGTGGGGGGAGGGAAGCAAGATTAGGGGAAAACTGTAAAACTCAAATAATATATTTAATAAAAATTTTAAAAAAACCATAACCTTGAGAAGACAAATACTTAATTGTCCATGTCTAAAGAGTTTTTGAAGTCTAAGACTAAGTTTAGGTGACTATTATCACAAATTTATTAAGAAATAGGTTTCTGGCAGGGAAGGTAGTCCCTTCCTTAGTCAATATGAGCAGCAGAGGATCTGAGACCCCTTCAGAAAGTGAGGAGGGATTAGAGGAGGCATTAAATGAGACAGGAACCCCTGAGGTAGCCAGTTCAACCTTAGCAAGGGTCTAGGAGAGTCATTCTAGGTTGTTAGATTATCAACCAATTATTCAAGTAGAATTATGTTACTTTGTGAAGAAATTTAAGAGAAAAAGTCCTTTCAGAAGCGAGTGTTCTGGAGAATTTGAAGAATGTGATCCAGGAGACAAATGAACAAATTTTACCCAAATATAGAGAAACAATGCAGAATCCAGACTACCTAAAGATTGCAAGCCGTCAGCCATTTTTTTTTTTTAGGTTTTTGCAAGGCAAGGGTTAAGTGGCTTGTCCAAGGCCACACAGCTAGGTAATTATTAAGTGTCTGACCGGATTTGAACCCAGGTACTCCTGACTCCAGGGCCGGTGCTTCATCCACTACGCCACCTAGCTGCCCCACTGTCAGCCATTTATTCCATATACTTCAGCCAAAGCAGCAGAACTAAAGAAAGCTTTATAATCACCATTTGTTCAGTCCAGTATGACTTTAGGGGTTTTCTTGGCAGAGATACTGAGTGAATTTGTTTCCTTCTCTAGCTCATTTTACAGATAAGAAAACCAAGGCAAACAGGGCTTAAGTGACTTACCCAGAATTGAACACAGAATGAGGTGGGTTTTTTTTCTGACTCCAGATCTGGTATTCTATTTTCTTCATCACCTAGCTTCCCCTGATTATGAAAAATATTGCATAATCCAGGAGAAAGATTTCATGAAAAGAGTAACTCACAAATAGGTTGTAATAAATGAAAAGCACTAAAAAGACAGAATACCTTAAAGAATAAAATGCTAAGATGGAGAAAGACCTAGTTAAATTTTCATCTTTATGAGAACTTGAATAACCACAATACAAAAATATATCTATCCATACAAAAAAAAAATCACCAGGCTTATTTGTCTTCTGTTATAAACATAACAATAAGTTTTAGTTTTATCAAAGAGCTGATAATAAAGATAAAAACTTCTGTTAGAATTCATATTTAATATTCATTATAAATAGTCGAGTTCCACATGCCTCCAACTTTAAATGCCTATGTATAATTTATTTAAATGGGGGAGTAAGAAGAATGGAATGAATTGATTCTTAGGCCATCATAAGTTGTAGTCTTTTTATGCCCACTGAGTAGATAAGAAAATAAATGAAAGGGGCGGCTAGGTGGCATAGTGGATGAAGCACCGGCCCTGGAGTCAGGAGTACCTGGGTTCAAATCCGGTCTCAGACACTTAATAATTACCTAGCTGTGTGGCCTTGGGGAAGCCACTTAACCCCGTTTGCCTTGCAAAAACCTAAAAAAAAAATGAAGCAGAATTCTCAGACTGTGAAAGATAATCCTTTCTCATACTTGAGAATTAGTGTTGGATTATTATATTTGTTGAGACAATGTATGAGCAGATAGAAAGTTCAATGGATAGAGAGAGTGCTTGGGCCTGGAATCAGGAAGATGCCTTGAGTTCAAATCTGTCCTTAGACACAAGCTTTATGACCCTGGGTAAGTCACTTAATCCTGTTGACCTCAGGTTCTTCATCTGTAAAATGATCTGGAGAAGGAAATGTTAAACCACACCAGTATCTTTGCCAAGAAAACCCCAAACTGGGGTCACGAAGAGTTGGATGTGAATGAAAAAGGATTCAGCAACAAAAAGACTATACAATCAATTGTCATTCCCACATTTTAGGAGGGGAATGCATATTGTTTTTATGTAAACAGTGTTCACAAACTACTATCCTTGAAGCAGAGCTCAGATTAAAGAGTTGAAAATCGAAATTGTTATTTAGAAATAGCAATGATGTCTCTCCTGAACAATAAACTGCCTATTTTGGTATATTGTTACGAACTGTGCAGTTGCATCATGACCACATAGTCCAATGGACTAAGACAGCAAGATTTTGTCTCTCAAAAAGATTAGTGACCTTTAATCATATAAAATTTGGAACTTATAAAATTTGTTTAAGGAAGAGCTTACCAAAACTCTGGGTTATACTTCTTTTTACCCTTTTTAAGAATCATGGTTTTTTTTTTCCTGATATATCTATTTTATGTATATATTTTACAGGGGATTAAGCTTTTTAAGTTAAATAATAAACATTTTACAATTATTTGGTGAATAATTAGTCCTTTTGGGACTGTATTTGTTTTTTTGCACTGAAAGAACAAGAATTGTTGGTTCAAATGGCAAAAGGAACATGTTAGATATCAAGATGCTTTTAGGGACATTGTATGTTCTCATAATCAAATGCATTACAGTGTAAATTGTACCCATACTATCATCCCTGTGATCTTTAAAATATGCATTTAACAGTCTTAGCCAGAGAGTGTGAGTTGCATTGTTTTATTTAGTTTATGTAAATTAAGAAGAAACCAAATGCAATAATAACAGGAGGATATATGTTGGAAGTGAATTCTAAAGTATGGATAAGTATTTCAAATATGATAATGTTTGAAATAACTTCTATGCAGTGAAGAAGGGAACAAGAAAAAAAATCCAACTCTTGTAATCTCAGTGCTATGTCTACATAAAATCTAGTGGTTGCCTATTCAGATTTATGGCTTAGTGACAAAGTTCCATTCTTGGCAGCAAATTGAAAACATAATTAAAGTTAGTAGAGGAGAAAAAGAAGAAAAAAAGAGAACTATACTGCCACAAGCAAAATCGATTCAATCAAAAGCAGAAGAGAAACAAGAAACTGGGGCAAGAAGAAATCTTTGTAGAAAATTTCTCTGACAAAGGTCTTATTCTTAGGATAAATAGGGAATTGATTCAAATTTTTAAAAATAAGTCATTTCCCAATGATAGGTGGTCAAAGAAAATGAATAGGAAGGTTCTTAGAGAAAGAAATTCAAGCTATAATACCTATCTGAAAATTGCTTAAATCATTAATAGAGAAATGCAAATTAATAGAGAAATGCAATTCAAGATACTACCTCACAACCATCAGACTGACTAATTTACCCCACATACATATCAAAAAAAGGAAAATAAAAATTGGGGTGACTGTGGGGAAACAGTTATGTTTGTAGACTTTAAATTTATAGACTTTAATGTTTAAAACTTCTGAACTAGTTCAACGGTTCTGGAAAGCAATTTAGAACTGTGCCCAGAAAGCTATTCAGCTGTGTATGTATATCTTTTGAACCAACAATACTAAATCTATACCTCCAAAGAAATAAAAAAAAGAGAGAAAAAGAAGTAGAAATGGGAGAACAATATGTATAATAACTACAAAGTTGTAAAGATAATTTTCAAAAGCTTAGGAATTCTAAACAACACAGTGACCAATCACAATTCCAGAAGATTCATAATGAAACATCCTGCCACCTACAAATAGAGAACTGATGGATTCAGTTCAGATTGATGCATTTTTTTTCTTATTGGACTTGACCAATGAGGGAATTTGTTTTGCTTGACTCTACATGTTTGTAAATAGGTTTTTTATCTTTGTTTTTTCATTTGATAAGTAAGGAAAGTAGAAAGGAAAAATGTGGACCTGAAGATAAAATAAAATTGAATTTTTAAAACTATGTCATTATTCACCGACAAAACAGTGAAAATCCTCATGCTGGTAAATTATTGAGAAGAATTGGAAGTAGAAAGGCAAAAAAAAAAGTCAATTTATTTTAAACTCTCTAAAACCATTTGGGTACTGTTGAACTAACAAATTAAGCAAACTTTTTAGTATGGTCTTTTCAGATCCAAATAAACTTTGTGTATGAATGCAAACCTAAAGGCTTGAGAACAGTAGAAGGGTCCTATATTCTTAGAGTAATGGATAGACTCTAGGAGCAGAAAACTTATAAGAAAACTCATTATCCCAATCAGAAAATGAGTTCTTGGATTTGTAGTGAACTGTCACTGAAAAGTTTAAAGAGTGTCTATGGAGCTAAATTCTAAGTGGGGAGGGACAACAGCCCACTAATATAGTTTGACAAGTGCCAAGTTAGATGCTGAACTCTTGGTTCAGCCTACAGTATCCATCAACTAGGGCAAACTAGCAAGGATGCAGTTTCTTGGTTCTGGCAGTCATATGCTTATGACACTGTAGTGATACCTAAAGAAATAAGAGTTGTCTATGATTCCCAAAGGACTGAAGGAACAGTTTAGAACTTTTACTATATAGTTTGCCAATAATATGAATCTTATTTTACTGAAGCAACCTTCTTTCCATCAAGTATCTTTGGATCACTGGTATCAAAAACTAATGGCTGATTAAAGAAGGTGATGGTGTGTTCTCACTCATCTTTAAAGTTGAGTAGGGCTTTAAATAAATGCTTCAAGCCAAAAAACAAGGAGTGAACCTAGGAAATGCAAGTTTCATTCTCTGAAATTCATTCGCTGTTGGGACAAAGGCCAAGTTGGTACCCTTTCCCCATATAAATATTCCTCTACAGACATGAAGACATTACATGATGACTTGAACTCATGCTTCAAGAGGATACCTAAGTTAGTAAGAAATTGTTTTTAGTAGCCTAAAAATGGCAGCAGATATCATTAAGAGATAGGGCAAAGTCAATGGAGGTTCTTTTTCCTGGAAGAGGCAGGGCTTACGGGCAAGGTCAGGGTCTGAGAGTTGGAAACTATAACTTCTTATCAGTTGATAAGCCTACCTTGAAGCCTCATTTTCAGAAGCTCCTGCTCAAGGTTTGGAATCTGAATATTGAGTCAAGCTAGCTCCAAAGTAGACTCCATTTCCCAGGATCCCCTCCTAGAGGTGTCAGGGGAGGAAAGAAACACCACTGAATGTCATTCTACTAGTTTCAAGGTGATTTAAGTGGCCTAGCACAGCCCTGCTTGGCTTAAAAGACTAGGAAGAATATACCATCCCCACCTACCCCTGCTCAGGGATCTCACTAGAGAAGGGAATTTTACAATCCTCTATATTTGAGAATGAGAAGGTTCATGATTGCCATGGGAATTACCCCCACCTCACCACACCCCATCTCCTTCAAGAAAAAACAAACAAATATTTAGTTCTTTAGCTCTGCCCTTTCCAGAGTGATGTGGGCAGGGCTGGGGAGACCTCAATGTTTACTCCAAGTGCTTACCTTCTCCAGTCTCTAGACTTTGCCCAGGTTGTGTCTCTTGCCAGGAAATACATTTTTGCCTCAACTTTGCCTCTTAGAATCCCTAACTTTCTTCTCTAGGATTCTCTGCCTGCAAGAGACCTTGCCTAATACCTCCATTTACTAGGCCCTTCCTCGAAATTCCTTTGTAATCTACTTTGTAATTATATATGCACATGTTTTCTCCTCTCTCCTCCCCCCCCCCCCCCCAGGAAAATAGTAATCTCCTTGAGAGAAGAGAATCTTGGTTTTCTTTGCTGCAGTTATCTCTAGTGATTCAAAGGAACCTGACATATAATAGACATTTAATGAATGGTTACTGAATGAGTGTTGCACCTACTGCTCCAGTGCTTGTGATAGTGAGTTGGTATTTATTACATGTATTACCTCTACCTTGAAAACTCTTTTATGTGGATATATGTGGGAAATGAGGGGTATACTTGCATGTGGCGCCTACATCCATAGGCTAATGTTCCCTTGCTATTGGGAGTCTGGGTGTTGTGAGCTAGCAGTTTGGATAGGACAAGAGAGTGCTATGCCCTCCAATTTAGAATATCAAGAAAATATATTAAGCACCTACTATGGGTAGAATACTGTGGTAGAAAAGATTAAATAAGACATGGTGCCTGACTTACTGGTCTAATAGGAGACAAGATACATTTATAGAAAAATATAATAATATGATATGATAAGAACATCATAAAAGAGCAGATAAAGGGTTCTTTGATTTCTATTGAGGAAAACTGGTCATTACTGCTTACATATCCCCTTCTCAGTTGGGCCAATGGACTGCTGCCTGGTAGATAGAGTGCCAGACCTGGAATCAGGAAGAACTATCCATCTGAGTTTAAATCCAGCTTCAGACACATACTACTTATGTGATCCCAGGCAAATCACTTCTGTTTGTCTCAGTTTCCACATCTGTAAAACGATTTGAAGAAAATAGCAGACCACCCCAGCATCTCTGTCAAGAAAACACCAAATGGGATCACGAATAATTGGACATAACTGAACATGAGTGAACAACAGGCTGCTGGGACTGCTGTCAAGTTTTAGAGTCAAAGCAGCTTAGTTTCCATGGTATAGAGAGATGTGGGTATCCTAGGCATCTCCAGGCTCTTTCTGTATCATGTGCTTCTGCTGACTGATATACATCTTCTTGGTCTAAATATCTCTTGATCATCTCTGAGAAGCCCTGAGGTAAGACTTGAGGGTTTCTCTTGCTGACTCTGGTCAGTCTTTGTTGACAATCCCCTTCACAGATTTTCAGGGCCTATGTGGCCTTGCTCAAGAGCAGTTTTCCTGCTAAATAGATTTAAATCTAAGTCCCAAACAACAGTATACAAGTTAGGTAGAAATTGCCCCTAGACTGGTTCCAGAGATAAAAAAGTAGAAGAATAATAAGAATCAATCCAAGAATTTTGATTATACAAACTGAAAAGCTTTTGCACAAACAAAATGAATACATCTAAGATAGGAAGGGAAGCAGTCTCATGGAGAAAATTTTTCTTTATGCCATGGTATCCAAGATATCTATAGATAACTTAAGTATGTAAGTCCAAAGAGTCATCCTTCATTTTTTGAAGAGGACCAATGATATCATAGGATATCTTAACTCAAGAGTGAATTAGATTTGAGTGAGGTAGAGTTGCACAAAGTTACAAGCCTCACTTTCTTCCAGAGTCATCAAAGTTCAGTAGTAAGACAAAACTCAGGATGATCTATAATGACCCAGGATGACCTTGGCATCTTCAATGTCTGACCAAGCTCCAAATTCTTCACAGGATGTGCTTCAGGCACCTTTGTGGCAATTGAAATAAATTGTTGGCATCTACCCATTCCACCCAAGAAGGGATTGAAAGGAGAAGTCTTTCCATGCTGAATGTAGACACCCCCCCACCACCACCACCATTTGCAGCTTTGAGGCCTGTTGGTTTTCCTCAACTGGATTTATCAGTTCTAGGGAGACAGTTTTGCTTGGGTGAGGTCACTGCATAAGATACAATTTCTTGGAATCACAGGTGAGAGATCAGCCCTAAATAGGACTTGGCAAGCTTTTCCACCAGAGGGGTGCAAACTATTAACAGTCATATGAAAGCATGCTGCAAATACAAGATTCTCCAAGTGTTATCTGAGGTCCTTTGGGATCCCTTAGGTATTTTTAGAATATCTGAGGTCAAAATATTTTTATAATAATACTAAGATATTATGTCTTTTATATAGCTTTTTGGTCCAACATGTGAGGCCAGATTGTCTTCATATATTTCAACCCAATAATATTGCAACAGATTGAATGTGGAAGCAGATTTTAAAAAGTCAATGATTTTCTATTAAGCCAGACATTAAAGAGATTTGCAAAAATAAATTTTCAATGCTTCTTTTAGAAACAGTTATTGTTTTGGAAAATAGTTATTTTATATTAAAAATATGTCATTTGTGTTAATAAATAATGAATTCATTATTGTTATTTAAAAGAATTTATAAACATACATTTTAAAAATAGATCAGTTTTAATTTATAGTATGATGAATATTGATGCATATAATCCAAATAAACAAAAGGTCTTTGGGTTCCTTAATTTTTAAGAGTTCTAGGGGTAGCTAGGTGGCACAGTGGATAAAGCACCTGCCCTGGAATCAGGAGTACCTGGGTTCAAATCCGGTCTCAGACACTTAATAATTACCTAGCTGTGTGGCCTCGGGCAAGCTACTTAACCCCAGTTGCCTTACAAAAAACTAAAACAAAGAGTTCTAAGACTAAAAAGTTTGAGATTGCTGCTCCAGATTATTAATAATACAAGAGAAGCATATCAGAACAACCATGAGATTTTCACACCCAGCAAAAATGCAAACAGGAAAGGACTAAACAAATTGTGGTGCATGAATGTAATGGAATATTATTGTGTTTTAAGAAGCAACATATATGATGACTATCTAGAAGCATGGAAAGATTTCCAGAAAATGATGCCAAACACAACACATATAATGCCAACAATGTAAATGAAACCAAACATCTGAAAATAAATATTGTAAAATTACAATGAATAAGAATAGTCCTAAAACATGAGAAAATGATTACCCCTTTCTATTGCAGAGTTGGGGGACTTATAAGTGCCAATTATTGTATCTATTGTCAGATTTTTTTCTATTTCTTGATAAGTTTTGCTGATTTTTTTCTCTTTTTCTTAGAAGGAGGGGAGGGGAAAGGATACAGAGAAAAATTTAGGTGATGTAAAAACAAAGGACATCACTAAATTTTTTTTTAGTCAGTCTGAGAGAGAGAGAGAGAGAGAGAGAGAGAGAGAGAGAGAGAGAGCTAGTCCTCAATTTGATTTTTAGTGTCTCAGCACTAGAAAATCATAGAGAGGAATAGATTCTAGAGCAATTTATGATCAATCAGTCAATCAGAGGTTCAGACTGTTATACCAAAAGATCTGGGAAGAGGCAGACAGGATGGGGACCTGAAACAAACATTTCTTAAATAGCTGTCTCTTCAGAATAGTTGTTGCTAGCTACACCTATTGAAAATTGTACTTTGTGGGGTTGAGTTATTTGGTTATTTTTAAAAATTTTAAACTTCTATACAAAATGAGAAAAGCAAGAAAAACCATACATATAAACCATACAGCAGACCATAAGAGAGGATTAAAAATAAAAAATAAATTTCCATTTCAGGAAAACCTATAAAATAAATACTACACATAATTGTCAAAGCTCCCCAACTTTTCTTTTGTTCTCTGCTATGTACTTTTTATTTTTATCGTTTTCCTTCCCTCCTTCCCCATCCTAAAGAAGGCTACTAAGTATGGACATATATATGTATATATGTACATATATACATATATATATATACTTATTTGTTTATATTTACACACACATAAGATATCTATAAACACACATATAAGCATACACATATGTGTAAGATCCTACTATACTTATTTCTTCCTATCATCTGTTTTTCTAAAGATGGATGGCATCTTCCTTCATAAGTCCAATTGTTCATCTTTCATCCTCAAAGGGAACCAAAGACATTAGGAGGAGGATGTCTTGATTGTAAATTGATTTAAGTGAGGCAGAACTGTGCAAAGTCATCAGCCCCACTCTCTCCTCTAGAGGATATGAAGTTCAGTGGCAGGACAAAAGTCAAGAAATCTGGCAATGGTCTGGGATGCAGTAGGTGACCTTGATATCCTCCCCCAGTCCTAGCAGAAACGGTTATTGATTGTACATTGAAACCAGAACACCTCCATTGGCCCAGGAGTACCTCCCATCACCTTTGTGCTTTGTCCTTCCTTGCATGTGCCTAAGTGAGTGAATAATCACCCCAAGACAGTGTTTTCAGCCCTAGTGGTGATATTTAGCGCTTAGTACAGACTAGTACATACTGAGTGGGATATTCCCTCTTAAGAGTTAATATTCCTAGTGAAGTCCTCTCAGGCTTAAAAATCATTAAAACAAAGACAGACTATTACTCTTAGGCTGTTCTTAGAAGAAAGAGGGAGAGAGACCTTGCATACCAAGCCAGCCACCCTCCCGATTCTGGGGGGGGGAGGGGGGAATAGAGGACTGTCTCTAGAGAGACCTTACATTTTTAGTTAGTCACCTATTTGATAATAAAACTATCTTAACTGGGAGAACAGTGGACTGTTCCCATGAGAAAAACCTTGCATTCCAACGAAGCTCATAAGACTCCTCTTGTTTGATGATAAGTAGACTGTTCCTAGACTTTGCCTTCCAAGACAAGTTACATTACTTTAGTAAGATAGTTATAATCTTGAAGGCTATTCTCACCATCTGGATGGTGAGGTAATATTTCATGAAAACATTTCATTCTTGTCTTTGTTGCTGGAGTAGATTTTCACAAGTAGAATGTAACTCTGAAGAATAACCAATGATTTCCAAATCTACCTGTCCTGCCCTAAGCTCTATGCCTTCCTCCAGGTTGCAATTAAAAGTGCCCTTCAGACATCTCAAAATGGATGTCCAATAGACATCTTAATTTCAACATAATCAAAACTGAATTCATCTTCCCCCCTAAGTCCTCACTCCAAACAAACTTCCTTATTATTGTCCAAGATCAATACTCTCCTAGACTCCCAGGCTCACAACCTAGGTATCATCCTCAACTCCTCCCTAACTTTCACCCCTCCATCCATACCCAGTCTTTTGTCAAAGCTGGTCAATTTTACCTTTGAGATATCTCTCAAATATTCGCCATTCTCTCCTCATACTACTGCTACTGTGACACAGGCCCTCATTACTTCACATTTGGATTATTGCAATAGCTTGTTGATGAGTCTACCTACTACAGGTCTCTCCCCACTCTAATCCATCCACCATTCAAGCACCAAAGTGATTTTCCTAAAGTGTAGATCCGTGTTACTTATCTACACAATAAATTACAGGGACTCCTTATAGCCTCCAGAAACAAATATAAAATGTTTTGTTTTGCCTTCAGAACTTTTCATAACCAACCACCACACTCCTACTTTTCTAGTCTCCTTATATTGTTCTGTAAGGTACTGGCCTCTCTAAATTCCTTCACATCTCAAGCAACATCTTATCTTCACCAGGGAACCCTTCCAAACTCCTCTTAATTCTATTGTCTTCTCTCTGTTAATTATTTCCTATTTATCCTATACATAGCTTGTTTTTATATATTTATTTGCTTGCTGTTTCCTCCATGAAATTGTATGGGTAGGCATTGTCTTTTGCCTCTTTTTTTGTGTCTCTGTCACTTAGTACACTGCCTGGCCCATAGAAGCTATTTAATAAACATTTATTGACTGTTCCCTCCCTCCCTCCCTCCTTCCATTCCTTCCTTTCTTCCTTTCTTCCAACAGTCTATCTTTTCAGTTAGTGGAGAGAGGTGTCAGGGAAAAAAATGAATCCTTGATACAAATTTTTCTTTAAAAGGAAATGCTAGAGTAAAATCAAAATATTTAAAGAATAAAATTAAAGGAATCTATTTTCAAAGATAAATGACCTAGAAAACAGGTGAAGGAGACACAATTTAATAATCACTGGACACATCAAAATCCATTTTTAAGAAGTCCGAATACTAATATTTTAACAAATTGAAATATAAAAACTGACCAGATCTATTAAACTACTCATAAAGATAAAATCATCTATTAATCACATCCAGAAAGAAAACCCCCCCAGAAAGGAGGTCTCAGGAATGTTATAGACAAAAATCCAGAGTTTTCACATGAAAGAAAATAATACTACAAGTAGTTAGCAAGAGTTTAAGTGACAAAGGACTATAGTCAAGATTATGTAACACTAACCAGTTTTTACTTTAACTGCAAAGAGATCTTAGGATATTATATTCAAAAAAGCAAAACAAAAGTAATTGGGGTACATGAGAAGAGTTTATAAACATGGAAGAAAGGGTGGAAAAATCAGATATCAAATTAACCTGAATCTTAACAGAACCAGAAAGATATCTACATAAACATCTTCACATAAACACAGTATTTGACATCAAAATACATCAAACTCAAAAGGGAAACAGGAAGAAATGGAGGTAAGAGGAAGATAATACTAGGAATAGTACCAAGCAAAAAATAATAACAAAACAAAATACAAATTCCTGATTCAGAAAGGAGATTGGGAGAGAAAAGAAAGAAAGAAATCAAAGAATTGGAAATATTAAACCAAAGCTACAAATAATGGACTTAACTGGACTATCATATAGTATATATTTCTCTATCTTGTCTACAAGCTTGTCAAGAGAAACTGTTTTCCTTGAATCAAAATATTTTATTCCTATCATCTGGCAATGTAGTAAGACTTTATTTTAAAATAATTTTCAATCATTTTATTAATATCTGTTGTTTCATATATTTCATTTCTGAATATGTCCTTTCCCCTCTGCTACCTAGTGAGACATCACTCATAACAAAAAAATTTTAAAGAAAGAGGGGAAAAAATCAGTTCAGCAAAACCAACACATTAACCATATCTGACATATGTACAATTTTCTACTCTTGCAGTCCCCTATCTCTTCACAAAAGAGAAAGAGATGCATTTTTCTCAACTTTCCTCTGGGGCTGAACTTGGTCATTAAAATAACACATCATTGAATTAATTCTTTCTTTTCTTTCTTTGTTTCTTTGTCTCTCTCTCTCTCTCTCTCTCTCTCTCTCTGTCTCATCTCTCTTGTCTCTCTTGTCTCTCTCTCTCTCTCTCTCTCTCTCTCTCTCTCTCTCTCTCTCTCTCTCTCTCTCTCTCTCTCTCTTCTCCTTTTGTACTTACATTGTGGTAGTCAATGTGTATGTTATTTTCCTGGTTCTATTTGCTTCATTCTTCATATAAATCTTCCCATATATATGACTGAATTCTTAGTATTTGTCATTCTTATAGCACAGTAAGGGCCACAATTTGTTTCATCATTTCCCTAAGATGGACATCTTTGTTTCTAACTTTTTGCTATTACAAAAAGTTCAATTTTCTTCTATTCTTACTCATTCATTTTTCAGATTACAAGACTGCTTTTGAAAACTATCATGTAATTTGAGTATATGTTTATTTACATTTAGCTATTATTTTCCCAGTAAAGCAATTTCCTTTCTCCCACAGGGTCATTGCTTCATACTTTTTGGGAAGTAGCCTTAGAACAGTGGATAAAATATTGAACTTGGAGGAAAGAAAACCTGAATTCAAATTGGTCCTATAGCTGTATTGTTGCCATTGTTTAGTTATCTGTCTCCTCGTGACTCCACTTGTGGTTTTCTTGACAAAGATACTAGAATAGATTACTATTTCCTTCTCCAGCTCATTTTATAGAGGCAAATAGGGTTAAGTGGCTTGTCCAGAATCACACTGTTTGAGGCCAAATTTGAACTCAGGAAGATGAGTCTTCTTGATTCTAGACCCAGTACTCTATCCACTGTACATCTGTCCTTTGGGCAAGTCATAGAAGTTCTCTGAGCCTCAGTTTCTACTTTAAAAAAAAATGAGGATGGGGCGGCTAGGTGGCACAGTGGATAGAGCACCGGCCCTGGAGACAGGAGTACCTGAGTTCAAATCTGACTTCAGACACTTAATAATTATCTAGCTGTGTGGACTTGGGCAAGCCACTTAACCCGATGCCTTGTAAAACAAAAAAATCTACCCCAGCAACAAAGAAAAGAATGAAAGATTTTCATAAACTATTATCTCACCGTCCAGATGGTGAGAATAACTTTCAGGATCATAACTGTCTTATTGAAGTGAGTGGGATATTCCCTCCTAAGAGTTAATATTCCTAGTGAAGTCCTCTAAGGGTTAAAAATCTAAAACAAAGACAGACTATTACTCTTAGGCTCTTCTTAGAAGAAAGAGGGAGAGAGACCTTGCATTCCAAGCCAAGAATCCTCCTGATTCTGTTAGGGGTAGAATAGTGGATTATTTCCAGAGAGACCCTGCATTTTTAGTTAGTCACGTTTTTGATGATAAAACTATCTTAACTGGGAGAACAGTAGACTGTTCCCATGAGGAAAAACCTTGCATTCCAATGAAGCTCATAAGACTCCTCTTGTTTGATGTTAAGGAGACTGTTACTTCAATAAGACAGTTATAATCCTAAAGGTTATTCTCACCATCTGGACGGTGAGGTAATAGTTTATGAAAATCTTTCATTCTTTTCTTTATTGCGGGGGTAGATTTTCACAAGTAGAATGTAACTCTGAAGACTAAGTAATGAGTCGACAGAGAAGGGCTAGGGAGGAGGAGGGGATTAGGTTAGACTATATAATCTTGCTTGACTGTCAATTCAGTGCAGCTCCTTGATCTTCACTATTGTGAGACTTGGAGAGGTGCCCTTTTCTCTAGAAAAGCCAAAATAGGGGCAGCTAGGTGGCATAGTGGGGGGCAGCTAGATGGCATAGTGGATAAAGCACCGGCCCTGGAGTCAGGAGTACCTGGGTTCAAATCCGGTCTCAGACACTTAATAATTACCTAGCTGTGGGGCCTTGGGCAAGCCACTTAACCCCATTTGCCTTGCAAAAACCTAAAAAAAAGCCAAAATAAACTTTCTTTTTTGTTCAAAGGAGTCTCTATTTTTAAGTGGATTTTTATCCCACACAGAAGTAATGCAACTTGTCTTGAAAAAGTAAGGTCTAGGAACAGTCTGCTTATCATCAAACAAGAGGAGTCTTATGAGCTTCGTTGGAATGCAAGGTTTTTCTCATGGGACAGTCTACTGTTCTCCCAGTTAAGATAGTTTTATCATCAAATAGGTGACTAACTAAAAATGCAAGGTCTCTCTGGAAATAGTCCACTACCCCCCCCAACAGAATTAGGATGCTTCCTGGCTTGGAATGCAAGGTCTCTCTTCCTCTTTGTTCTAAGAATAGCCTAAGAGTAATAGTCTGTCTTTATTTTAATGATTTTTAACCCTGGGAAGACTTCACTAGGAATATTAGCTCTTAAGAGGGAACATCCCACTCAAAGTGAAAGCTTAAATACCTAATAGTTATGGTAGGATGAGATCCCACAAATACTGAATTCATAACTCAACTGACCCCCTCTGTAGACTCCTTTATCTTCTTGTAGTTCTGTTCACAGAACTCAGGTCCTCCTGACTCCAGGGGCGGTGCTCTATCCACTGCACCACCTAGCTGCCCCTGCACACACACTTCTTTGCTTAACTTGACTATCTTCTTAAACTCACCTTCTTTACCTTGCTCAAGAAACCAAATGTGACTACTCTCTCATTACGGATCAGTGGTTTCATGCCTTTAGTCTTCTTTTTTTTTTAGCTCACCACAATATTGAAACTTAGTATCTTTTTTAAAAATAAGTTTTTGCAAGGCAATAGGGTTAAGTGACTTGTCAAAGGTAATTATTAAGTGTCTGAGGCAGCATTTGAACTCAGGTCCTCTTGACTCCAGGGCTGATACTCTCACCACTGTGCAACCTAGCTGCTTTGAAACTTAGTATCTTATCGCTTCTTCAAAGAACTTATGAACATTTTGTAGTTATTTGTAAACCTTTTGTGCAACATTGATCTAAAGTCTAAGCCTTTCTAACCTCACTTAGTCAGTTTGGTGATTTCATAACCCAAAAGAAACCACAGTGGCAGCTCTGGGATTTCCCCACCCAAGCTGCTCTGGTAGCACTTCTTACAGAGCCACTGCTGCCTCCAGGTCATAGTAATATATAAACAACCTTTTTTTAAACTGCTATTCCTCCACCTCATCTACTCCCAGATCAAACTGACTTACAGAAAGCTCCCTCAAAATGGTTACCATCATTGATTTCTTTCTGTCTCCCTAATGTACACCTGAATCAATTATATTCAACAATAATACTATAGGTATAAGCAGAAGATACAAAAGAAGGGTGTACATGAGAGCTCTTTGTAAAATATAAAGTATTCTGTATACATATATTATTTGAAATTTCAGTCTAGTCTGCAAAGTTTATACACATTCAATGAGGCAAAAATTTACTAAAATGTGCAGAGCACTAATGCAGAGGGCTAGAGATACAAGACAAAAATGAGGCAGTCTTATTCTCAAGGGGTCAACACTGGACATACACAGATAAGTATAAGTTAAATTAAGGAGAGAATACTAACAAAAGGAAGCTGAGAAGCCTTCATAGAAAAGGTATGGAGCTAAGAGATGGACTTGAGAAGGGAGATCATGGAAAGTGGTGTGAGCAGTTAGGAAGTTGTTTCCTGAGCTAACTCTTGAAGGGAGATAAAGATTGTAAGAGGCAGGAATGAAGAAAAAGCACATTCTAACTGGGAGAAATAAAAATTATGAGTTCATGAAATGTGGAGATAGAAGAGACAAGCCTGGAAAAGTAAGTCAGAGCCAGATCAAAGTTATGTTTAAAGCCTGGCTAAAATATTTGTATTTTTTCCTAGAGGTAACAGGAAGCTACCTACCTCAAGGTGGGATGAATTGGGGGGGGGGGTGACAAGTTCAGATCTGTACCAGGAAAAGTGGAGGACTGTGTGGAGTATAAATTGGAGAGAGGAAGAGATTAAAAGTTGGGAAACCAAAGACTATTTACAGTAGTTCTGCTGAGAGTTGATATGACCCTGAAGTAGGATGGAAGACAAAGAGAGAAAGGATACAGAATTGACAGGTATTTTGGTGGTAGACTCAACAGGATTTGCCAAATGAATAGATATAGGGGAGAGGGGCCCAAGGCAGGGCAGGGAAGAGTGGTGAGAGAAGAATCAAAGACAACTCCCAGGGATGTGAACTTGGGAGTTATGGTGACTCAGAAATAGGGATATTTAGAGAAATGGGTTTAGGTTGGAAGATAATGAATTCCACATGAGGCCAGTGTTATAACCAGGACTATTGTGGTAGCACATTTTAAAACTTCATTTTTTTTTTAGGTTTTTGCAAGGCAAATGGGGTTAAGTGTGTGGCCCAAGGCCACACAGCTAAGTAATTATTAAGTGTCTGAGACCAGATTTGAACCCAGGTACTCCTGACTGGCTGGTGCTTTATCCACTATGCCACCTAACTGCCCCTAAAACTTCATTTTTGAGGGAAAGAATCAAGTGTTTTGCTTTCCTAAAGGTGAGAAAGGGTAATCACTAGAGTCTGTGAGGATAATACATTACAAAAACCAGGATGTCTAGCCTTTGTGGAAACTCAAGAGATGTCAATCTATTTACAGGAAGGAGAGAGTTAGACAAAGAAAAAAAGTGAAATAACTTTGGAGGGGGTTGAATGGGAGTCTATTTACTGTTGTCCTTTGCACTTGGTCAAGGAGGTAGCAGTTCTTGCTCATTAGTATAATGAGCAGGGTGGAGGAATGTATGTGGGTGAATGTGGATGTATCAATTAGATTTGTGACCCCAGCCAATGATTGGCAGAAAGGGGGAGGAACAAAGCCTTTCAAAGGCATATAATACCCTAGCATTTTGGGATTTGGGGGCCCTCTTCCCTTGTGAGAGGTGTGCCATTTATTAAGATGTTTTAATTAAAAAAAACCATTTTAATCACTCTGGACTAAGCCATTTATGATAATTTTAATAAAATTGAAAATATTAAGAAATAATATTTTCCTTTATAATGCTTTCCAGACTCCTGGGGAAAACCCCTTCAAAAGGTGGGTTATAAGTTAAAGAAACAAAAAGCGTTTTAAAGAAATGGTTGCCTGGTTCCCAGCCTTTTAACAGGAGAACCTCATGGGAAAAGTGGGATATAAATTAGGTTTTGAATAATGGATGGGATTAAGAAAAGCTCAAGAAGCTTATATACATCCATGCTGTTATTCACCCAATGTGACTAGCAGTAACCAAGGCTGAAGCCTCTTCTAGGCAATCATTTAAATGTAGTTCTATAAAACTCTGCCCCTTCTGTGTAACTGTGTCTTCCAAGTTCCCTCAGTCTGTGAACCCTGTGGCCAACCTGACCCGTCTAAACTAAAGTTTGCCCCTGCAGGACTTCTTGCCAGTAGCACCCCCACACACAGCCAGCTCCTCTAAATATCCAGAGAAAGATCAATTGTCATGACACTAATTCTTATTATCAAAGATCATAGCTTCAGAGGCGGAGGAACCACGGAGGTGATCTAGTCCGATCTCCTCATCTCTTAGACGTGAGTGCTGCCCAGAAAGCTCACACCGGTAAAATTGAGCCCAGATTCTCTGATCAGATATATCATTCTCCCCCCCCAGCCTCCCACTGGAGTCAGTCAGCGGTGTAACTAGTGAGGGAAGGAAAGAGTGGTAGTCAATGGGGCGACTAGGTGGCAGGGCGGATAGAGCACGGGCCTGGAGTCAGGAGGGCCTGAGTTCAAATCCGACCTCGGACACTTAATAATGACCTAGCTGTAACCCCACTGCCCTGCAAAAAACCTAAAAAAACAAAAAGAGTGGTATTCCAGTAGCAGGAGGAAATCTTTGGGGTGAGGAGGGAGCGATGGTTGTGGGGAGAATGGCTGCCGCATCCCAGGTGGACTCGCGGGTCAAGACCACCTTGGGGTTGCATCAAGCAAACACGCGGCGGGTGGAAGGCGCGGCAGGACTCTGGGAGGTGAGGTCTGGAGGTGGCATCTTGGTGAAGGGAGTGCCCGACGCACTGCCAGCGCAGTGCGCGCCGCGCGGAGCTGTGAAGAGACACGCGTGCGCGCGTGCTGCGGGCGGGGGTGCCCTTGCGTGCTCCCATCTGTGCGTGTGGTGCACTGACACGCGTGCACGTGTGTGTTCGTGGTCACGCGCGTGTCTGTGGGCAGAGGGCCGGGCCCGGCCCGGGCGCACGCGCGGGACGCGTCTTCGCCCCTGTGCACGGGCGGAGAGGCGCCGCCGTCCCTCCACGGGCCGGCCTCCGGACGGGAGCGCTCCCGGGAGGCCGGCGGCTCCGCGCATGACCGGAAGTGCCCCGCGGGGTCTCCCACCCGGCCCGGCGCGCAGCCGCGGACCCGCGGGGCCCCGCTCCCCGAGTCTCCCGCCGAGACGCCCCCCCCCCCCCCCGGGCTGGGAGGCGGGAGCCGAGCCCGCCCCTCCCCCGGCCGTGGGACCTTGGGCTGGGCACTGGCACCGAGCCCGCGGGCCGCCGCCCGGCCCCTCCGTGGGGATGCCAGAAGGAGGAGGTGAGTCACGGCCCGGGCGCCCGGCCGGAGGGGCCTGTGCCCCGCGAGACCGGGGAAGAGACCCGGGGAAGGAGAAGCGCTTCTCCGGGGGGCCCGCAGCTGCACGGCAGGGGCGGAGGACGGGCTTCCAGGGCAGCCTCCGGCCTTTACTAGCCCTGGCACCCTGGGCCTCGCGCCCAGGGCCATCTCCAGCCCTGACCCGCAGCTGGCCGCCCTGCAGGAAGTGAGGCTGGCACTGAGCAGCGCCCGCCCCACTCGGATCCAGATCATGTGCTGGTCATGGCGCCACCTCCCCGATGCCATGTCCTCAAAAAGAGCAGGGGCGGCTAGGCGGTGCAGTGGACAGAGCACCGGCCCGGAGTCAGGAGGATCTGAGTTCAAATGCGGCCTCAGACGCCTAACAATGACCTAGCTGTGTGGCCTCGGGCAAGCCACTTAACCTCACTGCCTTGAGAAAAAACAAACAAAAAAAATAAAACAAAACAGATCCTGGGGTGTGATAGTCTCTGGGAATGAGTATACGGGCCTAACTTGGGCTTCCTGGTATTGCATTCTTCCCTCTTGACCTTGATGCAGCACAGGAATGCAGAGCCCCTTCTTCCTTGCACGTACCCCTGGTAGGCTTCTAAGTGGACAAAGGACAAGCTATATAGTGATTTGCCAATAACACTTGATATTGTCAGAGTCTTATCATTAGACTGTGTCTAGGGAACAGTGTTGTGAAATTCCCAGTTCCTGTTTTGTTCTCCCAGAATCATATGATCTATGATCATAATAACAGATGAGTATTGGCTAGCCAACAAAATCTGTGACCCTTTTATCTGACCCTGAGACACATGTGATTACTTCTGTTTCATTTGAATTCTCTCTTTTCAGCAAAAATATGAAAACTTCTAGTCTTCTGAATTTAGCACTACAGCACTGGCCTCTTTTCATGACTCCTTTCTCTTCATCTAGCCCTGTATTCTCAGGACTATGCCCATTCTGAAGAAAAGAGACTAGGAGATGAAGGTATGGCAGGTGCACTCTTGTCAACCAGATCCCAGGTATGTTGAAATATGTTTCTCATTTTGGACAGATTTTCTTCTCTGATCTTAGAGATTCTTTGCCTAGCTAAGTTTGACTTAGGAACCTGAACTTGAAACCCTCATTCCTTCCTTCCTTCCAGAAGATTGGACCAATCCTGATGGTGAATTCCATTAGTGTGTATTCCTATTTGCCTACCCATTTTGTTCACACATTTTTATTCCTCACATATTTATTCAGACTTTATGTACAGTAACTTCTCTGAAGAATGTAAGATTTATAATGTAATTTTTGTCTTAAGCTTAAATAGAAGAATCAAGACATACATCAATGAAGCATTTAATAGATGAGATAGCATGGTGTGATTGAAAGGGAATCCTGGTTTGTTTCTCAGCACCTGACACTCCTCTCTCCTCATCTCTAAAAATAGGTGGTTAGACTCCACCTCTGATATCCCTTCCTTTACTATAGATCTTCTGAAGCTAAATGTTTAGATCATCGTGAAAGAGGCCTAGATGTGATTCTCAGAAGACCTGAATTTGAGTGTTGGCTTTACAACACCCTTATCATGTGATCTTAGGCACCTCTTAGGGTTTCCAGTTACTTGTCTACAAAAATGGAGGAATTGGATTACGTGACCTTTAAGGTCTCAACCAAATCTTTTTAAATTACTACAATTTATATTTCCAGTTAATATCATTGTGAGGCTTCATGGAAAAGACAGATCTTGAAATATGCCTTGAGTAGTGGGTAGAATTTTTTTTTTAGTAAGGAGGATGGGAAATGTTTGGGAAATAGCCTGAGCAAAAGTCTTAGAGACAAAAGAAAGGATGCAAAGTCTGAAAAACAGATTATACTTGACTGGAGCAGATGTTTTCTGTTGGAGAATGGATGAGAGGAACACTGCAGAGTCTTTCTGGGGGGGAAATTTGAAATTCCTCTAAAGAATTGTCTCAAATGTCAATAAGAAAGACCAAGTACATGAAGAATATCTTTTTGGGGTTTTTTTGTTTTTAAATTTTTTTTTTTGCACAGCAAATGGGGTTAAGTAGCTTGCCCAAGGCCACACAGCTGATTATTAAATTTCTGAGGCAGAATTTGAACTCAGGTACTCCTGACTCCAGGGCCGGTGTTCTATCCACTGCACCAGCTGGCCGTCCCAGAATGAAGAATATTTTATCCAGATTATGATATGCAGTTACTTTTCATGTCAAAAAACAAAATAATCCACAAATATAACTAACTATGAACATGAATTAGAATTTTAATTATTGGAGAAAAATTTGACCTCATCCCTGAGTCTCGGTGGAATGAGGCCCGTGAAGGGAATATGATTCTGCAAAAAGGGTAAGTAGCAGGCATAGTGAATAGGGAACTGGAACTGGAGTCAGGAAGATCCAAGTTCAAATCCATCTTTAAACACCTACTAGTTATGTGACCCTAGACAAGTAATAAAACCTCTGTCTGTCTGAGTTTTCTCATCTGTAAAGTGAAGATGATAGCACCTTCCTTCCTGGGTTGTTTTGAGGAAAAAATGAAATAGTCAGTAAACATTTATTAATTACTTATTAATTTATCAATTAAATAATTAATGTGCTTACATTAAATGCAAAAAAGAGAGTCCCTACCCTCAAGGAGTTGCAATCTGATGTGGAAAGCAATACCCAAAGGCTAAAAAGTATAGGGAGGGAGAAAGGAAAGGGACCCAGCAAAGAGCTTTAGTGGAAAAGTCATAAGAGTCCCTGAGGAGTACAGCCACTTAGAAATGAGGTATATAAGTCAAACTATCTCTTTTAATGGAAATTTTGGAGTTTACGAGCTCATTTTAAGCAAAGGGACTGGGGTGGCTAGGTGGCGTAGTGGATAGAGCACTGGCCTTAGAGTCAGGAGTACCCGAGTTCAAATCCAGCCTCAGACACTTAATAATTACCTAACCGTGTGGCCTTGGGCAAGCCATTTAACCCCATTGCCTTGAAAAATCTAAAAAAATAAAGAAATAAGCAAAGAGATGAGGATAATGATAAGGGAAGACCAGGGTTGATGGGATCTTACTATAGATTGATCAATAATGAGCTTCCTGGGTATGATGGAATGAGAGTTTGCCCCAAACTGAATACAATACTCCAGGTGTTTGATTAGATAAAACTGTTTATTCTTGCCTCCTTCATTTTAGATATTTTCCCTAATGTAGCTTAAGATAAGCTTAAAAGAAGTCATAGTATATACACTAAATTCTTGAATTATACAAATTTGAATTTTGAAATAATGTTGTTATTATTTAGTTGTTTTCAGTGATGTTAGACTCTGTGTGACCCCATTTGGAGTTTTCTTGACAGAGATACTGGAGTGACTTTCCATTTGCTTCTCCAATTCATTTTACAGATGAGGAAACTGAAGCAAATAAATGACTTGTCCAGGGTCACACAGCTAGTAGGAAGTGTCATGAAGATGAGTCTTCCTGAGTCAAGTGATGTATCCACTGCATCATGTAACTGAATTTGGAAAGAAATCTGCCTTCCAAAAAGCACCTCTGTTAATTTTACTGTTCAGTACAATGCTCTGTCTGCTCCTGTGTCTTAACTCAATGCTTATGGCCTCCCACCCCCCACCTCACCCCACCACCACCAAAAAAACTATAAAAAAACTCACCAGGTGAAGCCAAAGAAAGGACACATCCACACACACACACACACACACACACACACACACACACACACACAAACACACACAGAATTTCTATCTAGTCTCTCTCTTCTCTGTTCTGTGCCCCCCCTCTACACTGCAAGCACAAAACCCCCTTTCTGCTTCTCTTTCTTCCTTTCCAATATCTGCAGGTAAATTCACATTACATGAAAATTTCTTTATCTACAGCTCTATGGAGTGGTCCATTTAATAAAGCAAGAACTATCTGTACTTGATGGAGCCCAAATATGGGAAAGCCAGGATTCTATAACATCAGTACATTGTTCCTAGTTATACAAATCATAGACTATGAGAGCTAGCAAGGTCCTTAGATTTCATCTACTCATAGATGCCAAGTGCTCAGTAAATTCATTTTATAGAGGAGGAAGCTGAGATCCAGGGTGGTTACATGGCTTGCCCAGATCCATACAGATCTCAAGTATTCACAGTGCTTACCTTTTTTTCCACACATGAGAACTCTGAGGATCAGGTTGCTGCATCACTACTGGCAGAGGAAGTGTAAAAACAGGACTCAGGACCCAGTTTGTTATTACAGAGAGAGCCTAGCTGTCATAGGTAGATGTCATCTTCAATAAATGCTTGCCTTGAAACACTCAAGACATCAACATCATCCAGAACTATTTCCATAGCCTAATGGTTTTACCTCATTTAATTCTAGACACCTTAGCCTTTTTCTAGGGTCATATGGAGTGGGGGCCTTTAATGAATAGAAATATTTGGTGTTTCAGGAATCTATGGCATTTAAAGATGTGACTATGAACTTCACTCAGGAGGATTGGGGGCAACAAGACCTAACTCAGAAAGACATGTACAAGGACCTGATGTTGGAAAAGTACAGGAACCTAGTGTTGCTGGGTAAGAACAACTACCTCTTAATACATCTTTGGTTCTCCAGTTCTTAAATCTGAGGTATCATCTGAAGAATGTAATTAATTTTTGGCTTAGAATTCATAGGTCATAAAATCTAAACTTCCTGGGACCTGGGGACAGATTATTTCTATTCTCCATTCCCAGACAAAAGTTAATTGTGATGAATTTGTGATCTGTACTTTACTTTTCTCTATCTTGTCTCTTCTTTCTCCCCCCCCAAATAGCAAACAAAAACAAAACCACATCTTTCCCTTCTAGGTTTAATACCCTAAGATCCCTAAGACCCCTAAGAGGGGTAAAATAGATAATCTTTAGGAACTAAGAATAATTTCCTGACTTGTTTCTTTCTCAAAGCATGTTCCTAAGATCCTTCATATTACATCCTCTTTCATAAGAACAAGGACTACAGCTGAACTTTAAAATGTTTCTTTGTACTAGCCAAAAATATTCAAGTTCTGTCTCTCTTCCTCCATGAGCAGGGCTTCCAGTTTCTAAACCCGAAATGGACTCTGAGATGGAGCGAGAAGACTCGGGGATACCTAGAAAAGAAGTCCCAGGAAGCACCTATTCAGGTGAGTAAGAGAATGAAGGAATAATTGAAAATGAACCGAGCATACATGTTGCATAATTTCCCAAGTTTAGTTGATATATTGTTTGTCTTCTCAGTGGGTGAGAGAGATGGGAGGGAGGGAGAGATCTGGAACTAATTTAAATAGAAAATAATTTGTAAAATAATTAAAAAGAAAGAGCACTGGGTTTGATGTCAAAGGACTTGACTTCTGTCCCCCAGATTCAGCATTGTTTGATGCTGAGTAAGTAACTTAACCACATTGAGCTTCAGTTTCCTAGGATAAAATACTATTAACAATATAGGATTGTTGTAAAGAAAGCATTTTTTTTAATTGTTTAGGTTTTTGCAAGGCAAATGGGGTTAAGTGGCTTGCCCAAGACCACACAGCCAGGTAATTATTAAGTGTCTGAGGTCGGATTTGAACTCAGGTACTCCTGACTCCAGGGCCAGTGCTCTATCCACAGCGCCACCTAGCCACCTCAAGAAAGCATTTTTAAAAAAACTATTATTAATAGCAAAGTTTGCAGAAGAAAGGGTAACACTTTTGAATTGAAGCGACATGAGTTTGTTCTCAAACCCCTCCCACCCCTTCCAAAATATCCCAAAAGATATTTGATATCTTTTCTCTGACACTTCCTTCTATAGTCAGAAGTGACCTTCCATCTGTTAGCATAATAGCATCTCTTTCTAGCTTCTCACAGGTTTTACTCTTATATTGACTCACTTTTTTATACAGTATTTTTTTGGTTTCTCTCTTTAGCATCCTTGATTTTACCTTATCTATCAAAAAGATCTTTGCCTAAATCCTTTGCTCCTTCTAGCTCTTGCCTGTTGATATGCTTCATCCTCCTATCTGCATGGGCTGGAGTTCTTTTCTGTTTCCTTGCTCCCTATTCCGTTCATACTCTCCTGAACTGCTTTTCTGCCCTGCTCCTGGTAGAAGAAATGAGATCTGAATGTTTATAGTTTCTCAATCACTGTTCCTCTTGACCTTTTTACTAAAGTTGAAGCTGCCTGCCTCCACATCTTGAACTCAAGCCCTCCTTGGCTTGTTTAACATATATTGTATTCATTCTTTTTATAGCTATGTCCTCTCCTTTCTGTTTCCTATACTTGCTTCTTATTCCTTTTGCTTTTTAACTATGGAAGTAATTTAAGACTGACTACTCTTCTTTATCTCTTTCTAAATTCACTCCTTCAGAGAGCTTGTTCATTCTTTGATTTTCTTTTTTAACTTATTTAAGGCAATGGGGTTAAGTGATTTGTCCAAGGCCACAAAGCTAGGTAATTATTAAGTGTCTGAGGCCTGATTTGAATTCAGGTACTCCTGACTCCAGGGCCGGTGCTCTATCCACTGCACCACCTAACTGCCCCAAGCTTGTTCATTCTTAATTCAATTAACTTCCACCTAAGTATCTAGTCTTGCAAAGCACCATGTTTGGTGCTGAGAATACAAAGAAAAAAAAGAACCCTTGCCTTGGAAGAACTTACATTTGTGTCTGCAGATACAAAATAATTAACAGAAGGGGCAGTTCTAAAAACTTAAGTGATATGGGTGGGAATTGAGATCAAGGAAAGATGGCATCTGAGCTAAGCCCCAAAGCAAAACAAAGAGTTCCAAGGAGCAGAGGTAAGAAGGAAGTACTATCTGGGCATGGGAGATGAATATGGTCAAGTTAGAAATGTGAAATGGAGTGTTTGGTTAGTTTGGAATAAATTGAGGGGAGAGTAATTTGAGATGGATCTGGAAAGGTAGGACTGGAGGCAGATTATGACAAACTTTCAATGTCCAACAGGAGTTTTATTCTATTCTTCAGAAACTGAAGCAGGGGAAGGACATGGTCAGGCCTTTACAAAGATTTGTTTTGACAACTTTGTAGAAGATGGATTAGAGAGGGCAGAGTCTGGAAACAAAAGGCCATTATAATAGTCTAAGTGGCAGGTGATGAGAACCTTGACTAGAAGAGTTGCCATGTCATCAGAGAAAAGAGAAAAAAATCAAGAGTGCTAGTACAACTTGAATTGGCAAATTTTGGCATCTACTTAGATATGAAAAGTAACAGAATGAAGAGTCAAGGCTGATTCCTAGGTTTTTAACCTGAATCACTGAAGAATGTTTAAACAGTCAGTTTAAACAGAGAAGTTAGGGAGGAGAGAGTGAGTTTCAGTTTGAATGTTGATTTGAGAGGCAACATTGTATCTCCTACATGTTTCCTTTCCTTTCTCATTTCTGTCTCTTACAATCTCTAGATTCCTTCAAGGCTTTAGTTTAAGTACCGTACCACCTCTTCCCCAGGACCTTTGCTCATACCTCTAGTTGTTAATGCTGTTCCCTAACTGAAGTTTCCTTGTGTTAATTTTGTCCATGCTTTATATTTGCTTATCAATATGTATTTTGGGGGCAGAGAAATGGTGCAGTGGATAGAGCACTAGCCCTGGAGTCAGAAGGACCCGAGTTCAAATTCTGTCTCAGACACTTAATAATTGCCTAGTCACTTAACCTCATTGCTTGGCAAAAACAACCAAAACAAAACAAACCAAAAAACCAAATATGTATGTTGTATCCTGTCAATAGAATTTAAACTTCTGGGAGGCAGAGATTAATTTTGTTTTTTGCATCCTTAGTGTCTAACATACTGCTTTGCATATAGTGGGTGCTTAATAAATACGTGCTGAATTAAAATATATATTAGATATGTATGTATGTATACACACACACACACACACACACATATCTTACATAATTGTAGGGGTATGATATTCAACATTACCAGTACCATAGTCTACTCTTTCCCAAGAGACATTTGAGTTTTGTTTGTTTCTTTCAGCCTGGGAGACCATATCTAAGTCCAAAGAATCACCTCCAAATCCAGACTTTTTTAAAGATAACTCAACAGCACCTGAAGAAGCAATAATGGAAACACTACCTAGAATTGGTCCAGAGGACCCCACGTTTCAAGAGACCTGGGAATGTGATAGTATTCTAGAGAGGCAGCAGGAAAACCAAGAGAGAGATTTAAGGCAAGTAAAAATCACTCACAAGAAGTCTTCCCCTGGAGAAAAATGTCATGAAGGCAGTGAACTTGGGAGGAACTTTGGCCTCAGGTCAGTCCTTATTACACATCAGAGAGTTTCTGGAGGAAAAAACTTCCTTAAGTATAATACACATAGAAAAAATTCAGACCTACTTAAACATCATAAGATACATGCTGGAGAAAAACCTTACACTTGTAATGATTGTGGAAAAGGCTTCAGTTACTGCTCATCCCTTTCTCAACATCAGAAAAGTCATACTGGAGAGAAGCCCTATGAATGTAATGAATGTGGGAAAGCCTTCAGCCAGAGCTCATCCCTTGTTCAGCATCAGAGAATTCATACTGGAGAGAAGCCCTATAAATGTAATGAATGTGGAAAAGCTTTCAGTCAGAATGCAAACCTTACCAAACATCAGAGAACTCATACTGGAGAGAAACCCTATAAATGCAATGAATGTGAAAGAGCCTTTGGTGACTGCTCAGCTCTTATTCAACATCAGAGAATTCATACTGGAGAGAAACCCTATGAATGTAATGAATGTGGAAAAGCCTTCCGCCACAGTGCAAATCTTACAAACCATCAAAGAACACATACTGGAGAAAAACCCTATACATGTATTCAGTGTGGAAAATCCTTTGGTTATTGTGCAGCCTTTATTCAGCATCAGAGAATACATACTGGAGAGAAACCCTATAAATGTAATGAATGTGGGAAAGCTTTCAGTCAGAGTGCAAATCTCACAAACCATCAGAGAATTCATACTGGAGAGAAACCCTATAAATGTAATGAATGTGGGAAAGACTTCAGCCAGAGTACAAACCTCATAATCCATCAGAAAATTCATACTGGAGAGAAACCTTATGAATGTAATGAATGTGGGAAAGCCTTTAGTGATAGTTCAGCCCTTATTAGACATCATGTCATTCATACTGGAGAGAAACCCTATGAATGTAATGAATGTGGGAAAGCTTTCAATCAGAGCTCATCACTTACACAACATCAGAGAACTCATACTGGAGAGAAACCTTATAAATGTAAGGAGTGTGGAAAAGCTTTCAGGTGTAGTTCAGCCTTCATCAGACATCAGAGACTCCATACTGGAGAGTAAATACAGGACTATAATGAAAGCAGGGAATTTCTCAGTCACCTTTTTTTCCTTTTTTTTTTAACCATCAGTTGTTAGAAAGAAAGACTTCATAGGGGATTGCAAATGACTTGAGATCAGGCTGCCATTGCAGAATTTTTCCACAGCAGCCTTTAATAAATGTTCATTAATTTAATAAGTGCTTATTGATTCACTCACTGATTGAGATGATTAATGTAAGTCTTCCAAATTTTAAGAAGTTAACCTTTCTTAGAAAATTCTAATTGATTTGACAACCTAGTGATGATGGAAACGAAATGGAACTATATTTTTGCCCTTGAAAGATTATTTCCTTTAGGCAGAACAGCACAAAGTGCAGGCCTCATCCTGGGAGTATAAGAACTTCCTGTAGGTCTGTTTCAAAAGGAAAGGAACAATATTTTTTTCTTTTTTTTTAATCTCTGATGACAGTGTAATTAGCTGTTGAGAGCAGTTAAGTGGGAAAGAGATCCTAAGACTTCTAATTAAATGTTAGTGACACATGTAGTCTTGATTTTTCCTTTCATAATGAAAGAGTAAGAACCAGGTTTAACCACCAGCCCATTGGAATGGGTTGACTATTTGTTTATTTGGTACTCATTATTGATTCCCTTTAGTTATTTTGGGACTTTTATTAGTTTTATACTTCTATAAACCTGTACTTAAAAATTTGCACAAAATTCAGCTTAATTCAGCAATTCCGTTCAGATAATTCACTCTGACTTATTTGCTTAACATGTGTGAGCTAGGTAAGCGTTTTTTTTTTTTTTTTTTGCAAGGCAAATGGGGTTAAATAGCTTGCCCAAGGCCACACAGTTAGTCTGAGACTGGATTTGAACCCAGGTACTCCTGACTCCAGGGCCGGTGCTTTATCCACTGCGCCACCTAGCCACCCCTGGGTAAGCATTTTTGATATTGCCATGCTGTCATACAAAATGGTCATCATTTTTTGCATCTTTTTGCATCTAATAGCAGAACTAATGGTACTAATCTCCTTTTTCCTATTGTATCAAATTACTCTGACTTTGCTAAAAAGGAAGGAGGATCCAAGATCCAAGCCTTAGTCTACAAAGCTAATCAAATCTCAAAAAAACACAATTTCAGTATCTTAAGGAAAAACTATCTTGACTTGCATGAGAGGTAAGAGATAGGAATAGTAGAGAGGGCATATTGTTTCTGCAACACATACTTTTGGAGAAAATTCAACATAAATGTAAGACTATACAAGCATATTAGTTCATGTGAACTAATATACATTTTTTTATGAGCCTTGTCCCATAGATGATTTCTATCCTAAAAACTAGTTAGGGGTACTTAAGTTGACCAGACTGAGAGGAGACTGATTTGTTGGCTTTCTGAATTTGTATTTTGTTGGAGTTGGATCCTGGTTAGGCATACCCTTAGAGCTTCATTGTCTTCAGTCATCTTTGATTTCCTCAACTCTAGCTTATGGCAAGCTTCCAGAAGAAGGAGTAACCTTATGCCACTCCCATACTGGGCATACTTTCCTGCATTTTCAAAGTTTTCCCAGAAGGGTGCTCTTTCATTTCAAAGATCTGTCCTTGGCTCTGTTCATTTCAATATACTCATCAGTGACTTGAATGAAAGTATCGATTTGTTAATTCAATAAGCATTTAATAAGTGCCTACATATGCTAGGAACTAAAATAAATAATGAGGTTAGGGAAAGAAAAATTAAACTATTCCCTTCAAGTTTACATTATTCATGTTCAACTGATAGTCTATTAGAATGGAAACTTCTTAGGGGAAGGGACTCACCCATACAGGGTGTCTCAGAACAGTTTAAACTGTTAAAACTTAATCTGCACTAAAACTTTTGGGATACTGTATAGTGTAAAGAGAGCACAGTGTAGTACATAGTATGAGTTTTTGGAAGCTTTTTAATTTAGAACTTGGGTCATAATCATTACATTCTGAGGCAGTTTTAAAAATTGGATGAAATTCACATTTAGGCTGCAACAGTACTATTCCTTATAGCTGACATTTCTGTAGCACTTTTAAGATTTGCACAGTGCTTTACAAATGTAAGTATTCCATTAGAATCATGGGCTCCAGATCTAGGATACATCATGTGTCTTTACTCATCATCAGTGGGACTTCACTCTTTTCTCAATTCTGTATTACTTCCCTCTTCTAGAATGTAAACTCCTTGAGAGTGGGGGCTAACTCTTATATCTGTAATTCAGCAGTTGCACTGCTCCTGGCTCATAATAAGGGCTTAATAAATATTTTTCATTCATTCCAGTGTACTTGACCCATAGGCCCTATCTGGGTATTGTGTTCCAAGCTGGGGTCTTCTTTTAAGCAAAAGCATTGACAGATTTAGAGTGCTTCCTGAAGAGAGTGACAGGAAAAGACTGGAGTGTATGCATAAGAGGACTTACTGAAAACCAGGTTTTTATTTTTTTAACTTTTTTTTTTATTTTGGAACTGGGATACCCTAGGCTCTGCATTCTTCAACTCTATCTCAAGGACTTCTGGATTATAATTGCTAGAGCTTAAAAAAATTTATAGCTCATTTAGTCCAAACCTCTAATTTCAACATGTGGAAATTTGGGCTCAGAAAGTGATTTCCACAAAGGTCATACAGAGTAAAATAGTTGAAGCTAAGATTTGAAATGCTTTTTTTCCCCTTTTATTAAAGATTTTATTTAAGTTTTACAATTTTCCCCCAATCCTACTTCCCTCTCCTCCCCCAGTCTTTACTTTGTTTCTGTGTTGTACATTGATCCAAATTGAGTGTGATGAGAGAGAAATCATATCCTTAAGGAAGAAACAAAAAGTATAAGAGATAACAAGATCAGACAATAAGATATCTGGTTTTTTTCTAAATTAAAGGGAATAGTGCTTGAACTTTGTTCAAACTCCATGGCTCTTTATCTGGATGCAGATGGTATTCTCCATTTCAGACAGCCCCAAATTGTCCCTGATGGTTACACTGAATCTTCAAAGATTATATTTTGAGCTATGTTACCTCTAACTTCTTAAAGTTCTGTTAAAATAGACATTGTGCACCTGAAATGGGCAGCTAAGTGCAATGGATAGAGCACTGGACTTGGAATCAAGAGGTTGGGAGTTCAAATACAGCTTCTAATACTTCCTAGCTGTGACTTGGGGCCAATTAACTTAACCTTGATTGCCTTGAAACCAAAGCCATTTCCAGCCATCCTGATTCATACCTGGCTACTGAACCCAGATGACTTTGAAGGAGAAAGTGAGGCTGGTGACTTAGCACAGCAACCCCTCACTCAAATCCATTTCACATGCTTTGTCATGACATCACCTCCCTGATGTCTTCGAAAATGAAGGACAAATATTATTGTACTCCTGAATCACCTTAGATCAGTATTTCAGAGAGATACTCTGTCTCTATGTCCTATTTCATTCTGTTTCTTCCTATAGGATGCCTGATTTACTCCTCATAATATTGCTACTGAACAGAGTAGGAACTTCATTACATTTACATGGATTGCAGGACTTTACAGAGATTACCATGGGTTTTAGGTCAGTTTTATTCAACTCAGTTACAAAAGATCAGTCCTAAAACATAATTCAACAACCTTATAGCATATGCACCAAAACTGACCTGTAATATTGCTATGAGCAACTTTTTTTTTTTTTTTTAGTTTTTGCAAGGCAAATGGGGTTAAGTGGCTTGCCCAAGGCCACACAGCTAGGTAATTATTAACTGTCTGAGGCTGGATTTGAACCCAGGTACTCCTGACTCCAGGGCTGGTGCTTTATCCACTGTGCCACCTAGCCGCCCCCTATGAGCAACTCAAGGCAAAATAAAGGCAAGATTTCAGAGGAAGCAAAACTTGTGTCTGTCCCTGTCCCACCTCCCTTTTTAACATCTTAGATGACAAACAGGTGAAGAATATTCAATATTCTGGCCCGAAATTTTATACTTGCTATTTTTCATGGTTATTGTTTACTCACAGACAGACCAAAGCATCCTCTACTTTTTTCATTATTGCCAATTCCTCTTCTCTGACCTGGATTCTCTTCTGTCCAGAAAAGACTTTGAGCAAGAAAGTGTTCATTTTTTCCCCTTGTTCTTTTACCAGTGTCTGAGAATAGCACCCAAACTTTTTCCAATGCATTTTTAAAAAGGATTTCTTGTTACTATACTTATGTACTGAGGATGCACAATAATAAAAGGGATATTTACAGGAATTTTATTAACAAACACTATTTTTATATGTCATCTCCAGGAACCTAGGTAATACTCCTCTATTTTTCCTTTCTAGTATGACATTCTTCTAGGTATTTTGTTCATTTTCTGTTTCTCTTTTCTCTTTATATTGACCAAGAAAAACTGACTTTAGACTCTGCCATGTAACTGTGTGATGTTGGGCACCTCTCTGGCCCTCATGTGATTTTTTGTAAAGTTACAAAGTTGCAATAGATAATCTTTGAAGTTCCTTCTGGCTCTAAAGTGTGTAATCCTACAATTTTGCTAGGTCAAAGTATTGCTTAGGTTTCAGCCTCCTAAAATCTAACTCTCAGGTCTGTGTGTGGGAACCTAGTGCCTAGGATTGGCATTTCTCTCATTTAGTTTCCTATATGAAACTCACGTCTCTTCCTGACTTCCTGACTTCCTCCCTGTCTAGAAACTTGGGAGAAATTTTTCCTTTACTCTTCCTTGAGTCCCAAAGATAAAACTAACCTCTCTTCCCAGGGCTAGAGAGGTGGTGGGAGGGTGGAGGAGTGATGTTGAGAGCCTTGCTCCATCTCCTTATCCCCAGAATAAAGGGCTGTTTGGGAGGGAGCAAGATGGGTTATCTTTCCCACTAGGTACATATTTCCTTACCAGCCAAAGACATAGTTCTTTCTTAAATTGAAGTTTTAGTCGCCCTTTATACTGACATGTACATTTGTCCTAGACCTTTTCTCCTCCCTCCTTCACTCCAGTGAAGTAACATGCTAGAATATCTCTAAGTAATTGTGGGCTCACATTCCTCACAGTTATGAGGAACAAGTGTAAAAGCAGAAAAGTCAAATGTTCTTCTTTTGAAAGAAGTATTAAAGCCATCTATTACTCATCAAATATTTGTAATCTAGGGGAGTAATGGATTCAAGATACTTTTCATGATGAATAGTTAGGAAACTTCAACCATAAAAATGGATAGAGTAGTCTGTAAGCCAAATTGCTGTAGAATAGGGTTTTTCAATCATAACTGACTCTTCTTAAACTGTTGGTTGGGTTTTTTTGGGGGGGAGGGGGATCTTTTGTCAAGGGTACTAGGGTTTTTCATTTCCTTCTCCAGACTATTTTGCAGATTGGAAATCAGAGGTAAACAGGGTTAAGTGATTTGCTCAAGTCACACAGCTGGTTGAGGCCAAATTTTAATTTAGGAAGATGAGTCTTTTCTGACTCCAAACTGGGCACTTTATCCATGGCTCAAATACTACCTGTTTGACTGTGATTAAGATCAGATCTCCACTCTCCCAAGGAAGGAGAGTTATCTCACCAAGGAAAATCTCTCAGCAATTCTCTAGATTTGTAGTCATTGAGAATTTAGGGATTTGGTGAGAGGTAGCTTACCCACTCACTAATGACTAAGAGGAGATTGGTCTGCATTTCAAAAGTCTGCACTTACCTCTCCTTCCTGCCTGTCAAATTGTTTCACTAAAATGTCTGCCCCCTGTGCAGGATCCTTGATCTTACAACTACTCACTAGTCATACTACCCCCCTTCATGCTCAGTGTCACTTAGGAAAACTGTCTAGGCTTTCAAAAAAAAAAGAAGGAAAAGAATGAATTCTGTAAAGTGTAGGCCAATGAGTTAATGCATCAATTCCCAACACAATTCTAGTACCATTATTAAAGGGGATAGTTAGTGAAATCTTTTAAAAGGAAGTTGTGTTACTAGAAACCCAGGACAGTTTCATCAAGAGCAGATTATGTTGTTAGTAATTTTATTTATTTATTTTTGGGGGGTCAGGGTCTCTAAACTTGTAGATCAAAAGAATACTGTAGATATAGTTTACCTAGATTTAAGTAAAACATTTGATAAATTATCCTGCTATTTTTAATGGAAATGATCTGGACTAGAGAATAGCACGATTAGGTTGATTTGAAACTAGTTAAATACCAGCCCCTGAAAATAGTCATTAATGGTTTGATGTCATCTTAGAAGGGCACCTCAAGCAGAATACCTCAGGGAATGTACTTAGTATTTTTTTTAATCAGTGACTGGAGAAAACAGACCAGATTACATGTTTAACACATTTGCAGATGACACAAAGCTGGAAAGGACAGTTAATATACTGAATGCCATGCAGAGTCCAAAAATAGTTTGACAGGCTAGAATATTAGGCTAAATCTAATAAAGTAAAATTTACTGTGGCTGAATATAAAATTTATATGTACTCCAAAAAAATAAATCAACTTTACACATAGAAGAAGCATGACTAGACAGGTCTAATACATTGATGCATGGATCTTGACAAAAACCCTGCAGCGGCACACTTGGTACCTCCAGGCCTTTTTCTATCCTCTTTGAAATTGAACTCTCTTATATTTGTTGCTTTCCCAAATTAGAGTGTGAGCTTCTTGAGAACAAGGACTGTGCTGTTTCTATTTATTCCCCCAGTACTTAATATAGTGCTTGACACATAGGACTTAATAAATGCTTGTTCATTAATTCAAGTGAGGACCAACTGAACCCATGTCAGATATGTTATAGAGTAGATTCTTCTTTAGGTACAAGTTGTACTAGATCAAGTCTAAGGTCTTTTCCAGCTGTCTGAGACTCAGTGATTCAATAAATATGAAAAGCTTTTTTGACTACCAAAATAGGAAGTCATATATTAAGACATTGTCTGAAATGTGAAAGTATTATCTATGTCAATGGAGGGAATACTTACACTGATGAAATCATCAGTCTTTGAAGTAAACAGCTAAGTGGCATAGGAAATAGAGCTCTAAGTCCAGAATTAGGAGGACCTGAGTTTTAAATTGAGTAACACTAGCGGTATGACCCTAGGGAAAACACAACCTCTATCAGCCTCAGTGCCTCCAGAATATACATGAATCCATGAAAGACTATGAGCCGATCAAGTAAGAAAGTGTATTAAAGAGAAAGGAGAAGGCAGACCAGGAAAGAGCCTTAGGGTATTCCTGAATTAGTGACTGTGACAAAGAAGTTGAAGCAAAGAAGACTGTGTGGGGAGTGGAAGGGGAGAAAAGAAGTTTCTATGAATATAAAGATTTTCACACTTGAAAAGACTCTCCGTGGGATGACCTCTTTGTTGGAGTTGGTATGGAGTATAGGAATTATTTCCTCCATTTGAGAGATGACAAAAGCTCTGAGATATTAAGTGACTTGTCCACAATCACATAGATATCAAGGTCTGAACCCAGAATTGAACTCTCTTCCCCAAAAGCAGAGAAGCCAATAGTATCTTTACTTTAACAGTAATTCTGTCCTTCAAAAGAGAGAGAAACCAGCTAAGATAAATTCTATTATGGGTCTAACTCTCACTAAGAGAACTGGTTGATGAATGGCAATAATGAAAATCTTAAGGGAGGATGAAGAAAAACTATATATACTGTACTGTTTTAGGTATGTCTTACTGAAACAAATTTTATTCATTGTAACACTATTCTAAATCCAAGCAAATCTAGATTACAGAAAAAATATCCATATTGACATAGTTTCTCCATGTTTTTTTAACATTTCTCTACCCCCCAAGGCAAATGGAGGTAAAGAAATGGGATGTTAGTAGCATTAATAGGAACATTGCACAAAAAAAAATATTTTTTTAGAATGCCATTTGGGCTTAACATTCCAGAACAATATTTACCAGCAATAGTCATTTAATCTTCAGTTAGGAGCCAAAGATAAGCAGAGTCTTGACTCTTCCCTTCTTGAAAAAGATCTAGAGAATGCACCAATTGGATTCTCATAGGGAAAGCTAAGAAGGAATCACAGTGAGTCATCTTTTTCCATCCTATGGGAGTTCTGTGGTCTCTGGAGAAGGAGCCTGGTCATCCAGTGCCAAGTCACAGATTCAGGATGGAGGGGAATGTACTAAGCATGGAACAGATTCCAGGAATCAAATAATAGCTGTGTGACTGTTATTCCACATCATCCCAAACCAAAGAGTAACCAGCAATTCAGTAACTCTGAATATGGAGAGCCTCCCCACAAACCAATAGTAGCTAAATCTAGTGGCAGTTTACTGAAATTTCCAAATAGAAACATGCTGATAAACCAAAACCTGGATCTGAAATTTGTCTGTCCCAGTACTTTGGCAGCACTGAAATTTTTTAGGACCCTAGTCAGAGCTGTGAAAGCTGCAGAAGGATGAAAGAGGATAGAAACTTAGATCAGATATCCCCATTTCCCAGAAGTGTGCAGAGTCCAGCACTACCATAAAGTTCAAAGTTAAGAAATAGCAGAAGGAGCAGACAAAAGAACCAAACCTTAAGGAACTATCACAGTACTGGGGAAGTTCAAGATACAAACAGAAAATAACAAAACCAACAAAAAAACTACAAGCAAAGCTTCAAAGATAAATTCAGTAAGAATTTCTAGAAGAATTTAAAACAGAGTTTTACAATACGACTAATATGGAAATATGTTAAACATGATTGTACATGTACAACCTGTATCAGGTTGCTTCAATTTTTAGCATTCATTTTTTTTAGGGTTTTTTTTTTTTGCAAGGCAAATGGGGTTAAGTGGCTTGCCCAAGGCCACACAGCTAGGTAATTATTAAGTGTCTGAGATAAGATTTGAACCCAGGTACTCCTGATTCCAGGGCCCGTGCTTTATCCACTGCACCACCTTAGCCGCACCTAGCATTCATTTTATAAGATTTTGAGTTCCAATTTTTTTCTCTGCTCTTCCTCCCTTTCTCTCTTTTGAAAAGTAGCAGACAGTTTGATACAGGTTATATATGTGCCATCATGTAAAACATTTCCATATTAGTAACAGTTGTGAAAAAAGAAACAGATCAAAAAGGGGAAAAAAAACACAAGAAAAAATAAAGTATCCTTTGATTTGCATTCAGATTCCATCAGTTCTTTATCTTTGTGTGGATACCATTTTCCTTCATGAGTGTTTTGTACTTATCTTGGATCATTGTGTTGCTGAAAAGGGCTTAGTTTTTAATAGTGATCATCACACAATGTTGCTGATACTAGGTACAGTATTTTCTTGGTTTTCCTTTGCATCAGTTTGTATAAATCTTTCTGAAAATATGCCTGTCCATCATTTCTTATTACACAATAGTATGCAATTACATTCGTATACCACAACTTATTCAGCCCTTTTCCAGTTGATGAGTATCCTTTCCAATATTTTGCCACCATGAAAAAGGCTGCTATAAATATTTTTGTATATTTAGGTCCTTTTCTCTTTTTCATGATCTCTTTGGGATACAGACCTAGTAGTGGTATTGCTAAACCAAAAGGGATGCACAGTTTGATTGCCCTTTGGGCATAGTTCCAAATTGTTCTTTTTTTTTAAGGTTTTTGCTAGGCAATGGGGTTAAATGGCTTGCCCAAGGTCACACAGCTAGGTAATTATTAAGTGTCTGAGGCCAGATTTGAACTACGACACCTAGCCACCCCTCTGTTTTCAAGAATGGTCAGAGCAGTTCCTCAGTTATAGCACATTAATGTTCTAATTTTCCCACATTCTCTCCAAAATTTATCATTTTCCTTTTTTTGTCCTATTGGCCAATCTGATATGTGTGAGGTGGCACCTCAGAGTTGTTTTCTCTAATCAAAAGTGATTTAGAACTCTTCTTTATATTCCTATAAATAGTTTAAAAAAAATTTAAAAACCAAATGGAAGCAGGAGAAGAAAAAAACAGAAAGAATTTAAAGAGTAGCAAAAAATGGTAAATATGAGTAAGAAATCATGAAGGACTAAAAATGTTTAAATTCATATACAGGGAGATGACATATGTAACTCCTCAAAATTTTATTATCACCACTCATAAAGACTAATTAGACAGAAAGCCTGTGACTGATCTTAAAAGAAGAATGGAATGAGTGGGAGAGGGGAAGGAGAAAAAGAATGGGAAAAATGAACTCAATGAATGAGGTATGTATAGAGGAATTTAATCAATAAGGAGATGGTGTGGTGGAGAGCAAATGGCACTTGAACATCACTCTCAACTGATCTGGTTAAGAATGTGCATATAGTTAGGTGCAGAAATACATTTTATTTAACAAAGAAATAGGAAGGAAGAAGGTTAAGGGGACAGGGTTAGTCTGAAGCAAAACAAAACCTTCAAGAGTGGGCAAGGAGAAAAGAGAAGGATAAATATAAGAGAAAAGAATGGAGGGAAATAAGCAGTTAACAATCATAACTGTTGATGTAAATAGGATGAATTCATCCATTAAAATGAAAGTAAGGGGCAGCTAGGTGGCGCAGTGGATAAAGCACCGGCCCTGGAGTCAGGAGTACCTGGGTTCAAATTTGGTCTCAGACCGAATTATTTAAAATTACCTAGCTGTGTGGCCTTGGGCAAGCCACTTAACCCCATTTGCCTGGCAAAAAAAAAAAAAAACCTAAAAAAACCTAAAAAATGAAAGTGAATAGTAACCTTTAGAAACTACAATCCACTACAATCCAACAATATGTTTTTTACAAGAAATAGACTTGCAACAGTAAGATACAAACAGTTAAAATAAAGGACTAGAGTAGAAGCTATTACTTCACTTGAAGTGGTGGGCGGGAGGCAGCAGTAGTAACTATGATCTTAGACAAACTAAAAGCAAAAAATGTCCTCATTAAAAAATAAGCAGAGAAACTACATTTTGCTAAAAGGTACCATATTGATTAGAGAAATACAGATTAAATCATCTCTGAGGTACCAATTCACACCTATCAGATTGGCCTGATCAATGTTGGAGGGAATGTGGGAAAACTGGGACACTAATGCATTGCTGGTGAATTGGGAACTGATCCAAACTTTCTCGAGAGCAATTTGGAATTATGCCCAAAGGGCAATAAAACTGTGCATACCCTTTGATCCAGTAATATCACTACTGGCTCTATATCCTGAACAGATCAAGAAAAAAGGGTAAAAATCGGCAGAGTTGGAAATTGAGGGGATGCCCATCAATTGGGGAATGGCTGAGCAAATTGTAGTATATGTATGTGGTGAGACATTATTGTTCTATAAGAAATCAGGAGGGTCAGGATTTCAGCCTGAAAAGACTTGTGTGAATTGCTTCAGGGTGAAATGAAAAGAACCAGAAGAATATTATGCACATTAATAACAACATGGGGTCATGACCAACCAGGATGGACTTGTTCATTTCAGCAATACAATAATCAAAGATAATCTTTTTTTTTAAGGTTTTTGCAAGGCAAACTGGGTTAAGTGGCTTGCCCAATTATTAAGTATCTGAGACCGGATTTGAACCCAGGTACTCCTGACTCCAGGGCCAGTGCTTTATCCACTACGCCACCTAGCTGCCCCAGAATCAAAGACAATCTTAAAAGACTTATGATGGAAAATAATGTCCATATCCAGAGAAGGAACTGTGGAATTTAAACAAAGACTCAAGTTTATTATTTTCAATTTTTAAAAGTTGTCTTATGGATTGTGTTATTTCTTTCTCTCTAATGTTTTCTTCCATTTGGATTTTATTCTTCTCTCACAACATGGTACCAATATGGATCTATTGTTTAACATGGTTATAAATGTAGAGCCTATAGCTGATTGCTTTCTGTCAGGGATAGGGGGGAAGGGAAAAGAGGGAGGGAGAAAAATGGAAAATTTAAAACCATGCAAAAAAGAGATTGGTTAAAAAATAAAAAATAAAAAGTACCATAGATAATATCCATTCTGAATATATCTACCAAATAGAATGGTATCTAAATGTTTTTTTGGAGGGAGGTGGGACAATGGGGTTAAGTGACATGGCCAAGGTCACTCAGTAAGTATTAACGTGTCTGTGGCTAGATTTGAACTCAGATCCTCCTGACTCCAGGGTCAGTACTCTATCCTAGCTGCTCCTTTTAAATACCTTTTTAAAAAAATTACATAGCATCTAAATTCTTAAGGGAAAAGATAAATAAGTTATAGAAAGAAGTAGGTATGAAAATTACAATAGTCAGGAACTTCAATTTGCTTTCTCTCAGACCTAGATAAATAGAACCAAAAACCCCTTTAATTAGAACTCTTCAATTCCTTCCTTGAACATTCCCCACAGGGACTTAGAGTTTCCATTTTATGATTAATATCCCTGAAATCCTTTTTTGAATAAAATAAAAGGGCTTTGAATGGAAAAAAAGAAGATATTTCTTTTGAGTGGGTTACAGACCAATTACTTCGGGGGATGGAGAAAGCAAAGATTTAAAATATAAAAGATGTTTTTCATTCAAAGTTTGATCTCTCTCCTTAATCAATTTCCTGAGATCTTAGTCTTATTCTCTGCTTTTTACACACTTTGCTAAAAGGAAAAAATCTCAAAAGTGTTTTTAAAGTAAAGAAATATTTATTCTTTAATATCTTAGAATCTTAGAGAGTACATGCTCACAGTGGACATGAACCACATGATAGGATTGGAGAAGGATAAAAGATCTTTAAGATCTAAGATTGGTTATTGCTTCTTTCTTTAGCTATCCTTGAAAGATAGATTTTTTTTTTCAGAGGCAATGAGAGTTAAATGACTTGCCTAGAGTCACACAGTTATTAAGTATCTGTGGTTGGTTGAACTAAAAAGGAAAATGACCACTCCCAGCTAGAATTTGTTATGTGGAAGGATAGGAAATCTAGTTATAATCTGAAATGCATTCATAATCAACCACTTTACCTTTGTCATTTGAGAATATATGGATTATTTCAAAGTTCAATTCATATGTTATCTCCTGAATAATATCTTTCTTGATCTTCCTAGCTGTTGGTGACTAACTTCAAATAATTTTGTATTTTCTTTGTTATATGGGTTGTTTTTACTTACATGTGTACATGTTGCTTTCTCAACTAGTATATAAACTCCTTGAAGAAAGAGACTATCTGATTTAATCTTTGTATTCTCAAAGTCTAACATAGTGCCTGATTCAAAGAAACAACTTAATAAATGCTTATTGTTTGTCTGATTCGTACAGATTTTGAGAGAAGGAATTTCAAAGAGTAAAAATAGTTAGGATTTCCTACACTAAAATTCTTCAGGGAAAGTGAACCCAGGAGGGATGTGAAATTCTCAAAAAATGTGCAACCTGTCACCATGGTGTTTATCTCCTTTTTATTTTCCTCTGGTCCCAAAATGATGATGACTCAAAGAAAGGAACAAAGGTAGAAGAGAGACAGAAGCAGAGGCAGAGAGAGAGATACAGACATACACTAAGAGAAGAGACAGGAAGGAGAGAAAAGACAAAATTAATTTTTCCTCTATAGAACTATAACTTTCTACTTCTCAATCCAAGTGACACAAACTTGACACAACCCCTGACACAAACCAAAAAACATCATGCAAAAGCATCTGATATAGGCTATAGCTAACCAATGTATACAATATTTAGTTCTTACAATACCCCCACCTCTGAACCAAGAAAGAGAAGGTATATTTCTCTATCTCTTTTCTATCACCTTTGTTAGTTTTTCTTTATTCAGTTACATTTTCTTTTAATGATCTTTTTATTTATAACATTGTAATTAGTGCGTACAGTTTTTTTTAACATGTATCTGAATTCCTTAGCATCTCTAATAATTAAGACATTCTCCTTAATACTGGGCTGAAATCTTCTTGGATCATTGAATTCATTGGTACTAAATTTGGTAAAATGAATTCTGAGAATTTTGGCATAAATAAGATAATTGCTCCTTTTCCCTCACTGAGAATCTTAGAGAGTACATGCTCACAGTGGACATGAACCACATGATAGGATTGGAGAAGGATAAAAGATCTTTAAGATCTAAGATTGGCTATTGCTTCTTTCTTTAGCTATCTTTGAAAGACAGATTTTTTTTTCAGAGGCAATGAGAGTTAAGTGACTTGCCTAGAGTCACACAGTTATTAAGTATCTGTGGTTGGTTTTGAACAGACGTTCTCCTGACTCAAGAGTCATTGTTCTATCCATTGTGCCACCTCATTGCTTCTAATCACTTTCAATCTAATTGCTTTTAATCACTGAATGGATGATGAAGCTCAAGCAGCCACTATCTCAACTTCCATGAGATAGACAGAGAACCCAGAATATGGATGCTTTAGATCGCCACTGTGGAGCTATCTGATCCTACTTTTGGAACAGAGTTGGAGATCAGTGAGGAAAGAAAATCCTTAGTCCTGAAACTAGAAGGCATTGGTAATTCTCATCTGATTTATAAGCTGCAGGGGAAAACTAATTTTTTTTACTTCTTTTTTTCTATTATAATGTGGAAATGAGATTCTGGACACACTCCCTTCTGTTATTCATTTTCCATGAATTATGGGTACATATGGTTCAAGAATTTCTCTTACCCACCCACATTTTGGATATCTAGCAGACCAATTAGAGTCAGTTTAGTGAATGACTATAGACAGATGGTCTACATGTTAAAGCCTGAAATTTTTCTTTCCATTGTTTATATAGAACATATAAACACATTATTTTTTTTTTAGGTTTTTACAAGGCAAACGGGGTTAAGTGGCTTGCCCAAGGCCACAAAGTTAGGTAATTATTAAGTGTCTGAGACCAGATTTGGACCCAGATACTCCTGACTCCAGGGCTGGTGCTTTATCCACTATGCCACCTAGCCACCCCGAAACACATCTCTTTACTTGTTTATATGTTAACTGTGATTATTGTACAGTCCTTTCCCTATTTGGGGATTTTCTTAGCAAAGATATTAGAGTGGCTTGCCATTTCCTTCTTTCCTTTTTTAGATGAGGAACTGAGACAAAAAGGGTTAAGTGACTTAGCCAGGGTCAAACAACTAATACATGTCTGAGGCTGTATTTCAACTCATGAAGATGAATCTTTCTGACTCCAAGCCCAGTGCTATATTAACTGTACCATCAACTTGCTTTTTTCTGTGATGGTATGCTTAAAATCTGAGTTCTAGTTAGAGGAAATGGAAAGAGAGTTATGACCAAAGGTAATAGTTTAAACACAAGGTAAGAACTTTAGAACTGTTGTAGATATGTTGTATATTTTATTTTTTAATAATATTTTGTTACATACACTGGATTAATTCTAGAACCAGGCAGCAATCTCTGAATCTATGGCATGCCAATACAGTAGCAATTTAGACTTCTGTGGGTTGAGCAATCTCTGGTGGTCAGTAAAGATACTGCATCCATTAATAAACTACATTCTAAAATATTTACTTTTGTTACCACCTCACATTAGTTTCCAAAATAATGTCCTTTTCCCTAATAATCCATCCTTCCTAATGAAGATTTAAATAGAAAAGGAAAAATTTAAGTAAAACTAATCGACATATCCTAAGTGATAGTTTTATGCAGTATCAATGAGGATGTACATTTTCCTTTTTCTAGAACAAAAGTTGATCATTATAACTATACAGCATTCAGTTTCATATTTTTAAAATTTGATTTATATTGTGATAACAATTTTGTATATTACATTCATAATTCTGTTCATTTCATATTGTATCAGTTTTTATATGTGTGTTTGGTTATATACTATATAATGTACATATACATTAATACACATACATACATATATTCTCTGTATATTTTCTCAAATTATTTTCTGTGTACTTATTCTGTTCTCATATGAATGTATGAGTATGAATACATGCACCCATCCCCTGAATTCAGATTTATAATTTCTTAAAGCATAAGAACAATTACATTTATGTATCACAATTTGTATAGCCATTCCCCAGGTAATGGGCAATAACTTTGTTTCCTGTTCTTGTTTCTACAAAAAGTATTGATGTAAATGTTCTAATGTTAAAGGAATGTTTCTTTCTATCTTTGATTTCTTTGGGATTTATGCCTAACACTGGGATTTGTATGACAGAGGACATGGGTATTTACTTGCTTTTTAAAAATAGAACAATTCTAAATTGTTACTCAGAACAATTAGATCTATTCACAGTTCTACTGATAGAGGATGTGGCCATTTTTCTCTACTATTGGCAATTTCCACTTTTTTTGACATCTCTGCCAATTTAGTAGGTATGAGGTTTTGATTTACATTTTTTGTTTTAGTGATTTGGTATGATCTTTTATAATGCTACTAATGATTTGTAATTCTTTTGAAAACTGTTCTCTTTTGACCATTTACTCACTGAGGAGTGGCTCCTGTGCTTTAATAAATAATGATGATAATGATTTCAGAGAAGCAAAACAATATGAGTTGATGCAGAGTGAAGTAAATAAAGCCAGGAAAATAATAAACACAATGATTGCAACAATTTAAATTTAACAAATTATATTAAACAAAAAATAATAGCTGAAAAAATTATAAATAAATCATATTTATAACAGCCAAGCCTAATTCTAAGGGAGAAATGAGAAAAAGAAGTTCCTTCCCTTCTTTGCAAAGTTGAGGGACTATGAGCATGAAACATTACTTATATACTTGGGTTATATTGATTAGTTTTGCTTAGCTGCTTTTTTTTCTGTTTCATTCTTTGCTACCAAGGATAGCTCTCTGGGTAGGGGAGGGAGAGGAAGGACTAAGAAAAAAAAGCATTTATTACATATGTACTATGAGCTAAGCACCTTTTACAAATATGATCTTATTTGATCTTCACAACAACCCTAGGAGACAAGTACTATTGTTACCCACTACAACTTACAGTCGAGAAAGCTAAGGCAGATAGAGAGTGACTTTCCCAAAGTCACACAGTAATTGTTTGATACCAGATTTGAACATGGCTTCCTTATTCTACTCTCAATACTCTATCCACTGCACCACATAGTTGCTCTTAGGGAGATTTTATATAACTATACCTGTATATACATATACAAAGGTATATACAATATGTGTGTGTGTGTGTATATATATATATATATATATATATATATATATATATATATATATATATATAATATATAATGTATATACATATCTTAATGCAGCTGGTTTTATTAATTTTATAATTTTATATTTCTTTAGGTAATCTGACATATATTTAAATTTTCAGTTTTGCTAGCACCCAATCAACTGTTTGTTGATATTTCACTTTGCTCATTTTTTATTTTGGCAATTTGATATTCTCCCCTCTTTTTTTAAAATTAGTTTAGCTAAAACTTTGCCAATTTTGTAAATTTTCAAATTTTCACAGAACTAGCTTCTGTGTGTGTGTGTGTGTGTGTGTGTGTGTGTGTGTGTGTGTGTGTGTGTATGTGGTCTGTTATTTAATCAGCTTTTTTCCTCTCATTTTTGAGATTTCCTCTTTGATGCTTATTTTGGATTTTAGTATTTTTTTCCTAGTTTTTTTGAACATTGCATACTTATTTCATTAATCTCCTTTTTTATATATTTCTTTAATTTGCTTTCAGAGGCATAATTTTCCCTCAGGAGACTACTTTAGCTGCATCCCTGAAATTCTGCTATTTTTGTATGTGAACCTGGAAGTGATCAATATACATAGAAATAGTGTTTGGACTGATCCAGAGATTGACATGGTATAATAAGAATGTAACTTTGAAGAAAAAGAGGAAATATTAACATTTTGGTTTTCACTATATCTTCAAAATAAATATCTTGTATAAGGATATATATATATATATAATTGGTTAAATGGAGCTGAGGAACTATAGATCAATAGTTGGGAAGAACACACCCAGAAGGAAGTTGCAGTTGGAAGAATTAAAGAATATGTACTGGAACTACTTCAAGGGTAATCCTAGAACCCTGAGGGAGAGAAATAGATAGCCTTTGCCCTTGGAGAGAGAACTTAGAAAAGACAAGATGGAGAAGTTAATGGGTTGTCTTTCATTTCTTTGTAGACAACTGGGGAGTGTCCAAACAAACAAATTGTTGCATAGGAATGGAATGGAATATACTCTGTAAAGTGTAAGAAATGGAGAGACAATTTCAGAGAACCCTGGGAAATATGACCTGGCACAAGAAAATGAACAGAATTAGGAGAACAATTTATACAGGAACAAAAAACATTGTGAAGAAAAATAACTTTAAAAGACAAGAATACTTATCAAAGCAGTGTCCAGCTATGTCTACAAAGACCTATAATGAAGCATGTTAGCAACTTTGAACACAAGGGAGAGATGTGAATATGATCAGTTTTGTTTTGCTTGATTATATTTATTACAAGAGTTATCTTTCAGTTTTTAATTGGGGTGGAGTAGGGAAGAAAAGATTGGTGGCAATAGAGATGCCAAAAAGAATGTAGGAATTGTAGCATTTTTTTAAACATAAAAAAAAGAAGTAACATTTTTTAAAAATACACAGGGAGGGGTGGCTAGGTGGTGCAGTTGATAGCACTGGCCCTGGAGTCAGGAGTACCTGAGTTCAAATATGGCCTCAGACACTTAATAATTACCTAGCTGTGTGGTCTTGGGCAAGCCACTTAATATTGCCCTGTAAAAACCTAAAAAAAAAAATACACAGAGGGGAGGGAAAGGATAGACAAGTGGCATGGTTTTGAAACTAATATACGGAATTTATTATAGAATTTTTAAAGAAAAGAAGCAATATGAAATGGAGATTCAGAATTTCACATAGAATTCCCTTTTTTATTCTTTAACGTGTATAAAAATGCTATTTTTCAGTTAATGAAATTCAAAATAAGAAAAAAATTTAAAAATGTAAAAGATATTTTAGTTTGTAGCTTATCACTTTTAGAGTTTTGGAACATCATAAATGAGTTCAAAAGTTCTGGAAAGTTTTATTTTTCCTGCAGCATGGTATTCAGCTTTTAAAAAATTCTCATCTTCTTTTTTGGAGAACAATAATACTTAAATTACTCCCGTACATTCTCTCTTCAAGGTCAATTGTTTTGCTTGCACAGAATTCATATGTTCTTTTTCCACCTCATTATCTTATTTTATTTTTTTTAATTACATGCAAAGATAGTTTTCAACATTCATCTTTTGTAAGTTTTTTGAGTTCCCCATTTTCCCACCTCCTCTTCCCTCTCCCTTCTCCATAACAATGAGCAATCTGATTTAGATTATACATGTACAATCTTCATATGTTCTTTTATTGTTGTCACCTTTTGTTTTTCCTCCAAGTTGCCCAGGTTCTCAACTTGGGTGACATCTAATTTCACTCTCTCTCACTCACTCACCATATCCAAACTATTGCTAAGATTTTGTCAATTTTACCTTCTCAATTACTCCCCTTCTTTCCTCTGACACTGCCTTCACCTTGCTGCAGGCCTTTTTTTGTCTTATATTGCAATAAGCCTGCTGGTTGGTCTCCCTGCACAAGATGCTCCCTACTACTGTCCATCCTTCACTCAGCTGTCAAAAGTGATCTTCCTAAAACATAGGTGTGACCAAATCACTCCCCCACTGCCCAAACAGCACAACACTTAAAAAACTCTAGAATGTCCAGGATCAAATAGGCAACTCTCCTTTTGCTGTTCAAAAATCTTTGATACCCCTACATACCTTTCCAGTCTTCCTACACTTTTAACAACAGTCCTCTCTACACTCTGTGATCCTCTGACACAGCTCTTAAACAATATACTCTCTCCAGAACCCAGGCATTTTCATCTCCTATCCTCTATACCTGAAATTTTCTCCCTTCTCAACTCTCATCAAGTTCCAACTAAATCCCGGCCTTCTCCAGGAAGTCTTTCCCAATCCCCCTTAATTCTAGTGTTTTCCTGTATAAATAGTTTGTATGTTGTTGTATGTTTGTATGTTGTCTTATTTTGTGAGTTCCTTGAGAGCAGAGACTGTTTTTCTTTGGATCTTCTATACTGAGCACAGTGACAAGTATAAAGAAGGCATTTACTAAAAATTTATTGATTGATTCTTCTGCCACATTTTCTTCCACCTGTCATGTTTATGTAGTTTACATGTTATTCTCTCTCTCTCTCAGAGCTTCTGCTCCTTTGTAATTACCCATTTGGTTTTTCCATTGCATATTCAACTTTTTCTAATCTATTAATTTTTTAAAGGTTTTAGCAGAGGGGTGCCATAACCAGATCTGTGCTAGTGAAAGATTATTCAGCTATCACAAGTAGTAATAGTAGGCATTTTATTATAATTTAAAGATAAGGAAATTGAAGCTCAGAAGGGGGAAGGGATAATCTTAAAATCCCATAGGTGGTAACTGGAAGACCTTGGAATCAATCCCAACATTCTTTCTTTAGATTCCAAGATGACAATCACTGCTATTTATCAAGCATCCATGTGTAAAGCACTGTGCTAGGTACTGGGGGGGGGGGGGGTTGGGGGTAGGGGATATAAACCAAAAATAAAACAGCCTCTGCTCCCTAAGTCCCTCATATAGGAGAGTAAAATGCAAGATAATTTGATCAAAGAACATCTCACTGAGACAGTTATATCAAATTCAAATAAAAATAGATCCGAAGAGGCAGCATTTTGACAGAACCATAAATTACCATTATGTTGTATTGTTAAGTTGTTTCAGTAATTTCCAATTCTTTGTGATTCCATTTAAGGATTTTCTTGGCAAAGAGTGGTTTGACATTTCCTTCTCCAGTTCACTTTACCAAGAACTGAGACAAACAAGATTAAGTGACTTGTCCAGGGTCAAACAGCTACTGAAGCTGGGTTCAGACTCATGAATATGAGTCTTCCTGATTCAAAGGTCAGTGTGTCATTCACTGTGCCATCTAGCTGTCCCATGTTGTATATTTGCTTGTTTTGTTAAATATTTCCCCATGACATTTTTTAGGGTTTTTTTTTTTTGCAAGGCAAATGGGGTTAAGTGGCTTGCCCAAGGCCACACAGCTAGGTTATTATTAAGTGTCTAAGACCGGATTTGAACCCAGGTACTCCTGACTCCAGGGCTGGTGCTTTATCCACTGCGCCACCTAGCCACCTCGATTTGAATGAATTCTTAAGGACATGAGTTTCCAAAATGCAGAGGTGAGTAGGGAATGCATCCTATGCATGAAGAACAGTGTACAGATATACAGAGACTAAAAGCAGGAAGACTAATTAGGAAGTTTTTAAATGGTGACAGGTATGTCTGAATGGAGAGAAGATGAAGGAGTCATAAAGGCAGAGATGGAAAGAAGCACTTATAACATGCCAGGCACTATGCTAAATAAAGAGATACAAATATAAACAAGATAGTCTCCTCCCCCCCCAACCCCCCAGAGGCTTACATCCTAACAGGGAAAGAAAACACACAAAGGGAGGCTAAAAATGGGGCCATGAGGAATGGAACCCATATAGGCAAAAGGTATTTCTTGAGGAGGTGAAGAAATCTCAAAAATAAGCAAGGCCAGAGTTAAGTGAACATGGTTTACCATCTCTCTATTAATGGCACTCTGAAAAAAATGATTAGCCAAGCCAGGATTGTAGGTTCTTAGAGTGGCTATGGGGATGTAATGAGGGAGAGAGAAAAGTCAAGAAATCCAGATTATGATCCTGGATTACTGGGATGAAAGAAATAGGAGAATTTAGGGAGAGACAAACAGGGGAAAAATAAAGAATTTTGATGAAAAAATGGATAGAAAAAGAAGTCTGTTTTCTTCTCCTCTTTCTCCTTTTCTTTATTTCACAAGGCAGCTTGTGAATATTTGGAGTTGTTGGCAGCAGAGAGATGTTGTGTCTTGCCCAGTCATGTATCAGAGATAAACCCAAGTCTTCTTGACTCCACTAATCTTTATCTACCACACCATGCTGTTTCTCTAACCCTCATTTTAATATAAGAGGGCTTTCTATCATAACATATATACTTCTCTAGATAATGTATCTAAATAATCTTTAGGTTCTCATTGGGATTCTTTTATAAATCTTATTTTTTATTCCCTATCAACAACAGACTCTCCTTTTGAGAGGTCAGTCACCTATTGAGGCAGAGATTCTCTGCAAACCACTACTGGGTCAGATTCAAAGCAAAATTTCATTGCTCTAATCTAGCCCTTGTGTGTGTTGTTTCCCTAGACCCTCATCCCCACCCCCCCACCCCCATACTTCCATTTTTCTCTTGGATCAATCCCTAGACTTGATATGATCTGAATTACACAATGAGGGGCTGTTTCTGATACCCATTCTAGTGGAGGTAGATAGAGTTTAGTGCTTATAAGGTTTCCATGGAGACCAGCTGAAGCTCCTATGCCTTAATGGAGCTGTGAATAGCAAAAAATATGGCCTGTGACTAAGGGGAAATCCACAGATCTTCCTGTATCTTTTCCCCCTTTCAACCAGGGTTGTCCATGAGTAGCCAGGCGTTTAGGCTTATTGAGAGGCTTGGGAACTTTATTACTAACCTCTGTCAAGGAAAAGTTAGTGGTAACAATCAGGACTTTAAGGAAATGAATAGCTGGAGCCTCTGAAGAAGGAGCACTAAGCTACTAGTCACTGGGTTCTAGCTTTAACTCTGCTTCTTTCTCAATGTGGGGCTCAGTTTCCTTATATCCTGAACTGCTGGTATCTTTCTTCTCAAACTACTTTGTATTTAACTCTTTATATAGGATACATTCTCTTTAGATAGGATGTCCCCAAAGTCTTAATGAGGTTTAAAGCTTTAGTAACTTCAGAAGTATAAAAATGATGCAAACTTGTAAAAACATCATTTTTGAAGTTCAATTATTTAAAATTTTATACTTATTTAGTTTTATGAATTTTGGGTAAGTTTAAATTTTCAATTTTAGGAAGTTGGGATAATCTATCATCATGCATTGCCTGTGAAAGTTTCCAGATGATGCTGGCCTCATAACCATGGGTCTATGGAAGAGGTCCTCATGCTTTGGTCACTTTTGTCACTCGATTTAAATCCGTTAGAAAGAGATCTCATATTTTTCTTGTAGGGTTATATCAAAACTTGATCTTTGAGCATATACACTAAAACTTGTTCTTTGGATGACCTTATGGGTCACAAACCTAGAGTTACAAATGAAATGCTTTTACTCACTGAGCAGGAACTGTTTCTTACAAACATACAGAAAAATATACAACACATGTCAATGGTTATGTTGAATTTTAATAAGAAACATTAACATTTTAAAATTGTACATAATTAACTTTCCAAATAATGTTTTGCAAGTGTATAGCTTTGGCATTTCTTTTTTAAATTCAATTTTTAAAAATCTATGGAATAAAAGAAGCATTTACATTAAATAGTACAATAAAAATGATTGCACATGAAACCTCAAATTCATTATGTACAACTTGCTATTCCTTTTAAATACACAACAAAGTTAAAATGTAAATTTCCTTCCCCTCTTTTTCTTTCTTCCTCAGATATGGTTACCATTAAACACAATCTGATATGTATGTAACATTATTCTCTTTCTATATATATACATATATATATATACATTTTGGTTTATCGATTCTTTCTGGATGCAAATGGCATCTTTCTTCATGTCTTTTATGGTTAATATGAGTATTTATAATAGTCAGAATTATTATTTGTTCAAAGTCATTCTTAAAACAGTATTGCTGCTATTTTCTACAATGTTCCTTTGACTACTCATTTCACTCTTTATTATGGCAGCTAGTTGGTGCAATGGATTGAGCACTGGTCCTAGGGTCAGGAGGACAGGAGTCTGAATTAAGTTCAAGCATCCAGGGCCATCTCCGGTCATCCTGATTCATATTTGGCCATAGGATCCAGATGGTTCTAGAGGAGAAAATGAGGCTGGTGACGTAGCACTCACTCCCTCACTCAAATCCAATTCATGGGCTTTTTATGGTATCACCTCCCCTGATATCATGGTCTTCTTTGAAACAGAATCACAAACATCCTCATCATCATTCTTTATTATCTCATACAAGTCTTACCATGTTTCTCTAAGCTCACTGACAAATTTTCTGAACAGTAATCGCTTTCTATTCCAATGTTAAAATAATTAGTTTCTCTCTGTTTAGCATTTCCTAACCATCTTGTAGATTGTTTGTACATATTTGTTTATCGTATCCTTCATTAGATTGTGAGCACCCTGAGGGCAGTGACAGTCTTTGGCTATTTTTTTAATTTTTTTTTTTTAGGATTTTGCGAGGCAAATGATGTTAAATGGCTTGCCCAAAGGCCACACAGCTAGGTAATTATTAAGTGTCTGAGGCCGAATTTGCCGGTGCTCTATCCACTGTGCCACCTAGCCGCCCCTGGCTTCTTTTTTAAAACCCCAGTTCTTAGCACAATACCTGGTCCAAAGTAGGCCCTTAAATGTTTATTAATGGAATGATTGAAGTTATTAAAGCTTAAAGTAGCCTGACTTTTCAGGCCTATACATATATATATATACATATATATGTATATATATATATATATGTATGCATATACACACACACACACACCATCTCTGCACATACTTATCTTTGTTCTCAGGGGGCAGGGCCTGTTCCCTGCATCATATGGGCTCCTCAGCTCCCAGGCCTGGCACACATTTGAATCCTCGTTGACTCATAAGCATCTACTGGCTTCTCTTCCAGCTCCGATGGTGAATGCCTTGTTTTAAAGCTCTCACACCTTTTTAGCATTTTATCCTTCTAAACCTCTTCAGCTCTAACATTCTAATAGTTAAAAAAAAGAAAAGAAAAGAAAAAAAGCAAGCCCCGTCCAGCCCCGTCTTTCGCGGCCTCGGTGAAGGATTTGGCGGATCCCCAAGGATGGCGCTGGCAGGTAGCTCAAGGCTGGGACCGCCTCTGCGCAGGCGCAGCTCCTCTCTGCCCGGGAATGCGCGCGCAGCCCCGATGCGGTTTGTGGGGACGTCTGCTCGGAGGCGCCTCCTTTGTCTGTGGTGAGTTCATCCCCGGGGACCCCGAACCACAGGTATTTGGTGGCCCGGCATCTGACCGGCTTCCCCGCCGCCCCTTCAGCCAGATCAGGGCGGCTCTCCGCGCTGGGGGCGGGGCCGGAGCCCAGGGGTGCGAGCAAAGCCGCGCGTTAAAAGGACCTTGGGGGCGCTTGACAAGCTTTCCCCTCTGCGCATGTGCTGAGGGCCGGCCCCGCCCCGCCCCCGCCCCGCCCCCTAGGAGCTAGCTTGGCCCCGCCCACCTGTCACTGCCTGAGCCTCCTTACTTCAGAGGGCTGAGGAACCGGGGAGGGGAGATGGTTTGGGGGGAGGCAGAAGCAAATTTTAAAGTCCTGCGTCTTGTTCCAGCATTCGGAGGCCAGCAAGCGCAACAGGTTGAAGTTTTGTCGTAAGCTCCTTGAGGGCAAGGATTCTTGCGTCCTTTTGTTGTATTCTCCAGCACTCACTAAAGAGCTTGACTCACAGCACGTGCTTAATAAAATTCACTGGTTGAGGACAGAAGAAATTAAAACACAGAGAGAGTGACTTAAGCTATGTCTCACAACCAATCTGCCACTGAGTCAGATTTATTCATTCAGCAAACATTTATTGATCCCACCATGTCTCCAGACACTGCACCAGGCACCGGGGAATCCTAAGATTAAAAAAAAAAAAAGAAAGAGTCCTTGACCTGGATTTTGCATTATATTTATGTACAAAGATGAGTAAGCCAAGTATAAATGAGAGGGGAGGGCTGAAGTTAAAAAACAGGAAAGAAGTGTATCAGGAAACTTGGTTAAGAGGTGACATCTGCACTGAGTCTTTAAAGACATTAGGGAGAGTCTGAGGGGAGGGGAGGATACAGTTAGTCAACAAATATTTATTAAGCATCTAAGATATGTCAGGCATTGTGCTAGGTACCCGGGCACAAGGACAAAAATGAATCTGTCTTTTTCTGCTTGGAAAAAAGCCTTTGCAAAGATAGGGAGGTAGGCATTGAAATGACACTTATGGCTAGGGAGACTGAAAAAGCAGACTGGAGGATTGCAGAGTATGTCAATGTGAGTCATTTGTCATAAACCTGGAAAGGTAGGCAGTGATCAGGGTGAAAATGCATTAAATGCCAAGCAGAGTGGTTCATGTTTTATCCACGAGGCAAAAGAAGAGATTCCCCAGCTGCAAAGTAACAGTATTCAAACCAGAAAGCCTGATAACTATATCACAGCTTGGAATAACTGGATTCCAGCTTAGTCAACAACTAAGATGTTGCTATGATTGATCTCCTGGGAATCTCATTTTTTCCATGATTTTTTTTTCCTGGCTGACTCTAAGGTTCACAATATAAAATACTATTGTGGCAATTGTTAAATAATTTTTTAGGGGTAAAAAAACCCACTCAATTAGTTATTCACATTCTTGCATGATTTCAAATATACATTTGTACACAGTTAAATTGATCTTACAGATCTGAATACATTATTATTATTATTATTATTATTATTATTATTACCCATTGTTACTAATGGTAGTATGGGATAGTGGATAGGGAGGCAGCTTTGGAAGATTTGGGTTCAAGTCCTTCTGACGCAAATTGGCTAGGTCAATCTGGGAAAGTCATTTAACTTCTCAGTGTGTAGGCAACTTTCCTAAGACTATAAATTAATGAAAAGGTGCTGATCTTTCCTGGAAGGAAGAGGTTCTTTCTTTTCTTTTCTTTTCTTTTTTTTTTTTTTTTGCAGTTCTTTATTTCAGTTCCAAAAAGATAAAGTCCATCATAAGTATTTCCTTATGGCACACAGATGACTCTGAGTATAAGCATTGACAAACTTCCAAATTAGAAAGGCTAGCTGAGGACTAAACCCAACTAAAATTATAGAAGCTCAATTATCACCATGTAATTAATTTTTTATATGTAGTAAATACAGAACACTACAACTATGGAGTCATTCTAGACTGTTAATAGCACATATTTATGCAACACTAAGTCATTCAGGAAGATAAGTATTAATGACCCTATTTTTTAAATAAGGAAACTCCAAAAGGTAAAATAACTTACCCAGAATTACACAGTTAATAAATAATACAACCAGAATTCAAGCCCAAGTCTTTTCATTACAAAGCCAGTGTTCTTAACGCTACACTATGCCATGAATTGTCTGATGTCTGTTACCTGGAGGCTTAGCCAGGATTCAAACCCGGGTCTTCAAATTCTCTCCCAGTGCCCTTTCCTTTATTCCGAATTGTATATGTATTGATATAATCTATATGTTTATAATTTTTCATAGCCATGAAGTAAAATGCAATTACTTTGATTTTTTCATCCTCTTGTTAGTTTTTCCATTTTTTAACATCATAAAAATAACTTCTCTGTGATTATCCTTGTATAAATTATATACTTCTAGCATAGACTTATAGAATCCTACAGTTCTTTGAAAATCTTTTTTTCTCTTGCTATATCAACAATCATTAGGAAATGTAAAGATCCCACTTTTTTAGCAAGGGAAGCAAATTTCCTTAGATCGTGTGCCTATTGATTTGTGAATTTAAAATGTTTGTAGTTTACCTCTGCTAAATGAGAATTACTTCCCAGATAGTGAAATTTTTTAAAGTTAATTTTGCTTTACTAAAGGATCCCTTAAAGTAGTAGATAAAGAGGTGACCTTAGGAAGGAAACAAGTATAAATTAAGAACCTACTAGGAATTGTGCTAACTGCCTCACAATAACCCTGGGAGATAGGTGCTGTTATCCACATTTTACAGTTGAGGAAACTAAGGTAAACATATAAAGTGACTTGCCCAGGGTCACATGCCTATTGAGCATCTGAAATCATATTTGAACTCAGGTCTTCTAGAGTCCAGGTCCAGTCTTCTAGCTACTGAGCCATCTAGTTGTCTCAGGGCCAGCCAGTGTGGTCCTAGACAAGTCTATACTGACTTTGCAATTTATTCATTGAAATTAAGAAAAAATTCACACACAGCCTCCATAAAACACACATACACACACACACACACACACACACACACACACACACACACACACATACATCCCCACCCCCACCCCCATCCTTATGTTTAAATAAAAACATCTATCAGTCAAGTATGAGGATGGGGGTAGAGGGGGTAGAGATTAGGGAGGCAGAGAGAATTCAGTACAACATTCAGAGTCCTTTTGCTAGAAATTGTATAAGATAATTTTATGAATGAGAAAAATGATACTTGTCTTCATAGTTTAGTAGGGAGATGCGACATGTAAATAAATGAATAAAAATAAATAAATAAATAGAAATAAATGAATGAATGAATGAATAAAATATGATAGTGCACAAAAGAAGTTGATAGTTATGATTAGATATGACTTCAAATGCCGTCCATTTGGCCCAAGGAACCTATATTTGATAGAAGTAATAATATTGGCAACTGACATTTCCGTGGCACTGTAAAATTTATAAACTACTTTCCCAAAAGAAACTGTTTGTTAGATAATGCAAATATTATTCTTAATTTTGCAGATGAAGAAAATGAGGCTCCAAGAAGCTGTCACAAAACTAGTAAGGATCACAGTTAGAATTTGAACATATGTCTCCTGATTCCAGATCTGGTGTGCTGTCAGGGCATCATGTTGCCTTTCAGGTATTTATTGAACAGATTATCCAACATTCATTCTCTATAGATTCTTGGTCTGATAAGGGTGGTGATCTAATGGCCTAGAGAGGAGTCAAAGCCTCCTTTATGTGACTGGGGCTATAATTCTCATATCTTAATATGGAAGTGGTATGAGTTTTAAAGGGTGTTGAATGCCAAGATAGTAGGAATTTGGACTTTTAGCCTTTAGATGGTGTAGAACAGAGGAGTAGTTTGATCAGATCTATATGACTAAAGATAATCTGGCAGTTTGAAGAATGCAATGGAAGGAGGAGAATGAGGAAGTGGCAAAATCTGTTAGGAGACTCTTTCAGCAAAGTAGATATGTAGAATCTTAGAAAAGTGGATATAATAATGATATTGACAGAATTTGGTACCTGATTAGATATAAGTGATAAGGATGAGGTTGAAGCTATTGAATTCCTCCTGTTGCCTCTAATTGATATCTTTGATTTACAGGGTTCTTCAGTAGAGTGGTTCATCTGAGGGATTGAGACCAGCTTTCTGCTAGGGATGCAGATTTGAATTGCAGAGTGAAGGTCCATCTGGAGAGGATGTCCCTGAACAAGGTAGGAATTGCTCCTGAACTTAATGTATAAGATGCAAAAATAGATACATCTTCTTAAAGAAAAAATAGGGAAATAAAGAATATTTAAATCCTCATATTCTTCCCTGTGTATTATATTGTTAGTATAGTAACTACTAATAGTGGTAACAATAATTATACTTAAAAAACAAAATTATAGAGTTCAAAGGGACCTTAGAAACAATCTAATCCAGCCTGTGCTTGAACAGAATTACATCTGGACATCCTCAATGAATGGTCATCCATCTTATACTCCCCTCTAGTGAAAGGGAGCCCTTTAATTTTCATTGCTTCCCATTCCACTTTTCAACACTCCTGATAATTAAGATGGCCTTCATTACCTTGACCCAAAGTCTGTCTCTCCATCCCTTCCTTCTAGTTCTCTTTTTGGGATGAAGAATAACAAGTTTTCCCCATAACAACTCTTCATTTTGAAGATAACTTTTGTGTCCCCCAGGCTTCTCTCTTTCAGATTATACTAGTCCTCATATGGCATGATATCCAGTCTCCTCTTCTTTGAACATTCTTTTCTAGATACTTCACCTCATCAATGTGGTCACAGGAACAAGAATAGATTTCTAGAGAAAGTTTACTAGAGATTTTTCCCCTAAGTTGAAAGAGAACCATTAATGACTACTTCATTCTGATGACTCAACCAGTTCTAAATCCACCCTACTATATTAACGTGTAGCTTATATCTATACATCTTGTCTTCAAGAGTAGAATGAGAAATTTTATTTAATACTTTGCTGAAATCCATTGCTGTTGAATTTTTATGATCTACTAGTTTAATAACCCTGTTAAAAAACAAACTAAAGTTACTCTGTCTTGATCTATTTTTTTAAGTCTTGATACTTCTTAGTTATCACTGCTTCCATTTTTAAAATGCTTAGAAACCATCCCTTTAATAATAGATATGTTATTTTATATATCCCTTTGCTGGTTATTTTTTGCTCCCTTCCCTATCTAAATTCTTTGGTAAACTACCTCACTCTGTTCTAGCTTCTATTATGGAATCCTTTATCCCCTTGTTGTAACACTAATCATGCCCTGAGAAACCCCAACCCTAGATTTAAAAAAAAATTATTTAATGAGTTAATATTCTCCTTTCTCAATTTTCTGCCCCCTCTTTCCCCTGCCCTGACCTGAGAACTCGGGAAAAGCAAACCCAATACAAATATGTATAGTCACTCAAAACAAATATCTACATTGGTCATGTCCTAAAAATATTTGTCTCATTCTGCATTCTGAGTCCTTCACTTTTCTATCAAGAGAAGGTAGTGATGAGATAACAACCATAAAAATCAAGAGTTCAGAGTCCAAGTCAGAGAACAGAAAAGGTCTTTATTTCTTCTCATAAGAAGGGGACCCAGTCCCCTGTTGCTAAAGCAGCACCAGCCAGGGAGTGTCTGAAAAAAAAAAGCTTGCAGACCTCTTTTATAATAATACTAATCCTACCTCTAAATTCTGTCTTATCCCATCTGGGAGCTGGTAAAACAAGCTCACAATCTTTTTACTAATACTACCCAACCACTGTAAAGCAAATTAAATCCTCATTATCCTGATTATTTGTAACTAATCTCTATCCTATTGAAAAGTTATAGTTTTCAATCCCTTATTACCATAATTATTCATAAATAATTTATACCCTATTAAAAGTGATGTTTTACATTGCATACCCTGACGGCGGCATGGGGGAGATGATCAACCTTGATGGACTTGCTCATTTCATCAGTGCAACAATTAGGGACAATTTTGGGCTGTCTGCAATGGAGAATACCATTTGTATCCAGAGAAAGCATTGTGGAGTTTAAACAAAGACCACAGACTATTACCTTTAATTTAGAAAAAAAAACCTTATTTTATTATGTAATTTTACAATCTCTTATACTTTATTTTTCTTCCTTAAGGATACAATTTCTCTCTCATCGCATTCAACTTAGATCAATGTATACCATGGAAACAATGTAAAGACTAACAGACTGCCTTGGGGAGGGAAGCAAGATTAGGGGAAAAATTGTAAAACTCAAAATAAATAAAATCTTTAAAATTTTTTTTTAAATTCCTGTGACCAGATCTGGAGATAGCCAATCAGAAAGAGAACCAATCCAATTCTTCTTAAAATTACCTCATTTCCCAAGAATCACAGGTGCTATAGAAACCACACAGTTTTTACTTTCCCAGTGATAAGAATGTTTTTTGGTTTTTTTAAGAAGAAACTTCATTGAAGGCCATCCCCCACAGGTGCATGTTTTATCATTAGTCCTCTGGAATTCTGGTTGGTTCATCACAATACTATTTCCATCACATTTACAACTATAATTTGTTCATCCATTCTGCAATTTATGGACACCCTCTCAGATTCCCATCCTGTACCATTTCTATCTCCTTATAGCTTGTTTTGCTTAAGACTTAATTAATTTCTCCCTCTAGTCCCCCTCCTCTCTTCTTTACTTTTCCTCTAGTTTTCCTATTGAGTGAAATGTATTTTTGCACCCCATTGTGTGTGTATGAGTATTCTTCCATCTTTTGGCTAGTTCATATGAGAGAACCATAAAAGTTTAAAGAGAGAGAGAGAGAGTATAATTAGACCAGGTCTGGGAATGGTTCAATTATGTCTTGAAAATGTTAAGGAAAGAATGGAAGGAGAAGGGAAGTCGACAACACTATGGATGGTGGAATGGGTTGGAGAGGGTGGGGGAAAAGTTATCACATATAATAAAGACTATAGGTGGATATCCTGGATATGGATATCCATATCCCATTCCACCATCCATAGTGTTGTCGTCTTCACTTCTCCTTCCATTCTTTCCTTAAACTCTTTAAGACATAATTGAACCACTCCTAAATCTGATCTAATTATACTCTCTCTGTGAACCCTTATGGTGATAAAGTTAAAAGGAGATGTGTATTATCTTCGCATATTTGAAGGCAAACAGTTTATCTTTAATTAGTCCTTTATCACTATTCATTCAGGTTTTCTTTTTTATGTTTCTCTCTTATGTTTGAACCTCATAGTTTCTTTGCAGCTCTGATCTTTTCATCAGGAATACTTGGAAGTCCTCTATTTCACTTTCATATTCTACTTTGCCCCCTGGATTTTATGCCCAGTTTTGCAGTATAAATTCTTCTTGGTTGCGAGCCCGTATCGTCTTCGTTCTGGAATATAATGTTCTAAGTTCTATCCTCCTTTATGGTGGTGGCTGCTAAATTGTGTGTAATACTGATCTTGACTGTGGTTTCTTGGTCTTTGAATTTTTTCTCACCACTTTCAGAAGTTTTGGCTTTTGGCTCTTATGAGAAAACATATATGTTCAGCAGCAGGATTTCCATTCACTTTTACAAACTGGATCACTTCTAACTTGAATTCAGCACTGTATAAAAATCTTTTCTGAGTTATTTTCGAGAAGAATATAGCAAAACATAACCTAATATACCAGTATCAAATGCGAAACAATGAATGCAAAAAAAAAAGAGTGAAAAAATGGGAAATGCAAGTAAAAAAATCTACAACCACTGTATAAGATGTTCCCAGTTTTTAGACCCCAAATTTTTCAAAAAAGGGTGTGTGTTATACGTGGGGAAATATGGTATAAATATATATATATATACATATTCTGAATGGTAAGTACTTAAAAGATAAACTAACTGATAGGCCTCTCTCCATTGTAGATAAATGTAATAAAAAAATAAATAAGAAGTTAAGGCTCAGAGAAATACAGCTAGCAATTGCTATGGAAAAAAAATATTTTAGCAACCTCTCCAATGGACTTATGATAAAGAATGTGATTCAGGGACAGAGCTAAGATGGTGACAGGAGGAGTCCCTTTTAGGTGCTCTGTCTGAAAACTTATAAAATAAGGACTCTAACTAAATTTTCAAGTGACAGAACCCACAGAGGGATCCAGTGAGGCAATTCTTGAGCCCAAGGTAACCTGGAAAATAGCAGAAAAGCTCAGCTCCATGGGGTTAGGGGGCGGCTGCCAGAGTGAAGGAACTTAAGCCTCCCAGAGGCAGCCCCAGGGCACTGGGAGCTAGAGCTCATGGCAGTGGGGGGCAATTTCCCGACCTACACTGGGGAGCACTGGGCACAACTTGGAAGATCAGCAGGGGGCCTCTGCCAGAGCAGGGGCATGAAGCCAAGCCCTCAGAGCACTCAGCAGGCAGCGTGGCCCAGGCAGCCCAGATACAGGAACTGGAAGCTGGCAGAGCCAATAAGCAGGAACCCCCAGCAACTCAGCTTTGAGTACTCAGTCTAGGTAGGGGAGTAGAGAGAGAATTCTGAGGTTATGTGCTCTGTCCCTGGAACAGGACTCTGATCACATTCAGATCCTGATCGCAGTCTAGGCCTCCCATAGAACAGCAGCCCCCCCCCCCCCCACCTCAGCTCCTTGGCAGAGGGGTGTGCTTGTGGTCGTTCACAGACCAGGAGGGAGGACAGAGCTTCACCCACTAAGATCCTTGTTGGGGGGGGGGTCCCAATAATACTCAAAAGCTCAGGAAGCACCCCAAAACCAGGCACAGGCTGGGGAAATGAGTAAACAGAGAAAAAAGAGGACACCATTGAGAAATACTTTGTCTATGATCCCAAGAAGGATCAAAATACTCAGTCAGAAGATGAGGAAGTCCAAGCTCCTGCATCTAAAGACTCCAAGAAAAACGGAAATTGGGCTCAGGCTATGACAGAGCTCAAAAAAGATTTTGAAAGGGGTAGCTAGGTGGTGCAGTGGATAGAACACCGGCCTTGGAGTCCAGAGTACCTGACTTCAAATCCAACCTCAGACACTTAATGATTACCTAGAAGTGTGGCCTTGGGCAAGCCACTTAACCCCATTGCCTTGCAAAAACTAAAAAAAAAATATTTTGAAAAGCAAGTGAGGGAGATAGAAGAAAAATTGGGAAAAGAAACTAGAGATGCAGGAAAAACATGAAAAAGAAGTCAGCAGCTTAGTCAAGGAGATCCAAAAAAATGCTGAAGAAAATAGCATGTTAAAAGTCAACTTAGGCCAAATGGATAAAACAGTTCAAAAAGTTATTGAGGAGAAGAATGCTTTAAAAAGTAGAATTAGCCAGATGGAAAAAGAGATAAGAAAGCTCTCTGAGGAAAACAAATCCTTCAGATCTAGAATGGAGCTGAAGGAGGCTGCTGACTTTACAAGAAGTCAGGACACAATACTTCAAAACCAAAAGAATAAAAAATTAGAAGAAAATGTCAAACACCTCACTGAAAAAACAACTGATCTGGAAAACAGATTCAGGAAAGATAATTAAAAAATTATTGGGATACCTGAAAGTCATGATCAGGAAAAGAGCCTTGACATCATTTTTAAAGAATTCCTACAGGAAAATTGCCCAGATATCCTAGAAGCAGAGGGCAAAATAGAAATTGAGAGAATCCACTGATCTCCCCTAGAAAGAGTTACAAAAAAAACAAAACAACAAACAAACCCTAGGAATATTATAGCCAAGTTCCAGAACTCCCAAGTCAAAGAGAAAATATTACAAGCAGCCAGAAGGACACAATTCAAATATCATGGAGCTGCAGTCAGGATCACACAGGACTTAGCAACAACTACATTAAAGGCTCGTAGAGCTTGAAATATAATATTCTGGAAGACAAAAGAGCTCAGAATGCAACCAAGAATCAACCACCCAGTAAAACTGAATGTCCTCTTTCAGGGGAAAATGATGGACTTTCTATGAACCAGGGCAATTTCAAATGTTCCTGTTGGAATGACCAGAGCTGAATAGAAAGTTTGATCTTCAGGTACAGAACTCAGGTGAAGCATAGAGAGTGGAGGAGAAGGGTAAAATATGAGGGACTTAATGATGATGAACTACATGTATAGAAAAATGGCATAGATAAATGATACTGATAATACTCATTTAATAGTGCAGGTAGAAGGAGCTTTTATGGATGAAGCACAGGAGAGAGCTGAGTTTGAAGATATGTTGTAAAAATGGAGTCAATGTATAGGGGTAGGGAGAGGGCACTTTGAAGACTGTTTCCCAGTATAAATTTCCCAAGTGACCCTCTGAGCAGTACCTGCATAGGTACACCTTGAAATTTCTCTTTCCAGGATCCATGGCTCCTTTCCTTGCTCCAATTGGGAGATCTTATTGGGTTTGGAAAAAGGATATCCTGAAAAGAAATGGAAAAGTAGTTTTTGAGAAGGGATAAAATCAGCTCAGAATTCAATTCTGGCCCTTTCCTCTTCAGAAAAGAAAAGTAATGAAATTAGGAAACCCAAGAATAATCTCTTCAAAAGAACTCAGCATTATGTTGCTAGTAAGAAAGGAGAAAGGAGAAGAAATAATCTTAGCACAGGAGAGAGCTGAGTTTGAAGATATAATATATTGTAAAAATGGAGTCAATGGCTAAGAGGGAAATGTAATGGGAGTAAGAGAAAGGAGAAGTAGAATAGACTAAGATATTTCATATAAGGGGCGGCTAGGTGGTGTAGTGGATAAAGCACCAGCCTTGGAGTCAGGAGTACCTGGGTTCAAATCCGATCTCAGACACTTAATAATTACCTAGCCGTGTGGCCTTGGGCAAGCCACTTAACCCCATTTGCCTTGCAAAAAAAACCTAAAAAAAAAAAAGATATTTCATATAATAAGATTTTTTTATTACAATGAGCTATTGCAATGATATGGAAGGGGGTAAGGCAAGGGGGAATGAGGAAACCTTCGCTCTCATCAGAGGTGGCTCACAGAGGAAACAGCATATATATAAACTCAATGGGGTATAGACATCTAGAATAAGAAGAGAAGAGAGACAGGGGGATGGGGGGGGATGTGAGTGATGGAGGAGAGGGTGGATCACGGAGGAGAGGGGTCAGATATAACTCATTATCTTTTTTATTTCTTGCAAGGGGCTGTTTGGGACCACAGGACTGGATGGTTGCTGGGCCTTAGGGGTGGAAGATGGACTTGGGGCCTCTTGGACCCGGGGCTGGTGATTAGTCTGCTGTGCCACTCAGCTACCCTATGGCACATTTAAGAATAGGAACAGAGTGAAAGGAGAGAGAAAATATAGTGTATGGTTGTGGGGAAGTATGAATGGAGGGAGCTGTGATCAGCAATGGCAACAGTGGAAAATTATGGAAGTAGCTTTTATGATGGACTTATCCTAAAGAATGTAATCCACCTGTGATAGAGCTGATGGTGTTGGAACACAGACTGAAGCATATTTTTTATTATTATTATTGTTATTTTTTTGGGGGGGGGGTTGCGGGATGGATGGGGTTGGGTGGCTTACCTGGGGTTTCACAGCTGGGTTGGGTGTCTGAGGCTGGATTTGGACCTGGGTGCTCCTGACTCCGGGGCCGGTGCTCTGTCCGCTGAGCTACCTGGCCACCCCTACTATTATTATTATAATTATTATTATTATCATTTTATTTTATTTTGGTGGGGTTTTTTTTGTTTTTTTGCAGGGTAGTGGGGTTGGGGTGGCTTGCCCAGGTTCACATAGCTGGATGATTGTTAGTTATCTGGGGCCGAATGTGGGCTCAGGTGCTCCTGACTCCAGGGCCGATGCTCCATCCAATGTGTCACTTAACTGCCCCTATTATCATTATTATTATTAATTATTATTATTATTATTATCATCATATTTTAATTTTTTCCCTCTTTCCTTTACTTTATTGCTCATGAGGGTCTATATTTTGGGGGACAAGGGGGTATTATGTTTATTCTTGAACAATATTTTAATAATGTATAAAAAGCATCATTTGTACAAAAATAAAATAAACAAATAAAAATATAAAAATAAATAAATAAATACCTCAATGTGGAAAAACAAAGAATGTGATTCATCCCAAAGACAGATGGTATCTGAATAGACTGATGTACACTTTTTTCCTCTCACTTTATTTTTCTTGAAGTTTCTCTATCCTTGTGGGAAGAGGAGGATTATATTTACTTTGACAAGAAGACAATTGTAGTAGTATGAAAAAAATAAAATAAGAATACTTTCAATGGGGAAAAAAGAAATTAAGGCTTAGAATAGAATATTAGAAAATTTAGATTATGATAGTTTATGGCAATTATTGAATGCAATTTAAAGGAATAAATCTACTTTTTCAGCATCATACAACACTTTTCTAAAAAGAACTCATAATTAAACATAGAAATAATAAATATATTTTTATATGCTATTATGTCATAAAAGTTTTTTAGACTTTCCCATAATACTGTACTTTTTATTTATTTGCTTTTTAAAGATATTATTTGAGTTTTACAATTTCCCCCAATCTTACTTCCCTCCCCCCACCCCCCCCACCCACAGAAAGCAGTCTGTCAGTCTTTACTTTGTTTCCATGTTGTACATTGATCCAAATTGGGTGTGATGAGAGAGAAATCATATCCTTAAGGAAGAGACAAGAAGTCTAAGAGTTAACAAGATCAGACAATAGGATATCTGGTTTTTTTTTTCTAAATTAAAGGGAATAGTCCTTGAACTGTGTTCAAACTCCACAGCTCTTTATCTAGATACAGATGGCACTCTCCTTTGCAGACAGCCCAAAATGGTTCCCGATTGTTACACTGATGGAATGAGCAAGTCCATCAAGGTTGAACATCACCCCCATGTTGCTGCTAGGGTATACAGTGTTTTTCTGGTTCTGCTCATCTCACTCAGCATCAGTTCATGGAAATCCCTCCAGGCTTCCCTGAAATCCTGTCCCTCCTGGTTTCTAATAGAACAATAGTGTTCCATGTATGTAATAAAATTTACTTTGATATTTCAGGAATCCTTGACATTCAAAGATGTGGCAGTGGACTTCACCCAGGAGGAGTGGGGACAACTGGATCCTGCTCAGAGGAACCTATATAGGGAAGTGATGTTGGAGAACTATAGGAACCTGGTTTTTCTAGGTAAGGACATGACATTAAACCTTCCTATTTGGGTTTCTTTGATTTCTCCATTGTTAAAATCTAGAGCTTCTGAATTGATAAGCTGAGATTTGGTGTTTTTGGTTTTTTGTGTAGGAATTAAAAGATTCTTAATCAATTTACAATCAAGAGTCTAGAGATCTCTACTGCCTGTTCATAGGTGAAAGAACTTTGCTTTATGGAACTGGATGGGAATAAGACTGTACATAAGACTGTACCTGTGCTATACATGAACACTTTTACTGTACTGTACATGTACATTTTCCATTCACCTTCCCTAGGTGAAGAATTCTCCCTAAAATTCCAGCTGTAAACATCTATAAATGTGGGAGATTTCTGCTCTTTTAATAGGGAGGGAGAGTTATGAGTTAAGATTATTTCTTCTCCTTTCTTTCTAGCAACATAATGCTGAGTTCTTTTGAAGAGATTATTCTTGGGTTTCCTAATTTCATTACTTTTCTTTTCTGAAGAGGAAAGGGCCAGAATTGAATTCCGAGCCGATTTTAGCCCTTCTCAAAAACTACTTTTCCATTTCTTTTCAGGATATCCTTTTTCCAAACCCAATATGATCTCCCAATTGGAGCAAGGAAAGGAGCCATGGATCCTGGAAAGAGAAATTTCATGGTGTACTTATGCAGGTACTGCTCAGAGGGTCACTTGGGAAATTTATACTGGGAAACAGACTTCAAAGTGCCCTCTCCCTACCCCCAAATCCCTGAAAAAGGCTGCTATCCAAAAATCAATCCTCTCTGGATGCCATCCTTTTCTGTCTCTTTGGGGACATTGATCCCTTGAATATTCTTTTTCTTCAGCATTCATATTCTCTTCCTCTTCACTAGCTCTTTCCCTTCTGCCTTCAAATTTGGGTAGCTCTGCCTTATATCTTAAAACAAAACTCTCTTATTTTGCCCCATTGCCCCTTACCTCCCTTCAGATTTCTCATTTTTACTCAGATTTTCCAAATGTATCGCCAACATCCACTGCTACTACCTACCCTTACTAAAATCCTAACATCTACACCTTCTATTGTGTAGAAGAAATCTGTTCTGAAAGTCTAATACTAAGTCTTTTTTTCAGTCTTAATGATTCTTTACATCAGTGCCTCATTTGAGGGTACATCCCTTACTGAAAATACATCCTTCTTTGATTTTTTATTTTTTGCAAGGCAGTGGGGTTAAATGGCTTGCCCAAGGCCACACAGATAGGTAATTATTAAGTGTCTTGAGGCCAGATTTGAGCTCATGTACTCCTGACACCAGGGCCAGTGCTCTATCCACTGCACCACCTAGCTGCCCCTGATTTTTTTAATAATCCATTTGTATAGTACAAATTTTCTCTTCTTACTGTTTTCATATCCCAGACTATGTGATCCCTCAGTGCTCTGTCCACTGCTCCTTGCTCTTCTCTTCTTAGAGCTAGTCAATTCTCAAGGGCTTTAACTATCCCTTTGATGTTGATGGTCCACAAAGCCATCTCATATTATCTCTCTGATAACTCATTTTTATTTTAAATCCTCATTTATATCTGTCTTTAGGACATTTCCAATTGAATGTCCTGTTGTAACTTTAAACCTAGTCTCTCCCAGACCAACCTATTATTTCTGCCTCCAAACTACCTCTTCTTTCCAACTTGCTCATTTCTGCTCATTGGGAGCATTATACTATCTATCTAGAAACTAGCTTAATACTCTTTGTCCAGGAAATCAATGAATCATCTATTTTTTCTGTGAAATATTTTTTGACTTTCCCCAACCTTATTCTCCATTCCCACTTCTACCATCTAGGATAGATCCTCTTTTCCTTATACCTGAATTATTTAAAATCTCTTCATTTTCTTGACTGCAGTCACTTATCACTCTGTAGTCACATCATTCAAATCAATCTGTCAGACAGTAATGTCTAACACATTCCTTTCCTCATTTAATTTCTTTGCTTAAGAATTCCTGTTAGAATTCTAAACTTTGCTCATTTTATAAGTCCCTCTATAATTTGCCTCACTTTCTCTAACCAAACTAACTTGCCTGTACTCTACAGAGTACTTGTGCCAGCCTCTGGACAGTTTCTTTTATGGTCCTCCCTTAGTGTCTTCCATGTTACCTGTACTGTTAAATCATGTTGTCCCCTTACTTGGCTTTTATCTGTCCTTTCTTCAAATCCTTCCCACCTTTGAGAACCCAATCTTATGTTCCCCTGCATCCTTAAAACATTTCCTGATTTCTCTACCCTATATAATCCTCTCTCAGCTTTCTGCAATTTAGAATCCCTATATATTATTCAATAATTGTTTTATATTTATCTTGTTTTGACATCAGTATGCAAAGTTCAAGAGAAAATTTGACCCTTAAAAATTGCTTGCGATGGGGGCAGCTAGGTTGCGCAGTGGATAGAGCACTGACCCTGGAGTCAGGAGTATCTGAGTTCAAATCCAGTCTCAGACACTTAATAATTACCTAGCTCTGTGGCCTTGGGCAAGCCACTTAACCCCATTTGCCTTGCAAAAACCTAAAAAAAATTGCCTATGAAACATATTTGGCATTGAGTCTTCCATTGACTAATTGCTTTGGAGTTAGACAGAGGGGAGAGAGAGAGAGAGAGAGAGAGAGAGAGAGAGAGAGAGAGAGAGAGAGAGAGAGCGAGCTGTCTCTTTCATTATTTTTAGATTCACTTTTTCCTTGGTCTTTTTCCTGCTTCATCTTCTCTGGTTCTTTGTTATTGTTTTTTTTCATGTTATTTATTTAATGCAATGAGATTAAGTGACTTGCCCAAAATCATACAACTAGGCAATTATTAAGTCTGAGGTCACATTTGAACTCAGGACCTCCTGACTCCAGGGCCAGTACTCTATCCACTGTGCCACCTAGCTGCTCTCTATCCCTGACTCTTTGATAGGTATGTGTCATTGTACTAATTCTTGAGAGAAACTCCATGCAAGAAGAGTAAAGCTCCATCCAGTGATGGATGTACTTTTGTATTTTACAATCTGGTTGAAAGATCTATTTAGCCTTGCATTTTTACTGGCTATCTCCCATGCCTGAAACTCTCTCCTTCTTCCCTCCCACTTCCTGGATTTCCTGGTTTATATGAAGTCTCAGATAAAATCCCACTTTTTTAAAGGAAAATTTTCCTAGCCCTCCTTAATGTTAGGGTCTTCTTCCCCCTGAGATTATATCCTATTTATCTTAATTTTGCTAGCTTTGTTTTCTTCCATAATTAGTTTGGGAGCACCTTGAGCTCAGGGACTGTTTTTGTCTTTTTATCACCAGGGCTTAGTGTCCTACCTGCCATATAATGAGTGCTTAAATAAATACTTTTAATTTGACTTGAAGTAGGAAATGAACAATTTCCTAACAGCTGAAGAAAGGAGCAGAATGAAGGGTATTGATAATAAATGCTTTGGGAGTTTAGAGAAAGGAATAATTAATGAACTCTTAAGAAGATTCATGGAAGTTATATTATAGGCCCTGAGTTTACCTAAATGGTGTTTGATGGGCTGTAGAAGATACATTGAGGGAGAAGAAGTAGCAATTGAAAAGACACAAAATTGGAAATTAGTGTGACATGGATAGTGTGGGCAGGCAGTGATGGGGTAAGGTCTACTGGAGCTGACCTTATGAAACCTGGGATAGCTAATGGATTATACCATGGGGGTTTAAGTGAGATACCATGTACAGTCTCCAGGCCTGGAGATTGAGGGGAGGAACCATTATAGGGACAGTTGCCTTTCTCCTTCCACTCCCTTCCCCCAATCGAGCACTCTCACCTCATGGGATTATTTCACTTTTATTCCAGACATCATGTAGTTACCACCCTTCTTTTAACTTTCCTACAACCTGTATTACCTTTAGAATAAGGTCTCAGGATTTCTTCCTTTTTTCCCTTCCTATTTTATCAAATCCAGATATTTCTTTTTTTCTGCCTCCTAATAAGAAGACATCAACTTCTTATGTTTAATAACATAAATATATAGGAATAGGAGTAGCATGGTAACAAATCAAATAAGTAACCATTTATGTTTCTGATTTTAATTCTTATTCTAAACACCAACCATAAATTACTGAGCTGACTCTTCTTAGACTCCTTTATGCCCAGCATCCTCCTAGGACATGGTCATTTTATTCTAGTTCTAGCTTTCTAACTGTTGATTTGGGTGCTCAGGCTGCTGTGTTACCTCTTAAGAAACCTCCATCTCTTTAATTTGTGGGAGATAAAGCTTAGACCTTAAACAAAGCATTTTTCTCCTCTATAAAGTTATAAAGTAGTTTGGGATAGTAAAAAGAACAGTGAACTTAGAATAAAACAACTTGGGTTCAAGTCTTATCTCTGACCTCTATTATGTTTTTGACCTTGACTAAGTAATTTAACTTTCTTGAGTTTCAATTTCTTCATCTGGCAACTGGAGGTGATAGTACTAGTTTTACCTTTCTCACAGGTTTGTTGCAAGAATCATTTGAAGTAAAGTGTGATGTAAATATGCAAGGGATTATTATTAAAATTATTGTTATTGTTATCATTATCATTGATGTCATCATCATCACCATAGCCCCCTATTTATTCATTCTCAGGATACCATTCCTGGATGTTCTGGTCCAGCATCTGGTAACTTCTTACCTCCTTAGCCATAAGCTTCTAACTCATTTGATGAGCTTGTTGATATGCTCTGGAGCTAAAAAATATTAGATGCTTTTTCTTGTTTTAATTTGAAGTTCAATTCAGTAAATATTTTAAGCATCTGCTCTTTAAAAAGTGCTGTGAAAGTACAGAAATAGATAGTTTCTTCCTTTCATGAGGCTTCCTTGGTAACAGGATATAATATACACAAATTTCATATGTCTGATCAGCATATTAGGGAGTCCCATATAGAATGCTCTGAGAGTTCTGAGGATGGTCATTGCCCACTTTCTTGTTGTGTTAGACTCTTTTTTTAGTTTTTATAAGGCAGTGAGTGGGGTTAAGTGACTTATCCAAGGTCATACAGCTAGGTAATTATTAAGTGTTTGAGGCCGAATTTGAACTCAAGTCCTCCTGACTCCAGGGCCAATGCTTTATCCACTGTGCCACCTAGCTGCCCCAAATTGTTGTGTTAGACTTTTAAGGGTGGACAGGTATTCAGGAAATGGAGCAGGGAAAGGCAGATCCCAGAGAGAGAGAATAGGCAGAAAGGCATGGAGCCAGGGGAAATCTTAAGGCACATTTGGGGGTCCAGGGGAGAGATAAGTAATCCAAATTAGCTGAAGTGTAGACTGTGTAGAGGGAAGTAGTCTAGAGCAAGCTGGAAAGGTAGGCTGGAGTCAGGTTATGTACATCTTTGAATGCTGGGCCAAGGAGTTAGAACTGTATCTGAAAGACAGCAGAAGCCTCTGAGGATTTCTGAACATTAATGATAATAGTAGCTAGCACTTATATAGCACTTGGCATGTGCCAGGCAATATCCTAAGCATTTTACAATTATTATTTCATTTTTGAACTTCACAGCAATTCTGGGGGGGATAAGTGCTAATATTCTCTCTGTTTTACAGATGAGGAAACTGAGGCAAGCAGAGGTTTAGTGACTTGCCCAGGATAACCCAGCTCATAAATATCTAAGGCCATGTTTGAACTCAGGTCTTCCTGAGTCCAGATGCAGTATTCTGTTCACTGCATTGGAGGCCCCAACAGTGAACAATGAAGTAACACAACCAGGTGTATGTATGTAGACAATCAATCTGGAAGGACTATGAAGGATAGATTGGAAGAGAGAAAAGATGAAGGTGGGAAGACCTGGAAGATTTTCTAATAGTCCAACTTATGGTCAGTCAGGCCTGTACTATAAGGATGGCAATGGAACTAGATAGAAGAGGATGGACATGGGGCATAGCCTAGAGATGGGATGACAGGACTTGTAAACAGTTAGAATAACAATTAAGAGAGAAAAATAAAGAAAGCTTTTTGTAGCATGAGGCTCCTGGGGATTTGCCCTATGGTGCTGACAATGATGGGGTGCACTTCTTCCCTGGGGCTGTTGTGCCAGATTGCAGAAGACAGATATAGATTTGTGAAGAGGGAGGAAGATGCTCTTCTGGAAGTCATTGCCCTGGAAAAGAGAAGCCTATTCTTCTATCCACCAATTTCTCATCGCAAGCCATGTCACCAGCCCCTGAGGGTTCTGTTGCCATTATGCCCCTTTACCAGTGTCCACTTTCTCTCATCATTAGCCAGCAAAACTACCCCTCACCAGATAGCCTATATGCTTCCTGAACTGGACTTCTCACACCAGGTTGGTCATCCCCACAATGGAGCACCCACAAATGCTCCAGGATACAAAAGTGAAATTTGCCTCCCCAGTGACCTGAAGACTTACTTGGGTTTATTCTTCTCCCTAATAATAAGCCTATTTTTCTCAAAGGCAACAGTGCTGCAGGATATAGTTATTGCTCTTCTTCTCTTTAAATATTCCCAGCTAAACACCTCTGCATATTAGAAAGATGGCACAATTACTCATAAAGCAGTTCTAATCCCTTGGTTCTGTTGGTTTCCCTTAGATACTTGTATTAATATCTGTGGGGAGGTGTATATGATTCAACTAGATCTGGTTTCCAAATTCTAATAAGGAGAACTTTTATAAATTATTGTTCCTATTTTATGCATCTACTTTTGTGATTATAGAATATCTCAAATTCTCATCTGCAGTGATTGTTTTTACCAGATCACTAAAGTTGTTTTATCTACTGGGTACATTTTTGGAAGAAACTAATTAATTGAATGCAACGAGTATTTATTAAGCACCTATTTTGTTCAAAACATTGTGCTAAACTGACCATACCAAAATAAATGTGACAAAGTTCCTGCTCTCAAAAAGTTTCTATTTTGCAGGGTGATATGTATGGGGTATAGCAAGAAGGCTAGTTTGACTAGAATATAATGAGGCTAGGGGCAGCCAGGTGGCACAGTGGATAAAGCTCTGATCCTGCAACTCCCCACCCCCAAAATAATATAATGAGACTGGAATCTATGAAGTAGAATGATGTAAAATCAGTCTGGAAATTTAGATTGTAATATAGACTATGAAAGGCTTTAAATGCCAAAAGAGTTTGTATTTTAACCTTTGGCCAGCTGGGACCAGGTTCTTGAGCAGGGGTGTGACATGATTACACCTTTGCTACAGGAATCTTACTATGGGAACTTGGGAGGATAAATTTGAAAGGGGAGACATTGGAAATAAGAAAATATAATAATAATAATAATAATAGATTTTCACACACATTCACACATATATACTGCTTTTAAGTCTGTAATGACACAGTTGTGACAGTGTCATTTCAGTAATTGGACTTTTCAGTTGACAAACATACTTGAATGGTTTATCTTTTCCTTTCCCAGCTCATTTTACAGAGGAATAACAAAGACAAACAGGGTGGTGACTTAACAATTAGTGAGGGTATGGGGCAGCTAGGTGGCACAGTGGATAGAGCACCGGCCCTGAGTTCAAATCCAGCCTCAGACATTTAATAATTACCTAGCTGTGTGACCTTGGGCAAGTCACTTAACCCCATTGCCTTGCCAAGCAAAAAGTAAAAAAAAAAATTAGTAAAGGTCTCAGGTCACATATGAACTCGTGAAGATGCTTCTTCCTGATTCCAAGCACAGTGCTCTCCATTTTGCCACCTAACTGTAATTACATCATCTGTTTTGATTTTCATAGCATAATTAGGAATTTATTGCAATGTCTAGGTTAAAAAAATAATAATCCATGTGAGAGGTTATGAGGGCATAAACTACAGCTATGGCCATATAAGGAGGAAGAAAAGAACAAATGTGAGAAATGATGTAGTTCATCAAGATTTGACAGCTGATTGGATATGAGGAGTGAAAGAGAATGGAGAAGTAAAGATGACTAAGTTTGTTATGAATCTGGGAAACTAGAAAGATGATGCAACCTTTGACAAAATAAGAAAATAAGGAGAAATGGGTTTTTAGGAAAAGCTAATGAGTTCCAGCTTGGATATGTTGACCTTGAGATGCAAGATGGGACATCCAGGAGCAGGAAGTTGGTGGTACAGAACTGGAGCTCAAAACAGATGAGGACCAGATATGTATATTCTGCAAAGAAACAACTGTACTAGTGGGAACTTATGAGATCATCAAAAGATGGAGTATAGAGAAAAAAAGAAACTCAGTACAGAGTCCTTCCAATGATAAGCAGAATGGGCCTTTGTGGGTTGGTGCAGCAAAGGCTAAATGGTTAAATATTCATTAATATTAATTTTAAAGTTTTGATTTGCATGGCTCTGTGGCCATTGACTTATGGTTGCAGTGCTGAGACAAACAATAACTGAACCCCTAATCGTTTTTTGTAGACTTTTCCCATGGTTTGTTGGTCAACTATGGGCCTATGTATTATTGATGATCTGTACTGGAAACCCATAAGAGAACAATGCTCCTTAGAATATATCATGTTAAAAAAAAGAATATATCATGTTATCTGTGTATTATGGCAGAAGCAGTGGCATATTCTAAAGAGATAATCTACTATGAGGAGAATAATTATTCACATTTTAATATCATTTTGAATTTTCAAAAAGTGCTTTCCCCACTACAAACCTGTAAAATAGGGGATGTCAGTGTTTTATAGATGAGAAAATGAGACTTAGAATAAGTGACCACCCTGTGGTCATTCAGCTAGTAAATGTCAGAGCCAGTATTTGAACTCAGGTATTCAGACTCTTAAGTTCAGAAATGTCCATTGTATTTGTGATGATGACAAATCAGTTATTATAATAATGTTATTACTAATGGCTCTAAGAGCCTTCCTGATGGCGGGGGTGGGAGGGAGGGCAATGCTTTTGGAGCCCTGGAACTGGTTGCAATATTTAACCTAAAGGATTGGATGTCCAGGTCCAGTATGACCTCTCCACTAGCAGATTGGTTTCTTGGTTCTCCCCCTTTCCCTCACAGATGTCTGGCTTACTTAGCATCATAGTGAACAAGTGGTCCTCCTGGTAGTGTGGTGATACTAAAACCTCTTCTCAGTCTCAGCATATCTTGAGGCAAATAGCAGCTGCACTTGGGCCTCTCCTCAGGTTAAAGAAATGAAGTAGCATATTTGCTAAAGTGGAAGCAAATATAAACTATTTGGCATTTCAAACCCTTCAAAAATTGGATCTCACCTACCTTTCTGTCCTTATTACACACCATCCTCCTTAAATTTATTCTTTGATCTAGTGAAACCAGCCTCACATACCCATTTCCCATTTCTTTACCTTCAAATGGACTTTTCCCCATGAGCGGAATGTCTTTCATTCTCATTTCCACCTCTCAGAATTCTTAGTTCCCTTCAAGACTTATCTCAAGCACTGTCTTTATCCAGAAACTTTTCCTGATTCCCTTATTTGTTAGTCACTATTAGCTTGTGTTTATCTTTTTTCTTAATTTGAATAAATACGTTCACATTCTTGTCTCTCTCCCATCTGTGATGTAAACTCCTGGAGAGCAGGGAGTGTTTCACTTTTGCTTTGTTATCCCCATCATCAAACAAGAAAAACAAAATTCCTCTTACAAACACATGTAGTCAAGCAAAATAAAATTTGGTATAGGTCATGTCTTTATGGCCTCAAGAGTCTGTTTCTCTTCACTCTTGTGTTTTAACTTCAATTTCTTCATAGCTCAGGGTTTTTTTTTTTTACATCAGGAATCTTGGAATTTCCCTGTTTCACTAAAAGTCCATTTTTCCCCCTCTAACATTATACTCAGTTTTCATTTTTGGCTCATTCCTTTTGGAATATCATATTCCAAGTTGTCTTTTCCATTAAATTGTGTGTGTGTGTGTGTGTTGCTGACAGTGGCTTCTTGGTACTTGAGTTCATTCTTTCATATTGATTGCAGTATTTTTTCTTTGACTTGGAAATTCTGGATTTTGATTATGATGTTGGGAGTTTTTATTTTGGAGTGTCTTTGAGAGAAACCAAAAGATTCTTTGTGTTTCCATTTTTGCCTTCTGACTAAGAAATCTAGGCAGTTTTCTTTTAATATTTCTTAAAACAGGATATATATATATAATATACACATATATAGGTTCCTTTTTTGATCATTATGATCATATAGTACAGTGATTCTTAAATTTTCTTTTCTTCTTGATCTATTTTCTAGGTCACTTGTTTTTGCTATGAAATAACATATTTTCTTCTTTTCAGCTTTTTGCTTTAATGTTTCTTGTTGCCTCAATGATTTCTATTTGGTTCATTTGAATTTTCAGGGAGTTTGTTTTTTGGGCAAGGTTTTGTACCACCTGTACAAACTTTTTTTAAACTCTTAAAAAATTTCATTTATTTTTAATGACTCCAAAATTTTTCCCCAATTACATACAAAGATAGATTTCAACATTCATCCTTTTGATTTCCACATTTTTCTACTATTCTCCCTTCCTAAACCTCTTCACATGGCAGCAAACAATCTGATCTAGGTTGTACATAGACAATTGTATTTAACATATTTCCATGTCATTCACATTGTAAAAGAAGAATTAGAACTAAGAAAAAGATGAGAAAGAAAGTAAAAACATAAAAGAAGTTTTAAAATGTGAGCATAGAGGGCAGCTAGGTGGCGTAGTGGATAAAGCACCAGCCTTGGAGTCAGGAGTACCTGGGTTCAAATCCAGTCTCAGACACTTAATAATTACCTAGCTGTGTGGCCTTGGGCAAGCCACTTAACCCCATTTGCCTTGCAAAAACCTAAAAAAAAAATGTGAGCATAGTATACTTTGCTCTGCAGTCAGAATCCATAATTTTTTTCTCTAGATATAGATGACATTTTCCTTAACAGGAAATCTTTAAGATTTGTCTCAGGATTAACCTTGATCAGTGAACTGCCAAGAAGAGTAGTCTCCATCATAATTGATCTTCTCACAACGTTTCTGTTAAAGTGTACAAAGTTCTCCTGATTCTACCCACTTTACTCAGCATCAGTTCATGCAAGTTTATCAGGTTTTCTTCTTGATCTATTCCTTTGAATCAAGGGAATCAACCAGAAGACTATTGTGACTCTGAATTGAGGGGGATGATGAAGTTCTTTACCAGTGTGGTGGCTGGATGAATGGGGAAAATAGGATATAGAGTACAGATGTGGTAAAGATAAAAGTAGCAAGACTTGGAAATAGGTTGGATATAAGCGAAGAGTTGTATTAATTGAAGCTGATCTAATTTGCCTACCTAGAGGATTGGAATCCTGATGATATCCATGAAAGTAATAGAGAAATTTGGAAGAAGGGAAAAGGGGAAAAATAACAGTTCTTGTTTCTCAGAATTATTCATATTTATAATTTGTTACAGCATAGTTCTATTATACATATATCCAAATGTGTACATATGCATAAATACATATATATATATGTATACACACATATCCATGTATACACTCTATAATTTGTTGAACTATTCTCTAGTAAGCTCCCATTTTGTTTTCAATTGCAAAAATTCTTGTTATATTTTTGAATCTTCAGTACCTTCTTTCAGTCTGTGACATCCATGATGGTATGGCTGGGTCAAAGAGTATGTACAATTTTGTGATTTTTCTAATTTAATGTCTAATGATTGACCTAATTCATGACTGCACCATCAGTATACTAAAGTTTCTTTACATATTCTCCAGTTTTTACATATTTTTGTGTTTTGTTATATCTGACAATCTGATGGATGTGAGGTTAAAACCTGAGTTACCTTGATTTGTACTTCTCTTATTTAGTGCATTCTTTCATATAGTTGATGGTATTCTATGTTTTCTCTTTTGTAAACTTCTTGTGAATATCTCTTTTTCTTATGTATTAAATCTCAGTATAGTTTGGATATTAGCCCTTTATCTCATTTGATTCTACAAAGAATTTTTCCCCCAGTCAGTAAACTAGCTTTTTATTATAATGACATTGATTTTGTTTACACAGAAACTTTTGCCTTTTATATATTTAATATTGTCTGGTTTAGATTTTGTGATTTCCTCTAGCCATTCTTTCATTAATAATTCTTCTCCTATCCATAGATGTGAAAGGTATGTCCTTCTACTCTTCTCTAATTTTTTTAAATTCATATGACCTTTTGTATTTAGATTATGCATTCATTTGGAATTCATGGTATAAGAGCCTGGTAAGAACTTTTTCTGACAAACTGCTTTCCAAATAAAATAAGAACTTTTCTGACAAACTGCTTTCCAAATAAAATAAGAACTTTTTCTGACAAACTTCTTTCCAAATAAAATAAGAAATATTTTCTCTGGAGTTCATCTTCTTAGGTTTATTAATAACTGTTACCACATAATTTTATTTCTAGGTCCTATATGTCTGTTATCTTGTTCTGATTTCCTTTTTTATTTTTTAACTAAAATCATCATCATGATTTCTGCTTTGTTATATATTTCTATAGTCTGGCATTGCTCACTTCATCCCTCTTCATTGTTACTTTTTAAAAATATTTCCTTGGAGATTCTTGAGCACTTGTTCCTCCAGATAATTTTGTCTATGAATAATAAGTAGCCTTATTGTAGTTTGATATAACATTATAGTATAAATTAATTCACATAATTATAATGTGAGTACACACTCAGAATTTATATAAATTTAGCTATATGATACACTTTAAAGATATAAATGAAGACTTAAATGGTGAGAGGGTAGGCTGAGTGTGTCATATAGAAAGGTTAGTGATTTTTATACTTTTATTTCATATTCTGATAGTTGGGTTTTGGTTATTTAATTACTTTTTGTTGTAAGGTAAAACATTGTATCACATGTAAATATAATTTTTACCTAATTTATTTTTTGCCCAAGCTTCTTGATTCAATGTGTTTTTATTTACTTTCTTTGGTTAGAATTTGTAAAATAGTGTCAAATAATAGTGGAAACAAAGAAAAATTTTCTCTTACTCTTGATCTTATTGGGAAAACTGTTTCTCCATTGCAAATACTGCTAGTTGTTTTAGGTCCTTTTGATCACATTAGGGAGAGAGACTTTTATTTCTGTGCATTTGTGTGTGTATGCTTACTATAAATGAATACTTGATTTTACCAGAGATTCTTTACAATTAAAATAATGTGGTTTTATTATTATTGTTATTGATATGATTGATTATATTATTGTTTTCCTGATATTAAAATATTATTGCATTCCTGAAACAAATACAAATTGGCTATAGTAAATTATTTTTTAATGTACTGCTTTAGCCATTTAGCTAACATTTCATTTTATAGTTTTGCAACAGTCAATGAAAGAGGTCGATAATTTTCTTTTTTTTTTGTTGTTTTATTTTACTCTGGTTTGAGTATCAGGATAATTTTTGTCTCATAGAAAGGTTTTTATTTATATTTGGGAATAGTTTATGTAGCAAGTTAATTGTTCTTTAAATAAAAGGACCATCTTAGGCCTAGCTTTTTTCCTCTAGGTATTCTCTTACGGTTTGTTCAACTATTTCACTTTTCTGAAATTTTGTTGTTTAAATGCTCTAATACTTGTACAGTTAATCTGGGTATCTTATGAATTTGTAAATATTAATATATTTTACCTGAGTTATCACATTGTTTGTAAAATAATAAGATATAATAACCTTCAATAATTTACTTTTTTTTCTCTCTAGCTGTCATTTCCCTTTCTCATTTTTGTTTGTGGTAATGTGTTTTTTTTCCCCATTTAAGAGATTTAAACTGGCTAATGTCTATTTCATAGGTCTTTTCTATTTTTTTAACATACCAATCTTGTTTTATTAAAGATATTATTTGAGTTTTACAATTCCCCCCCAATCTTACTACCCTCTCCCCACCCCCCCACAGAAAGCAATCTGTCAGTCTTTACTTTGTTTCCATGTTGTACATTGATCTAAACTGAGTGTGATGAGAGAGAAATAATATCCTTAAGGAAGAGACAAAAAGTCTAAGAGATAATAAAATCAGACAATAAGATATCTGTTTTTTTCTAAATTAAAGGGAATAGTCCTTGAACTTTGTTCAAATTCCACGGCTCTTTATCTGGATACAGATGGCACTCTCCTTTTGCAGACAGCCCCAAATTGTTCCCGCTTGTTGCACTAATGGAATGAGCGAGTCCTTCAAGGTTGAACATCACCCCCATGTTGCTGTTAGGGTATACAGTGTTTTTCTGCTTCTGCTCATCTCACTCAGCATCGGCTCATGTAGATCCCTCCAGGCTTCCCTGAAATCCTATCCCTCCTGGTTTCTAATAGAACAATAGTGTTCCATGACATACATATACCACAGTTTGCTAAGCCATTCCCCAATTGAAGGACATTTACTTGATTTCCAATTCTTTGCCACCACACATAGGGCTGCTATAAATATTTTTGTACAAGTGATGTTTTTACCCTTTTTCATCATATCTTCAGGGTATAGACTCATTAGTGGTATTACTGGGTCAAAGGGTATGCTCATTTTTGTTGCCCTTTGGGTGTAGTTCCAAATTTCTATCCAGAAAGGCTGGATGAGTTCACAGCTCCACCAACAGTGTAATAGTGTCCCAGATTTCCCACAACCCTTCCAACAATGATCATTATCCTTTCTGGTCATATTGGCCAGTCAGAGGTGTGAGGTGGTACCTCAGAGGAGCTTTAATTTGCATTTCTCTAATAATTAATGATTTAGAACAATTTTTCATATGGCTATGGATTGCTTTGATCTCCTCATGTGTAAATATCCTTTGCATATCCTTTGACCATTTATCAAGGGAATGGGTTTTGTTTTAAAAATGTGACTCAGTTCTCTGTATATTTTTGAAATGAGTCCTTTGTCAGAATCATTAGTTGTAAAGATTGTTTCCCAATTTACTACATTTCTTTTAATCTTGGTTACAGTGGTTTTATCTGTTCAAAAGCTTTTTAATTTAATATAATTGAAATCATCCAGTTGGTTTTTGGTGATGTTCTCCAACTCTTCCTTAGTCATAAACTGTTCCCCTTTCCATAGATCTGACAGGTAGACTAGTCCTTGATCTTCTAATTTGCTTATAGTATTGTTTTTTATGTCTATGTCCTGTAACCATTTGGATCTTACCTTGGTAAAGGGTGTGAGGTGTTGGTCTAATCTAAGTTTCTTCTATACTAACTTCCAATTATCCCAGCAGTTTTTATCAAAGAGGGAGTTTTTATCCCAGTGGCCGGACTCTTTGGGTTTATCAAACAGCAGATTACTATAATCCTCTCCTGCTTTTACACCTAGTCTATTCCACTGGTCCACCACTCTATTTCTTAGCCAATACCAAATAGTTTTGATGACTGATGCTTTATAATATAATTTTAGATCAGGTAGGGCTAAGCCCCCTTCTTTTGCAATTTTTTTCATTAAGTTCCTGGAAATTCTTGACTTTTTATTTCTCCATATGAATTTACTTAAAATTTTTTTTCTCATTAAAGTAATTTTTTGGAATTTTGACTGGTAGGGCACTAAACAGGTAGTTTAGTTTTGGTAGAATTGTCACTTTTATTACATTAGCTCTACCTATCCATGAGCAGTTGATATTTGCCCAGTTATTTAAATCTGATTTAATTTGTGTGAGAAGTGTTTTATAATTGTTTTCAAAAAGTTTCTGAGTCTGTCTTGGCAGATAGACTACCAAGTATTTTATATTGTCTGAGGTTACTTTGAATGGGATTTCTCTTTCTAGCTCTTCCTGCTGTATCTTGCTAGACGTATATAGAAAAGTTGAGGATTTATGAGGGTTTATCTTATAACCTGCAACTTTGCTAAAATTGCTAATTGTTTCCAGTAGTTTTTTTGGATGATTTCTTGGGATTCTCTAGGTAGACTATCATGTCATCTGCAAAGAGTGAAAATTTTGTCTCTTCCTTCCCAATTCTAATTCCTTCAATGTCTTTTTCTTCTCTAATTGCTGAGGCTAACATTTCTAATATGATATTGAATAGTAGTGGTGATAATGGGCACCCTTGTTTCACCCCTGATCTTATTGAGAATGCCTCTAGCCTCTCCCCATTGAATATAATGCTTGTTGATGGTTTCAAATAGACACTGCTAATTATTCTAAGGAACAGTCCATTTATTCCTACACTCTCTAGTGCTTTTAGTAGGAATGGATGCTGTATTTTGTCAAAAGATTTTCAGCATCTATTGATATGATCATATAATTTCTGATAGGTTTGTTGTTGATATAATTGAGTATACTAACAGTTTTCCTAATATTGAACCAACCCTGTATTCCTGGGATAAATCCTACTTGGTCATAATGTATTATCCTAGTGATAACTTGTAATCATTTTGCTAAGATTTTATTTAAGATTTTGCATCTATATTCATCAGGGAGATGGGTCTATAATTTTCTTTTTCTGTTTTAACTCTTCCTGGTTTAGGTAACAGCACCACATTGGTTTCATAGAAAGAGTTAGGCAGAGTTCCATCTTTCCCTATTTTTCCAAAGAGTTTATATAGAACTGGAACCAATTGTTCCTTAAATGTTTGATAGAATTCACTTGTGAATCCATCAGGCCCTGGAGATTTTTTTCTTGGGGAGTTTGATGATGGCTTGTTGAATTTCTTTTTCTGAGATAGGGTTGTTTAGGTATTTAATCTCTTCATTTAACCTGAGCAACTTATATTTTTGTAAATATTCATCCATTTCACTTAGATTATCAAATTTATTGGCATAGAGTTGGGCAAAATAATTTTGAATTATTACTTTAATTTCCTCCTCATTGGTGGTGAGTTCACATTTTTCATTTAATGATACTAGCAATTTGATTTTCTTCTTTCTTTTTTTAATCAAATTGACCAGAGGTTTATCAGTTTTATTGGTTTTTTTCATAATACCAACTTTTGGCTTTATTTATTAATTCAATATTTTTTGCTTTCAATTTTATTAATTTCTCCTTTAATTTTTAGAATTTCTAATTTGGTATTTAATTGGGGAATTTAATTTGTTCTTTCTCTAATTTTTTTAGTTGCATGTTTAGTTCATTGATTTCCTCTTTCTCCAATTTATTCAGGTAAGCATTTAAAGCTATAATATATCCCCTGAGAGCCACTTTGAGTTTATCCCATTGGTTTTGGTAGGTTGTTTCATTATTATCATTATCTAGGATAAAATGGTTAATTCTTTCTATAATTTGTTTTTTGGTCTACTCATTCTTTTAAATGAGGTTATTCAGTTTCTTTTTTTTTAGGGTTTTTTTTTGCAAGGCAAATGAGGTTAAATGGCTTGCCCAAGGCCACACAGCTAGGTAATTATTAAGTGTCTGAGACCGGATTTGAACCCAGGTACTCCTGACTCCAGGGCCGGTGCTTTATCCACTACACCACTTAGCCACCCCCTCCCAGATTGATTTTTAAAAAAAGTTTTCTTTATTTAAGGCAATTGGGTTAAGTGCCTTGCTTAAGGTCACACAGCTAGGCAATTATTAAATGTCTGAGGCTGGATTTGAACCCAGGTACTCCTGACTCCAAGGCCGGTGCTTTATCCACTACACCACCTAGCCACCCCAGTTATTCAGTTTCCAATTGGTTCTGGGTCTATATCTCCTTGGCCCAATATTGCATATGACTTTTATTGCATTGTGATCTGAGAAAGATGTATTCGCTATTTCTGCCTTTCTGCAGTTGATCATTAGGTTTTAATGTCCTAGTACATGGTCAATTTTTGTTTAAGTTCCAAGTACTGCAGAGAAAAAGGTATATTCCTTTCTATTCCCATTCAATTTCCTCCATAAGCCTACCAAATCTAGTTTTTCTAACAATTTATTTGCCTCCTTAGCTTCTTTCTTGTTTATTTTATGATTCAATTTATCTAGATCTGAGAGTGGGAGGTTGAGGTCTCCCACTAGTAGAGTTTTGCTGTCTATGTCTTCCTGTAGTTCTTTCGGCTTCTCTTCTACGAATTTGGATGCTGTCCCATTGGGTGCATATATATTCAGTATTGAAATAGCTTTATTGTCTATGGTACCTTTTAGGAGGATAAAGTTTCCTTCCTTATCTCTTTTAACGCTATCTATTTTTGCTGCTGCTTTGTCTGAGATAAGGATTGCTACCCCTGCTTTTTTTACTTCAACTGAAGCAAAATATATTTTGCTTCAACCTTTTACCTTTACTCCATATGTATCTTGCTGCTTCAAATGAGTTTCTTGTAAGCAGCATATTGTCGGATTCTGTTTTTTAATCCACTCTGCTATTTGCTTATGTTTTAAGGGAGAGTTTATCCCATTCACATTCAAAAAGTTATGATTACTAATTCTTTATTGCCCTCCATGCTTTCTTCCCTCCGTTTGTATTTTCCCCCTTCCCCCCTTATCCATATTCCCCAGTATTTTGTTTCTGAATACCACCCCCTTCAGTGTGTTTGCCTTCCTCTATCACCCCCCTCCCCTTTCTTTCCCTTTTCCCTTTTTCCCTTTTCCCTTCCCTTCCTTTTGTTAGTTCCCCCTTTCCCCCCTCCCCCTCCCTTTCTCTGTTCCCCACTCCCCTTTTCCCCTTTTAATACTTGAAAGGTTAGATTTTTTTTAAGTTAATTTTAAGCCAAGTCTGATGAGAAGAAGATTCAGGTGTTTGTCATCTCCTCCCTTCTTCCCCTCTATTACCATAGGTATTTTGTACCTCTTAGTCTAATGAAATTTACCCCATTCAGTCCCCTCCCTCCTCCCATCTCCTTCCTGTCTCCCTTTTTAAGGAAGTAGTGTTTTTTAGATAATTCTGAGTCATAGAAAATTCTGAGTATCTCTCTTCTAGCTAAGTACATTCTATCTAATAGAGTTAAAATTCTTGAGAATTATTAGAGTCTTTCTCCCAAATGGGATTAAAGCCAGTTACATCTCATTGGATAGCAGTCTCATGGATAGGTCATGAATGTCCATCACTTCTGGCTAGCTATATTCTCTCTATTAGAGTTACAATTCTCAAGATTCATGAGAATCTTTTTCTCCATGTTAGAATATAGCCATTTTCAACTTATTGGATAGCAGTTTTTTTTTCTTTTATAACCCCCCCTTTTTTTTTACCTTTTCATGTGTCTCTTGAACCTCCTGTTTGATGTCTAAATTTTCTATTTAGCTATGGTCTTTTTATCAGGAATTTTTGGAATTCTTCCATTTTGTTAAATGTCCATCTTTTTCCCCTAGAAGAGAAAGCTCAGCTTTGTGGGATAGTGGATTCTTGGATGCATTCCAAGATCCCTTGCTCTTCGAAATATCTCATTCCAGGCCCTTGGATCCCTTAATGTTAATGCAGCCAGGTCCTGTGTAATCCTTACTGTGGCTCCTTGATATTTAAATTGCTTCTTTCTGGCTGCTTGAAGGATTTTCTTTTTTATCTTATAGTTCTGGAATTTGGCCACAACATTCCTTGGTGTTTTCATTTTAGGATCTTTTTCTGGAGGGGATTGATGTATTCTTTTTTTTCTGTCAAAAATATACTTGGAAAGAGGGAACAAAATGGAACCAAAAGAAAAAAATACATAATCACTATAATTTTGTAAATATATGAAGCTTTAAATGGTAACAAAATCCAGATAAATACCATTGGATAGGGCCAGCTAGGTGGCACAATGGATAGAGTACCAGCCCTGGAGTCAGGAGGACCTGAGTTCAAATCCAGCCTCAGACACTTAATAATCACCTAACTGTGTGACCCTGGGCAAGTTACTTAACCCCATTGCCTTGATATAAAAAAAAAATTCAAAAAATTCAAAAAAATGCCATTGGATAATGTTTGTATTAACTTATGAAGCACATAAAGCCCTCTTTTCTTTTAGCAAGCAAAAAACTACAACAGTGTGAAATTGCTGGTATTAGTACTTGCATACTTTCTTTTCCATAGTTTTATTTAACTGTTTTTAGGAATTTTATATAGTTCTCTTCAATTCAAATTTTTGAGTCATTTTTATGTTGCATTAGAACAAAATTAATTAAGATTTAAAAAAAGCAACAGTCCTTGAAGTCTAATCCCATTATTAGGAATATTGAGCCAGAAAACATAAACATTTTTTAACTATTACTGGATAATTTTCTAGTTTTTCCCCTAAAAGTTTGGACCAACTCTACCAGTAGTATAATACTGTATGTTTTACTATAACTAAGTCAGAAGAGGGGGGAGAGCTAAATATTTGAAAAGGTAGAGAATCAATTGAATGCACTTAAGAAGTAGATATTTATAGATATGTATAATTGGACAAAAAAATTCAAATGGAAGAAAAATAGTCAAGAATATCAAGAAACACTATGAATTAACAAAAACTAGAAGATGAACTTTTACTCCTAGAATTCAGATTATGCCTGCAACAATAATTATCAAAATTTTCTGGTTCTAGATTTTAAAAAGTAGATCCATTTAATAGGTTAACGGTAATGAGCTTTTTAGTTACAGTTTTCTGTTTTCAAAAAAATAAGATAAAGGACTATGGAAAAATTATTTGTAAAATTCTTGGGAAAATGAATGGCAAACAAGTAGTTACATACAGGTTTTTGTACAAACAAGCTATTAATAGGATAAATAGGAAATAATAGAGGAAAGGCACTAGACTTGAGAGGGACTGAAAAAGGCTTTCTTGTAGAAGATGGAATTTTAGTGGACTTGAAGGAAGTCAGGAGTTGGAGATGAGGAGGGAGAGCATTTCAGGTTGAGGGAACAATCAGAGAAAGAGCTGAGAGATAGAATGTCAAACAGGATTTTGTATTTAATCCAAGAGATGATAGGGAAGCACTGAAGTTTGTTGAGTATGGGGCTGACATGGCCAGACCTGTGCTTTAAGAAAATTACTCTGGTAGTTTAATGGAGAATGGATTGGAGGAAGGGAAGACTTCCTCCAAGGAGGCCAAATGCAAGGCTATTGCAAATAGTCCAGGAGAGTGAAGTAATTGAGGGAAAGGGGGCATATTTGAGAGGTGTTCCAAACCTTGACAATAGATCAGGTAGGGAGTAGGTGGAGCAAGAGCTAGTGAGTGAAGAGTCAAGAAATTATACAAAGGTTGTGAGCCTGGGGATATGGCTAGATGGTGTTGCCCTTAATTGGGAAGCTTAGAAGAGAGGAGGATTTGGGGAAAGGATAATGAATTCAGTTCCACACATTATTTTGATGGAACCTATGAAACTAGAAAATCTTTGAGTTAGAAAGTCTTCTTTAGTCCATCTTAGGTTTGTTAACCATAATTTCTCTGATTAAAACAAAACAACAAAGTTAGTTTTATAAATGAAGTTTAATTCTCTAGGATATTACCAAAATTCCATGGGTGGATAGCATCCTTACAAATGCCACCAACAGCTAACTGAATAATCAACATTTATAGCATCTTGACAAAGGATCATAAAATTTGGGCAGTCAACCAGTCAGGTTACACATTTGTACATAAATGTGTCTTCAATTACTTTATGATTCTCCAACTCATCCATGAGATCTGTCCCATGTCAGAACTGACAAAGATCCAATTAGCCCAGAACTATTGTCTCCTCTTCTGACACTGTTTTACATTTTATTAGATATGAGTAGGCATATAAAAATTGGAATTTCTTCCTTTCCAAAATGTCATAAGTACAAGAATTTATTTAAGTTCTCATTTAGATAACAAGAGCAGATTCCTGCCTTCTCAGGATGGTCTTTAACTGGTTGTTTACACAGCTTCTGCAGTAAAACTTGCAGATGCAGTTAGAGGGGGTATTAGGCTATTTCACACAGAAAGAGCCTCCCTTCAGATTTATAACTAGGGACAGAGACTTTAAGAGGGGCAGAAGGTAAACATTCCAAATTTACAGACCACAGTTAGAGGCTGATAGAACAGCTTTTGATCAGAAATATAGATCGTAAATATTTTAATTCCAATTTAGAAAATATCAATTTCTACAGGCTTAAGGACTAGGTTAGCCAAATTGAGAAGCACATTTCTAAATTATTAAAATCTGAACATCTTTTTAAAAAAATAAAAAACCGGAGGAGTCGAGCAATGAGATGGCTGTGTGGGTCACCCTGGGGCTTGCGTGTTGGTACCTCTGGCAGAGTCCAGGAATCTTTTCTCTAAACCATCTTAAGAACATTACAGCAAAGAGAGATGGTTTTCTTCTCCACATCCACATGAAAGGGGTGCAATTTTCATGCTTGCATATGGATGTCAGAACTGATATAGATAAACCTAAGATCTCCATTTCTGATGAACCAGACACATTATATAAACACCTCTCAGTTTTAGTAAAAGGCCATGATAGAGCTGTGTTAGATAGTTATGAATACTTTGCTGTACTTACTGCTAAAGAACTTGGTATCTCCATTAAAAAGGTACATGAACCTCCAAGGAAAATAGAACATCTTACTCTTCTCAAATCAGTACATATTTTCAAGAAGCACAGAGTTCTGTATGAAATGAGAACATATTACAGATGTTTACAGTTACAACATTTAACTGGAAGCACAGCAGATGTTTATTTGGAATATATTCAATGAAACCTACCTGAAGGTGTTGCTATGGAAGTAACAAAGACCATATTAGAACACATCAAAGAACCACTTTGGGAAATGGTGGAAAAGGAAGAAAAAGCAAGCAAAGCATAAAGATAATCTTCTTACATCTGGTTTTCAAATGGAAATATCTATATATCCTTGTCATGAATGATTACTCTCAGCAGAATTTCTTTAAAATCTCCTTTACCTGTTTGTTTCTTGGTATCAAGAAATTTAACTTTGGTAGAGTAAACTACAGTGTAAAGGAGATCTTTTAAAGTTGTTTACTTTATTATTTCAAGTTCTGCTTTGAGGACATATGAGCAAACTTTTTATACTATTGCATGATAAAAGAATTATGTTAAGATTTATATACACAGGTATTAATTTGATAGCACTGATTGACATTTGCATGAAATTTGTTCATTTAAAAATCAGTATATTTTTTTCCTTCTTTTTTTAAGATTTTATTTGAGTTTTGAGTTTTACAATTTTTCTCCTCCCAATCTTGCTCCCCCCCACCATGGAAGGCAATCTGTCAGTCTTTATTTTGTTTCCATGTTGTACATTGGTCCAGGTTGAGTGTGATGGGAGAGAAGTCACATCCTTAAGGAAGAGACAAAAAGTATAGGAGATAACAGGATCAGATGATAAGATATGGTTTTTATTTTTTCTAATTTAAAGGGTGTGGTCCTTGAGATTTGTTCAAACTCCACTGCTCTTTATCTGGATGCAGATGGTATTCTCCATTGCAGACAGCCCAGAATTGTCCCTGGTTGTTGCACTGATGGAACAAGCAAGTCCATCAAGGTTGAGCATCACCCCTATGTTGCTGATGGGGTGTACAGTGTTTTGATCATTTTAACTGTGAAACATTGCCGTTTTTTGATAGAAACTATCTAGAATTATAAGTTCAGGAATGTCTTACTGAGGTCCAGAGTGGGAAATGTCTTGCCTGAGATCACACAGGCAATTAGTGGCAAGTCATTGAGGTGTCATGACTGCAATCCAGTTTTCTTTGTTTAACCCTAACCCTAACCCTAACCCCACACAAAGACTTACAGTTTGTCTTCCTCACTTGAGCCAGCCAGGCAGAAAAGAGTTAAGTTTTTCTCATGGCAGCCTTTTGAATACAAATCCAGGTCCAGCTCTGCCACCAGTCAAAAAAGCCTTGCAGTAAGTGTCCTAGAAACAGTCAAAAAACTCCTAAAAGGGAAGAGAAACCACTTAATTCTGCCTCATCAGCCACTTCCAGAAGCAGGCTTACCAACCAGGTATGATCCCACAACTCATTGCCCAAGTCCTGTTACAAAAGGATGATGGCCTAGATTTTGATGACAGCCTGTTTATCTTTTCATGATTTCTCCTGCCCTTTTCCTCTATCCTAATGATTTTTTAGTTTGTTTCTTTACTATAGTAGATGAACTCTTCAGTTCCTTTATGTTGACCTTTTCCCTTCACACTCTTTCCAGATTGTAAGAATGTATTTGAGGGATGTCAAAGTGATGTACATTTTTCAGCTGCTGTTTTTACTTTCTTTAAGGCATCATGCATTATGCTTTCAGTATTTGTGATTTAACATTTATCATTTTATATCCCTTTTAATGTACCATCTGTTGGTAGAATGTAAGTTTCATAAGGGAGGGGTTAATTTTGTTTTTGCAATCATATATCAGGTACATAGCATGATTCCCCTTCATATAGTATGTAATTAATACATAGCTGATGAATTGAATTGTGCCATTCCATACCATCTCCTGAGTTATTCAACACAAAGATATAATACTGGGGTCCTCCATAGGACAACAGAGAACACATTAGATTCATGAGAACAGACAAGTCTCTGAAAAGATGAAAGCCATAAGGGTCTACTGCCCTCCTACTTCACTCCCCAGTCATAAAAGCTCCTCCTCTTTTTATCCTTGCTTTCAAAATTCCCACTTAGCACATTGTGCTGAACTGTTCCAATAAGTAGAATAGAGAATAGCCTAGTAGTGGATAGAGCCCCTGGAGAAGGAAGGACTTATGTTTATCAATATAATTCTCTTTAATTTTTGTAATTCTGAAGATACATCCTGAACAAATGAGGGCTTGGAATCATAAAATTATGTCTATGGAAGAACATGAATTATTCAAGTTGAGAAGGCATAGATTGGCTCTAATGTATATTGGTGGAAAAAATATCCATATCACTGAGATAACAGATTCATAAAAGTTTTGAGGTAAACCATAGAAGTACAGCTAGGTAGCACAGTGATAGAGTGCTGGGCCTGGAGTCAGGAACTCATCTTCTTGAGTTAAAATCTGACCTGAGTCACCTACAAGCTATGTGATCCTGGGCAAATCACTTAATTCCATTTGCCTCAGTTTCCTTATCTATAAAAAGAGCTGGAGAAGGAAATGGCAACCACTCCATTATCTTTGCCAAGAAAACTCTAGATGAGGTCACCAATTATTAGACATGACTGAAAAGTGACTGAACAGCAATATAGAATCAAATAATCTTAAAGCTAATACTTGCTCAATGAATTCAGTAGATATTGATGAGGAAGTAGAAGCAGGATAGAAAGTATCTCAACTATGATAATGATATGAATGAGGTTATAACCTGTAGACTATGTGAAGACTAAGGATGGCAGCAGAAACAAGAGGAGTTTCTGAGTTGGTAGGCGTTTGGGACAATTGTAAGGATCAGGTTAGATTGTGCATATATGAGCTTAAAAATGGATGTGCCTGTGTAATAGTTTAAGTCTACAACATACCATCCTATACTTTGTCTTTCAGATTTCTAAGAGTATGGAATGTACTTGTGGGTGTCAATTTGTCTATTTGCAGTGTAATACTCTGAGATGCAGAATTATGGGGGTATTGCATTGTCAGCTACTGATAAGAATTCATCTCAAATGAGTATAATGACTCTTTTCATTCTAATCTCCAATCACTATCTAGCATTAATGGAAGTAATTTGAGAAGATATAGGACAATCACAGATTACTGGAATGTCTTGGCTGAAATCTTGACATAATAAAGTTTTTGCAAAAACAGAAGAAGCTACCTTGACTGACTTTTTCTATGAGACAAATATAATACTGAAATCCAAACCTAGGAGACAGAAAAAGAAAATATAGATCAGTATCACTATAAAATATTAATGCAAAGGTGTTAAAACAATAACCAACTTCAACAACATATTCAAAATATTCATTCTTACCAGGTGTTATATTTTAAGAAATTTGAGATAATTCACCATTAGAAAAATAGCAGACATAGTTATCTAAACAAAAAATAATTCAGATTATATAATTATGTCAAAAGATAAATACAAGAATGACACAATATAGCAATATTTATAGTAAAATACTAAAAACTAATAATAAAAGTACTTTTCCTTAATATGACCAAATGTTTTCTCTCAAAGCTAAGAGGTAGTACAATTTGTAATAGTAGAATGATAGAACCAATAGATCAGAGTAAAACAAGATTGTCTAATCACCAATTATTATTTCATACAGAGTAAGAAATCTAATTTTAGCAATAAAACAAAAAGAAATTGAGGAAATAAGCCCATGCTTCACTTTTGTCTATACAAAGATGAAGTAAAATTTTCTCTGCTTTCAAATGGTATGATACCTTTCTTATAGAATGCCAGAGATTCAAAGAAAAAATTAAATAATAGCTTCAATAAAGTAGAGTATCCCAAAGGTCTTACTTTCTGTTAACAGTAATTACAGAAAACTTCATAGTTTTCTATTATTGAAAGCTTAAAACTGCATCAAGACTTTCAGAACACCTGGTATAAAATAAACCCACAAAATATCTTTTTTATTTATTGTTATTTATAGCAAAATTGAAACATTAGAGACATTCCATTTAAAATATCAGCAGATTGTATGACATTTTTGAGACCTTTTCCTTCTTAAGACTTAAATAAGAATTAGAAAAAATTCTTTATGAAAGTAAAGGAATGGGGGCAGCTAGATGGTGCAGTGGATAAAGCACCAGTCCTGGAGTCAGGAGTACCTGAGTTAAAATACAGCCTCAGACACTTAATTGCCTAACAGTGTGGCCTTGGGTGAGTCACTTAACCCCATTGCCTTGCAAAAAAAAAAAAAAAAGTAAAGGAAGACATAACAATGGAAGATAGAGGAAAAAGACATGTAGAGATGATTTGGAGTTATTTGTTGAAGAAGATTAGAGATTGAATTTGGAAAGGAGAAATGTAAAAGAACTTGAGGAAAATATAAGAATAGCATGAACAAAAGTAGGAGAAGGGATTAGATAAAGTTGACAAAGATTCAATTTTAAGAACAGGATTAAGATGGAAGGACCTGCATAGAAAGATTAAAAGAGAGGAAGATAAACAAATTTAAGTAAGAAAAGGTAAGTAAAACAAACTGTTTAGAGAAAAGAAAGGAAGTTGGGATCAGGCATTGTTATTGTTTTAAAAGGGTCTGGTGGAACAGTAAATTAGATGCAGCAAGGATACAGGAAGGAAAGTAGGGGTTAAGAGGGAGGATACTGGGAGGAAATAATCTCAAGCAAAGTGAATTTCCTAATCATGAAGTGGAGATTACAACAAAAATAAAAAGCAAAAACTAGAAACTTAAAGGGAATCGTCAATTGGGAAATGTTTGAATAAATTGAGGTTTATGAATATAATGGGATATTGTTGCATTGTAAGAAATGATAAAACAATTCCATAGAATCTTAGAGACTAAAAACTATATAATGAAGTTAGTGAACCAAGTAGAACAATTTTAAACAATGACAGCAACCATATTAATAAAGCAACTTAAAGGATTTAAGAACTCTAATCAAAGCAACAACCAATTACTTTTCCAGGGGATCTGTAAAGCAGAGTGTTCCTCTCCTGGCAGAGAGGTGTTGAACTCAAAAAATTCTTCCCCCCCCCCCACCACCACAACCATTGGGTGAATTTGTTTTACTTGCTAATGCTTATTTATAACAAGAGGAGTTTTCCCATCCTGTTCTTAATGGTAAGAAGTCTAGAGGGAGAGAGGAAATATCAATGGTGATTTTCCTAAAAAAAGAAGAAAAAAGAAGAAAGGCACGTAATTGAACATTTTTAAAAGTGTACAAAGGAGTACAGAAGAAATACAGAAAAAAAGTATAGAAAAAGAATAGTTTTTGAAGTTAAGTTAAATGTATTATGTATATATTTTTAAAAGCAAGTAGTATGGAATAGAGATTTACTGTTTAGCACATATTTCCTGTTGTGTTCTACTCAGTATGCAAATAAAATTTCTTTGCAAATTAAAAATATGAAAAATGCTCTTTCTTGGTGTTTGCTAAGTTCAATTTTTTTAATTTAAAAGAGAAATGCAAATTAATACATCTTTGAAGTTTTAGTTCCTACCTATCAAATTAGAAAATCTGATAAAGAAACAGTAAAAATTTAAAAGGACTGTGAGAACTCAGAAATACTACAAACACTCTTGGTAAAGTTGTGATTTAGTCTTACCATTCTGGAAAACATTTTGGAGATATATGTTTAATAAACTCTTCATACCAATTTGATGTTGCTTATATGTCAAGGAGGTCAGTAATAGGAAGATCCTATTTATACCCAAATAATCACATATACTTTTTGTAGTAGCAAAAAACTGAAAACAAACTGAATGCTCATCAATTGAAGAATGACTTATAAATTATAACTATACACATGAAGAAATAAAGAGAAAAATGGGAAGTCATATAAACTTATAAAGAGCAAATTAATCAGAATCATTTGAACAACATATATGCTAATAAGACTATAAATGAAAATAAGAATTGAAGACATCATTAAGATTGAACATAATGACCAATTTAGTTGTAGAGGATTAATATAATATAGTACCCTCCTACTAGAAAGAATATGTTAGACTATGAGAACAAATTATTGAACAAATTATTATCAGTTAAATTTGCTCTGTTGTTTTAACTGTTTATTATTATAAGAGAGGAATTTGTGTGTAGAATGGGTGGTTGGGAAGTGATGGTGGTATGATTACCAAAAAACAAAATGTTAGATTTTCAGAATCTAGTCTTCTTCATATTTAACAGTTTTATTAATAAAGCAAGTGAGAAAATTATTCCTAACAGAATTATTCTGCATGACTCTTATGAACCCTAAAAACTATGAACCTTAAAAATATAGTTAAAATAAAATGACAAAATATGGGTTAGATATTTTTAAGTTTTATTCTCTAAGATCTTACTTCTAGACCATTAAAGTGGAGGCCACACTTGACCTGAGAAGGAGTTGATTTTTATGCATAAACAGAGAACAGGGAAAATCATTAATCTCCTTTGTGGCCTGACCATGAAAGTTACCCAATATCTCAGCTCCAAACTACTATTCAAAGACTATCATCCTTATGTAATACTATTGGATCTCTTGTTGTCTCTTCCTGGCAGGGCAAGACACCCAGCATCTGGATCATTGTTCTCCTAAGTTTGTAATTAAAGGGAGGGATACTCAGGCATCTTAACTTCTTACTTACTGATACTCTCGAAAGAGTACTCTCTAAAGAAATCAATCTCTTGCCAGGTTATATAATTTTGAGAAGTTATTATACTTTGGCACTCTTTACTGACTGAGACCTGAATCTATTTCATTTTCTAAGTGTTTACAAATCATCCCTTTAATAACCTAGAGTTGTTACATGAGGAAACTCCCAGGCTACAACTTCAAAAATCCTCCTTGACTGCATTTAGAAAAGCAGAATATCCTCCTTTCTCAAATTTTCTTCACTCTCATTCTGTGTGATTTTCCAAAGATAATTTATAGTTGTGCTTAATGGTGCTTTTTTGTATTTTAACTTATTATCTGTTGGAGTTTATACATGTACTTTATTTAAATTGACTTATTCTAGTAGAATTCTAGTAGAAATAGTTCTGGCCTGAGTCACAAGTCCTGGGTTTTAGTACTTGTTCAGTCACCTTTTAGTCATATGAGATTGTCTAAGTCATTTGCTCTTCTTAAGATCCATTTTTTTATTAAAATGATGTCATTTGACCTATCTATCTCTTACTGTATTAAAAGTGGATGAATATGAAAGTAATTTATAAACTGTATATAGCTATACCCATGTATTATACTATAATGCTTTAGAAGAGCCTTACTTGGTAGTCAACTTCTTGATGATAAACTTCTAAAAATTTAGTTATGCTGAAAATAGGGGAACACCCAATTAAAGGCTACCCCCATAATGGAATTCTTTCCAGCTTAGTAGGACTTAGCACCTTTTATATCCTAATGACAGGTATCTTCTTCAGGAACTTAAGTCACCCCCTGGCTCAAGAGGCATTTGGAATAGGACCTCTCATGGGAAAGATTGATTTTCTTGATGTTTTATTTTCTCAGGACAGAAAAAAAGGACAAATTTGTATTTTTCAATTTCTTTCAGATTGGAAGACTAGGCCTGAAACAGAGGAGTCAACTTTAAAGCAGGTCATTTCTACAGAAGAATTATCCCAGACAAAATGTAAAGAGGATAGTTGCCAGGACTTCAAGTTGGGAAAAACCTGGAACTATGAAGTCATATTAGAGAAGCAACAGGGCAACCAGGAGAGACCTTCTAGGCAAATGGCAACAACTCATATAAAAACCAACAAGGTGACCAACCGTGAAAATAATAAATTTGTGAGAAAATTCAGACTGGGATCAGTATTTGCTTTACAACAAAGAATTCCTATAGAAAAGAATCTCTGTAAATTTGATAAGCTTGGGAAAAGTTTCAAACAGAACTCAAATCTGATTAAATATAATAGGATCTCCTCAGGAAAGAAACTTTATAATTACAATGAATGTGGAAATTCATTCAGGTACCACTTAAACTTTGTTCAGTATACTGGAAAAAAATCCTATAAATGCAATGAATGTTCAAAAGCTTTCAATAAGGAATCATCCCTCAGCAAGCACTGTAGAATTCACATTGAAGAGAAAACCTATGAATGTAATGAATGTGGGAAAAATTTCAATGAGAGATCATGTTTAAATAAGCACCAGAGAATTCATACAGGAGAAAAACCGTACAAATGTAATGAATGTGGGAAAGCCTTCACTGGCAGGTCATCTCTTAGTAGACATCAAAGAATTCACACCGGGGAAAAACCCTATGAATGTAATGAGTGTGGGAAAGCTTTCATTCAGAGTATACACCTTACCAGACATCAGAGAATTCATACTGGAGAGAAACCTTATAAATGTAATAAGTGTGGGAAACCATTTAGGTGGAATACACAACTTATTTTACATCAGAGGATCCATACAGGAGAGAAACCTTATGAATGCAATGAATGTGGAAAAGCCTTTAGCCGCAGCACACACCTTAATCAACATCAGCTTATTCATACTGGAAAGAAACCCTATGAATGTATTGTATGTGGGAAGGCCTTCAATGACAGGTCATCTGTTACTAAGCATCAGCGAATTCATACTGGAGAAAAACCATATGAATGCAATGTATGTGGGAAAGCCTTTCCTCACAGGTCATCCCTTACTGAACATCACAGAGTTCATACTAGAGAGAAACCCTATGCATGTGATGCATGCGGAAAAGCTTTCAGCCGAAACACATATCTTACTCAACATCAGAGAATTCATACAGGAGAGAAACCCTTTGAATGTAATGAATGTGGGAAAGCCTTTGGAAGGAGCACAAACCTTGCTCAACATAAGAGAATTCATACTGGATTAAAACCCTATGAATGCAATGCATGTGGGAAGGCCTTCATTGATAGGTCATCCCTTTCTAAACATCAGAGAGTTCATACTGGGGAAAAGCCCTATGAATGTAATGAATGTGGGAAAGCTTTTAGCCACATATCTTCTCTAACTAAACATCAGAGAATTCATAATGGAGAGAAATTTTAGTTCGTGTGGAAAATCCCTTATCAACCTACCCTCAACTTTACAGAATTCACCTAGAATACATGAGGTAGAACAATGCAGTGAAAGAAGTTGAATTTAGAATCAGAGGACCTGACTCAAATCCCAACTCTTTTTACTTACCACCTGTGACCTTGGGCAAAGTCAGTTAAACTCACTGGGTCTCAGTTTCCCCATCTCTAAGATAAGGATGTTGAACAAAATGAGCACTAATGTTATTTCCAGTTCAAAACCTATGATCTTTCAAACAATTCATCATTTACCCATTAATGGAATCATAATGAGCAGTAATATGTACAAAAAGAATGTAGGAAAACTTTCATGCAAAATATAGTATTTGTTCAATCTCACAACTGAAAGCAGAGAGTACCCATATGAATACATGTAAGAAAAGATGTACTTCAGCTCTCATGCTTCAGACATTTTAATGGATCTGTGTTCTCATTAATGTGGATACTTTCCAATATTGCTCATTCTGAGCCACTTTTGTCTTCTCATAAATCTTCCAGAGGGCAGTCCACCCAACATGCTGGAAGTCTCCCTTTGATTCTTGTGAATCCTATGCATGCCTTACAGATGAAGCATGTGAATCCTCCATCAGTTATCAGTCTCTTCTGCCAAGCAGAGCCTAACTTCTTATCATACAGCACTTTGTTGACATACTATATGACACTTCTCTGTGCAATTATTGGTTAGGTACTCATGCTGACTACTTGAATTCTTTGGAGACTGTGGTATTTCATGATTCATAGCCATACAGCATCACTGAAAGAATATTGTTCATAAAAAGATGTGTCTTTGTTTCAGGATGAAACATGGAATTATTAAAAAGACTGCACAGTTTCCCAGATTCAATCCAGCCTTGAGAGTCTTGGACCTAGCTCTTTGTTAATGTGCAATCTTTCTAAAATAATGTACTGATAAATCAATTTTATAGTCTGTCCATCTAACTAGGACAATAGGCATTAAGCCACTTTTTTCCTTCTGATGTGGTTAAGAAAACTAATATTAATTGTAATCATATTGGCTAGTAACCATATGAATGTGTCATGTTAGAAAATATTTAAAGGGGACAGCTAAGTAGTGCAGTGGATAGAGCACCAGTCCTGGAGTCAGGAGGACCTGAGTTCAAATGTGACCTCAGACACTTAATAATGGTCTAGCTGTGTGACCTTGGGCAAGTCACTTAACCCCATTGCTCCTTAAAATAAAAAAAAAAATTTAAAGAAGTCTTTAAATTCAGGTCAGCCCACATAGAAAATCAGAGACTTCATTTTGATTCTATGATGGATTTGTAATCTTGTTGATGAGCATTTTTTCCAGTGAAGTGAATCACAGACTATCCATGTCCCCTTATTCTGAGCGAAGTTTGTCCACACATCTTCCATTAAATCTTCCACAGGAACTCCAGGGTTTAATACAGTCCTCATAATGTCAACCACAAATAGGGGCATCTGGAAGATTTTAGCATTTCTATATGCCATTTGAATTATTTAATAAACATCATCCATGATGGTGGCAAATAACTTTGGAAAAACACACCTCTTTTATGCCTCACTTAACATTAATCTTGAAAGGGTTGTTGATTGAAGTTTATCTCATATTTTCAAGGGATCTTGTATTATTCAGTGATTAAGAGAAAAATTTTTTTAATGCCAATCTCACAGGTACTGACTTAATCCCACATGTTGCCTTTTAAT